>NC_083429.1:53408432-54056945 GCF_020745735.1 Hemiscyllium ocellatum
CAAAACTGCACACAATACTCCAAATATGGTCTGACCAGAGCCTTGCAGAGCCTCAGAAGCACATCCCTGTTTTTATTTTCAAATCCTCTTGAAATAAATACCATCATTGCATTTGCCTTCCTAATTACTGACTCCAACTGCAAGTTTATCTTGCGAGAATCCTGGACTAGAACTCCCAAGTTTCTTTGCACTTCAAACTTCTGAATATTCTCCTCATTTAGAAAATAGTCCCTGCCTCTGCCCTTCCTACCAAAGTTCTTGACCTCACAGTTTCACACATTGTACTCCATCTGCCACTTCTTTGCCCACTTTACTAACGTGTTCAAATCCTTCTGCAGCCTCCCCACCTCCTCAATGCTACTGTCCCTCTGCCTATCTTTGTATCATTTGCAAACCTAGCCAGAATGCCCTCAGTTCCTTCATCCAGACCGTTAATGTATAAAGTGAAAAGTTGTGGTCTTAACACTGAGCCTTGAGGAACATCATTTGTCACCGGCTGCCATCCTGAGAAGGGCCCTTTTGTCCCCACTCTCTGCTTTTTGTCAGACAGCCAAGCTTCTGTCCATGCTAGCACCTTGCCTCTGACACCATGGGCCCTTATCTTACTCAGTAGCCTCCTGTACAGCACCTCATCAAAGCCTTACTGAAGTCCAGATAGATAACATTGGCTCTCCTTGATCTAACCTGGTCATTACTTCCTCAAAGATTTCTAGCAGATGTGTCAGGCGTGACCTCCCCTTGATGAAACCATGCTGACTTTGCCCTATTTTACCATACACTTCCAAGTATTCAGAAATCTCATCCTTCACAATGGATTCCAGGGTCTTACCCACAACCGAGGTTAGGCTAATCGGTCTGTAATTTTCCAGTTTCTGCCTTACTCCCTTTTTAAACAGGGGTGTGACGTTAGCGGTTTTCCAGTCCTCTGGAACCCCCTGCCAATTCTAGTGATTCCTGAAAGATCACCACTAATGCCTCCACTATCTCTTCAGCCATCTCCTTTAGAACTCTGGGACGTAGTTCCAGTGATCTGGTCCCAGTGATTTATCCACCTCCAGGCTGTTCAGTCTTTCTAGCATCTTCTCACTGGTGATGGCCATCATACTCAGCTCTGCTCACTCACTCTCTCTCATTTTTGGGAGATTGCTCGTGTCTTCCTTCACCTTAAACTCCCTTATCTAGTCTGCCTCATCGCACAACACTAAATCCAGTATTGCCTGCTCCCTCGTGGGCTCCACCTCAAGCTGCTCCAAAAAGCCATGCTGTAGACATTACATAAATTTATTTTCTTGTGAATCACTGCCAACCCGATTTTCTCAGTCCACCTAAACATTGAAATCCCCAATGATCACCGTAACTTTGCCTTTCCTACACACCCTTTCTATCTTCTGGTATATCTTGCACCCAGGCTCCTGACTACTGTTTGGAGGCCTGTACATGACTGAAGACTGTGAAGACTGACACAAACTTCCTCAGCCATTTCCTCGCTCCCTCCTACTTCCTCTACATCATTTTCTGATGAACAAATGTCCACTTTTGCCTCTCTTTTGCCCTTTATGTATCTAAAGTAATTCTTACAGTCTTCTTCATATTACTGGCTAGTTTACCCTAATATTTAATCTCCTTCGTCTTTATTTCCTCTTTTGTTTTGTAAGTGTCCCAATCTTCTGGTTTCCCACTGTTCTTCACTACATTATATACTTTCTCTTTTGCTTTTCTGCTGTCCCTGACTTCCCTTGTCAGCCATGGTTGCCTCACCCTCCCTGTACCATGCCTCTTTTTGTTTGGGATGAATCTCTGCGGTGTCTCCTGATTTACTCCCAGAAACTCCTGCCATTGCTGTTCCACTGTCTTTCCTGCTAGGTTCCTCTTCCAGTCAATTCTATTCAACTCCTCCCTCATCCATCTCTAATTGCCTTTATTCAGCTGTAATACTGTTCTATCTTCTCTCTCTCTCAAATTGCAGAGTAAATTTGATCATGACATGATCACTGCTTCCTAAAGGTTCCTTCACCTTAAGCTCCCTTATCAAGTCTGCCTCATTGCACAATATTAAATCCAGTATTGCCTGCTCCCTAGTGGGCTCCACCTCAAGCTATTCCATCTCGTCAACATTACACAAATTTATTTTCTTGCAATCCACTACCAACATGATTTTCCCAGTCCATCTGCATACTGAAATCCCCCATGATCACTGTAACTTTGCCTTTCCTACACACCCTTCTATCTCCTGATGTAGCTTGCGCCCCAGCTCCTGACTACTGTTTGGAGGCCTGTACATGAATCCAACTATGGTTTCTTTTTACCTTTGCGGTTCTTCAATTATACCCACAGATTCTACACCACCTGACCCTACTTCATTTCTTTATATTCATTTAATTTCATTTCTCACTAACAAGGCAACCTCACCCTCTCTGCCCACCTGCTTGTCTTTTCAATAGGATGTATATCCTTGAATATTCAGCTCCCAATCCTGATCCTGTTGCAGCCATGTCTCTGTGACACCCATCACATCATACCTGCCAATTTCAATCTACACCACAAGCTCATTTGCTTTATTCCGGACACAGCATACATTCCAATATAACACCTTCAGTCCCGTATTCTCTCCTCATTGTCATGTGTTTCTCCAGGGTGCTCGAGGTTTGATTGTTAACCCTTTCCAAACATTCTGTCCTATTCGTGTTTGTGCTGGAGACCTTAATAATCTCTCCTTCGGTCTGCAGTCTCAGCTCCTCCTTTCATTCGGATTTTCTAATTTCCCCAATAACAAACCTTCTCCCACCCTCACCCCCACCCCCACCCCCAAGCCCCTCCAACACACACTCACACACACACCACATTTAATTTAAAGCTTTGTCTACAGCCGTGGTTATGTGATTCACTCGGACTCTGCTCCCAGCACAGTTCACATGAAGACCGTTTCATCATTACAGGTCCCTTCTTCCCGATACGGTGCCAGTGTCCCGTGAATTCAAACCCATTTCTCCCACCCCAATCTTTGAGCCATGCTGCTTAATCTCATTGAACCAGTCCCAATTAGCTCATGGCTGAAAATGTGTTGCTGGAAAAGCACAGCAGGTCAGGCAGCATCCAAGGAGCAGGAAATTCGACGTTTTGGGCATAAGCCCTTGTTCAGGAATGAGGCTGTTCCTTGGATGCTGCCTGACCTGCTGCGCTTTTCCAGCAACACATTTTCAGCTCCGATCTCCAGCATCTGCAGACCTCACTTTCTCCTCCAATTAGCTCCTGGCTCAGGTTGTAATCCATGAACATGCCCTCCATGGTCTCTCACCTCTTTTAGTCCTCTCATCATCCTCCTGTTTCGTTTGTTTTACCTGGAAGTGCTTGCCCTCTCCAAATGCATGCTTCTTCAGACTGAATTCCATTGAACACTATTCTGCCATTCAACCGAACCATTGACATAATCCTGGAGTCGACAAACACTCAACTTTACAGGCAATTTTTGTGTCATTTGTGAATTTCTTGATCATGCTTCTCACATTTGATTCTAAATCATTAATATATACAGCAAACAGCAAGGGACCAACACGCAACTCTGTGCAATGCCACAAAATCACCTCCCATTCACAAAAGCATCCATCTCCCTTTGTTTCCTGTCACTGAGCCAATTCTGGATTCAATGAACCACATTCCCCTATATCCTGTGGGTTTTAATTTTTCCAACAGTCTGCCATGTGGGACCTTGTCAGATGCCTGACTAAAATCCATGCAGATAACATCCACTGCAATAACCTCATCAATTCTTCTTGTTAATTCCTCAAAGGGTTGGTAAGACACAGCCTTCTCTTAACAAAACCCAGTCGACTATCCCTGGTTAATCTGTGGCTTTCTTCAGTGATATTTTATAACGCTTAGAACTGATTCTAGAAAATTGTCCTCTCACAGTCACAGTTACTGGCTTATCTTCAGCTTATTTCTTTCAGCCTTTTTAAACAAAGATACAACATTTACAGAATTCCAGTACTTCCCTTGTATCCACTGAGAATCAGAAAATGATCCACAGAGAATCTGTCATCTCTCCAACAACTTCCTTTAACAGCCTCAGGTATGATTCATCAACCCTAACGCCTTATCCAACTTCAAAGAGGTCAGTCCCCAGTACTTTATCCTGTTGAATCTAATATTTCACACTCTTCCTCTTTACCTGGGATCTCTGCCTGTACTTTCTGGCCTTGTTCCGGGGCTAGGGGAAATAAGAGGGCCTCCAATATGGCTCCCACCTCCGTTTCCTTCATGGGGTGCCCAGACGCCATTAGTTCTCATGTTCAACCTCAACAAACCAGACAATCCAATCAGGTCCCGAATGCCGGAAAGGAAATATTTGCATATCTACAGTGCCTTTCGTGATCTCAGAACAATTACAGCCATTTTAGAATCAATTAAATGTGGAAGGTGGCACGATAGCTCTGTGGATAGCTCTGTTGCCTCACAGCACCGGGGACCTGGGTTCGATTCCCACCTTGGGTGACTGTCTGTGTGGAGTTTGCACATTCTCCCCGTGTCTGTGTGGGTTTCCTTCGGGTGCTCTGGTTTCCTCCCACAGTCACAAAGATGTGCAGGTTGGGTGAGTTGGCCGTGCTAAATTGCATCTACTATCCAGAATGTGCAAGCTAGTGGATTAGCCATGTAGAGTTACAGAATTGTCAGGTAGAGGGTTGGGTGTGAGGGGGATGTTCTTGGGAGGGTCAGTATAGAATCGATGAGCCAAATGGCTACCTTCCATACTGTAGGGATGCAATGATCCTGTGATAAATACTTAGGAAATGTAATAACTGTTGTAATGCAGGAAACGTGACAGCTGATCAGTGCACAGCAGGATCCCACAAATAGAAAGGTGACAAAGACCAGATCATCTCCTCCATAATGTTGGTTTAGGCGGATACACCAGGAAAAATTCTTCTGCTCTTCTTTCATTAGTGGCAGGAATGTCTAAACGTGCAGACAGGGTCTTGGTTTAATGTTCACCTGGAAGATGGCACCTTCACTGTACCAGCGTTAGCGGTCTGTTTCTAGGCTATCAACTCAAGGAGGAAGTGAAGACTGCAGTTGCTGGAGATCAGAGCTGAAAATGTAAAGTGCAGCAGGTCAGGCAGCATCCAAGGAACAGGAGAATCAACATTTCAGGCATAAGCCTGAAGATTCCTGAAGAAGGGCTCATGCCCGAAACGTCGATGATCAACTCAAGGCTCTGGATTGGGATCTATCCTTTCACAGAGGTAAGTGTTTTGCTCCAACTGCCTAGAAGGGAAATGGGAAGGCTATTTAGGGCTAGAGGCTTTTCAGAGCAGCAGACATTATTCCCCCACCCTTCCAGGGACTTTTCTTTATCAGGTTAGTACAGAGCTCAGCAATGCACCCGGTGTGGTCTCCTCTACATCGGGGAAACAGGACACCTACTTGCAGATCGTTTCAGAGAACATCTCCAGGACACCTGCACCCACCAACCCCATCGCCCTGTGGCTGAACACTCCAACTCCCCCTCCCACTACACCAAGGATATACAGGTCCTGGGCCTCCTCCATCACCAAACCCTAACCACCTGACGCCTGAAGGAAGAACACGTCGTCTTCCACCTTGGGACCCTGCAACCAAACGGGATCATGTGGATTTCACCAGCTTCCTCATTTCCCCTCCTATACCTTATCCCAGTCCTAAGCCTCCAACTTGGCACCACCCTCCTGACCAGTCCAACCTGTCCATTTTCCTTCCTTCCCACCCATTCACTTCACCCTCCCCTCCAACCTATCAGCTTCTGCCCACTTTCATCTACTATCACATTCCCATCTACCTTCCCCCAGCGCAACCTCCGTCCTATTTATCTCTCAGCCTCCCCCAGCCCACAAGTCGCATTCCTGATGAAGGGCTTATGCTCAAAACGTTGACTGTCCTGCTCCTCAGATGCTGCCTGACCTATTGTGCTTTTCCAGCACCACACTCGCAAGCTCAGCAATCTAGTCTGATATTAGCCTGAGTGAAGATTAACGAGGTTTAATTTGACCTGCACCAAAACAGAGGAGTGAGGAAAAGAATTGGCAGCGTCTTTTAGAAATATCCATTTTGAAAATAAAAATACAGGAAAACCTGAAATACGAAGTTGAAATTACTCCTTTCACTCTACACACACCCCAATTCCCTAGTAGAGATAGTAGTCTTTAATTTAGTCTCCTACCGGAGTCTATACACTCTTTCTCCCACCCTGAACTTGATCTAGAGACATTGGTCCTTGATGAACCAAGTGCTGTACTCAGTTATACAGCCACACAGAGGGTTGCTATAGCTAGGTTGGCTGGATATCTGGTCTTCTGGATCAGTGGTGCTGGAAGAGCACAGCAGTTCAGGCAGCATCCGAGGAGCAGAGAAATCGACGTTTCGGGCAAAAGCCCTTCATCAGGAATAAAGGCAGAGAGCCTGAAGTGTGGAGAGATAAGCTAGAGGAGGGTGGGGGTGGGGAGAAAGTAGCATAGAGTACAATGGGTGAGTGGGGGAGGGGATGAAGGTGATAGGTCAGGGAGGGGGGGTGGAGTGGATAGGTGGAAAAGATGATAGGCAGGTAGGACAAGTCATGGGGACAGTGCTGAGCTGGAAGTTTGGAACTAGGGTGAGGTGGGGGAAGGGGAAATGAGGAAACTGTTGAAGTCCACATTGATGCCCTGAGGTTGAAGTGTTCCGAGGTGGAAGATAAGGCGTTCTTCCTCCCAGGCATCTGGTACTGAGGGAGCAGCGGTGAAGGAGGCCCAGGACCTCCATGCCCTCGGCAGAGTGGGAGGGGGAGTTGAAATGTTGGGCCACAGGGCGGTGTGGTTGATTGGTGCAGGCGTCCCGGAGATGTTCGCTAAAGCGCTCTGCTAGGAGGCATCCAGCTGGTCAGCAGTGTGGATTGTTGGTAGCAGCATGGGACCTCTTCCTATACAGGCTGAGGTTGCCATGCCGGACTTGCCTTCACAGCCTCTCCCTCTTCCAGACTCATGGTGACCCCCACTCGCCAAGATCTCTCTCCTTTGACAGAGCAACCCCATGGTCTGGTAAGACTACGGTGACTTTATCCTTTACCTCCAAATCCATTGACCCAGGACAAGATATTGCAGATGGTGGAAATCTACCTCTAGAGAATGCTGGAGAAACTCAGCCAGTCTGGCAGCATCTGTAGAGAGAGAAACAGAGTTAACATTTCGAGTCTGATATGACTATTCTCTCTTCTCCACGGGTGATGACAGACCTGCCTGGTTTCTCTGACATTTGTGAGGATGTCAGATTGGTACAAATCACCTCACAGCAGAGGACACTCGAGCAACATTTACTTTTACATGAAGTTTTTCTAGTTTTTTTTAACAATTGGGGATTCCCAGATGTTATTGAACCAAACAGTAAGATTGAGAAATATAATGCTATTAATAATCTTATTTTGATGTGTTCTGTCAGTACTTTCTCTGTTAAGTAACATTGTCCAGTTTAATACAGCTGTCTATGCATTAGGCTCTTCCTGAATCCTTGGGGTTTCTGTAAAAGATTCACAATCTGCACTCACTCCAACCAGACAGCAGGGGCCTGAAACGTATTTAATGTGACATCAGGCACCGTTTTGTGAGGCAGGCACACCAGGACAGGATTACAACTGATGTTTCAAGGAGAGACACATACCACAAGCAAATGGTTCAACTGCTTATTTAGTCCCAGAAGAAGCACTTGTATTTCCTTAGCACCTTTCACAACCTCAGTACTTCCTGAGATATTTTCCAACCAAGAATGTATTAACGTAGATTCAGAGACGGTGGTTTGCGTGTGGAGTGAAGTGTTGGATGCCGACAGTTATAACATTTAAGAGACACTTAGATAAGTACATGAGGAGGAAAGGTTTGGAAGGATATGGGCCAGGAGCAGGCTGGTGGGATAGTCTAGTTTTGGATTATGGTTGACATGGGCTGGTGGACCGAAGGGTCAGAGTCCGTGCTGTATGGCTCTGACTGTGACTCTAATCAATTTGTTTAGAGCTGTTATTACATACCTCTGAAGCAGATGGGATTTGAACCCAGACTTCCTAGTCCAAAGGTAAGGACAAGAGACCCAGACCCACAAGAGACCCAGTGCTTGAAATTTGATTTAATATAACAAATAGTGACCCAGGAAATATTGTAACCAGTTTGCACACAGCAAGTCCCATAAAAAGCAATGAGCTCATGACTAGCCAATCAGATTTATTAGTGACATGAGTGAGAGAGATGTATTGCCCAGGACACCAGAGGGAACTTCTCTGCTGTTTTGCCTAAACAGTGCTCTTGGATCTCGAGGTCCACTCAGTGACGGAGGACTGGCCCCTGGTTTATCATCTTCTTCAAAGGGTCACATATCTTTGAATGTAACTAACTCTCAATAGTGCATTTAGGAAGTCAGACTGCATTGTGGACTCAAGGCCTGGGAGTATGAATTGATTTCTCCAAACATCTTCCAAGCCTGACATTCGAGGCATGGTCCATTTCCAGACCGTGCTGATCTCAGTCGGGTTAAGGTTAGGAGTATGCAATTGGTCTTTGTATCACTGATTTCAGGAGAGGACAGAAACTCAGTCAGAGTTCCCTAACCTGATCTCCAATAACATCAGGTGGGAAAAGAGCTCATTTGCACCTCACTGATCCCAGGAGAAATGTACTGTCCTAACCCCACACAAATCGGTACCTCAGCACAGTGAGGTGTGTGGCATCTGAAACCACTGTGTTTAACTACTCACGAGTTAAATACTCTTCACGGAGGGAAACATTTTCCATATTGCTGCTGCCCTTTCTTATATTCCCAGTGGATATAAGACAGGGCACGATCACGTGTGTGTGCGCGCGCTGAGCACCCTGCAGTTTGAATGGGTGCTGGTGTCTGTGTTTCTGTCTCTCCCCCTCTCTCTTGCACGCACATAAAATACATCTCAGACAAGTCGGGTCCTGTCCTGCAGAGAGATGTAATTGAAATGGAGTATTCTCCTCCACCTCAATGGGAGCAGCCAGTCCTATGTCCTGAATGGGGTCGGCAAAGACAGGCAGTGCTTTTCCATCCTCTATCGCAGAGAGAGGAAATTTATGTATTAACTAACTATAATTGGTTTTTGGTCTTGGATGCCAATTAATTGATTTTAAACTTTAGCAATAACTTGCCTGGTAACACGTTCTATCAACTCTTGGGCTGGACTTTTTAGATGCAGCTTAAATGTCCAGAGATTAGCGACTGAATGTATCTCACCGCGAATACCTCTCTTATCTCTCCCTTCCTGTCTTATTCTCTGGTCAAGCGAGATATGCTTCCAAACAACAACAACTTACCAACAGCCAGCACCTTCCGTGTAAGGAAACGTCCGAAAGCACTTGATAGAAACATTACAAGACAGAGCAAGACACCAAGCTTACATCACACGATGGGTACCAGGCTGAAGCGCAGTTACAATCCAGGGCTGTCCTGCCATGGGCGGCACGGTGGCACAGTGGTTAGCACTGCTGCCTCACAGCACCAGAGACCCGGGTTCAGTTCCCACTCCTGGTGACTCTCTGTGTGGAGTTTGCACATTCTCCCCATGTCTGCGTGGGTTTCCTCCGGGTGCTCCGGTTTCATCCCACATGTGGGAATATGAGACATGATGCAACTGAAGATGCAGAGTTTGGATAGCCTCCCATTCACAGGCCGTGGGAGACCAGCCAGAAATGTTTTGCAATATTCTAGACAGAACTAGAGGGTTTCTGCAACCCATGAGCTGAGACTGGGGGCAATGAAGTCCAAATCTTCCCCAGCTGAATCCAATGACTGTTATTGATCTCAGATTGGGAATCAGGAAGGGTCACTAAGATAATTGGGAACTTAATTATCTGTTGGTATGTTCATCAGGGAATCAGCCATTGGGGACCCTGAGAAACAGAAATGTAATCTGCTTTCAAATGAAAAAGTCAGCAATACTGGCTGCACTCCTAATTCAGCAGGAAATACATGAATGATCAAGGATAAGTAATCATCCAAATGCAATCTGAACATTTTTATTCCAAATAAAAGTCAGGAATCCATATCTGACCCCAAAGGTGACCATGAATTTCAATCTTTCGCTGGAAGTCACCCTGCTAATTGTTCCAGATACCATCACTAAAACTATAATATCGAGTTTGTAATAGTGAATGGAAAGATTGTGTAAGTTCAGATCAGAATGGCTTAAAATCCAAAAGAAAGACATTAAAGGAAGGGTACATTACTATCATGATTTACAACATTAATTGAAGTTGAACTCATCATTCCCACTGTCTGATTGTAATGTCTTCTACTCAAACTGTCCCTGGAATTCATTAAGTGAGAAATGTTTCCAGCCTACTCAGTCTGCCCTTCCTCAACCTTTAGTCTTTAAAAACTGAACATCAGTTTCACTGTAACTGCCTCAATAATCCATGTTAACTCATGATCTCTCAATACACCATGTTACCTTCCATTACCTTCTATGAACAACCAGTTTCATATTAGCATGCGTTCATCATCATCAGTGGTCCCCCGTAAACGAGGATGACTCTGTCCCACTCTTAGGGGGAGTCTGTAGGTGGATGTACAGACTGATGGGGCTGTTGCAGGCTCTGTTGCACTGGAACAGGGGAAGGGGTAGGTGGCTGAATGCTCCATTTGCTGTTTTCACCAGCTGCTTCCCCGCTAACACACACTCACACTGACTCACACCACCCATGTTAATTCAGAATAAAACAAAAAACTGCAGATGAGAGATACAATTAACAATCCCTTAGTCTGTCTACCTTTTTCCCTATCTCTCTCTCTGGGCTCTGTACCACTCTATTTCTCCCCTACCAGCCCCACCTCCCATACCCTCATCATCAGCATAAATACCACCTTTTCCAAGCTACTACTAATTCTGAAGAAGGGTCACTGGACGCGAAACGTTAACTCTGTTTCTCTCTCCACAGATGCTGCCAGACCTGCTGAGTTTCTGCAGTAATTTCTGGTGGTTTTTTTTTGTCCCATGCTGACACAGTGCAACTTCCCTTTTCCTCCTAACGCTGGTGTTACCTGAGGCTCTATTCTTTGGGGTAATTAGATGTCACACAGATCTTTGAAGTAATTTGGAGAAACCATTGAGAGACACAACAGCAAAAAAAATCTTCAACCAAAGAAACATTGAAGAGAATTTAAGGAGCACATTGCCAGACCACCAACATTTGAAAAGAACAATAGCACGCCTGATGGTTTGGGTGGAGTCAATTCATCAAAAGCCTTGATCTTGATGATAGACTCCAAGCGCAGGGTGTGGCAGAAGGTTCACACCATTCATTGCACTAGATCTGTGTTTTCCCCCAATGTGTGCACACAGGAGTAAATAATTATTGCTTTCCTGTTCCAGACAATCTCTCGTTTCGGTTTCCTTGGATCTGCAGTGTTCCATGTTGAAACAATACAGAAATGCTGAACAATGCTCAGCACACCCCATATACAATTTGTGTGTGGGAAGTGTAACAGGTTATTACTGACTGTCTCTGGGTGTCATTCGAAGACAGTTCACATTCCCTTCTGCAATCAAAATGTAATGACCCACCCTAAGAAACGTACGTGAAAGGAATCCCCAACAAGCTGGGACATGACAGCAAGTGATGCCAGTGAGCTTCAGTCACTCACTGGACTAATCTCAGTGAATGAAATTAAATTACAGACAGTGCTGTACTTGCAAAGCATATTAAAATGTCTCACTGAGCAATGCTCTCACCTCCGGGTCAGAAGGGTGCAAGCTCAGACCTTGGGAAATGTATGAGCTCCCCATGGTGGGCTCAGAAACAGGCTGGTCATTTGCTCAGGTCCTGCCTGAAGTGTTGACTCTCTTGCTCCTGAGATGCTGCCTGAGCTGCTGTGTTTTTTTTTCCCCAGTGCCACACTTTCTCAACATTTGCCCAGGCGGTAGTGTATCACTTGTGGACTCAACCATCTTCCCTCCAAACAATCACAAGCTGAAGGAGCTATTCAGCGCCCCCTCCTGGTGCTGGCAAAGTGCAGTGTCTGGGTATCTGGGCAGTTTGTCCACAAGGCCAGGTCAGGTTTGGCAGCAGCCTTCTGTGCTGGGGCTGGGGCAGGGGTTGGGGTTAAGCCTTACTGACAGGCACTGGATGGGAAAGTGTTAATAACTGCACCCCCCTCCCCCACCCACACCTGGCCATCCTTTATCTTCCTGCACATGAGAGGGGCAGCGGGGTGAGACTTCCACTGAACTCATTAAATCCCACTCAGAATGGTTTCAGCACAGAAGGCCATTCAGCCAACTGAGTATCTGCTAGCTCTGTGCAATAGCAATTCAGCTCCACACACTGGCCCTTTCCCTCAGTAGGTGACAATGTTTTCTCCTTCAGGCCCTTATCCAATTCCACTTTGAAAGCTCAAATGGAAAACATTTCCTTTCAGTGAGTGCACCTTGAATGCTCATGGCAGGATGCAGAAAAACATTTTCATCACAATGCCTTTATACTTTGATAAAAATTTAAATTTGCATCCTCTTGTTTTCAACCCTTCCACTCTTGGGAACAACTTCTTACCACCTTTCTCTCTCTCTCTCTGTCACTGATTAGTTTGTACATTTCCAGAAAATCTCCTCTCAAAATGTCTTTTCTTTAAGAACACCCAAATGACCTTTTCCTATCCATCCAAGTAAATAAATTCCATAATGGAAATGAGAATGTGAATCATTGATGTACCCTCTCTATAGACTTTCATATCTTTCATAAAATAGGCTGGCTAGAATGGGAGTCGAGAGAGTGGTGCTGGAAAAGCACAGCAAGTCAGGCAGCATCCGAGCAGCTGCAGAATCAACATTTCAGGCAAGAGCTACTGCGCTTTCCAGCACCACACTCTCGACTCTGATCTCCACCGTCTGCAGTCCTCACTTCCTCCTGGTTAGAATAGGACACGATACTCCATTCGCGGCCAGACAGTGTTTTATGACAATTCACTACAATCTATTTGTTTTGTTTATTCATCCTTTCTTTATTCCTTTCATTAGAAAGCCAAGGATCCCACTAATTTATCCGATGACATTTTCAAACTGCCCTGTAACGTTAAAGATTTGTGTAAACTGACTTCCACATTTCTCTGTTCCTGCTATCCCTTTAGAATTATAACCTTTCCTTGATATTACTTATTTTGATTTTTTACAACCAAAATGCATCACTTTTCACTTTTCTACTTTAAATTTCATCTGCAAATGTTCAACAATTCCAACAACCTGTCTGTGTCCTTTTGAAGTCTGTTGCTATCCTGCCCACACTAGACCTATGCATTTTGTATTATTTGTATGGTGCAGGTTCATCATATAGTGTTATCATTTGGGAATTTGGATTCAAAAGTAGAGGTTTTCATTTTTCATTTCGGTGAAGGGGAGTTTTTTTTAAAGGTCAGAGACTAAGCTTTTTCAAATAATGGGTCAAATTATCAATTCAAAGAAATTATTTGGCTTATAAGAAATATAGAGCTAAATTATCCTGGGAGATAATTACACAAGGGTTTACTAATTGTTTGGTAGACACAGGCAAAGCAGGACCAGCAGATTCAGTTCAGCAGAAAAGATCCATCCTAGGAGATGTGCTGATTAGCAACTCGAGTAATTAAAACCTCGAGGTTTCTATTTGAATTCAGCGAGAAACATGAGTGAGCTCGTCAATGTATTCATGCACCTCGGGTTGAGACAGTAATGGAGAAAATCGTATCTGGAAAATGTACAGCACTTCACTGATATAAAATACTTACAAGCTTGTCATATGATTAAGACATTTTAGTGTGAAGACAGGAGCAATACTTCACCAGAATTTATAAAGAACATTGCTGGGGAAAACTATTTTGGGAAAAAAATTATGTTCTTTTGTTAAAATTTATTGGCAGCCTTTTGTGAAATTGTTCAGTGACTAGCCGCCATGGTAACCAAACGGTGAAAATAAAACTTGTAGTCGATCCAGCCAGGTTCCATTCTGGCATCTGACTTCGCCATCATTACCATCAGTTGGGTCATAACAATTTTAAAGCTTGTTTATAAATTTATATCAAGGGAAGCAATGGCCCTAGTTCCAACAAAAACAAGCCACTGTTGATGTTGGAGATTTACAACAAAAACAGAAATTGCTGGAGAAACTCAGGAGGTCTGACAGCATTTATGGAGAGAGAAACAGTGTAAATGTTTCAAGTCCTAGCTGACTCCTCTCCAGAACTGAAATGGGCTGAAAAAGCTGTTTTCATGCTGTTGTGAAAAGAGGGAGGGAGAGCAGGTGGAACATGTGGTGAGGATACCCAAAGTCAAATGCAAAGGATGTGCTAATGCTACTAGAGGAGTGATGTAGATGAAGAACAGATGTGAATGGTGTTAATAGCAGAGAATAGGTCAGCCTGTTGCAAACAAACTCATACAAACGAGTCGTGGAAGTACCAGTGTTGGACTGGGGTGGACAGAGTTAAAAATCACACAACACCTGGTTATAGTCCAACAGGTTTATTTGGAAGCACTAGCTTTCAGAGCGCTGCTCCTTCACTAGGTAACTAGTGGGGCAGACTGCTCCTGCTCCTCAACCACCTGACGAAGAAGCAGCTAGTGTGCTTCCAATTAAACTTGTTGGACTATAACCTGGTATTGTGTGATTTTTTTAACTTTATGCAAACAAGGCACTGGAACAGATTTTTATATTGGAGAAAATGGAGAAACAAATTCATAGCTTGAAGTTGTTGAGTCCTGAAACATGTAAGGTGCCAAAGTGCAAAGTGAAGTCCTGTCCCTCCACCTTACATTAGATTTCATTGGAACACAATGACAGGTCAGGATAGGTGTGTTACTGTATGAGCAAGAATCCTGTATCGAAACGGCAAGAGATCAATGGGCCGAGGACACTCTCACAGATAAAATGTCTGGTGCCACCAATCAAAGAAGTGCAATGGCTGCTTCACCTGGAAGGTGTGTTGGGGTCCTTGGGCAGTGAGGAGGGAGGAGATAACAGGGCAAGAGCCACAACTTATACAATTGCATGGGGGGGTGGGAGTGAAAAGTTGTTAGGAATGACAGAGGAGAGGACTAGGAGTGCATAATGTCAATGAAATGGTGCTGATGTGGGCAGAAGGTGGTGGTAATGGCTGTCAATGATGTTTTGAATACAGAAGCTGGAGAGTTAGAAAGTATGGACAAGGGGAAGCCTAAGATTGTTCTCAGAGAGAGGGGAATAGGTCTATATTTTTCCAAACATGAGTTAGTCCTGTCCCTAAGAATCTTCTCCAATACCTTCCCTGCCACTGACGTAAGCCTCACCTGTCTGTAATTTCCTGGATATCCCTGATGCCCTTCTGAAACGAAGGAACAACATTGGCTGTCCTCCGGTCCTCTGGGACCTCTCCTGTGATGAAAGAGGATATAAAGACTTCATACAAGGCCGCAACAATTTCCTTCCTCACCTCTTTCAGTAATTTGGATTAGTCCTGGGGATTAGTCTAGCTTAATGTAGTTCAAAATAGCCAACATCTCCTTTTTTATGTTGAAATGCCCTGGAAGATCAACATACACCTTCTGAGAATCATCATCCACTACAGCCCTGTCCATTGCGAATTCTGTTGCAAAGTATTCATTAAGGACCTGCCCCCACTTCATCTGGCTCCATGTGTAAATTCCTTTCTCTATCCTGGAATGAATCTACTGTTTTCCTAAATACCCTAGATGTAATATTCTTCAATTTCCAAAAGGCTCTCATTAAGTTATATAAGCAAAATATGGACTCAGGAGTTGGGAGAGTTTTTTTGGCATTGGATAAAGGATTGGCTCATAAGGCAGAAGCAGACATAGACATAAATGGAGCTTTGAGTAAAAAGTGAGGTCTGCAGATGCTGGAGATCAGAGTTGAAAATGTGTTGCTGGTTAAAGCACAGCAGGTTAGGCAGCATCCAAGGAACAGGAGATTCGACGTTTCGGGCCAGAGCGCTTGATGAGGAATGATTCTCAGAGGAGGAACAGGAGATTCAGAAACGTCGAATCTCCTGTTCCTTGGATGCTGCCTAACCTGCTGTGCTTTAACCAGCAACACATTTTCAACATAAATGGAGCTTTGTCAATCTGACAGGCTGTAACCGGTAGGGTGACACAAGAGGAGGTCCCTGGACCTAAGCCATTTCTGACCCATGTTATTGATGTGGATGAAGAGACAGACTGTGTGTATGATGGTGCACAACACAAAACAAAGTGGGAAAGTAAGCTACCAGGAAGGCACAAAGAGTTATAGACAGGTTGAGTGGGCTACAAGATGGCAGATGGAGTATAAGGTGTGGAAAGTTGAGGTTATTCACAGGAATAGAAACAGCATGTAACCAGCAAATGTTGCTATTTGAATGAATATGTACAAAGAGTGCAACAAGCTACTGCACAGATACAGGAGGCAATTAGATTAGATTCCCTACAATGTGAAAACAGGCCCTTCAGCCCAACAAGTCCACACCGACCCTCAGAAGAGTAACCCATCCAGACCCATTTCCTTCTGACTAATGCACCTAACACTATGGGCAATTTAGCACAGCCAATTCACCTGATCTGCACATCTTTGGACTGTAGGAGGAAACTGGAGCACACAGACACGGGGAAAATGTGGAAACTCCACACAATCAGCCACCCAATGCTAGAATCGAACCTGGCTCCCTGGTGCTGTGAGGCAGCAGTGTTGACCACTGAGCCATTACGCCGCCCCAGCATGGATTCGAAAAGCAAATGGCTCCTGGTCTTTGTTGCAAGGTGTTATGAGTAAAAGAGTAAAGAGGTCTTGCTCCATTTGTACACATTTGGTGAGATCATCCCAGGAGTACAGTCTGTAATTTCAGTCTCGGATCTATGTTATATGTAAACTTTTATTAACCAGCACTTGTGGGAGCAGAAATGTGCTGGTTAATCAAATATTCAGGATAATCAAGAATCCACATTAGATAAAAACACACACTAATTATTGGAAAGGTAATGCAGAGGGTTTACACATTACTGTTATATGTTATTTACAGCATAAATCACTTCAATAGTAATTCAGTTTGCCTTAAATAAAACGAACTGACAGAGAGCCTTCTCACTCGCACCCTCAAATGCTACTTGGACATTGCGGTATTTGAGGAGAAATTGACTCAAAATTTAATCAACTGTTGATATTTCGTATGGCCATTCCATTGAACAAAAGTATATTCACATTGAAGTAAAACACTTTTAAAATTGATACTAATTGGGCAGAATAATACACTAAATTGTGTGGTATTAGAAGTATAACATTTTTGCCAGTTTATCAAGAATGCTGATTCATAAGAAACCAATTAAAACAAAGTTTGCTGAACTTGCACTGGAGGCAGTGCCATGACTCAATTGGTCCCTGAGATGACAGAGTTGTCCACTGTAGAGGAAGAGTGTGTAAATTGGGCCTGTAATCTCTGAAATAAGAGCAGATGAATCAAGATTCTTCAGTTAATTGATGTGGTGAATTACGAGGCTTGATTTCCTCTGGTTAGGAATCTACAATAAAAAGCTACAGTGTCCAGACAAATCTGAAGTGATTGTAACGATGGTAAAAAATGAGGTCTGCAGATGCTGGAGATCACAGTTGAAAATGTGTTGCTGGTTAAAGCACAGCAGGTCAGGCAGCATCCAAGGAATAGGAAATTCGACGTTTCGGGCATAAGCCCTTCATCAGGAATGAGGAGAGGGTGCCAGGCAGGCTAAGATAAAAGGTAGGGAGGAGGGACTTGGGGGAGGGGCGATGGAGATGTGATAGGTGGAAGGAGGTCAAGGTGAGGGTGATAGGTCGGAGTGGGGTGGGGCAGAGAGGTTAGGAAGAAGATTGCAGGTTAGGAGGGCGGTGCTGAGTTGAGGGAACCGACTGAGACAAGGTGGGGGGAGGGGAAATGAGGAAACTGGAGAAATCTGAGTTCATCCCTTGTAGTTGGAGGGTTCCCAGGCGGAAGATGAGGCGCTCCTCCTCCAACCGTCGTGTTGTTATGTTTTGCCGGTGGAGGAGTCCAAGGACCTGCATGTCCTCGGTGGAGTGGGAGGGAGAGTTAAAGTGTTGAACCACGGGGTGGTTGGGTTGGTTGGTCCGGGCGTCCCTGAGGTGTTCTCTGAAGCATTCCGCAAGTAAGCGGCCCGTCTCCCCAATGTAGAGGAGGCCACATCGGGTGCAGCGGATGCAATAGATGATGTGTGTGGAGGTACAGGTGAACTTGTGGCGGATATGGAAGGATCCCTTGGGGCCTTGGAGGGAAGTGAGGGAGGAGGTGTGGGCGCAAGTTTTGCATTTCCTGCGGTTGCAGGGGAAGGTGCCGGGAGTGGAGGTTGGGTTGGTGGGGGGTGTGGACCTGACGAGGGAGTCACGAAGGGAGTGGTCTTTGCGGAACGCTGATAGGGGAGGGGAGGGAAATATATCCCTGGTGGTGGGGTCCGTTTGGAGGTGGCGGAAATGACGGCGGATGATACGCTGTATACGGAGGTTGGTGGGGTGGTTCTGTCTTGGTGGCGGTTGGAGGGGCGGGGCTCAAGGGCGGAGGAGCGGGAAGTGGAGGAGATGCGGTGGAGGGCATCGTCGATCATGTTTGGGGGGAATCTGCGGTCCTTGAAGAAGGAGGCCAACAGGGCTGTGCGGTGTTGGAATTGGTCCTCCTGGGAGCAGATGTGGCGGAGACGAAGGAATTGGGAATATGGGATGGAGTTTTTACAGGGGGCAGGGTGGGAGGAGGTGTAGTCCAGATAGCTGTGGGAGTCAGTCGGTTTATAGTAGATGTCTGTGTTGAATCGGTCGCCTGAGATAGAAATGGAAAGGTCTAGGAAGGGGAGGGAGGAGTCTGAGACAGTCCAGGTGAATTTGAGGTCGGGATGGAAGGTGTTAGTAAAGTTGATGAACTGTTCAACCTCCTCGTGGGAGCACGAGGCAGCGCCGATACAGTCATCGATGTAGCGGGGGGTGGTGCCAGTGTAGTTGCAGAAGATGGACTGTTCCACATATCCTACGAAGAGACAGGCATAGCTGGGGCCCATGCGGGTGCCCATGGCAACTCCTTTAGTTTGGAGGAAGTGGGAGGATTGAAAAGAGAAGTTATTCAGGGTGAGGACCAGTTCAGTCAGTCGAAGGAGGGTGTCAGTGGAAGTGTACTGGTTGGTGCGGCGGGAAAGGAAGAAGTGGAGGGCTTTGAGTCCTTCGTGATGGGGGATGGAGGTGTACAGGGACTGGATTTCCATCGTGAAAATAAGGCGTTGGGGACCGGGGAAGCGAAAATCCTGGAGGAGGTGGAGGGCGTGGGTGGTGTCCCGAACGTAGGTGGGGAGTTCTTGGACTAAAGGGGACAGAACCGTGTCGAGGTATTGGGAGATGAGTTCGGTGGGGCAGGAGCAGGCTGAGACAATGGGTCAGCCGGGGCAGTCAGGTTTGTGGATTTTGGGCAGGAGGTAGAAACGGGCGGTGCGGGGTTGTGGGACTATGAGGTTGGAGGCGGTGGATGGGAGATCCCCTGAGGTGATGAGGTCATGGATGGTCTGGGAGATGATGGTTTGGTGGTGGGAGGTGGGGTCGTGGTCAAGGGGGCGATAAGAGGAGGTGTCCGCGAGTTGGCGTTTGGCCTCAGCGGTATAGAGGTCGGTGCGCCAAACTACTACCGCCCTCCCTTGTCTGCCGGTTTGACGGTGAGGTTGGGATTGGAGCGGAGGGAGTGGAGGGCTGCACGTTCTGAGGGTGAGAGGTTGGAGTGGGTAAGAGGGGTGGACAGGTTGAGTCGGTTAATGTCGCGGCGGCAGTTGGCTATAAATAGATCGAGGGCGGGTAAGAGGCCAGCACGGGGTGTCCAGGTGGATGGGGTGCATTGGAGGCGGGAGAAGGGGTCGTCAGAGGGTGGGCGGGAGTCTTGGTTGTGTTCGCGGCGGCAGTTGGCGATGCCCTCCACCGCATCTCCTCCACTTCCCGCTCCTCCGCCTTTGAGCCCCGCCCCTCCAACCGCCACCAAGACAGAACCACCCCACCAACCTCCGTATACAGCGTATCATCCGCCGTCATTTCCGCCACCTCCAAACGGACCCCACCACCAGGGATATATTTCCCTCCCCTCCCCTATCAGCGTTCCGCAAAGACCACTCCCTTCGTGACTCCCTCGTCAGGTCCACACCCCCCACCAACCCAACCTCCACTCCTGGCACCTTCCCTTGCAACCGCAGGAAATGCAAAACTTGCGCCCACACCTCCTCCCTCACTTCCCTCCAAGGCCCCAAGGGATCCTTCCATATCTGCCACAAGTTCACCTGTACCTCCACACACATCATCTATTGCATCCGCTGCACCCGATGTGGCCTCCTCTACATTGGGGAGACGGGCCGCTTACTTGCGGAACGCTTCAGAGAACACCTCAGGGACGCCCAGACCAACCAACCCAACCACCCCGTGGTTCAACACTTTAACTCTCCCTCCCACTCCACTGAGGACATGCAGGTCCTTGGACTCCTCCACCGGTAAAACATAACAACACGACGGTTGGAGGAAGAACGCCTCATCTTCTGCCTGGGAACCCTCCAACTACAAGGGATGAACTCGGATTTCTCCAGTTTCCTCATTTCCCCTCCCCCCACCTTGTCTCAGTCTGTTCCCTCAACTCAGCACCGCCCTCCCAACCTGCAATCTTCTTCCTAACCTCTCCGCCCCCACCCCACTCCGGCCTATCACCCTCACCTTGACCTCCTTCCACCTATCACATCTCCATCGCCCCTCCCCCAAGTCCCTCCTCCCTACCTTTTATCTTAGCCTGCCTGGCACCCTCTCCTCATTCCTGATGAAGGGCTTATGCCCGAAACGTCGAATTTCCTATTCCTTGGATGCTGCCTGACCTGCTGTGATTGTAACGATGTCAGTCAGCTAGTCCTCATAGAACAGGAGTTCCCTGATTGGGCCTGTTAATCTGGTCCAATCGAGGAGCCCTGTCTGGCACATAAAAAAAGAGTGTCTTACCGCAGTTAGGTGGTAGTGTAGAAACAAAACAGAAAAAAAAAACAGGATTGTAGGGCAGTGCTTGTCACTGGACCACTTGGGTGTTTTCCCTGTCAAGGGTTGGATCAGTGTGAGTGTGCGCACGTGTGCAAGGACTCAAAAAAAAAGTGTGTCTGGAGTGACCCAGCAAAAGCAGCAGGAATGTTGTCCCGTATCCCATTGCACAGGTTTGCAGAGGAAGAAAAAGTGGTGAATACAATAATTTTCCTCCTCAATGACAGAAGTGCAATGATCAATGGAGTGACTCTGCCTGTGGACGGGGGATTTCTCTCTTCATGAATTAGTCTTTTTAGTGAAATTGGTAAAATAGTCCTCATGATGTTGCTAAGGATGTGAATTGTAATAGCTGGTTCATTAAAAACCTTTATCAGATTAAAAAGAGTGTCTGAGGTTTTGACACTCCAGTAGCTGACTCTGAGTGAGGCAGTACTAAACTCAAGGACTGTTTGTGTGTAAATACAGGGTGATAGATAATGGTCTCTGTGGAGTTATTTCAAAAACATTTAGGAGCGAGCATGAGGAGAAATTTCTTCGCCTGTGGAATTCCTTACACAAGACAGTTATCATTTCACTATCATTGAATGCAGTTAAGGATGGGCTAGATTATTTTTGGTCTCTCGGGTGATTGGGGGAGTAGTTGGGAACGCAGAGTTGAAATCCACAATTGGCCATGACCAGATTAAAGGCAGGCTTGATGGACTGAATGGTGTGCAGCTCCTATAATCTTATGTAGCTGCTGGTCCTTCCTGCAAATTGTCTTGTTCCCGGAATTATAATGTTGATTGCATCTGAAGCACTTTTGTGTATACTGCATTTATGAAAAGTGCAAGTTATAGGTGCAAGTTTTTTTCCTCTCTGTTAAAGATTAAATGTAATTGTTCAATACAGCAAAGTTGAGAAGACAAGGGCTGTAGTCATGAACAGCAATCTCCTGCTGTGTTGTTACTAGGTTTATTGGTGCTGTAATGGTCACTGGCTGGACTGTGCCAATCAAGTGTGACTAACACAGAGCAGTCTATGATACATCAATTTATGGGGAAGGTTCTAGTTAATGTCACTTTTACATTCATGAATATTTCTACAGATCCTTTTTTTGGTGGGGTATAACTGGTAAACCTCCACCAAATCCTAAATTTCCAAAATAAATGAGAATCCTTAACAAGTGGGGGTGACACGGTAGCTCAGTGGTTAGCACTGCTGTCTCTCAGCACCAGGGTCCCCGTTTCGATTCCAGCCTTGGGCGACTGTCTGTGTGGAGTTTGCACATTCTCCCTGTGTCTGCGTGGGTTTCTTCCGGATGCTCTGGTTTCCTCCCACAATCCAAAGCAGGTCAGGTGAATTGGTTTGCCCGAAACGTCGATTTCACTGCTCCTTGGATGCTGCCTGAACTGCTGTGTTCTTCCAGCATCTGCAGTCAGTGTTTTTACCATGCTAAATTGTCCATAGTGTTAGGTGTAGTAGTCAAGGGTAAATGTAGGGGGGTGGGTTACTCTTCAGAGGGTAGGTGTGGACTTATTGGGTCAAAAGGCCTGTTTCCACACTGGGGAATCTAATATTAACAAGAATTCAGAAGTTATCCCCAGCCTGCACATAAACCCATTTTGCCTTTTCAGATCACGATTTTCTCTTATCTACAGCTGCATCTCAGGAGTGTGTAGGAGAGAAACTTGGACTTAGTTTGTGAAATAATTATGTCTACACACTCCACGCTTCTTTATCACCACCTGGTCTTAACTCAGATTGCTGGCATGAAACTAAATTGACAACGCAAGCTTTAACTTCATGTGAATACTGAAAACCAGACAAATGGGGTTTCCATGTCGCTCCATTCAGAGGGTGGGAAAAGTGCCAAGGATACACCAGGCAGAAAACATTGAAATGTAATGAATCTATAACAGCATTTTGCACACACAAAGCAACAAATCACACAAAGCAAACTCTGAACCTAATGAATCCAAGAAACTTAACATTTCCATTTACAATCCAAAATTCAAATGAATACTCACTGTGGATCCACTCAATGAATCAAACCATGAAGACCAAACATTTGCCTCAAAGGCAGTGACCATGTCCCATCATTGGGATTGCATTGATTCAGTGAGTTGGCTCATCAATATCTTCTCAAGGGTGATTAGGAATTTGCAATGAATGTTATTGTGGCCTACAATATCCACATCCCAGAAATGAATAAAAAAAAGTCCTCCTATTTTGATCAGATAAAGCACACAGGGTGTCACTGAATTGGTGCTTTCAGCGATAGAACCACACCTAAGGGGATTGACCATCAGGAATCCAGATGTTACTGTCTATAACTTGCCAGCCACAAAGTTATAAAATGCCCCGAACACGACAAGTGGATGCAGCAGTGAGCTGAAAATGATGACCACAAGGTAAACGGACAAGTGAACAGATGAAGTTGACTAAAACACAGGAAGCAGCAAGATCATAGTGAAGAGAATATTGCCCAGCTAGATGTCTCCAAGGGGGAGTGGGTGGCACTGTTGCCTCAACACGCCAGGTACCTGGGTTCGATTCCACGTTCAGGTCTCTGTCTGTGTGGAGTTTGCATATTCTCCCCGTGTCTGCATGGGTTTCCTCAGGAGGCTCTGGTCTCCTTACAGAATCCAAAGATGTGCAGGTTAGGTGGATTGACCATGGGAAATACAGGGTGAGAGGGATGGGGGGGTGGCCCTGGGTGGAATGCTCTTCAGTGGGTCAGTGTGAACTCAGTGGGCTGAATGGCCTGGTTTCATACTGTAGGGATTCTATGATAGAAGATGACCATTCAGCCCATGATGCCTATTGGCTGTTCAAACAAGCATTATTACCTACCACCAATCCCCTGCTTTTGCCCCATACCCTTGCACATTATTTTCATCCAAACTATTATTCAATGCCCCTCTTGAATGTCTGAATTGAACCTGTCCCCACCGTATTTCCTGGCTGTGTATTCCATACCGTAGCTTCTCGCTGGGTGAATACAGGTTTCCTCACATCACCCCTGTTCCATTGAGAAAGACGTACTTGGGAAATGAAAGCTTTATCCAGCCCTAACCTAGTGGGGAGCTGTGATGTATTAAATGCTGTGGGCTGGTGCTGATTTTAAACTGTGTCAGGACTGCCCAATGTCACTCCAATTAGGACAGCAAGCCTCAGCAGAGAGAACTGTTCCATTCAGCTGTCTCTCTGGGTTTTGAACTCAGCTCACACAGAGGAAGGGACAGTGTACTGGCCTGACCAGACATAAGGCAATTTATTTCAGAACAGTACACTTCCAGAATTTATTAGAATAGTCAATAATATATATTTGATGCATTAGTGCCTCTATTAATTTTTCATATTATCTGGCTGCTGCTATATTACTGTTAGTTTTCCATTAAGACAATTATTAGAGTCTATGCATTGCTTCTTTACTCATGCAGAGATAGCAGGAGTGTGTGCTAAAGACGTAAGTATTTCCATCTATATTCCCCAAACTAGTGACATTGAAGGTACACCCATGTTGGGCAAAATGTGAAGAATCACCCATCTCCTCACTGAGTGCAATCTCACATTTCTAACAGAGCCCCGGGAGTTGTTTAACAATGGAGATGGGGAGGGCTTTAAAGGTGACAGATCAAGTGAGAGAAGCTGTGATAAATTAAAGAGGGAGGAAGGCAAGTGAGCAAATTAACACTCAGGGAAAGATAATCTAAGTATGGCAAGAAGGGATGGAGTGCACAAACATATGAGTGTGCACCTGCAGAGAAGACGAGAGGTTGTGAAAATGAGATAAAGGCAAAATCGAAGGATTTCTGTCTGAACACACACAGCGTTTGCAGCAAGGTGGATGTATTGATACAACAAATGGAAGCAAACAGGTGTGATCGACGTGCCACTGTGGTGATGTGGTTACAGGGGACCAAGGCTGGAAACTGAGCAGTTAGGAAGGACCAGCGGAAAGAAAAAGGAACACTGAAGTAGTGTTCCTGCAAGCAGTCCCTGGGTTGTGAATGGGTTCCATTTGCAGTCTGTTCACAAGTCAATTTGTCTGAACACAATACAGGACAATAGAAAATAGCTGCTTGTGAGAATGACGGAATGTTGGATCCTGAAAATTACAGGAGAAAGTGAGGACTGCAGATGCTGGAGATCAGAGCTGAAAATGTGTTGCTGGAAAAGCTCAGCAGGTCAGGCAGCATCCAAGGAGCAGGAGAACCGACGTTTCGGGTATAAGCCTGAAGAAGGGCTTATGCCCAGAACGCCGATTCTCCTGCTCCTTGGATGCTGCCTGACCTGCTGCGCTTTTCCAGCAACACATTTTCAGCTCCTTAAAATTACACCCCTGAATGGGTTTGCATTTGTATAGCCAAGGGTGTACAAAGTGCGGATCCCGTGTATTAATAAAAGATGTAGTTTAGGTGGAGCTAAGAAACAAGAGGCAGCAGCAACAATTGGTAGGATATGTTTATCGTTAACCAAGCAGTACTGGTCATGTAGGACAGTACACAGATCTGACAGAAGGAAGGAGACATCACTTCAGTTTCTGGGGGGAGTGGTTTGGGGTGGTGCTGTTGTGGGGCTGGGTACTTTAGATTGGCAGGCAGCTGTAATAACTCAAACAATGGGTCTCTGACAACCTCATATCAGCACCAACTGGTTCTCTCCGACAGTGCTCTGCTTAGTCGTGTCAATACAAGTCCAGGAGCTTGTAATCTACTTGACAAACAAATTGGTTAAATGTCAGCTTTGGCGCTTTTCATGGACCAAGCCCCATCAATTTATATCAGGACAGAGAGCCTGGTGGTTTTCTTTTGCAATACCTTCCCACACTCATCTCATTACCTATGCACCCCACCTCTCTGGCCTCAAACTCATCATACTAAACTCCCCACTACAAGTTGGAAAGTTTATCTCACTGCCTGGGATTCCTGGCCCCAGTGGCCCCCTTAAACCCAGCCCTGCACCCGTTCAGCAGCTGGCAATCATGCTTGCCCTGGAACTGTCCATCTTCTACAGTTACATCACCACCACCCTCAACCTGTTCCTCTGCTACATCGATGACTGTATCGGCGCTGCCTCATGCTCCCACAAGGTGGTTGAACAGTTCATCAACTTTACCAACACCTTCCACTCCGATCTTAAATTCACCTGGACTGTCTCGGACACCTCCCTCCCCTTCCATGACTGTCTCCCATGACCGACTAACCACAGACATCTACTACAAGCCCACTGACTCCCACAGCCACCTAGACGACACCTCCTCCCACCCTACCTCCTGTAAAAACAACATCCCTTATTCCCAATTCCTCCACCTCTGTCCCATCTGTTCCCAGGATGACCAATTCCACCTCAGAAAGACCCAGACGGCCTCCTTCTTCCACGATCGCAATGTCCCTCCCCACATGGTTGACAGTATCCTCCAGCACATCTCCTCCACTTCACGCACCACCGCCCTAGAACCCCACCCCTCCCAACTCAACAAGGACAGAATCCCCCGGTCCTCACCTTCCACCCCACCAACCTCCGCATAAATTGTATCATCCTCCACCATTTCCACCACCACTAAACAGACTCCACCACCAGGGATATATTTCCCTCCACACCCCGATCAGCGTTCCGGAGAGACCACTCCCTCCGCGACTCCCTCGTCAGGTCCACACTGCCCATCAACCCACACCCCACTCCTGCCTCCTTTCCCTGTCACCACAGCAAGTGCAAAACCTGAGCTCACACCACTCACCTCACCTCCGTCCAAGGCCCCAAGGGATCCATCCACATCCGTCAGAAATGTACCTGTACCTCTACCAATGTCATCTACAGCATCCATTGCACCCGGTGTGGTCTCCTCTACATCAGGGAGACAGGACACCTTCTTGCAGATCATTTTGGAGAACATCTCTGGGACACCTGCACCCATCTCCCCGTGGCTGATCACTTCAACTTCCTCCTCTCACTCCATCAAGGACATGCAGGTCCTGAGCCTCCTCTCCCACCAAACTGTTACCACCTGTTGCCTGGAAGAGGAATGCCTCATATTCCACCTTGGGACCCCGCACCCACACAGGATCAATGTGGATTTCAACAGCTTCCTAACCCCCCCCCCCGGCATTATCCCAGTCCCAAGCTTCCAACTCGGCCCAGTCCTCCGGACCCATCCATCACCCCCCCCCACCCCCCCCCCCCCCCCCCGCCCCCCACCTACCACCTTCTTCCTCACCTTCATCCACCTGTCACTTTCTCAGCTACCCTCCTCCAACCCCATCCCCCTCCCATTGACCTCTCAGTCCCCTTGGCCCACAAGTCTCATTCCTGATGAAGGGCTTATGCCTGAAACGTTGATTTTCCTGCTCCTCGGATGCTGCCTGATCTGCTGTGCTTTCCCAGCACCACACTCTCAACTCTTGCCCTGGACATGTCAAGAAGAGGGTAATTGGCATTCCCCTCTGCTGACCGGGATCAGGAAGTCCTTGTGGACAA
The DNA here is from genome assembly GCF_020745735.1 of Hemiscyllium ocellatum. Taxonomy (NCBI): domain Eukaryota; kingdom Metazoa; phylum Chordata; class Chondrichthyes; order Orectolobiformes; family Hemiscylliidae; genus Hemiscyllium; species Hemiscyllium ocellatum. Next base: position 53,435,921 of record NC_083429.1, read on the forward strand.
TGCTGGGGGTGTGAGTATACAATTAGTGCCCATGGAGTGTTCCCTGTGGTGTCGGTGACTGGTGGAGGGCTGGAGGAGCAGTCAGTCACCAGGTACTTGCTCTGAACACTGTGTCGGGAATTGTCACCATGTGGTTTCCATCTATGGGGGAAGTCATAGAATGGGAAGCTGCATATCAATGTGTGACAGCGAGAATGTTAATACATGTCTATTTCTGCACATTAGCCTCTCAATACTCACCGGTGAAAATCTCCTCTCACCATTCAATACTTGGCTGGAAACTAGAATGTTGCTCAGACAATTCTCTCTATTTCTTCACCCCTACCCACAGGCTAGGAAGATTCAGCCAATCGTGTCTATTGGACAGTTTTCATACTCATCCCAATTTCCATCAACCCACTCCTGGAGGGAGTTTGACTGCTTGAACCCTAAACTCTGGAATACTGCACCAATCTACTTCACCTGGACAGAGACTCACAGAGGTTTTACAGAACAGAAAGAGACCCTTTGGCCCATCATGTTGGCACCAATCATCAAACAACCATCGGTTATAATCCTCCCTCTTCTTGAACGATCTCTTTGAACAAGCTGTTCTCTGGTTGGCCTCGTTCTGTGGTTCAGTGTCAATTCTTTTGTCTGAGGCAGCTCCTGAGAATTCTGATAAACTACAATAAAGGCACTATTTTAACGGAAAATATTGCTGTTGAAATATGCCCTGGTTGGCTCAGCTTATTCACGGTGCTTCGAGTTTTATAAAGCACACTGATTTCATTATGCCTGTAATACCTCATATTGATCAGGGCTCACGCTGCATTTTATTGGCTTCTAGAAAATGCAAGTGAAAACACAAAAGTGGGGGATACTTTGTGCTGAAATGGTGCAGCTCAGCATCTGTCATTTTCGTATTTCAAATATCAATCATGTTCTGCAAAGCTCTGTTCTGTGACAGCCAGATACAGACAGTATACATCAGGCAGCAACAAGGGCTCTTACTCTGAGGTATCAAAGATGACCCAGCTAAAGGTTTAGACCAGACAGCTCCAACCTGAGACAACTAGTATTCCGCCTTTGGAAATTCTTCATGAGAGTGATCAGAATGTGGATTTTTTTTTAGATTACTTACAGTGTGGAAACAGGCCCTTCGGCCCAACAAGTCCACACCGACCCGCCGAAGCGCAACCCACCCATACCTCTACATTTACCTCTTACCTAACACTACGGGCAATTTAGCATGGGCAATTCACCTGACCCGCACATCTTTGGACTGTAGAAGGAAACCGGAGCACCTGGAGGAAACCCATGCAGACGCGGGGACAATGTGCAAACTCCACACAGTCAGTCGCCTGAGTCGGGAATTGAACCCGGGTCTCAGGCGCTGTGAGACAGCAGTGCTAACCACTGTGCCACCGTGCCGCCCAACTTGCCACAGCAATCACACTGGAGGTGAATAGCACAGACACATTGACAGGAAAAGTCAACAGATTATCAAACAAGGAAGCAGCAATAAAAATTAAAAAGCTGGCAAGGTTAACGGGTGGGGGAGGTGAGGGAAGACTTCAGTAAAACAAGTGGGTCAGGCAACATCCAAGGAGGAGAAAGTGAGGACTGCAGATGCTGGAGATCAGAGCTGAAAAATGTGTTGCTGGAAAAGCGCAACAGGTCAGGCAGCATCCAAGGACCAGGAGAATCGCCGTTTCGGGCATAAGCCCTTCTTCAGGAAACCAAGAATCCAAGGAGAGAGAGCAAGCTAACGTTTCGAGTTGAGATGGCTCTTCATCAGAGCTGGCATAATTGAAGTGTGGAGGGGGTAGCGTTAATGCAATAGTTGGGGTGGTGGAGTGCTGGGGAGAAACAATGCTGATAGTTCCGATTAAGTGATCAAACTGCAGGTCTGAAACAAAGACTGAAAGTACTCTGCAGGTATGGCAGCATCTGTGGAGAGACCAACAGAGTTAACATTTTCAGTCCTGTGACTCTTCTTTAGAACTGGTGGTAGATAGGAAAAGGTGGTATATGTGGGAGAAGATTTGATTGTAACATAAGCGCTAGCAGAGAATAATTGTCCCAAATGGCCAATTTCCATGTTGTTAATGTGGGGTATGCCTCTACAGTGGTAAGGCAGTAATTTGATTTTGTAAAGATGATAAAATAAAGACTGTCACTGATTTTTGGATTGTCCACTGAGCTGGTGTGAGATTTGCCCGTTGCTATGGAAACAGCTCAGGCAGTTCCAAATGTTCCCATCCATGACACCCAGGGTCCACCTTCAGGTCATACTTCCCACACAGCAGCCAAACTCCTTTCCAGTGGATTCTTCACACAAGTAATACTCCGATGGGACAGATTATGAAAATGTTAACATTTCACTGTGATTTATAGATACTGCGAAAGCCTGTGGGGCATTTCCATAATCCTATCAGAGTTACTGTAAAAAGCTACTTGAGGGTATTGTAATAAAAGCAACTACCTTCATTTCTGTTGGTCTCCCCATTCAATGTTGCTGTCACACTTTGCCCCCTCTACAGAAAGCCCCAACACTTGTTTTGGTTTGAATTCATTTCCATTAACATCCTTCAGTTCAGTCTCTAATTACAAAAGTACCAACAGCTGTTGTATCCCCATCACTCACTGCTGTTCCTAATAGAGACTACCGTCTTGCACATTTAACAGGAATTCCTCTGAAACTCACCATTCAATTACTTTCTAAACATCCATTTTCTACGCTTGTTGCTAATGCCTGTAATTAGCGCTCAATTATAATTTATGTTTTAGCTCCTTTTTCACTCAGTGCCTCAGCTTTCACAAAAGGATGAATTCTATTCTCATTGAGTAAGCTGACTCCCTTACAATGGATAATTGATGATAATACTTCCTAATGTGTCTTATTTCTCCAGCTCTTTACCAGACCCAGAATGCAGAGGCTATTTTTGAGTTTTTATTCAGCTTCCAATACAGTGCCCCAACGATTGGTACTCTCTCCAAGGAGGAGGTGGACTGAAAACATTCACTCTTTTTTTTAGTCTCTCCTCGAGATAAATTTCTTTTCTTCACTGTTACAAAGGGCTTTGAAACGCAAAATTGTACAGATGACAACAGTAATGAATGTGTTTTGCATTGAGATTTGTCGGTTCCAATTTATTTTTGTATGAGGGTGTTAACAAGATTATCACTGCTGCAGAGAATGAGACAGGAGGAAAGGTACAAAAATAAATGTCCAACGTTGTGGGACTGAAATACAGCTTCCCTGTTCCTCTTCCTTTTCACAGATCAGCAACATAATAGAACATTGTTCTTGTTTAATTTCTGTACAAAGGTGTTAGTGTCTTTTCAAAAGCTCTTTAAATGAATGGATGGAGACAGTGATGGGCTTTGCAAATCACATGGTTCGGTTTATGTACTTGTCCCCCATTATTCTTTAATTCCAGATGCTAAAGAGAAATGATTGCAACTGTAAATAAACATCGAGCTTATTGTGCGTGCCCTGTCAATCCGGTGTGTAACTATAGCACGAGGATAGGGAGATTATATTAGATTAGATTCCCTACATGTGATACATTCCCATAAGGCAGCTGATCACTGTAAAGCTTCTCTCTTTGATACCTGTCTCCAATAAGCACTTTCCTATATTCAATGACGGCACGGTGGCTCAGTGGTTAGCACTACTGCCTCACGACACCAGAGACCTGGGTTTGACACCAGAGACCTGGGTTTGACTCCAGCCTTGGGCGACTGTCTGTGTGGAGTTTGTACATTCTCGCCGTGTCTGTGTGGGATTCCTCCGGGTGCTCTGGTTTCCTCACACTGTCCAAAGATGTGTAGGTCAGGTGGATTGGCCATGGGAAGTGCAGGGTGAGTCTAGGTGGGATTGCTCTTTGAGTCGGATTCAGCCAAATGGTCAGCTATCCACTCTGCAGGAATTTGATTCTATGTCATGTGTCAATAACGTATCTTCATATTTTTGACTGTAATTGATTGAAAAACCAATGATTATTGCAGGATTACAGCACAGACAAGGCCCTTCAGCCCATCTGGTCTACACTGACATAACTATCATACCACTAAAAGTGCGCTAATCTCAATTGCCTGCACTTGTCCCATAGCCTTGAATGATATGATATTTGTAGTGCTCACCTAATTATTTTTTAAAGGTTATAAGGTTTTCAGCCTCCATTACCTTTCCAGGCAGTGCATTCCAGATTCCTACCACCCTCTAAGTGAAAATGTTTTCCCAAGTCCCCTCTGAATCTCCTACCCTTTACTCTACAACAATGCTCTCTCATGATTGACACCTCAACCTGTGGCAATGTAGAGTCATAGAGATGTACAGCATGGAAACAGACCCTTCAGTCCAACCCGTCCATGCCAACCAAATATCCCAACCCAATCTAGTCCCACCTGCCAGCACCCGGCCCCTATCCCTCTAAACCCTTCTTATCCATATAACCATGCAGATGCCTTTTAAATGTTGTAATTGTACCAGTCTCCACCACTTCCTCTGGCAGCTCATTCCATACACGTACCACCCTCTGCGTGAAAAAGTTGCCCCATAGGTTTCTTTTATATCTTTCCCCTCTCACCATAAACCTATGCCCTCTAGTTCTGCACTCCCCTGCCCCAGGGAAGAGACTTTGTCTATTTACCCTATCCATGGCCCCTCATAATTTTGTAAATCTCTATAAGGTCACCCCTCACCTCTGACGCTGCAGGGAAAACAGTCCCAGCCTGTTCAGCTTCTCCCTGTAGCTCAAACCCTCCAACCCTGGCAACATCCTTGTAAATCTTTTCTGAACCCTTTCAAGTTTCACAACATCGTTCTGATAAGATGGAGACCAGAACCGCACACAATATTCCAACAGTGGCCTAACCAATGTCCTGTACAGCCGCAACATGACCTGTACTTTAAAAAAAAACTCCTTTGTGGGAATACCATTTATCCTGCAGAAAGTAATGAGTTGCGCTGAAATTCTGGATTTCCCCAACCCAAAAACAAAATACTGCAGATGTTGCAAAACTGAAATAAAAACAGGAAATACTGGAAATACTCAGCAAGTGGGTAGCACCTGTAGACAGAAAACCCAAGTTAATAACACAGGCCATGACCTATAATCAGAATTGTAAGTAACTCTCCAGAGTTTCCTGAACATAGCACCAGGAGATGTTTCACAGCAGCTTGGTAAAGCAGATGGTGTCGCAAGTTCAATATTTTTAAAAAATTATTCATTTGTAGAATGTGGGTGTTGCTGGCTAGTCCAAAATTTATTGCCTATCTTTAGTTGCCCTTGAGAAGGTGGTGAGCGCCTCTTGAACCGCTGCACTCCACCTACATCAGGGAGACCCCCAGTGCGCTTAAAGAGGGAATTCCAGGATATTGACCCAGTGACAGTGAAGGAACGGTGATATATTTCCAAGTTAGGATGGTGAGTGGCTTGGAGGGGAACTTGAAGGTGGTGGTATTCCCATGTACCTGCTGCCTTTGTCCTTCTGAATGAACTTGGGTTTGGAAGGTGCTGTTTGAGGATCTTTAGTGAATTTCTGTTGTGTATCCTGTAGATGGTACACACTGCTGCTACTGAACATCAGTGAGGGAGGGAGTGGATGCTTGTCAATGTGGGCAATCAAGTGGACTGCTTTGTTCTGGATGGTTTTGACCTTCCTGAGTGTTGTTGGAGCTGCACCCAGCCCCAGGCAAGTGGGGAGTATTTGGTCACACTCCTGACTTGTACCTTTTAGACGGTGGACAGGCTTTAGGGAGTCAGGAGATGAGTAATCCAGCACGGTGGCACAGTGGTTAGCACTGCTGCCTCACAGTGCCAGGGACCCGGGTTTGATTCCAGCCTTGAGCGACTGTCTGTGTGGAGTTTGCACATTCTCCCCGTGTCTGTGTGGGTTTCCTCTGGTGGTCTTGTTTCCTCCCACAGACCAAAGATGTGCAGGTCAGGTGACTTGGCCATGGGAAATTACCCATAGTGCTCAAGGATGTGTAGGTTAGATGCATTCATGGGGGGTAAATGTACAGTGTTAGTGGAATAGGTCTGGGTCGGATATTCTGGAGGGTCGGTGTGGACCTGCTGGGCCGATGGGCCTGTTTCCACACTGTAGGGATTCTACAATTCTATTCACCGGAGTATACCGAGCCAGGGACCTGCTCTTGTAGCCACTGTATTAATGTGGCAAGTCTAGTTGATTATCCCTTGGATGTATATAGTGGGGGCTATTCAGTGATGGTAACACCCCTGAATTTCAAGTGACAGTGGTTAGATTGTCTCTTATTAGTGATGGAGAAAGTGAGGACCTTCCGCCAGCCCAACCTGCACCCTCCTATTTATCTCTCAGCCCCTTCCCTCTCCACAATCCCGATGAAGGGCTTTTGACTGAAACGATGACTCTACTGCTACTTGGATGCTGCCTGACCTGCTGTGCTTTTCCAGCACCATATATTTTGACTCTTATTAGTAATGTCATTGCCTAGAATTTGTGTGATATGATTGTTACTTGCCACTTGTCAGCCCAAGCCTAGATTTTGTCAGATCTTGTTACATTTGAACATGGACTGCTTCAGTATGTGAGGAGTTGTGAATGGTGCTGAACATTGTGTAACCATTGATGAACATCCCCACTTTTGACCTTATGATGGAGGGAAGGCCATTGATGAAGCAGCTGAAGTTGTATCTTTGACAGTGTGGTATTTCCTCTAGCACAGCACTGCAGTATCCACCTGAATCTGTGGAAGCACAATTTGAATGTTTAACTTCCCAGGAAACATGTTTCCCACTGAGCTATACAACACTGTCTAAAATCTTTTTCAAGCTAGAATGGGAACAAAATTAAGTTGAAAATTAGACAACTACTGAATACTTCATTAAAAATCACACGCCAACAGGTTATAGTCCAACAGGATTATTTGGAAACACTAGCTTTCGGAACGCTGCTCCTTCATCAAGTGGTTGTATAGCATAAGATTGTAAGACACAGAATTTAAAGCAAAAGTTTACAGTGTGATGTAACTGAAATTATATATTGAAAAGGACCTGGGTTGTTTGTTAAGTCTCTCATCTTTTAGAATGAAGATGTTGATTTCAGTTCTTTCATTTGTATATCACAGAAATTTTTTAAAGTTACGTTCTCAAGTAAACTTGAACAATAGGTCCCATGTCGTCCCAGATAATGTATTGAAGGTGTGAGGTGCCCTGGGTGAGATTATCTGTGCCACAATGTTCGATCGATTCTAATCTAAAAACGGGATTTACAGAATCTTTCATGGATTCATGCAGTTTTTGATCAAAATTAAGTTCTGTGTTTTACAGATGAAAGAACTGAACCCACATGGTCATTCAAAAGACGAGAAACTTAAACAATTCAGGTCTTTTTCAATGTATAATTTCAGTTACACCACACTTTAAACTCTTACGATAAATTCTGTGTCTTACATTCTTATATTTCACCATCATCTGACGAGGGAGCGACTCTCCGAAAGCTAGTGCTCCCAAATAAACCTGTTGGACTATAACCTGGAGTTGTGTGATTTTTAACTCTGTTCAACACCAGTACCTCCAAATCAATGGGTACTTCCTTCATAAAACTGAGGATTGCTCTTTTTTGCCTGGGTAGGGTAGTCCAAAATGAGAGGGCATAGGTTTAGGATGGGAGGGGAATGATTTAAAAGGGACCTAAGGGGCAACTTTTTCACACAGAGGGTGGTGCGTGTATGGAATGAGCTGCCAGAGGATGTGGTGGAGGCTGGTACAATTACAGCATTTAAGAGGCATCTGCATGGTTATATGAATAAGAAGGGTTTAGAGGGATAGGGGCTGGGTGCTGGCAGGTGGGACTAGATTAGGTTGGGATATTTGGTTGGGTATATGAATAGGAAGGGTTTGGAGGGATGTGTGCCAAATGCTGGCAAATGGGACTAGATTAATTTAGCATGGACAAGTTGGACCAAAAGATGTAATCTGTATCTCTCTATGACTGTGACTGTATAATAAACTAATGGACAGAAAGATATTCAATGGACATTTGAAGCAAATTCTTCTGGCTGGGCTGAACCTTAAAAGATCAACAGGTGGCAAAGGGGAGAGAGGGAGGAAAGAGGACACCTGGGATCTTGCTATTCCCTTTCAATTATTCCTTTTTCTAGGGTTTCCCCTTTCTTTTGTTTGTGTGTGGGGTGTGAAGGTCACTGACAAGGCCAGCATGTGTTACCCGATACTGATAGTCCTTGAGAAGGCAAGCCGCCTTCGTCAACTGCAGCAGTGCATGGCGTGTTGGAACACCCACAGTGCGAGTGGGAGTGAGATCAACAATCTTGACTCAGTGACTAGAAAGGAATGATCAAATAGTTCCAAGTCAAAATGGTGTGAGGATTTAAAAAGGATATTGCAGGCGGTTTCACTGCGTACTGTGTATAATTCTGGTCCCCTCACTTGAGGAGGGATGTAATCACATTGGAGGCAATACAGAGGAGGTTCATTAGATTGATTCCAGGTATGAGGGGCTTAGCTAATGAAGAGAGCTTGAGCAGTTTAAGCTGATACTTGTTCGTGTTTAGAAGGATGAGAGGAGATCTAATTCTGTTTTAGAAGATGTGAAAAGGGATTGACAAATTGCTCATAATGTTTCTCCTTGTGGACCAAGCTAGAATGCAAAGTCCTCATCTTAGGATAAGGAGTAACAAATTTAAAGCAGGGATGAGGAGAAATAACTTCCCTCGAACGATCATGAATCTGTAGGATTCACTAACCCAGAGTGTGGTGGATGCTGGGACATTGAGCAAATCTAAAGAGGCGACAGACAGATTTTTACCGAGTAATGGGTTTGAAGGGTTATGGGGGGCAGGCAGAAAAGTGGAGTGGAGGATGAGATGAGAACAGCCAGGATCGTATTGAATGGCAGAGCAGGCTCGAGGGGCTGAATGGCCTCCTCCTGCTCCTAGTTGTTGTGTTCTGAAGAAAATCAGCTTGAATAAAAACAACACAGGAAGACGGTGCCCAGTCGTCACGAAAACGTCACTACATCATCAAAAATGATGCCAGGACCTTCCAGTCAATGGGAGAATTACTGACAGAGAACGGTGAGAGAGAATGAAAGAGCGGGCAGCTACTCAAGCCAACAATCTGACTCTATTGGCTGAAAAGTGATGTCCCCATAGTGGGAGAACCTGTAAGGTTAAGGCAGGGCTCTGAAACCATCTCTATTTAACTAGTGACATTAAGAGTCTTGGTGAATTCTAACATTGCTTCTTGTATATAGTACTTACTTCAGTAATGATGTACCAGTGGCTAAGAGAGTGAAAGCTGAACATTGTCTGTTGGTTAAATGGGCTTCTTTGTCCTGGATGATATCAATCTTCTTCACTGCTTTTGAAGTTTCATACATCCAGGTGAATAGAAAGTAAATGATCAAACGCCCACCTTGTAGATGGTGGACAGACTCCAGGGGGGTCAAGAAGTGTGACTGCTCATCTCTCTTCATCGTTGCTACTTCGGATAGATTTTTCTGGAAGGCAAGGAGCTGTTGTATCGCTGAGTAAAAAAGCATCTCCAGCCTGAAAGGAGCCAGTTTATTTCCCCTGGAAAAGTGTGGAGGGAGCCTTTAGTCTATATCTAACTTAGACTGCATTGGAGTGTCGAGAACAGGTAACTATTCCCAAAATGGGAACTTGTTCTTTCCCCCTTGAAATAACATCACTCATGGCAAAATAAAATTGCTGAAGAAGAATTTCATATTTGTGTGAAAGGGAAAGACTGAGTAAGAGGGGGTGCTCTGAGTGAATAGTTCCAGGTCAAACCTTTCTCTGTTTGCAGCATTAACTTTGTTTTGCATTGGTATCTTTGCTCTATTGAGGCCATTCAGGTTTTTATCTTCCTGTCATTTTATCAGTATTTATCTCTCATTTCTATAGACACTCATTCATCTTTGTCGATTCTCTTTGTCTGTCGTTTTCTTTCTACTCCTGTCACCTCAAATGCTGCATGAATATCAACAGAACATTAAAAATATCCAAACCACCCTCAATGAATCACTGTCAAAGCAGAGTGATGCTCACCACAAAGCAACCTTGTACAAGCAGACAGCAACCACTCTCTCCTGACTGATAACAATAATTTATCTATTCTCGTTATTCTCCAGCATCAATGAATTTAGACAGTGTCTTTTAACGGAGCAGTGTTTCTATAAACATTGTCCCTCTTGAGAGATGATTACCCCTGACATGGTTCTGTGAGTCTGTGTCTTTCATTATAAAAACTGTCTTCAGGAATGGAAACTTTTATCTAAATGATACTGAGCGGCTGGAATGCTGGCAGTTCCTTAGAGGGCAAAAAGCATTTGCGTTATCTGAAGAAGTCACTGTTCTTATTTCAGGGTCAGGGCTCCCACCAAGATGTCTCTTTGACCTCAGAACAAAAGAGACACAAAAAATAGCAATTTTTATCCAACCATTTTATTACAGCAGGTCCTTCCAAGGCTTTATCTGTTGTGTACGGCATTAATCTGTATCGGTGAAGGTCAGATCATGGAATCAGACACATGATGCTGTATATCTATAAATTTAAATTAACAATGAGCTGTTTGGAACATAATTCTAGCTGGTGGTGTTGGGTGTTTTTGAGCACATGAACTTCGAGGTAATTAAATTGCATCATTTTTTCTATATTTGTTCTGGCTGGATAAGGCCATTAGAAATAGGAACAGGAGCTGTCTCTCTGGCCCCTCAAGCCTGCTTCACCATTCAATATGATCCTGCTAATCCGACATTCCTCACAGCCACTTCCCTGCCCTTTCCCTGTAATCCTTGATTCCCCAGACTGATCAAGAATCTGTCTCAGCCTGAAACAGCAACAAGGACTCTGCCCCCCACAGCTCTCTTGTGACAAGGAGTTCCAAAGATTCACAAACCTTTGAGAGAAGACATTCCTCCTCATCTCAGTCTTAATGTGGTGTCCTTAATTCTGAGACTGTGTCCCTGGTCCTAGATTGTCCTGTGAGGGGAAACATCCTCTCAGGATTGACCCCTGTCAAGCCCATCAAGAATCTGATATGTTCCTGTTGGACCACCTCCTATTCTTCTCAACACCAGTGAGTAGAGTCCCAACCTGTTTAGCCTTTGATCATACGACAGTCCCTCCTTACTCAGCATCATCTGAGTGAACCTTCTCTGGACTGCCTCAATGAAATCATATTTTTTCTTAAATAAATACTCCGGATGTGGTCTCCCAGCTCCTTGTACAGTTCCCTTCTTTATACTCCAACCCTCTTGAAATAAGGACCAACATTCCATTAGCCCTTCCTGATTACCTGCTGCTCCTGGGTGCTAGCTTTGTGTTCCATGCACAAGTTTCCCCAAGTTCCTTTGTGTTGCAAAGTTTTTCCCCGTTGAGATAAAGCACAGTCGCCACACACAGCAGAAGGCTAATAATTAACAGCAATGGTATATGTTATCAATCCATAAAGCCATATAATATAAGATCAATATTACGCCACTATGTCCATCCAAATCTGATTGAAGATTTGTAGCTCGGGTATCCGTTGTTGTGGTTCTGCTCGCCGAGCTGTAAGTTTTTGCTGCAAACGTTTCGTTCCCCTGGCTAGGGAACGAAACGTTTGCAGCAAAAACTTACAGCTCGGCGAGCAGAACCACAACAACTATGTCCATCCAATCTGCTCCACCATTCAATCATGGCTGATATGTTTCTCAACCCCATTCTCCAGCCTTCTCCCTGCAACCTTTAATCCCCTTATCAATCAACAACCTATCAATCTCTGTCTTTAATACACTCAATGACTTGGCCTCCACAGCCCTCTGTAGCAATGAGTTCCACAGATTCCCCACCCTCTGGCTGAAGGAATTCCTCCTTGTCTTAGTCCTTCACTCTGAGGCTGTGCCCTTGGGGCCAAATCTCTCCTACTGTCCAAGCCTTCTCCATATCCACTCTGTCCTGAGCTCTCTGTATTCTGTAAGTTTCAATCTGATCCCCTCCTCATCCTTCCAAACTCCATCGAGTACAGACGCAGAGTCCTCAACCGCTCCCATACAGCAAACCCCTCATCCCTGCGATTATTCTTGTAAACCTCCACTGGATCCCACCCCCTCCAATGCCAGCACATTATTTTCCTGACGTACGAGCCTAAAACTGCTCATAATATTCCAAATGCAGTCTAACCAGAGCTGTATACAGTCTGAACAGTAATCCTCTGCTCTTGTATTGTAGTCCTCTCAAAATGAATGCTAACTGAGCTTACACATGAACCTGAAGAGAATCCTAATCTAGAATTCCTAATTCTCTTTGTGCCTCAGATTTCCAAAGACTTTCCCCATTTAGAAAATGGTCTACACCTCTATTCTTCACACTAAACTGCATAACCCTACACTTTTCCACATTGTATTCCATCTGCTGCTTATTTGCCCACTTTCCTCACCTGCTCAAGTCCTTCTATAACCCGCCTCCCCACTTCCTCAGCACTACCTGTCATTCTCGCTATCTTTGTGTCATCTGCAAACTTAGTAACGATGCTAAGGTCAAAACGGTGACTGCAGATGCTGGAAACCAGATTCTGGATCAGTGGTGCTGGAAGAGCACAGCAGTTCAGGCAGCATCCAACGAACGATGCCCTCAGTTCCTTCATCCAGATCATTAATCCATAACGTGAATAGTTGAGGTCTCAACGCGGACCCTTGTGGAACTCCACTAGTCATCAGCTGCCATGCTGAAAAAGACCCTTTATCCCCACTCTCTGCCTTCTGCCAGTCAGCCAAGCCTTCAGGTAAAGTAGGTACAATGAAAACAATTTGATATCTACACAGCAACAAATCAAACCCTTGTATCAGCAACATGGTAAAATCTGATATGAAAAGACACAAAAACAAAACTGATACCAAACTCAAAACCTGGAAGAGGCCCAAAGATAGCCTCGAAATATAAAACTGGCACAATCCTGTAAATCAACACAAGTATCAAACTTATCACTCAGTGCTATTGGTTTATGGGTTTTATTTAATATTAGGGGAGAAAAACATAATTTGTATGCTGTGCTGAACCACTGGTGTGAAAATCTTGAGTTCAAAACTCGCCCGGGTTAGCAATGAGAATTTAGTAACTATCATTTCTACCCTGGTGTGGGATCTCGGATCTCTTCACTCCTGCTACTCTGGTTGTGAATGGTGGTGGACTCGTGAGGAACTAACAGATGATGAACATTCTCATCTTCACTGAACCAAGCCAAGTGCAAAAGACAAAGCTTGGGTTCCCTCCAGGTGCTCCAGTTTCCTCCCACAGTCCAAAAATGTGCTGGTCAGGTGAATTGGCCATGCTAAATTGCCCGTAGTGTTTGGTGAAGGGGTAAATGTAGGGGAATGGGACTGGGGGGGTTGTGCTTCAGTTGTGCCGAAGGGCCTGTTTCCACACTGGAAGTAAACTAATCTAATCTAATCTAATCTAATCTAAAAGCTGATGTAAACAGCTTCAGCTCAATGTACCAAATGAATGATAGAAGCATAGAAACTGAAAGATGAACCGAAACCTCAAATTTATTTATGAGCCTTTGCTCCATAGCCTGTGATACTATTACCTAACCATAATATATCAATGTCACTCTTGAAAGGTGCATCAACTCATCATCCATGGTCTTGTGGAGAACAGAGTTCCAAATTTGCATTGTCCTCGATGTGAACAAGTCCTTCTTGGTTTCACTCCTGAAAGATTTGGCTCCATTTTCAGATTATACTCTGGAACTGCAATCCCCACCCCCACCCATCCCCCATCCACATTTACCTTTTTGGGTTCTTTTTTATGTTTAAATATCTTGGTCTGATCACTCCAGTCTTCTGTGCTCAAGGAAATACAAACCAAGTGATTGTAAGCTGTCCCTGTGATATAACCTTTTATTCTTGTATCGTCCTGATATAATTGTCCTGCGGCTTCTCCAAGACCAGGCATCTCCTTCACGGGGTGTAAAGCCCAGAACTGAGCCGAACATTCCTGACCGAGTGTGACAAAGGCTCACCTCCCTCTGCTTTGTATTCTCAAGCCTCTTCACACAAAGATCCGTGATTCCATTCGTTTTTAGTCATTTGAACACTCGGGTTCCCAAACCCACATGTGCTCCTCCAACCTTTCTGATCCCTCACCATTTAGAAAATGCTCCAATTTATGTTTCTTGAATCCCAAACTGTTTGACCTCACACTTAGCTGCACTGAGCTCAAGTTGCCACTTAATTGATCTATTGATATCCCGTTCTAACTCCTGCTCACACCTACAAACTTGGACGTGCAAATCTCTATTCCTTCATCCAAGACGTGGATAAATAAACTGAAGCACTTGTACATATTCCTGGGGGACACCATAGTTCCATCCCACCAGTCAGAGTGTGTACCCCTTTATTGAAATTCTCTGCCTCCTCCCTCCTATGAGCTTCCAGGCCGTGCTCCAAGGTGGCTTCCAATTCTGTCTGATAAACTCTTACAGATTTATATAACTATCTTCTACAGAAGCCTTTCCTAACCACCATCTTCGTGACCTGATCCAAACATTCAACTGGAATAGGTTAGTGAGATATACAGGTATGTTTGCATAAGTGCTGATAAACCTTTGTGTAGAAGGGTCTATAAACTGTCTTCTCAAAATTGTCATAGACAATTATCCTCTATCCTAGACACCTCATCAAAATAGTCAATGCAATTAATCACCATAGACCTATGATCAACTCATAAGAACCTGGGTTTGATCACTGATAATAGAGATAATACTAGATTTCTCATAACTAACAGGTCTATATTGTCGTTACCTGTTTCACTTCCTCCCAAATTCTTCAATAATTGAGATATCTACAATGTTCCAAATGAGCAGCACAATTCCTGTATTGAGGGAACTTTGCAAAATTATTACAAATGCATCCACAATTTTCTTAACCAATTGTTTTAATATTAGAGTGGTGCTGGAAAAGTACAGCAGGTCAGGCAGCATCCGAGAAGCAGGAAAATCAACATTTCGGGCAAAAGTCCTCTATCAGGAATGAGGCTGGGTGCCTCGTGGGGGGGGGAGGTGCAGAGATAAATGGGAGGGTGTGAGGCTGGGGGTAGATAGCTGAGAGTGCAATAGGTGAGTGGAGATGTGGGTTAAGGTGATAGGTCAGAGAAGAGGGTGGTACGGATAAGTGGGAAGGAGGATTGACAGGTAGGACAGGTCATGAGGACAGTGCTGAGCTGGAAGGTTGGAACTGGGTTAAGGTGGGGGGAGGGGAAAGGGAAATTAGGAAATCTGTGCCCACACCTCCCCCCCTCACCTCTGTCCAAAACCTTAAAAGAGCCTTCCACATTCATCAAAGTTTCACCTGCATTTCCACTTGTCATTTATTGTATCCATTGCTCTCAATGCGGTCTCCTCTACACTGGGGAGACAGGACGCCTTCTCGCAGAGCACTTTAGGGAACATCTCCAGGACACCCGCACTAATCAATCCCACCACCCTATCGCCAAACTCCACCTCCCACTCTACCGAGGACATGCAGGTCCTGGGCCTCCTCCAGCACCACTCCCTCACCACTCGACACCTGGAGGAAGGACACCTCATCTTCCGCCTCGGGACCCTTCAACCTCAGGGCATCAGTGTGGATTTCACTAGTTTCCACATTTCCTCTAGCCCCACCTTGCCCCAATTCCAACCTTCCAGCTCAGCACTGTCCCCATGACATGTCCTATCTGCCAACCTCCCTTCCCACCTATCCACTCCACCCTCCTCTCTGACCTATCACGACTCTCTGTGTGGAGTTTGCATATTCTCCCCGTGTCTGCGTGGGTTTCCTCCGGGTGCTCTGATTTCCTCCCACAGTCCAAAAATGTGCAGGTTAGGTGAATTGGCCATGCTAAATTGCCCGTAGTGTTAGATGAAGGGGCAAATATAGAGGAATGGGTCTGTGTGGGTTACGCTTCGGCAGGTCGGTGTGGACTTGTTGGGCCGAAGGGCCTGTTTCCACACTGTAAGTAATCTAATCTGATCTTAACCCCCACCTCCAACCACCTATTGCACTCTCAGCTACCTTCCCCCAACCCCACCCCACCCCCTCCCATTTATCTCTCCACCACCTCCCCCCCAACCCTGAGGCACCCAGCCTCATTCCTGAAACGTTGATTTTCCAGCTCCTCAGATGTTGCCTGACCTGCTGTGCTTTTCCAGCACTGCTCTAGTCTTGACTGTAATCTCCAGCTTCTGTACAACTACTTCTGCCCACGTGTTTTAATAAAAGAGGAGTGGAAGGCCATCAAGTCCTGGAGATTTATCTATCTTTTAACCTCATTAATCCTCAATTTCTTATTTAATGTTATTAAGTCCAAAGGGCTGTCTGCCTTTAATTATTTCCAGGTTCTCTTTCACTGCTATGAAATGAATTGAAAAGACTGACTGGATGAGTTTGCCATTTCCTTCTCATCGATGATATGACCACTTGCATATGTCTTTAATGTGCCCACATTTCCCATAATCACTCTCCTTCTCTCACTGTATTTAAAAATCTTGTACTGGCAACCACTTTGTTAACTTTGCACGATATCCAGAAATGGGTGAGTGCAGAAGACACAGATCGCATTGGCACATACTCCAGAACTAGCCACGACTATCACCAATGTGTTCCAGTAACCAACAACCAAAAAAAGACAAGTCAAAACCAACCCGTTGAAGTGGAACTCTATTAACCGATTCTCAGTGATCAAAAATGTCATGAAGGGAATGATCAGCAGGGTTACAAGAGGTACTTAATTCCCGATGATGTGCTCACCAGTGCTCAATCTGGGTTTCACTTGGAGCCTTCAGCTCCAGTATTCATCACAACTTTACTCAGAGCACATGATCTCAATCCCAGGTGGGAATTAAACTGGATGCCTTTTGACAACAGCACACCATTTGCTCAAGCTTGGAATCAACCAGCCCCAAGTAAATTGAAGCCAGTGGAGATCAGGGGAAATTTCTCCTGGAGCTGGAGCCCTTTTTGACTTGGGATTCAGAGCAGGAGTAGGTGATTTGTCCCATCAGGCCTACTCCACCCCTTCAATTAAATGATGACTGATCATTTACACAATGCCATTTCCCCCCACTACTCCCATTTCTCTTGAATGTCATCAATGACCTTCACTCCATGATAAGGTCAGAGTAGGGCTACTTGCTGACAATTTAGTGTTCAGATCCATTTCCAATTCCTTAGATAATGACATTGTATACTAATGGCTACATTCAGCAGGTTCTAGACAACGGTCAGGCTAGGGCCGATCAGTGGCAAATAGCAAATGGCAAGTATGAGATGATTCACTTTGGAAGGAGTAGCAGGGTACTGGACTAATGGTTAGATTCTTGGTAGTGTGGATGGGCAGAGTGATTTCAGTGTCCAGGTGCATAGATCCCTGAAAGTTGCCACCCAGGTTGATAGGGTTGTTAAGACAGCATTCGGTGTGTTAGCTTTTATTGGTAGAGGGATTGGGTTTGAGAGCCATGAGGTCATGCTGCAGTTGTACAAAACTCTGGTGTGGCCACACTTGGGGTATTGTGTACAATTCTGGTTGCCGCATTATAGGAAGGATGTGGAAGCTTTGGAAAGGTTGCAGAGGAGATTTATCAGGGTATGGAGGGAAGGTCTTATGAGGAAAGGTTGAGGGACTTGAGGCTCTTTTCATTAGAGAGAAGAAGGTTAAGTGATGACTTAATAGAGACATACAAGATGATCAGAGGATTGGATAGGGTGAACAGCGAGAGCCTTTTCTCTCAGGTGGTGATGGCTAGCATATGGGGACATAGCTTTAAATTGAGGGGTGATAAATAAAGGACAGATGTCAGAGGTAGTTTCTTTACTCAGAGAGTAGTAGGGGTGTTGAATGCTCTGCCTGCAATAATACTGGACTTGCCAACTTTAAGGGCATTTAAATGGCTATTGGATAAACATATGGATGATAATGGAATAGTGTAGGTTAGAGATGGGCTTTAGATTGGTTTCACAGATTGGCACAA
This sequence comes from Hemiscyllium ocellatum, assembly GCF_020745735.1. Classification (NCBI taxonomy): domain Eukaryota; kingdom Metazoa; phylum Chordata; class Chondrichthyes; order Orectolobiformes; family Hemiscylliidae; genus Hemiscyllium; species Hemiscyllium ocellatum. The sequence continues at coordinate 53,453,909 of NC_083429.1, forward strand.
CATCGAGGGCTGAAGGGCCTGTACCATGCTGTCATGTTCTGTGTTCACAAGGACTAATAACCCAGAACATCAGGCTGATGCTCTGGGGATATAGGTTTGAATCGCGCCAGGTGATTTGACTTCAACAAAAATCTGGAATAAAGAGCTAGTGTAATTATTTACATCAAAACCCTATCTAGTTCACTGCTGTCCATTAGGGAAGGGAATCTGCTGCTCTTACCTGGTCTGGCCTGCATGTGACTGCAGACCCACAGCACACCCACTCTGGATGGTTAGAGATGACCAATACATGTTACCCTAGCCAATAACACCCACCTCCCATGGACAAACAAGTGAAAAAAGGCATGATATGTCTCCAGTTCAACAATATGCTAACAACACAACGTATAATAATGCATTACAGAGCATAAAAGGGAAACAGACTGTTCACTATTCAGTCCATTAGCATTTCAATTAATAATCAGTGTTTGAACTGTTATGGATAAACATGGAGTAATATCACAGTGGGGTTGGTGAAACTTAGCTCTGACCTCAAATTTCATCTGAAGAAGCAGATGAAAGGAAGGAAACAGATTAGTGAGGGTTCAGGAGAAAGCTGGCAGGAGGCAATGGCTGTTTGGATGGGAGTAGTTATTTTTAATGATCATTGCACAAAGCATTGGTGTGCAGTGCACCTGTGCTTCTGTCTGGTGCCCCTTAGAGAAACAGCTTTTGTCAATCTTGATTTATAAAGTTGTGACTCACATCCCTGCCCGCTCCAAGACAATGTTCAGTCAAGCTGAGCTAGTGAGAAGCACCATCTGGAAAATAACCAGTGGTTAGCACTGCTGCCTCACAGCGCCAGAGACCCGGGTTCAATTCCCGCCTCAGGCGATTGACTGTGTGGAGTTTGCACGTTCTCCCCGTGTCTGCGTGGGTTTCCTCCGGGTGCTCCGGTTTCCTCCCACAGTCCAAAGATGTGCGGGTCAGGTGAATTGGCCATGCTAAATTGCCCGTAGTGTTAGGTAAGAGGTAAATGTAGGGGTATGTGTGGGTTGCGCTTCGGCGGGTCGGTGTGGACTTGTTGGGCCGAAGGGCCTGTTTCCACACTGTAAGTAATCTAAAAAAAAAATAAACCCTACTCTACTATACAGGATTACAATCCACACTGCTATACAGAATTACAATCCACACCACTATACAGAATTACAATCCACACTGCTATACAGGATTACAATCCGTACCGCTATACAGGATTACAAACCGTACTGCTGTACAGGATTACAATCTATACTGCTATACATGATTACAATCTGTACTGCTATACAGAATTACAATGTGCACTGCTATACAGGATTACAATCCGCACTGCTATCCATGATTACAATCCATACTGCTGTACAGAATTACAATCTGCATTGCTACACAGAATTACAATCCACAATTCTATACAGGATAACCTTCCTCACTGCTATACATGATTACAATCCACAATGCTATACAGAATTACAATCTGCACTGATATACAGGATTACAATCCGCACTGCTGTACAGGGTTACAATCCACACTGCTGTACAGGATTACACTCCACTCTGCGATAGAGGATTACATTTCACACTGCGATACGGGATTATAATCCACACTGCTATACAGGATTACAATCTGCACCACTATACAGGATTACAATCCACACTGTTATACATGATTACAATCCACACTGCTATAGAGGATTACAATCCACACTGCTATACAGGATTACAATCCACACTGCTATTCAGGATTACAGTCCTCACTGCTCAGGAATTACAATCTGTACTGCTATACAGGATTACAATCCACACTACTCTAGAGGATTACAATCCGCACTGTCATGCAGGATTACGATCTATACTTGTGGGATGGACAATGTCATTTGGGTATAAAACACCAATCTTTTTGGAAACTAATTATCTTCAGCAAGCATAGAATGTGAGCATGGAAACAACCCAAGAAACCTTCCCAACTGAACAGGGAGCCTCGACAGAGAGCCTGAAAACAGAGCCTGTATGTGAAGGTTTGCATTAGAATGCCGAGTGTGAGTGTATTGAGTTTTTGGGGACATCCTTGAAGACATTTCTACAAGACAATCTCAGTTTGAAGATGCCAGCACAAAATATTCTTGATTCCTTTCAATTTTCTCAAGTGTCTGATGGATGGCTCCATGCCTCCAACAGTTCAGTAGGTCCTCGTCTTTACATGCCTGCTTCAGTCTGCAACAGCACATCTAAAATGTGATCTGCATTGATGTCTGACCTGCAGGCTGCAGGTCACTCTGAGAAACTCATGGCAGAGTTCAAAGACTGCTGTCCGGAAAGTCCAGGGGTCAAGTGTAGATCGATAGGATAAAGTAAAAAAACACTGTCTTCACAGATCTCCATGCGGTTTCTCATCTTTTCTTATCTGAGAGAAGGCAAGAGTAATTGATTGTTTCAGCAAACAGATATATAGAAATGTTGCAACATAACTGGGCTTACTCCCACTTTCCCTTTGCCTTGTTATGGTTCCTGTGCCTGTTGGAGGTGCAAGATAAATGGGCCCTCACCCTCCTCTGGTGGTCATCCCAAACACCCTGGATTAACATCCAGATTGCAGACATTTACGTTCAGCATTCCTCAGCAAGCCTGAACCAAAGGAGTTTTCACAATTGACCCAATCCTATCCTTGTCTGAACACCACATGCTTATCTCCTGGAACAACTCAACACTGAGTAATCAAAAGTTAAAGGCCATTTCTAGCCCCTCTCCTAGACTTGTAGAGTCATAGAGATGTACAGCATGGAAATAGACCCTTTGGTCCAACTTGTCCATGCTGACCAGATATCCCAAGCTAACCTAATCTAGTCCCATTTGCCAGCATTTGGCCTATCACCCTCCAAACCCTTCCTATTCATAAAACCATCCAGATGCCTTTTATATCCTGTCATTGTACCGGACTCCACCACTTCCTCTGGCAGCACATTCCATACACGCACCACCCTGTGTGTGAAAAAGTTGTCCCTTAGGTCCCTTTTATATCTTTTCTTTTCTCACATTAAGCCTGTGCCCTCTAGTGTTGGACTCCCCTACCCGAGGGAAAAGACCATGACAATTCACTCTCTCCATGCCCCTCATTTTTTATAAACCTCTCTAAGGTCAGCCCACAGCCTCCTAAACTCCAGGGAGAGTAGCCCCAGCCTACTCAGCCTCTCCCTCAAACGCTCCAACTCTGGCAACATTCTTGTAAAAGTTTTATCAACCCTGTCAAAATTCACAACATTCTTCCACTAGCAGGGAGACCAGAACTGCACGCAGTATTCCAATATCCTGTGCAGGCACAACATGAGCTCCCAATCCTATACTCAATGCTCTGACCAATAAAGGAAAGCATACCAAACACCTTCTTTGCTATCTACCAGAGATTTCACTTTCAAGGAGCTATGAACCTGCATTCCAAGGTCTCTTTGTTCAGCAACACACCCCAGGACTTTACCATTAAGTGTAATAGTCTTATTTTGATTTGCCTTTACAAAATGCAGCACCTCATATTTATCTAAATTAAACTCCATCTGCCTCTCCTCAGCCCATTGGCCCATCTGATCGAGATGTTATTGTACTCTGAGGTAACTTTCTTTGCTGTCCACAACAACTCCAATTTTGGTGTCATCCGCAAACTTACTAATTATACCTCCCATGTTCACGAAAAGCAGTAGACCCAGCACCGATCCTTGTGGCATTCCACTGGTCATAGAGTCATAGAGATGTACAGTATGGAAAAAGACCTTTCGGTCCAACCCAACCAGATATCCCAACCCAATCTAGTCCCACTTGCCAGCACCCGACCCATATCCCTCCAAATCTTTCCTATTCATATACCCATCCAAATGCCTCTTAAATGTTGTGATTGTACCAGCCTCCACCACATCCTCTATCAGCTCATTCCATACACTTACCACCCTCTGTGTGAAAAAGTTGCCCCTTAGGTCCCTTTTATATCTTTCCCCTCTCACCGTAAACCTATGCCCTCTAGTTCTGGACTCCCCAACCCCAGGGAAAAGACTTTGTCTATTTACCCTATCCGTGCCCCTCATAATTTTGTAAACCTCTATAAGGTCACCCCTCAGCCTCCAACATTCCAGGGAAAACAGCCCCAGCCTGTTCAGCCTCTGCCTATAGCTCAGGCCTTCATTCTGAAAAACTACACTCCACCATCACCCTCTGTCTTCTACCTTTGAGCTTGTTCTATCTCCAAATAGTCTGTCAGACCAATGGTAACTAACTCAGCTTAGGCCAAGGATTGAAACTTTAACCAACCTGCTCAGTTCTCAAGTAAATTTAAGATATTTGCAGATCTGAATCAAGTGCAGAGAGAGCTGCAGAAACTCAGCAGGTCTGGCAACCATCTGCAAAGGGAGAAAAACAGAGTGAATGTTTTGAGTTGGTTATGACTCTTCTTTACAACTGGAGAAGATTCAGACTGGTTTTGAAAGGTTAACTCTGTTTCTCTCCCTACAGATGCTGCCAGACCTGCTGAGTTCCTCCAGCATTCCTTGTGTTTGTTTCAATTCAATCTCATGCTGGCTGGGATCCACTGCGTGAGCTGCCTGTAGAACCTGAATGTTTAATCCATCACAAAACTTGAAGATAAGAAGTTCATTGCTGGAACTAGTTAAAGTATTATATCAATTTCTACCCAAAGTATCGACTCCCCTTTCACAGAATAAGCAGTCACCCTCATCACAGTCAAAGACTGCTCTGCAATGTTTAGGTCTCTGATAAATTCTACTACAAATTCTCCTGTTGTGTGTCCTTTCATCTATCTTTCCAATTCAGCACGTCAAAATTGGAACTTTTAACACAGCAAACCTATCTCTTCAAGCAGGCTGCAAACTGAGAGAAACAACTTGCATTCCAATTTGTATATTTTATCCTGACACTGAAAAATGGTGTTTTTATTCACAAGGCTGAAATCTGTGCAGTCTCTGTATCACTGTTAGGAAAGGCAGGGATGTGGTAGTGACAGGAATGAGGTACTGTGACACACGGTTTGGTGTTTGGGGTTCTGTTTAATGCAGTCCAGCAAAGCCCTCCCACCTCCGCAGCCAACTCATGTGTAACAACTCTACACCAAACAGCAAGTAAAGTCTCAGGCTTCTCTCGTGCCGTACTGAAGGAATGCTATGTCGTTAGAGAAGCCTGCTCTTGAATTAGACTTTTAATGAAGGATCTGTCTCTCCTCTTGGGTGGATATCAAAGATCTTGTTTAAAAAAGTGCAGGGACTTAATCTATTCAAGCAACTGTCTATCCCTCACCCCAACGTTACTACAACACATGATCTGCTTATTATTGTTTCGTTTGCTTGTGAGATCTTGCTGTGCTCAAATTCAACTGCCACATTTCCCAAACAGAAACAGCACTTGAAAAGTACTTCATACATTCTGAAGTGGTGGAAGAGACCATGGAAATGCAATAATTTCTTCCTTTTTGCCACCCCCTGGACTCAGTGGCTCAGGAGTAGAAATGAACAATCCTGCAGAGCCCCTGAACGGTTACTTGCTGGTGTAAGGTTCACGAAAGGCTCTGGTAACCCATGGTAACCCATGGGAACAGGGTCAGTCAACATTTACTGCTTGGCTCGAGACAGCGAATAGCTAAAACCTATCCCAGTCTGAGTTAGCTCTGGCAGGAGCAGAGCATGAAAGTCCGAAAACTAATCGTAAGCAGAAGTTTGGTAGTTTCAACCCTCCTTCTGAAAGGTTCACATGTTGCAATATCACTGAACGTACACAGTATCCTGTGGTTCACAATCTTCTGACCCTAATTCCAGGGCAGATCATGGCCTTGCAAAGTTACTTTGATTTCACTTGCAACTCCACCACTATCGGCTAAATTGTTACAGAATATACTGCAAGTTCAGAATGTTCTTACTTAGTCCAACTGGGCGAGGGAGTTGCAAGATCCAACAGGAGCCAAACCGTTTTCTTCTTGTTGGACTAGCGGACTGACAATGCAGAGCTGCCTGCCTATGGTGCCTAACTCATCCCAAGATCTGAGCCCAGGGCCCAAACATTCATTAATGATTTGAAGAGAAATGTCTTTACCCAGAGTGTTGGAAGCCTGTGGAGTAAGCAGGAGTAAACAGTAAGCAGTTGAGGTCAAAACATTGATTTTTTTTCAAGAAGGAGGTAGATCTAGCTAACTCCTACAGTGCCAATAAAGGCTATTTAGTCCATCGTGTCTGTACCAATTTCCATCGGTTTATCCTACCCCATCCCTGAAAACCCACATTTACTACAGTTAAACCTGCGAACTACAGGGCAATTTAGCACAGCTGATACACCTAATCTGCAGATCTTTGAACTGTGGAAGGAAACCCACACAAACACAGGGAAAACCTGCAAACTCCACACAGACAGTCACCCTAGAGTGGAATCAAACCCAGGTCCCTGGTGCTGGGAGGCAGTAATGCTAACCATTGAGCCACCCATAAAGGGTCAAAGGGTATGATGAGAAGAATACTGGCAGCCAGGATCATACTGAAGGGCCAAATGGCCCACTCTTACTCTGACCTCCTATGTTTTTTAGTGAGCATTATGTCTCCTTGTCTATGTCCATTGTTAATATAGATACTCCAGAGGGAACCACTGAACAGGAGAACAAAACCAAGGACACTGGCTGAGTTTGTTCCAGTCAAGATACATCTTGACAGCACGATATGGAGGTCCAGCGGGTTTAGCACTTCATTAGCATCCCAGAAATTATGAGCGCAAATCCTGCCGTGGAATATTGTGAAATTAGATTTTGAATCTGGTTCTTTATGGATATCACCAATAAAATGGTGAAAAAATTGTTCAGATTGTAATTAATGTTCTTCAGATTGCAACAGTTTGGAATTGATGAGGAGGAGACATTGGATTGGCCAAAAGTGGATAAGGCCACAGGACTGAATGAGATACCGAGGGAAGTGAGAGTGGAAATTGCAGAGGCTCTCCCCAGAGGTTTCCACCTCCTTTACACTCAAGGATAGTGCCAAGGGACAGGCGAAGTGTACACAGTACGCTAAATGTCTTCAAGGTAGAGATCGATAGATTCTTGTTGTCTCGAGGAATTAAGGGCTACGGGGAGAATGCGGGTAAGTGGAGTTGAAATGCCCATCAGCCATGATTGAATGGCGGAGTGGATTCGATGGGCCGAATGGCCTTACTTCTACTCCTATGTCTTATGGTCTTATAGTACAGTTTTTTCAAAAAAGGATGTAAAGAGAAACCCAGTTCCCCTAACATCATGGGGGAGTGCGGTGAGGGATGGGGAGGTAGTTTTAGTTACAATAATTCAGGAGTTGCCTTTTATTCGCACATGGGATGTGGGTATAGTTACCTGCAAACTGACATTGGATATAATTAAGCTTGTGCAGCCATTTCAGAGGGCAGTTAAGATTCAATCACACTGCTGTGGGTCTGGGGTCACATGTAGGCCAGACCAGGTAAGGATGGCAGTTGCTTACCCTGAAGAAAGTTAGAAAAACAGATTGGATTTTATGAAAATTGAAATTGATTTTGTGGTCATCATTACAGTCTCAATTATGTATTTTCTATTTAATTAAACTCTCACCGTCAGCCATGGTGGGACTCAAACCCAGGTCCCCACAACTTTACTCAGGCCTCTGGCTGGCTACTCAAGCAACAATATCACTAGCCAATCACCTGCACTCCCCAGCTCCCCCCAAAGGCAAATAGAGAGTAATTAAAGACAGCAGGAATTTCAAAAAGGAAAACGTGTTTGACAAACTTATTTTTTGAAGGAGTAACTGGTTCATGAGGCAGTGCAGCTGATATACTGCTTGTGAACTTCCAAATGGCAATTGACACTGAGCCATTCCTCATCCTAACTTGGAAATATATTGCTGTTCCTTCACTGTCGCTGGGTTAAAATCCTGGAATTCCATCCCTAAGGTTATTGTGGGTCAATCCACAGCACATGGACTGCAGCGGTTCAAGAAGGCAGCTCACCCCCACCTTCTCAAGGGGCAATTAGGGATGGCCAATAAGCGCTGGACAGCCAGTAATGTCCACATTCCACAAATAAATAAATTTTTAAATACCCAGTTTTGTGGGAAAGTTTTAGGCCAAGAATAAAATGAACAGCAACAACATGAGTATGGCTGAGTGGCTGAAAATAGAGAGAGGAGTGGGGAATGGATACTTGTGGACTGGAGGAAGGTTTTCCTAAGATGTTTATATGTTAATGACCCAGATATTCATGGAGAAAGTGAAGACTGCAGATGCTGGAGATCAGAGCTGAAAATGTGTTGCTGGAAAAGCGCAGCAGGTCAGCGAGCAGGAGAATCGACGTTTCGGGCATGAGCCCTTCTTCAGGAATGAGGAGGGTGTGCCAAGCAGGCTAAGATAAAAGGTAGGGAGGAGGGACTTGGGGGAGGGGCGTTGGAAATGCGATAGGTGGAAGGAGGTTAAGGTGAGGGTGATAGTCCGGAGTGGGGGTGGGGGCGAAGAGGTCAGGAAGAAGATTGCAGGTTAGGAGGGCGGTGCTGAGTTCAAGGGATTTGACTGAGACAAAGTGGGGGGAGTGGAAATGAGGAAACTGGAGAAATCTGAGTTCATCCCTTGTGGTTGGAGGGTTCCTAGGCAGAAGATGAGGCGCTCTTCCTCCAGCTGTCGTGTTGCTATGGTCTGGCAATGGAGGAGTCCAAGGACCTGCATGTCCTTGGTGGAATGGGAGGGGGAGTTGAAGTGTTGAGCCACGGGGTTGCTGGGTTGGTTGGTCCGGGTGTCCCAAAGATGTTCTCTGAAACATTCCACAAGTAGGCAGCCTGTCTTCCCAATATAGAGGAGGCCACATCGGGTGCAACAGATTCTGTAAATGATGTGTGTGGAGGTGCAGGTGAATTTGTGGCAGATATGGAAGGATCCCTTGGGGTCTTGGAGGGAAGTAAGGGGGGAGGTGTGGGCGCAAGTTTTGCATTTCAACCCAGATATTCATGTTTGGGAGACAATTTCAAAACTTGGAAGCATGGCAAAGTATGAGGAAGACAGTGTTGACCCTCAAAGGACATGGGTACATTGGTGCGGTGTGCAGAAAGGTGCCAGATGAAGTTCAATGGAGAAATATGGAGAAACACAGAGAGACAATAAAAAACAAAAGGCACAAATCTCAAGGGGCACAATAACTAAGGAGTATATGTACATAGATCCTTGAAGGTGACAGGACAGGTTGAGAGGTTAAGAGGGCAATTAATAAAACATGCAGTATCCTAGGCTTTACTGATCAAGTTAAAAATCACACAACACCAGGTTATAGTCCAACAGGTTTATTTGGAAGCACTAGCTTTCAGAGTACTGCTCCTTCATCAGATAGCTCCGAAAGTTAGCACTTCCAAATAAACCTGTTGGACTACAACCTGGCGTTGTGTGATCTTTAACTTTGTCCAGCCCAGTCCAACACCAGCTCCTCTACATCTTTTACTGATAGAGGCATAGAGTACAAGAACAAGGAGGTGATGCCATCCATGGATGGGACACTGATTACATCTCAGTCAGAGTGTTGCTTCGAGTGCTGGATGCTGCACTCTCGGAAGGATGTGAAGATACTCGAGAGAATGCAGAAAAGGTTCACATGCATGATTCCAACAGTGAAAAGCTTCAGTTATGAAGCTGGATTGGAGAAGTTAGAAGTGTCTTCCTTGTAATGGAGAAAGCTGTGCGGAGATTTGAAAGAAATATTCAAAAGTTCAAGGTGCCCTGACAGAGAGAAACTGTTCCCACTTGTGGATTGAGAACAAAAGAAGTAAACACATGAAATGAGAAAACCATTTCACACGGTGAGTGGCTGAGGTCAGGAGGGTGGTGAAGCATTCGATTGAAGTGTTCGACAAGGAGTGTTACTGTTAGCTGATAAGGAGAAATATGCAGGTTTAAGAGGAAGAAATACAAAGACTGGATCAAAGTAAATTGCCCATTCAGCGGGCCAGTGTAGACATGCCGAGTCTATGTCACTTGTTGTGTTTCTTTTAGCTGAACTTGTGGCTGAATTTAGCTAACCCACTGCATCTGAGGTGGGACCCTGGGGTCTTTAACCTCTGTTTTGATTACCACATTGGGTAGTATGATAAACTGCTCTATAATAAACTGCCTTCCACTTTGTAACAATGCAGTGATTCTCTTGCGAATGTTTAAATGACTCATTAATTTCTTCCTAATGCGGGTCCTCTCCCATAACATGTCGTTGCTTCTTAATGCCCTCAGGATAATCAGGGTTGGGCAATAAATGAATGAAATCACACAACCAGAAAATATGCTTTTATAGTGGACTTGTTTTCAGTTAATTCTGGGGCAGGCAGTGGCAAAACATTGTTCAGGATCCTTAATTTTACTTCTGAACCATTCACTGCCAAAACATGTTGGTAAGCAATCAGCGTCTGGGAGTGCCATCAATGACCTAAAGCAGGAAGTGATTGCAAAACATGAAGCAGCTTCAGCAAGAGCTGTCGTAAGCTGTCAGGAGGTAGAAAGGTAAATGGATCCTTGGAGAGTAAGACTGCATGCCTACAATCCACATATTATCCTATCACTGTAGCTGAACATGGCTCTAAAACTGGCATTCTACCACCTGGGCATCAAGCTGTCCAACACCCTACGGGGCATGTTAAGCGTCTGAGCTTGATTAGAGGTTTTTATTTTCTAGAATAAAAACCCATGGCCTGTCCCGTCTTGCTTTTGCAAACCTTCTTCGCTTCTCGTTTCCAGCTCATGAAACAAGTCAAGATTGTCGATAGGAGCAGTTACTGTGAGTGGGTTGTAACCCACCATGAGATGAGACATGTGGAAGCAACACAGAGGAGAAGTCAATATCATTCGCTGTCTTCCTTTCGGCTGAACTTGTGGCTGTATTTAGCCAACCCACTGTATCTGAGGCAGGAGCCTGGAGTCTTTAACCTGCATTTTGATGACCACATCGAGCAATATGATAAACTGTTCTCATGCTAAGCGGTCTGCCTAAAGAAAAGATTGACCCACCTTAGAATTAGATCAGTGAGGAACGAGAGAGTGACTGGTGAAGCCAGGCTTTCAGATACAGAGATTATCTCAAGAGGAAAGAGGTACGGGGCTGATTGCCAACTAACTGCACTGTGTCTGAGAGTCACTTCCGCTCACACAGCAACAGAAGGAAAGAAGCTGGTATTGCAGAGAGACATCCCAAGGAGATAATTCTGCAATTAATCACAATCCTGTCCAAAAGAGCACCTTAAAAATCACATCATGAATTTTTGATGTAAATTTCCTTATGGTCCCAGTAAACTCTAAAGCTGCTCGAAATAATCAAACAGCTGAAAGTCTGCGTGTTTAGCAACTGGGTAATGGGGCTTACTCATGCAAACCACAACAATGAGAGCCCTCCGTCAGATTTATTAATGTCAGTATCTAACTCTCTCTATCTCTCTTTCTATATCTCATATCCTCATTAGGCAACTTGGGATATTCTCTCTATTGAAGAATAATCAGAAATAAGTTGGGTCTTCCCTTACTGACATGTCTTTTCCATCTCATTTTCACTTAACATTGAAACATTAACATTGCTGTCTTCCAGGATTATTTTTCTCACCATTCTTTATTTTCAAACTCTTTCTGCTTCTTTCTCTTGGCTCTCGCATTGTTGCCCTTTGCCTCTTTTGCTCTTTCTGCTGTCTCTGCATGCTCTAGACCAAATAAGTGCACTAAATTCACCATTCACACTCGGAGCACAGTTTGCTTGACTCTGAAGGACAATGGGAACTGTGGAGATGTAAAAGGACCATGTCTACTGACTGCACACACAAAGGGTGCACACACATAGCTGCTAGGATTTGATGCCATATGGATATGACAGTCCAACTGACACAAATTGAGAAGACTCACTCAAGATATAAAATCCAGCGACTAAGGAGCCAGGAAATCAAAAACATTTTCATGTCGAGTAGGAGCAATCTTATTATTCAGGCACTTTGGTCCCAAGCTTGTGAGATTGTGGAAAAGCCAGCATTAAGCTGCCAGTCACACTGAATTAGACATCGGCTGTTGGAAGTATAGAAACTTTTCTCCTTTTGTAATTAAAGTTATTCTGTTGCATCAAGTGAACAACATAAAAAGGTGACATTGAATAAACTGTAAGTTACACAACCTCTCTGAATTATTGAGGGAAATTTCTTTTGAAACAGACAATAAAGTTAAAACATTGGAATACTCGGCCCATGGAATCACAGTGGTATTGTGAGCTAGAAAGAGTCCATTCAGCCCATCATGACTGCACTCGCCCTTCAAAGACCATCCAATATAGACCCTATAACTCTGCATTTCCCATAGCTAATCCACTGGGCGGCCTGATGTCTCAGTGGTGAGCACTGCTACCTCACAGCAGCAGGGACCCAGGTTCAATTCCACCCTGTGGTGACTGTCTATGTAGAGTTTGCCCATAGTGTCCAGGGATATGCAAGCTAGCTGGGCTAGCCATGGGGAATGCGGGGTTACAGGCATAGGGTGGACCTGGGTTAAATGGTCTTTGGTGGGTCAATGTGGACTTGATGGGTCAAAAGGTCCAGTTGCACACTGTAGGGATTCTATGATTTCTCAACTGCACATTCCTGAACACTATGGACAATTTTGCACAGCCAATCTATCTAGTCTGTGCATCTTTGGTCTGTGGGAGGTAACTGGAGCACCCAGACACGGGGTGAATGTGCAAACTCCACACAGACAGTCGTCCAAAATTGGAATCGAACCTGGGTCCCTGGCACTGTAAGGCAGCAGTGCTAACCACTGGGTCGCCATGCCATGCCACACCTTTATCCTTATGGCTCTTGCAAACATTTGGAAGAGGAAGGCCGTTTGGTCTATGGTAGTTCAGCCATCCAGAGAGATCCTAACCCACCCTTCCTCCAATGTAGTATATAATGACTTCTTAAGTGGATTCAGCATTAAAGTGATAACCACTGAGTAATCTAATTTATTGATGTTAATTGAGGGGTACATATTGCATGGATACACGGGAGAGCTCTTTAATTCATCTTGGAAATCTTCTTGAAAATAGTGATGTGATCTAATGATAGCAACTTCAACTTTAGCTGAACAAGCAGGCCAGGAACACAGGTTCAAGCCTGTAACCTGTAATTTTGAGAGTATTGTCAGGACATTTTTCATACAATAAGTGATCAAGTTGGAGATAATCCTCCAAGATCCTGCACTTGAAACATTGTCTTCAATCTGATCACTTATTGTATGAAAAATGTCCTGATACTAGTCTCGAAATTACAGGTTACAGGCTTGAACCTGTGTTCCTGGTCTGCTTGTTCAGCTAAAGTTGGAGTTGCTATCATTAGATCACCTCACTATTTTCAAGAAGATTTCCAAGATGAATTAAGGAGTTCTCCTGTGTATCTATGCAATATGTATCCCTCAATTAACATCAATAAATTAGATTACTCAGTGGTTACCGTGTTGCTGTCTGTGGAATTGTGCTGTCACCAAATTGGCAAGCGTATTTCAGTAATTCCACTTCAAGTGTATTTAATCTGTATAAAGCACTTTAGTAACCCTAATGTTAACACTGCTTTCTCTCCACAGAAGATGCCAAAACTGCTGAGCTTTTCCAGCAATTTCTGTTTTTGTTTCTGATTTCCAGCATTCGGAGTTCTTTTGGTTTTTAATGCTAATTTTGTGACCGGTTCTTTATTAATGAAATGTTCTTTTCTGAAAAAAAAATTCACCCTCAACTCAGAGGCATACAAACTGCATCACCTGACCCTTGTTAGCTAACTTCCTTTCAATTGGACCTATTATATGATATTGGCATTAGTTCATTAATATAATCTCTTTGATAGCTTCTTGCTCTAACTCTGTTGTAATTATTCTCCTGCTCTGATTATAATTTCCTTATCTGCTGGAGTATTCAGGGAAGAACAAGGTAAAATAATCAGATTGAGTCATCAAAGGTCCAAAAAAACTCCAATGTTATTTCTGGATTGGCCAAATCTGATAATTTACCAAAATAACTGCACACAGCCTACTATCCCGTCACCAAGTCACCCTTTACTTCCATGTGGAAGTCTTTGACATTGGTCCAGCTCCCTCAGAATCAGCTCTCAGAGTGAGCTGGATGTCTGACACTGTCAGCCAGGGCTCCCTGATTGGACCAGATTAACAGCCCTAATCAGGGAACTCACATTCTATGAGGTCCACCTGGCTGACCTCATTATAATCACTACATCCCTTCCCCTATGAGTCCTAGGGCATAGGAGACAGTGAGGTCTGCAGATGCTGGAGATCAGAGGCAAGAGTGTGTTGCTGGAAAAGCACAGCACGTCAGGCAGCGTCCAAGGAGCAGGAGAGTTGACATTTCGGGCCAGAGCCCTTCATTAGGAATGGACATAGACCAGGTTTTTTTTGTAGCTCTTCCTGGGCATTTTAGCACTGGGGCAGGTTCCGCTGACTGTACCTCTGATATGGGTGGTGAGGAATGTACAATAGCTTACCTCTTGTACCCTGAGTGGCTCTGAAGAAATTATAATCCCAAACGAGATCTAATATTGATATGTGGCATTGGGGTAGCATTAGCTCATAGGTGGCTCAGTGGGGAAGAACACCCAGTAACGAATACATCCAGGATTTTAGCTAATGCAGACAGTAAGTAAGGTCAGAGAGAGAAGGAAGGTTTGGTGGTCATATTTGGAGTCAGGACATTCCACTATGACCCTTACGGATGGAAATTTGTAATAATAAAGGAGCACAAACCCCTGCTAGGTCTACTTAAAGTGGACAAGGCAGCGCTGCCCATATATTCAGGCCGGATTCAGTGGTGAGCTACAACACTTACAAGTTGGGACCCCGTCCAGGGGTCCAAAACAGGTAAGGAATGTTGGTATTCTACAAATAACCGTCAAAATTCTCCAACTACGTTAAAGTTAATTTGCGTTGAGGAAACACGTGTTATAGCAGAACCCACTGTAATTCCACAGATGCTGGTATCCTGTCACCAAATCCCCCTTGATTTACACATGGAGAATCCTTGACACTGACCCAGCTCCCACAGAGCCCGCTGTCCGAGTGAACTGACCCTCTGACACTCCTGGGTTTTTTTCTTCTTTCTTATTAATATTATTTATTGTGATTTTTTTGTTAACTTCTCTATTGTGCTTTAATAGGATGATGTGTGTCAGTGACAGACGCGCCTGTTTATTATTTTTTCCTTTTTTTCAGAGTGAACTGGATATCTGACACTCCTGTTCTTCCTCTTCCTTCTTATTTTTCACCCCCCCACACTACAGCCTGACAGCAGGGCTGCTTATTTTTCCCCCGCACCCACGTCATGTGTGTGGGCAGGTGTCGGACACAGTGAAAAACAACAAGGGTGTAAATCTTTATTTATATTCCACCACCAGGAAGTGAGGAAACACCCGGGTGGCCAGTGACAAGCAGTGCCCTTCTCGAGAAAGGGCAATGCTGTGTGATCAAACAGTGAGGGGACTAAATCAAAATAGAGTTGGAGGGGGAGGTAATACACTCCAATCCCTGTGGTACCCACCTGCCCCTGAAAATCTCGAGGGTGGACACCGGGTGCTCCTTCTCCAGAGACACCTGGGCTCTAACGTAACCGCGGAAGAGGGGCAGGCAGTCGGCCCTAATGATCCCCTCCATAGCCCACTGCATGGCCCTGTTTATGGCCAGTTTGGCCAGGCCCAGGAGCAGACCCACAAGGAGGGACATTCCTGTTTATATCTGTACTAGGGGTCAGGGCTTCCTGATTGGACCAGATTGACAGCCCCAAACAGGGAATTCATATTCTACGTGGTGCAGTTAGCTGACCTCGCTCCAGTTTACTCACAGCAATATTTACCGTACTACAAAACTTTCACAGCATTATATCAAGGACAAGTGGGTTAAATGTGCCTTGCATCTATTTTTAATTCATGCAGTTCAATACAACAATTGGAAACAAGTGGCACAATCAATCAGTGGGAATAAGATTGCCATTTCACTACTAATTACCCATTGTGTCCTGGTTTTATATAGGGAAAAATTGGCGTTTTAAAATTCATTCATGGAATGTGCCAGGCAGCTCATCACCATTACTCATCAAGGGCAACTAGGGATGGGCAATAAATACAGGGCAGATGATGGACTAGTAGTATTATCGCTAGAATATTAATCCAGAGACCCAGGTAATGTTCTGGGACCCAGGTCCCAATCCCACTGTTGCAGATGATGGAATTTGAATTCAATAAATCTCTGGAATTAAGAGTCTAACAATGAATGTGAATCCATTGTCGATTGTTTGGAAAAACCCATCTGGTTCAGTGACATCCTTTAGGGAAGGAAGCTGTCAAACTTACCTGGCGATTCCAGACCCATGGCAATGCGGTTGACTCCCAACTGCCCTCTGGGCAATTAGAGATGGGCAATAAATGTTGGCGCAGCCAATAAGGATCATGTCCCACAAGTAAATAAAAATAAAGATGGTAGATCGGATTTGGGAGTAAGGAGATGAGTTACCTACTGCAGGATTCCCAACATCTGGCCTAATCGTGTAACCCCACAAATTACTGAATGGCTCATTCAGTTCAGATTTTGGTGAATGTTAACCCTCCGGATATTGTTTGCAGGGTATTCAGTGATGGTAATGCCACTGAAAGTGAAGGGGAGATGGTTATATTCTCTCTTGTTGGAGTGGTCATTGTTTGGCATGGCATGTTGCCATGGTTACATCATGTAAATTTCCTACAGCTGAAAGATATGGATGATAAGATCTCCTTGCACAAGCAGTGACTATCCCCGGCTTAAATCACCCACTCAAAGGACAAACTGAATTATATGTTTTAAAAACTAGTATCAGGAGTAAGTTAAAGATGATAATTATATCTGATCATGGTGATAAGCTCCTACTTTGCCATGTTTATGATATATGAATTTGTCCATTGTTCTATATTTAAATAGTAATTAGTTCTAAAGCCTGCAGTAAAATGGGAATCTGGACATCATTCCTTTTAGTTAATATTTCATTTATTTACAGAATGCAACATTTTATGTGTCTACTTTCTCTTTAATCAACACCCTGTGACCTGCAAGCCTCTATTTAGTGACATCAAGGACCTTACATGGAACATAGAACAATACAGCACAGAACAGGCCCTTCGGCCCACGATGTTGTGCCGAACATCTATCCTAGATTAAGCACCCATTCATGTACCTATCCAATTGCCGCTTAAAGGTCGCCAATGATTCTGACTCTACCACTCCCACAGGCAGCGCATTCCATGCCCCCACCACTCTCTGGGTAAAGAACCCACCCCTGGCATCTCCCCTATACCTTCCACCCTTCACCTTAAATTTATGTCCCCTTGTAACACTCTGTTGTACCCGGGGAAAAAGTTTCTGACTGTCTACTCTATATATTCCTCTGATCATCTTATAAACCTCTATCAAGTCACCCCTCATCCTTCGCCGTTCCAACGAGAAAAGGCCGAGAACTCTCAACCTCTCCTCGTACGACCTATTCTCCATTCCAGGCAACATCCTGGTAAATCTTCTCTGCACCCTCTCCAAAGCTTCCACATCTTTCCTAAAGTGAGGCGACCAGAACTGCACACAGTACTCCAAATGTGGCCTAACCAAAGTCCTGTACAGCTGCAACATCACTTCACGACTCTTGAATTCAATCCCTCTGCTAATGAATGCTAATACACCATAGGCCTTCTTACAATCTCTATCCACCTGAGTGGCAACTTTCAAAGATCTATGTACATAGACCCCAAGATCCCTCTGTTCCTCCACCTGACTAAGAACCCTACCGTTAACCCTGTATTCCGCATTCTTATTTGTTCTTCCAAAATGGACAACCTCACACTTGGCAGGGTTGAACTCCATCTGCCACTCCTCAGCCCAGCTCTGCATCATATCTAAGTCCCTTTGCAGCCGACTACAGCCCTCCTTAATGTCCACAACTCCACCAATCTTCGTATCATCTGCAAATTTACTGACCCACCCTTCGACTCCCTCATCCAAGTCATTAATAAAAATTATAAACAGCAGAGGACCCAGAACTGATCCCTGCGGAACTCCACTTGTAACTGGGCTCCAGGCTGAATATTTACCATCTACCACCACTCTCTGACTTCGACCGGTTAGCCAGTTTTCTATCCAGTTGGCCAAATTTCCCTCTATCCCATGCCTCCTGACTTTCCGCATAAGCCTACCATGGGGAACCTTATCAAATGCCTTACTAAAATCCATGTACACTACATCCACTGCTCTACCCTCATCCACATGCTTGGTCACCTCCTCAAAGAATTCAATAAGACTTGTAAGGCAAGACCTGCCCTTCACAAATCCGTGCTGGCTGTCCTTAATCAAGCTGTGTCTTTCCAGATACTCATAAATCCTATCCCTCAGTACCCTTTCCATTACTTTGCCTACCACAGAAGTAAGACTAACTGGCCTGTAATTCCCAGGGTTATCCCTATTCCCTTTTTTGAACAGAGGCACAACATTCGCTACTCTCCAGTCCCCTGGTACCACCCCCGTTGACAGTGAAGACGAAAAGATCATTGCCAACGGTACTGCAATTTCCTCTCTTGCTTCCCACATAATCCTAGGATATATCCCGTCAGGCCCGGGGGACTTGTCTATCCTCAAGTTGTTCAAAATGTCCAACACATCTTCCTTCCTAACAAGTATCTCCTCTAGCTTATCAGTCCGTTTCACACTCTCCTCTTCAACAATACGGTCCCTCTCGTTCGTAAATACTGAAGAAAAGTACTCATTCAAGACCTCTCGTATCTCTTCCGACTCAATACACAATCTCCCACTACTGTCCTTGATCGGACCTACCCTCGTTCTCGTCATTCTCATGTTTCTCACATACGCATAAAATGCCTTGGGGTTATCCTTGATCCTATCCGCCAAGGATTTTTCATGCCCTCTCTTAGCTCTCCTAATCCCTTTCTTCAGGTCCCTTCTGGCTATCCTGTATCCCTCCACTGCTCTGTCTGAACCCTGTTTCCTCAACCTTATGTAAGCCTCCTTCTTCCTCTTTACTAGACATTCAACCTCCCTCGTCAACCAAGGCTCCCTCACACGACCATTTCTTTCCTGCCTGATAGGTACATACATATCAAGGACACGTTACAATCCTTAACCTTTGGATGTAGGTTTGTTCACTGAGCTGGAAGGTTCATTCCCAGGCATTTTGTCACCCTACTAGGTAACATCTTCAGTGAGCCTCAGGTGAAGCACTGTACATGATTCCTGCTTTCTATTTATATGTTTGGGTTTCTTTGGGTTGGTGAAGTCATTTCCTGTGGTGATGTCATGTCCTGTTCTTTTTCTCAGGGAGTGGTAAATGGGCCCTAACCCGATGTGTTTGTTGACAGAGTTCTGGTTGGAATGCCATGCTTCCTGGAATTCTCATGTGTGTCTCTGTTTGGCTTGTCCTAAGATGGATGCATTGTCCCAGAAAGTGGAAATCATGTACAGTGCTTTGCCTGAGGCCCACTGAAGATGTTACCTAGTACAGTGTCGAAACGTCTGGAAATAAACCTTCCAGCTCAGTGAGCAAACTTGATCCAGAACCTCAACCTGAGCTACAAATCTTCTCAAAACTCACCAGTCCTTAACCTTCATAGTACAATTATCAGATCATTAATACTAAGCCACCCAAACCCCTCATTTTTATTATAGCTTGTTATTCACTTGTTAGTATCTGGTGGTCTATTTTATTTGATTCGTTTTCCTATTTTGCCTGATTATTCTTATTTTATTTATTTATTATTTTATTTGGTTCCTTTCCCTACCTTGCCCAGTTATGCTGATTTTCCTGTCTCTAAGAACGAGGAAAAGCAGTGCAGCTGCACTGTGCCATTCCTCTTCGCCCTATACACTGACCTGTGAAGGTATTCATCATGACCCATTGGAAACCTAGCCCACTATTCTCACAAAATTAACATTTTAAAAATAAATACGCAAATTCCCCAAATGACCTGATTTACAGACCCAGGGCTGAGAGAAAGCACGAGCCAGGTTTCGGTGCTTAATACAGATCACCATTCAGTACAGTCTATTAGATTCTAACTACAAGTAAACAATTAAACTAAGCCAAATAAACTCTACAACTAAAACTCTAAATGCCTTATCAACCTATCCCATGCAAACACACAGATCAACAAACATAAACAAGGAGAATAGAAAACAAAAACAGAAATAGCTGTGAAAACTCAGCAGGTCTGGCAGCATCTGTAGAGAGAAATCAGCGTTAACATTTTGGGTCTAGTGACCCTTCCTCAGAATGGGAAACAAAGGAAGAAAAGAAAACACATGGCCGGAAGGAAACCTGGGATAACAGTTGCAAATTCTTTGTCCATTAGATCCGTTGGGTTGGTTCTTGCTGATCGAAAGTTTATCCTCGATTTATCCTATGGAAACAGGCCCTTCAGCCCAACGCGTCCACACTGACCCTCCGAAGACTAACCCACCCAGACCTAGTCTAATGCCTCTAATAGTGTCATAGAGTCATGGAGATGCACAGCACGGAAACAGACCCTTCGGTCCAAACTGTCCATGCCGACCAGATATCCCAAGCCAATCTAGTCCCACCTGCCAGCACCCAGCCCATATCCCTCCATAACCTTCCTATTCATATACTCATCCAAATGCCTCTTAAATGTTGTAATTGTACCAGCCTCCACCACTTCCTCTGGCAGCTCATTCCATACACGTACCACCCTCTGCGTGAAAAAGTTGCCCCTTAGTCTCTTTTATATCTTAGGGGACAATTTAGCATGGCCAATTCACCTGACCTGCACATCTTTTGGATTGTGGGAGGAAATTGGAGCACTTGAAGGAAACCCACACAGACACGGGGAGAATGTGCAAACTCCACACAGACAATCGCCTGAGTTAGGAGTTGAACCTGTGTCGCTGGCACTGTGAGGCAGCAGTGCTAACCCCTGAGCCACCATGTCACCTCCTTCCTTCTTCTGAATCAGATTTCACCAGCTTGGAAGAGGCACAGGGTGGCTGTTTCGCTTAGGAAAGGTCTCTGATTTTCTATTTTAAATTCATAAATTGCAGCATCTGCTGAAGGAAAGATAAGCTGTTTTTTGGGGGTTTAAAGTGGCTTATTGCAGAGAGCTGAGAGAAAGGTTTTATTTGCCAGCTGCAGACCTGATGATTTCTCTTCTGATTTGAACTAGCTGCTTTCAGTCTTGATCATAGTCCAAGCTGTTCAGCTAACTGGCAACTAACTGCCTTGTGTTGGCAAAAAAAGGAACTTTGTCATTGACAATTGGTCCCTTGTCCACAAATTAATCAGCCTCACTAAGGAACACAAGGACAAGAGGAGGCCATTCAGCCCCTCAAGCATGTTCCACCATTCAATGAGGTCATGGCTGATCAGTAGCTGAACTCCATTTATCTGTCATTGGCCCCTAGCCCTTATGCCCTTGTTTAATAAAAATGTATCTGTCTCAGATTTAAAGCTAAAAACTGATCCAGCATTCACTGCAGTTTGTGGAAGAGATTTTCAAATATCTCCCACCCTTTGGGTTTTGTCTCCTACAAACATCCTCATCATTTCCAATTTGTCTGCACAATTCTGGTACCCACAGTTTCAGAAACAGAGTTTACGAAAGATCGTCAAATCCCATTCTTTCAAAGCATGCAGTTGTCTTTGTAAATGCTTGGGTTTTAAAACAGGCCTTTCTCTATTTGGTCCATAGCTTTTAAAAGCACAAAAATAAAAAGACATGTTTTTTACACATTACAGGGAGGTTTGGGGAGTATTGTTGGAGTTTGGCTGCTGTCTAGAAATAGAGCAGAGATTTGGGGGGTGCTGTGGAAGGTGGAAGCTGTGGGAACCAGTGAAGTCTTTCCTCTTACCTTGCATTTATGTAATTCTCTCAGCAACTGATTCTAAACTGAGAGTTAATGGAAGTATTTCCAATTATTGAAAGGGTAGATTGTTTGCTGAACATGAACATAAAATTCTAGTTAACTTCTGTATTGAATATCAAAGAGACAGCTATTTCCACTGTATAGAATTTCTGGAGATAACGTATTGCCCAATTATCTGGTCTTTAATGCACAACAGTAAAGGCAAAGACTCTTCTCCATAGACTGATCCCACTGAATGTCTGTTTACACTGAATTTCTGATTGGTGATTAAAGACCTGGGACAAGGATTTGCAAACAGACTTTCATACATAAATCAAGACCAAATTGAGTGTGTACTTTCAAAATTCTAATGTCATGTGTATAAAATATTAACTTATATAATGTGATTTATTGAAAAATGTGATACTTCAAAGGAAGCTAGAAAAGTAAATTCACGGGGTATAAATGAAAACTCCAAAGTAGAACCTCCATCAGTTTGTAAAAGGAAACCCTTGAGGCTAGATGATCTTTGTGAGCTGATCAATGGATCCATTGTGTATAAATAAACTAGATTTGCATGCTCTATCAGATTATGATAAAATAACTGTTTATTGTGTTTACTTTTCCTACTGCACTCCTAACTTTCTGCCTTTTACATTGAAACACTAAGTGTCTTTATTAATTCCATTCTCTTTACAGGTCTCTTTAGTGGGCGGCACGGTGGCACAGTGGTTAGCCCGGCTGCCTCACAGCGCCTGAGACCTGGGTTCAATTCCTGACTCAGGTGACTGACTGTGTGGAGTTTGCACGTTCTCCCTGTGTCTGCGTAGGTTTCCTCCGAGTGCTCTGGTTTCTTCTCACAGTCCAAAGATGTGCGGGTCAGGTGAATTGGCCATGCTCAATTGCCCGTAGTATTAGGTAAGGGGTAAATGTAGTGGTATGGGTGGGTTGCGGGTCGGTGTGGACTTATTGGGCCGAAGGGCCTGTTTCCACACTGTAAGTAATCTAATCTAATCTCAAAGATTTGAGCCATATTTAAGTTTAGTATTACACAATTCCCAAGTCTAAGTCTCTGACAAAATCTACTTACTGAGATTGAGAATATCTGGAAAGGTGGCAGGACGCATTAATTTATAAATATCGATGTGATTATAACACTGATATTGGTCAGTGCTTTATTCTAATTTGATACAAAGAAAATGCAAACATGTCAGTTTGTTTTATTTCATATTAAAATTATTAGAACTCCTAAACTAGGGCACATAGATATAGGATTGTCATTGTCTTAAATTATTGAGTGGTGGAAAAATGGAAGCCGCTAGTACACGGAGTAGTTAGATGAGTTAGGAAGGGTAGTACTGTAAAGGGGAGTAGCTGGGTTTGAAGGGGCGATGGTGGGTGATGAAGGAACTAGAGCAGTGAGAGCTATGGAATGGTCAATTCATGAGACTCTGGATGTGGTGTGATAGATCTGAGAGAGCCGCTGGCACTGGGGGTGGGGGTGAGGGTGGGGTTAAAGTTCAGAGAGTAGTGGGGCCTATTGAGCTGTGAGAAGTTTGGGTTGGGTGGATTTGTCAGAGTGATGGTGGGGTTAGAGCAGGGGCTCAGGTGAGTGGAGAGGAAATGGTAATATTTCCATCCCCTCCCACTCTGTACATTCTGCAATCTGGCCTCAGAGCACATTACATCAGAGCTAGTGCTAGGGCAGACCCATCAAACCATAGAAATGATACAGCACAGAAAGGAGCCATGCGCCCCATCTTGTCCATGCTGACCCAGATGCCCTTTCTAATCCCATCCTCTGTACACAGCCCATTGCCCTTCAGCTTACAGTAGTTAAAGGTGCAGATCCAGGTGCTTACTGAAAGAGTCTAGGGTCTCTGTCTCCAGCACCAACTCAGGCAGCAAGTTCCAGGCACCCATCACCCTCTGTGTAAAAAAGGTTTTCCTCATGTCCTCTCCAAACCTTCTTCTACTTCGCTTGAATCTATGACCCTGGGTTTTGAACTCTCTTTCAAAGCAATCAGATTCCTCCTGTCTACTCTAGCTCTTCCCCTCACCATTTTGTATACCTCAAACAGCCTTCTCTATTCCAAAGAGAACAATTCCAACCTCTCCAATCTCTCATTGAGACAGAACTCCGAACGTCTGTAAAGACAAAGAGGGTCCTACCTGAAAAAATGCTCGAGTCATGATGCAGGAAATTCCATCCTTGAACCAGGCCCTCAGTGTTTCACTGGGAGAAGGAAGAGGATGCGAAATGGGTTACACATCCATTGTCCATGGAGGTGGTAGCACATGTTAAAATGCAGTCTGCCTTCTATCAAGTCCAATGTCTATTCTTGGGTGTCAAAAGCATTATTTTGCACTGGAGACTGTCAGAAGAACATCTAAAACTTGGAGAGTGCTTTGGGGAGGTATGGTAATCTTTTTGGAGAGGCAAGGTACTCCTTTGGGTAGATTGAAAGATATCTTTGGGAGATGTAGATGCCTTTAAAATAGATCAAATATTTTTTGGCTGTTCAAAGTAGACATGACTATGCATTAAAAAATAAATACTCATTGGAATTTTCAACACAATAATCTGATCAAACCTTACATTTATACACTTGGTAATGTGCACTAACTCTCCAGTAAGTAACAATTCTCTGCTGCTGCATTACTAGGAATTGAATAAGAGTAGTAGCTAAGAAGGCAAGTAATTAATTCCAGAGAGTTAAGAAAAGCAAAGAGAGGACATGAGCAGTGTTTAGCAGGAGAAAAAAGGAGAACCCTAACACTTTCTATAGGTATATGAGGAATAAAATGATGACTAGAGTAGGAATAGGGCCAGTCAAAGACAGAAGTGGAAAGTTATGTGTGGACCCTGTGGAGATCGGAGAGGTGCTAAACGAATATTTCTCATTGGTTTTCACTCAGGAAAAGGAGAATATTGTAGAGGAGAAGAATGAGATACGAGGTATTAGACCAGAAAGGATCGAGATTAGTAAGGAAGAGGTGTTATCAATTCTAGAAGGAGTGAAAGTAGGCAAACCCACTGGGCCAGATGGGATTTATTGGAGGCTCCTCAGGGAAGTTGAGGAGGAGGTGTTGGAACCATTGGTCTTGATCGTTGAGTCATCATTGTTTCATAACACAGGACTGGGGAATTGCAAATATTGTGCCCTTGTTCAAGAAGGGCAGTAGAGGTGACCAAACATGTGGATGAGGGTAGGGCAGTTGACATGGTGTACACAGACTTCAGTAAAGCCTTTGATAAAGTTTCACATGGTAGGCTGTTGGAGAAAATGCAGGGGCATGGGATTGAGGGTAATTTAGCAGTTTGGATTAGAAACTGGCTTTCTGAAAGAAGGCAGAGAGTGGTGATTGATGGAAATGTTCTGGAGCCCGGTTACTAGTGCTGTGCCTCAAGGATCGGTTTTGGGACTGTTGCTGTTTGTCATTTTTATAAATGACTCAGATGCAGGCATAGGTAGATGGGTTAGTAAATTTGCAGATGACATTAAAGTCGGTGGAGTAGTGGACAATGTGGAAGAATGTTACAGGTTGCAGGGGGACTTGGATAAACTGCAGAATTGGGCTGAGATGTGGCAAATGGAGTTCAATGCAGATAAATGTGAGATGATGCACTTTGGGAAGAATAACAGGAAGGCAGAATACTGGGTCAATGGAAAGTTTCTTGGCAGTGAAGCTTCGCCCGGAGGCCCGCTGAAGATGTTACCTAATAGGGTGACGATGCATCTGGAAATGAACCTTCCAGCTCAGTGAGCAAACCTACATCCAGATTCTTGGTAGTGTGGATGTGCAGAGGGATCTTGGAGTCCATGTACATGGATCCCTGAAAGTTGCCACCCAGGATGATAGTGCTGTTAAGAAGGTATACGGTGTGTTCTAAAGGGATTGAATTCCGGAGCCGTAATGTCATGCTGCAGCTATACAAAGCCCAGGTGCGGCCACAGTTGGAATATTGTGTACAGTTCTGGTCACTCCATTACAGGAAGGATGTGGATGCATTGGAAAAGATGCAGAGGAGATTTCCCAGGATATTGCCTGGTCTGGAGGGAAGGTCTTATGAGGAAAGGCTGAGAGACTTGGGTCTGTTCTCATTGGAAAGAAGAAGGCTAAGAGGGGATTTAATAGAGACATACAAGATGATCAGAAGATTAGATAGGATGGACAGTGAGGGTTTTTTTCCGAGGATGGTGACGTCAGCCTGTACAAGGAGACATAGGTACAGATTAAGGGGTGATAGATTTAAGACAGATGTCAGAGGCAGGTTCTTTACTCAGAGAGTGGTAAGGGTGTGGAATGCCCTACCTGCCAATGTAGTTAACTCAGCCACATTGGGGAGATTTAAACAATCCTTGGATAAGCACATGATGGGATAATGTAGGAGGATGGGCTTAGATTAGTTCACAGGTTGATGCAAGGGCCTGTTCTACACTGTATTGTTCTATGTTCTATGTTCTGAAAAAGAAGGTGCTGTTCCCTCATCTTCTGTGCCCAAACCTATACTAAGGTGAACAAAGGAGTCATTAGTTCACCAAGTTAGCAAATATGGAATGGTGTTGCAGGTGATCCTACTGTCAAGCGAAGTAGTTTCTTGATGTATAGGCAGAACCTCCTGTAGACCAATATGGGAAGTTAAATAAGCAAATAGCTCTTGGAATAGGATACCTAAAGTTAAGATAAACCTTATAGCTCATTTCCCTGACTGATTGACTCAATGAAGTTGTTTCCCTGCACAGCCCAGAAAAATGGCTAACTTCGAGAAAGAGACCTATTGAAATCATAAAACTTAAAGGGAATTTGTGACTTAAGAAAAAAATACATTTTCGATTTTTTTTAATCCTCTGTGTATAAATGATAATGAAATTCTGATTATTTTGGAGCTCTCTGCTTCAATAATTCAGAGACAGTGATGATTTAATGTCGCTCAGTAATTACCTTTCATGCTGATAGTAATTGAAGTTTTAATAGAAATGAAATACCAGACGTAAAATTAATCCTCACCAGGTCGAATTCAGGTCAATCACTTTGCCAATGTTTGATCATATGACCAGTTAATAGCTTGTTACATCAAACCACAGGGACACTCATTTCTTTGAAAACTGGGACATGCTTTCTCTTATACTAAAGAGGTGACAAAGTAAAGATTTGCAATGTTTGGAGCAGCAGTGTGAGTATCTGCTGGCCACAAGATTAGTATACATGAAGCCTCTCATGCATCATAAGGTTTGAAATTGAGAACAACGTATTGTTGAAATAAAGCAAAAAAGTCTTGTTACAACTTTATAAAACATTGGCAAGGCTACAAATGGAATACTGTGTGCAGTATGGAACACCACATTATTGGAGGGACGTGGTTGCACTGAAGAGGGTGCAGAGGAGATTCACCAGGATGGTGCCTGGGATGAAAGGTCTCAGTGATGAGGAGAGACTGGATAGACTAGTTTTGAGGAAGGGTTAGTCAACCTGAAACGTTAACTCTAGTTTCTCTCCACAGACGTAGCCAGACCTGCTGAGTTTTTCCAGTGATTTCTATTTTTGTCTCTAGATAGACTGTGTTTGTTTTCTTGGAGCAGAGGAGGCTGAGGGCGAGTCTGATTGAGGAATACAGTTTCATGAGAGGAATAAACAGCATAGATCATGAGAATCTTTTCCCCATGGCAGTGGTGTTTAAGACCAGAGAGCATAGGCCTAAACTGAGGACCAAGTAGTTTTGAGGGGATAGGAGAAAGAATATTTTTCACCCAGAGAGTGGTAGAAATATTGAAGGTGCTGACTGAGAGGGTGGTGGGGGCAGGTATTCTCACAACATTGTCAAAACAACGGGATATGCGTTTAAAATGCTAGGGCATAGGCTGTGGATTGAGAGCAGGTAAATGGGATTAGTGTAGTTTGGTCAGCATAGTCATGGTGGGCCGAAGAGCCTGTTTCTATGCTGTATGACTCCTTATGACTTTAACACTAGCCCTAAGCACTACTCACCAGGTGAGAAGATTAAAGCTTTCACAGGGTATTAACCTTGTGTTAGGTTTGAAAAACTTAAACCTTACTAACTTCATGCCTTAAGAATTTCTGATTTTAATTTTATTTCTCACCAAGTTTTGTGCTTTAGTTTGAGCAGCAGGAAGGATGAGATATTTCGCCTGGATAGATCCATAATGAAGCAAAGTCGAATCGAAGCGCTGACAATGTCTCCCTCCTCGATGTGCTCAATACGTTCTCCACTCATTTTGAACAGAAAGTCAGAGACATGATGTCACCGGCCTGACAGATCTGGGTACGCCTGGACCCACAGTCACCACCGCAGATGCCAGATTGGCCTTCATGAGGGTGACTCCATGGGCAATGACTGGCCCAGATGTGGTCCTTGGCTGTGCACTCAGATCCTGTGTGGATCAGCTAGTGGGAATATTCACTGACACCTTTAACCTCTCCTTACTTTGCTGTGGGGTTCCCACCTGCTTCAAGAAGACCACTATCTTCCCAGTGCTGAAGAAAAAACAGGCAGCATGCCTTAATGACTATCGCCCAGTTATTCTGACCTCCATCGTTATGGAATGCTTCGAGAGGTCAGTCATGGCTCACATCAACTCCAGCCTCTCAGATTGCCATGATCTATTACAATTCACCCACCATCACAATAGGTCCAAGGCATACACCATCTCCTTGGCCCTACACTCATCCCTGGAACATCTGAATACCAAGAATACCTACGTCAAACTCCTATTTATTTATTTTTAAAAATTTATTCATTTGTGGGGTGTGGGCATCACTGACTGGGCCAGCATTTATTGCCCATCCCTAGTTGCCCCTTGAGAAGGTGGCCTTCTTGAACCGTGATGTGGAGGTGCTGGTGTTGGACTGGGGTGGACAAGGTCTAAGATCACACGACACTGGGTTAGAGTCTAACAGGTTCATTTGAAACCACAAACTTTCAGAGTCTCACTTTTGATCCAGTCCTTCAGAGTACCCTATAAACTCTCACCTGAAGAAAGAGCGAGGTCTGAAAGCTTGCAGTTCCAATTAAACCTGTTGGACTATTACCTAGCTTCTTGAACCACTGCAGTCCACCTGCTGTGGGCTGATCCACAATGCCATTCGGGAGGATTTTGTTCCAGTGACAATGAAGGTACCAGCGATATATTTCCAAGTTCAGGATGGTGAGTGGCTAGGAGGAGAACTTGAAGGTAGGTGGTGTTCCCATGTCTCTGCTGCCCTTATCCTTCTAGATGGACATGGGTTTGGAAGGCGTTGTCTGAGGATAATTTAGGTGAATTTCTGTTGTGTATCCTGTAGAAAGTACACACTGCTGCTACTGAACATCAGTGAGGGAGGGAGTGGATGTTTGTAGATGTGGTGCTAGTCTAGGGGGCTTTGTCCTGGATGGTGTCAAGCTTCTCGAGTATTGTTGGAGCTGTGCTCATCCAGACAAGTGGGGAATATTCCATCACACACCGGACTTGTGCCTTGTAGATGGTGGACAGGCTTTGGGATGTCAGGAGATGGGTTACTTGGTGCAGAATTCCCAGCATCTGACCTGCTCCTTGTAGTCACTGTGTTTATGTGGTGACTCCAGTTAAGTTTCTGGTCAATGGCAACCCCCAGGATGTTGATTGTGGGGATGGTACACTATTGAATGCCAATGTGGGGGGTTAGATGTCTCCTATTAGTGATGGACATAGCTTGGCATTTGTGTGGCACAAATGTTACTTGCCACTTGTCAGCC
This sequence comes from Hemiscyllium ocellatum, assembly GCF_020745735.1. Lineage (NCBI taxonomy): Eukaryota > Metazoa > Chordata > Chondrichthyes > Orectolobiformes > Hemiscylliidae > Hemiscyllium > Hemiscyllium ocellatum. The sequence continues at coordinate 53,483,547 of NC_083429.1, forward strand.
CAAGCCTGGATATTATCCAGATCTTGTTGATTTTGAACATGGACTGCTTCAGTATCAGAGTCTTCATAAATGGTGCTAAACACTGTGCAATCATCGGTGAATATCCCCATTTTTGACCTTATGATGGAGGGAAGGTCATTGGTGAACAGCTGAGATGGTAGAACCTAGGACACTACCCTGAGGAACTCCTGAGAGATATCCTGGAGCTGAGATGACTGACCTCCAACAACCACAATCATCTTCCTATGTGCCAGGTATGACTCTAACCATCGGAGAGTTTGCCCTTTGATTCCCATTGATTCCAGTTTGCTCGGGCTCCTTAATGCCACACTCAGTGGAATGCAGCCTTGATGTCAATGGCTGTCACTCTCCCCTCTCCTTCTGGAATTCAGTTCTTCTGTCCATGTCTCAGAAAAGGCTGTAATGAAGGCAGGAGCTGAATGGCCCTGGCAAACCCAAACTGGGTACTGAATTTATTGACTTTAGCTCCATCTTCAACACCATAATTCCAACTAAACTCATCCCCAAACTCTGAGGTCTAGACCCCTGCTTCTCCTTCTGCAACTGGATCCTCAACTTCCTGACCCACAGACAATCAGTGAGAATATGCAACAATACTCCTCCTCAATAATCCTCAACACTGGTGCCCCACAAGTCCATGGATTCAGCCCCTTGCTATATTTCTTATACACTCTCAACCGTGTGGCCAAATTCAGCTCTAACTCCATTTACAAATTTGCTAATGACATTACTGTAGTGGGCCAGATCTCAAACAACATTGAGACAGAGTACAGGAAAGAGATGGACTGCTTAGTAGCATGGTATAAAGACAACAATCTCTCCCTCAATGTCAGCAAAATGAAGGATCTGGTCATCGACTTCAGGAAGTGGAGTGGAGGACACGTTCCTATCTGTATCAATGGTGCTGAGTGGAGGTTGTTGAGAGCTTCAAGTTCCTGGCAGTGATGATCACTAACAATCTGTCCTGGTCCACCCACTTTGATGCAATGGTCAAGAAAGTACAACAATATCACTACTTCCTCAGGAGGATAAGGAAATGCAGCCTGTCCACAATGATCCTTATCATTTTTCTTGATGCACCACAGAAAGCATCCTATCTGGAGGCATCACAGCTTGGTATGGCAACTGCTCCATCCAAGACAACAAGAAACTACAGAGAGTTGTGAACACAGCCCAGTCCATCCCCAAATCCAGTCCTCCATCCACTGACACCATCTATACTTCCCATTGCCTCAGGAAAGCAGCGAACGTTATCAAGGACCCCTCCCACCCTGGTTATTCTTTCTTCTACTCTATTCCTTCAGCAGAAGATACAAGAGTTTGAAAACATGTACCAACAGATTCAAGAACAGCTTCTTCACCACTGCTATCACACTTATAAACAGACATCTCACATATTAGATTAGATTCCCTACAGTATGGAAACAGGCCCCTTGACCCAACAACTCCACCCTGACCCTCCGAAGAGTAACCTACCAGACCCATTTCCCTACCCTATATTTACCCATGACTAATGCACGGCAATTTAGCATGGCCAATTCACCTGACCTGCACATCTTTGGACTGTGGGAGGAAACTGGAGCACCCAGAGGAAACCCACACAGACACTGGGAGAATGTACAAACTCCACATTGCTACCGGAGGCTGGGAATCAAACCCGGGTCCTGGCGCTGTGAGGCAGCAGTGCTAACCACTGAGCCACCATGCACAGATTCCACAGGTTCCTCACTCTCTGGCTGAAGAAGTTTCTCCTTATCTCCATTGTAAAGGGTCTTCTCTTTACTCTAAGGCTGTGCCCTCGGGTCCTAGTCTCTCCTACCAATGGAAACACCTTTCCAACATCCACTCTGTCCAGGCCATTCAGTATCCTGTAAGTTTCAGTTAGATGCCCTCTCATCCTCTAAACTCCATCAAGTATTGACCCAGAGTCCCCAAACATTCCTCCTATGTTAAGCTGTTTATTCCTGGAACCATTCTTGTGAGTCTCCTCTGATCATGCTCCAAGGTCAGTCCATCCTTCCTTAGATAAAGGGCCCAAAACTGCTCACAATACTCCAAATGTGGTCTAACCAGAAGTTTATAGAGCCTCAGAAATACAGATTTGCTTCTACATTCACGTGGTTGGCACAATGGTTAGCACTGCTGCTCTCACAGTGCCAGAGACCCGGGTTCAATTCCTGCCTCAGGCAACTGTTTGTGTGAGTTTGCACATTCTCCCTGTGTCTGCGTGGGTTTCCTCCGGGTGCTCCGATTTCCTCCCACAATCCAAAGATGTACAGGGCAGGTGAATTGGACATGCTTAATTGACCATAGTGTTAGGTGAAGGGGTAAATGTAGGGGAATGGGTCTGGGTGGGTTGCGCTTCGGCGGGTCGGTGTGGACTTGTTGGGCCGAAAGGCCTGTTTCCACACTGTAAGTAATCTAATCTAGTCTAATAAACACCATCATTGCTTTTGCCTTCCTAACCACTGACTCAACCTGCAAGTTTACCTTGAGAGTATCTTGTTCTAGAACTCCTAAGTCTCTTTGCAATTCAGATTTCTGAACTTTCTTCCCATTTAGAAAGTAGTCCATGCCTCTATTCTTCCAACCAAAGTGCATGATACCAATCATGGTTTCATTCTCGTAAATCTCCTTTGCACTTTCTTCAGGGCTTTAACATTCTTCCATAAATAAGGTGCCCAGAACTGAACACAACATGGTCTGACCAATGATTTGCAGCAGAATAATATTGTTCAGGAGAAATAATTTGGAATTATGGATTTAGTTCAATTGTTGTGGGCATAATTGTCAAAGTATTGAACAAGTGGACATAACTGCTGTCTATTATAGACATAAAACGGTTACCAAAAGCACAGCTTACAGATCTTAACTGATCAGCCTTCTCACTGATATGTTCTTTGCTCAGGCAAATTTATCTCATGGTTGGGTTAGCTTCCTTCATCTCATTTCTTCTCTCTCCCCTGGTTATGTCCCATTGCAGCAAAGAGATATGCAGCTGCTTTGGAGGTAAAAAGCAATTTAAAAAAAATCTACAAATGCTGGGAATCTTAAATAAAATCAGAAATGACTGGAAACAGAACAGGTCAACTAACATCTGTGAAGACAAAACGTAGGATGACATTTTAGATGAATCCTTTTGTTCAAAGCCAAGACTAAAACACAAGAAATATTTTCATTGAATCAGAAAGAAGAGTAACAGAAGAACAAGATATATGAACATTCAGTAAAATTTATCAATTGAATGTTTTGAAAAAAAAAGCAGGAGGTATCTGCTGTAACAGATGATTTCAGTCAGACACTGGAAATCAGTATTTTAAAAAACTGCCTTGTACCCACGTGGAGAACAGAGACTGTATATAAACTGAGTTTCAAATACAATTTTGTCAGAATTTTACTTCAATCTTTTTGTTATAAAGGTACATCCACTGCTCCCCTCAATTTAGTACACGCTCAACCTTCATTAGCAACTTTTTTTTCCCAAATATATATCTTATTCATAAAATTGATAGAAATACATTTCAACTTGAATATTACAATATTCACAAGAAGATTCAACTTGTCCCTGCTCAGGATGTTACACTTGATACAGTTGCAATAATGTTTGCAAATTACATTCTGTGTCAGGCATACAGAGCAACGGTGAAAACATTTCAAATCAGAAATACAGAAAGTGCAATAGATATGAATTTCTCTATACAGTAAGTTTCACTCTGAGTTGATTCCGTATGTTCTCAATGCTCTGGGTTTAGAATGTATATTCTCTGTAAGGCACACAGCTCAAGTCATTTTGCAGATTCCAACTACCTCAGTGTAAACAGTTGAAAAGCTTTAGGCTGCTACCTCTCCTCATTGCGCCTCTTTGACAGTGACCTGATATTTAGTGTCTCACTCAGCACGTTGACATGGACCGATATCCCCAACACACAAGTGGGTGACAGGAAGACCAGTAGGTTCCAAGCAGACCTCTCACTGAGCTGTAGGCCTCCAGGTGCAGTTGATGCTGTTCCTGGGATATGACCCTGTACAGCAAAGATTCTGTATGAGGTCGTACAGGGTGAACTTCAACAAATCTCTTTTGCAAGAGACCACGCGAGTCTTCCCTTCACCATAGCCATCTTAAGGGTAACTTGTGGAGGATCATAGAGTTGGAGAATTATTATAACACGGAGTTAGGCTGTTCTGTCCACGCTGGTCATCTCTCTACCCCAATGCCATTTCCCAGCACTTGGCCAGTGCCCTTGTATCCTGTAGCATTTCAAGTGATTATCTAAATGGTTCTTAAATGTCTCGTGGGTTCCTGCCTCCACTATCCTTTTAGGCAGTGAGTTCCCGATACCTACAACCCTCTGAGTAGAAACGTTTTTCCTGAAATCCCCTCTAAACCACCTGTTCTTCGCTTTAAGTCTGTGCTCCCTGTTTATTGACCCCTCTACTAAGAGGAACAGTTTCTCCCTGTCTATCATGTCTATATTTCTCATACCTTTGTACACCTCAATAAGGTCCGCACTCAGCCTTCTCTGCTTTAAGGCAATTAACCCCATCCTCTTTTAATAGCAGAATCACTCCAGCCCAGGCAACATCCTGCTGAGTCTCCTCTGCACCCTCTCCAATGGTGATCAGAGCTCCGCTGAAAATGTGTTGCTGGTCAAAGCACAGCAGGCCAGGCAGCATCTCAGGAATAGAGAATTCGACGTTTCGAGCATAAGCCCTTCATCAGGAATGAGAGAGAGTAGCCAAGCAGGCTAAGATAAAAGGTAGGGAGGAGGGACTTGGGGGAGGGGCGATGGAGGTGGGATAGGTGGAAGGAGGTCAAGGTGAGGGTGATAGGCCGGAGTGGGGTGGGGGCGGAGAGGTCAGGAAGAAGATTGCAGGTTAGGAGGGCGGTGCTGAGTTGAGGGAACCGACTGAGACAAGGTGGGGGGAGGGGAAATGAGGAAACTGGAGAAATCTGAATTCAGACCTTGTGGTTGGAGGGTTCCCAGGCGGAAAATGAGGCGCTCCTCCTCCAGCCGTCGTGTTGTTATGTTCTGCCGGTGGAGGAGTCCAAGGACCTGCATGTCCTCGGTGGAGTGGGAGGGAGAGTTAAAGTGTTGAGCCACGGGGTGGTTGGGTTGGTTGGTCCGGGAGGCCCAGAGGTGTTCTCTGAAGCGTTCCGCAAGTAAGCGGCCTGTCTCACCAATATAGAGGAGGCCACATCGGGTGCAGCGGATGCAATAGATGATGTGTGTGGAGGTACAGGTGAACTTGTTGGGGATATGGAAGGATCCCTTGGGGCCTTGGAGGGAAGTGAGTGTGGAGGTGTGGGCGCAAGTTTTACATTTCCTGCGGTTGCAGGGGAAGGTGCCGGGGGTGGAGGTTGGGTTGGTGGGGGGTGTGGGTCTGACGAGGGAGTCACGAAGGGAGTGGTCTTTGCGGAACGCTGATAGGGGAGGGGAGGGAAATATATCCCTGGTGGTGGGGTCCGTTTGGAGGTGGCGGAAATGACGACGGATGATACGTTGTATGCGGAGGTTGGTGGGGTGGTAGGTGAGAACCAGTGGGGTTCTGTCTTGGTGGCGGTTGGAGGAGCGGGGCTCAAGGGCGGAGGAGCGGGAAGTGGAGGCTCCATACAGTACTCCAGCTGTGACCAAACTATTGTTATGTACAGCTCCAACATAACCACCTCACCCTTGTATTCAATGCCTTAACTAATAAAGGCAAGTATCCCATACGTTTTATTAACCACGTTACCTACCTGTCCTGCTGCCTTTAAGGATCTGTGCATTCGCACCAAGATCTCTCTGATCCTCTCTACTTCTGAGGGTCCTGCCATTCAATGTGTGCTCCCTTGCTTTCTTAATCCTCCTAACATTCATTACCTCACATTTGTCAACATGAAATTCTGTTTGGCATTGCTCATCACTAAACCAATCTCTCTAAATCGTCCTGGAGTCTAATGTTTTCTTCCTTGCTATTTCCTCCACCACCGGTTTTTGAATTATCTATTAACTTACTATTATGTAGATGTTGGCTATATTGGCCATGTTGGCTATAATGGGTTTGTTGGCCATGTTGACTACGTTGGCCACGTTGGCTATATTGGCTATGTTGGCCATTTGGACTATGTTGGCCATGTTGGCTATATTGGCTATATTGGCCATGTTGGCTATATTGGCCATGTTGGCTATATTGGCTATGTTGGCTATATTGGCTATGTTGGCCATGTTGGCTATATTGGCTATGTTGGCCATTTCAGCTATATTGGCTATGTTGGCCAGGTTGGCCAGGTTGGCTATATTGACTGTATTGGCCATGTTGGCCATCTCGGCTATGTTGGCAGTATTGGTTATGTTGGCCTTATTGGCTATATTGGCCATGTTGGCCATGTTGATTATGTTGGCTATGTTGATTATGCTTTGAGAAGCTGGCAGAAAGGTTTCAAGAGTCTTCCCTGTTTTACTTTGTTCAACAGCAAAGAAACATTAAAATTCAAACCAGCTTACCACAACCAGCTTACCATAACCAGCTTATCACAAACATCTAACCACAAACCAGCTTACCATAACTGGCCTACCATAACCAGCTTACAATAACCAGCTTATCACAGCCAGCTTATCACAACCGGCTTACCATAACTAGCTTACCATAACCAGCTTATTACAACCAGCTTACCACAACCCAGCTTATCACAATCAGCCTACCATAACCAGCTGATCACAAACATCTTACCACAAACCAGCTTACCATAACCAGCTTATCACAACCAGTCTATCATAACCAGCTTACCACAAACCAGCTTATCACAAACCAGCTTACCACAAACCAGCACCATATCACGATAAGCAAAGAACCATCTGAGCAGTGGAGGCTCCCCCCACCACCCCGAACCTGTTTATATCAGCACTGATCCCAATGAAAAATGGAGCAGGTTCAAGGGGCCTACTCCTACACGTTCTACAAGTACCAGGCTAAATTCTTTAATCACGTTAAAGCCTTTTCGGGTTGAAGAAAAGCACATTATAGCAGAACTGACTGTACAGGTATACGAAACTCATCATGGCATACCCCACTAGTCTGCATTGGAATCAGGCAGACTGGACTGAGCAGACCTTAGCTGGTTCACATTCTGGTTACATTATACGGTCTGTGTTTATACAATAAGCTTCAAGCCTCAAAATGCAGGGGTCCAGCACTTGATGCACAGCAGCACCAGAGATGCTGGAATTGTATTGTCGACTCTATAACTAATAGGTTCACTTGACCTTTGCTTCAAACCCCTTTGTTATATTACACCTTGAATTCTTTTGCAGTTTTGAAATATCTGCTTCAAGAAACTAGGAAGGACAGAAATACCTACCGTTACAAGATATGTTGTGTTATGTTACTGGAATGGAGTCCAAGATAACATCATAAATATAATTGATGTTTCTGAGCAAGTGCTGTAAATGTTTAGTGTTTCTCTTTCTTAACTGGCTGCATGCACAATGCGATAGATTTAAATCACACATGCTGACTGGAGTTGTTGGTGGTGTTCCAGATCCTGAACTGAGCATTGGCATGTTCCAACAATTATACAAAAGGTTCAAGATTCCTACGTGAAGTGTTTGGTGATTTTACAAACCAGTTCTTTATAAATAGGTTTACAATTCCTTTGCAACAGAGGATAAGAAATGTCCCATCCCTTGTGACAGTTGGAACAAACTGAATTAATCATATTCTTTGTTTAAAACAAGGGAAAGGGAAGGCAGAAAATAGAATAAAGGGTGAAAATGTGAGGAACTGCACAGGCAGGGACATAATAACAACAGGAAGAAAATTTAAAGCTTGCAAAAAACACAATATAAATGCAAGTTCTTTCTTCCTTGTTCTTCCCTATGAATGCAAATAAAGGCAAATCAGGGCAGAATGTACTCACTTCATGGTAAGGTCCTTGGGATGTTGCTGAACAAAGAGACCTTGGAGTGCAGGTTCACAGTTCCTTGAAAATGGAGTAACAGTTAGTTAGGATAGTGAAGAAGGCGTTTGGAATGCTTTCCTTTATTTATCATCATAGGAGTTGGGAGGTCATGTTGTGGTTGTACTGGACATTGGTTAGGCCGCTTTTGGAATATAGCGTGCAATTCTGGTTTCCTTCCTATCGGAAAGGCGTTGTGAAACCTGAAAGGGCTTAGAAAAGATTTACAAGGGCGTTGCCAGGGCTGGAGGATTTGAGCTATAGGGAGAGGTTGAATAGACTGGGGATGCTTTCCCTGGAGTGTCGGAGGCTGAGGGGTGACCATATAGAGGTTTATAAAATCATGAGGGGTATGGATAGGATAAATAGACAAAATCTTTTCTCCAGAGTGGGGAGTCCAAAATTGGACAGCATAGGTGTAGGGTGAGAAGGGAAATATATAAAAGGGACATAGGGGCAACTTTTCACGCAGAGGGTGGTATGTGTATGGAATGAGCTGCCAGAGGATGTGGTGGAGGCTGGTACAATTGCAACATTTAAAAGGCATCTGGATGGGTATATGAATAGGAAGGGTTTGGACGGATATGGGCTGGGTGTTGTCATGTGGGACTAGTTTAATTTAGGATATCTGGTCGGCATGGATGGGTTGGACCGAAGGATCTGTTTGTATGCTCTATGACTCTATAACTTCTACAATAGGAAATGTACCTTTACTGCACCATACACATAGCCATACAATAGTGCAGCAAATGCTATTGACAAAGAAACCCCAAATTGCATGTTATATTTTTACATAAAGACTGAAAGTTCTGCAGAAACTCACAGAATCTGGTAGCATCGATGGAGAAAAATAAGAGTTCATGTTTTAAATCCATTACGATTCTTCTTCATCTGAACTTTCTGCTTGTATTTCAGATCTCCTGCATCTGCAACGTTTCAGTTTCATTGTAACAATGAATATGCCCCTTGCGTGTTCCTTCTATTTTACCGAGGCCAAACTGAGATTAGCCCAATTATAAATCACAAATTGGCTCACTGCACCTATGTAATTAATATGAATTCGGTATTTCCAGTGAATTTTGAGTCCCTTAGAAATACAAACATAAAAATCCAAAACATGTCACTCGATCCCATCAAAGGACTGCATACACAATTCTGATAAGGAATTCCTCTGAAATTAAATTGAATGGAGACCTTTCGCTCTATAATAAACCAGAAAATGTTGTAAATATTCAGCAAGTAATCCAGTATCTGTGGGGGAGTGAAACATGTTTAGTATTTCAGGTGAAGGACATACCACCAGAACTCTCGGTTCTTCATTGAAATCTGCAGATGTCTGAATGCCTTTGCATGGGTAGGCAGGACGTCAAGGTCACCACTCCCTCAGCTCACAGCCTCATTCCTGATGAAGGGCTTTTGCCCGAAATGTCGACTCTCTTACTCCTCGGATGCTGCCTGACCTACTGTGCTTTTCCAGCGCCACACTCTCGACTCTGATCTCCAACATCTGCAGTCTTCACAATCTCCAAGGAAGCTAAGGTGACCTCTGACCCTGTCCCATCTCTCAGTTCTTACTGAGTGGTCAGTTATTGTCCTCCTAGATCAGGTCTCCACACCAACCCCGACTAAGCTCAAATGAGTGAAGCTATTCAAAAAACTACATGTGAATGTTGGTAACAACTTGTAAGGTTTAAGGTATCGTGGGTATGATAAGTCATGAAGCTGATGATCTTCAATTACTGTGATGTAATATTTATGTTCACTCCAATAAGATTGGAGTAAGATACGGGTCATATAGCACTGAAGAAACAATGAATTTTTCTTCCAGTTCCTGGTACTGAGACAAGGTGTAACAATCACAGGCCATTCTAATCTGGGTTCAAGCTCGGCAATCCCAGAGCATTGTAGTACACTTCCCTCAGCATGTCATGCTGCTAGAGGACTCAGTAAGATGGAGACCGAGACCTCTGTGCCATTAGGTGCCATTCTATGTATGATAATGATATCAGTGAGCATTAAATCTGAGATAGATAATTCTTTTGTTAAGCAAAGATATTAAGGGATGTGGACCAAAGGCAAGGATATGGAGTTATGTCACAGATCAGCCATGATCTGATTGAATCAAGGGGTTTAATGGCCTCTGCCCTGTTGCTATGTTTTATACCCTGTTAAAAAACAGCTGTTGTGAGACATTGCACAACATACCATTTTCTCCAATCAAAAGAAAGCCCAAATAAATAGATATTATTAACATAGACACACGAAGTCAATTCAATAATTATGCAAACCTATGCCAATAGAGTTAAGAAAATCAATAATTCAAACTTTGGTATAAGGTTTTGAAGGGATGATAACTCATCATAATATAGGCAGAAGTGGGTACTGCAGATGCTGGAAACCAGAGTTTAGATCAGAGTGGTGCTGGAAAATCTCAGCAGGTCAGGCAGCATCCAAGGAGCAGGAAAATAGATGTTTCGGGTAAAAGCCCTTCATCAGGAATAGGTGACGTTCACCAGTTTCCTTATTTCCCTTCCCCCCACCTTACCTCAGTTCCATCCTTCCAGCTCAGCTCTGTCCTAATGACCTGTCCTACATGCCAATCTCCCCTCCCATCTATCTTATCCACCCTCCCCTCTGACCTATCACCTCCATCCCCACCCCCATTCACCTTTGCTACCTTCTCCTCAGCCTCCCCCCCTACCCCATTTATCTCTCCACCCTGAAGGCTCCCTGCCTCTATTCCTGAGGAAGGGCTTTTGCCCGAAACGTTGATTTTCCTGCTCCTCAGATGCCGCCTGACCTGCTGTGCTTTTCCAGCACCACTCTGATCTCAACTCATCATAATATGCTGACTGTTCATCTGTATAGAGAGAGAGGTGGCACTATGTTATTCTCAGTTGACTCTATTTTCTAATGCCTCAAGCAATGACTTTGCTTCATGTGTGATGCTCCCAAGTGAAGGTCTGTTTCAGGAATGTAGCTTCCTTCCTTTGGTCTGAACTCCCTACACACAAACACGTAAACAATGCAGCTGAACCCCGATCTTACCCCATCATTTAGCTCTGTCTAGGGTGACCCTCCCCAAAATAGCCACAGTTCCATGGCCCTGCTGAGCACAGCACCTTGCAGCCTCAGGATTGGGCCAGCTGCTCTCTCTCTGTTGGGATGAGGGTGGGAGGGGGTCTTCCATCATCCACCTGAGAGTCCTAATTCCAGAGAAGACCCACCAATGGCCACCATTCGAAGCCCCAAAGCCTCAGAAAAGTTCCATTCACTGGTCAGAAAACAGAAAGTTGATAGATGGGGATGCAAGTTTGCTCGCTGAGCTGGAAGGTTTGTTTTCAGACGTTTCATCACCGTACGAGGTAACATCATCAGTGAGCCTTTGGTGAAGCTGAAGTTGATATTTTTACTGAGCTGTTGAACTTAGACTATTTCAAAAGACAATGACGTATCCATCTGATTTGGACAAAGCAACATTAACTGAGCCACTACTAATCTTTTACTGACATCAATGAACAAATGAAAGGGAGAAGGTTTTCATTGCAGACAATAGCTTGTCCATCAGTTGTGCTTGATGTTTCAGGTCAAAATATAGCATTCAGGAATCTCTATGGGAAGCGTTCCATCATTGTCATATATATGCATACTCACATTTTGTTCAGGGATTGTCTGGAGTCTTGCATTTTTATTTTACTGTCGATTGATTTTTTTTCCACTTTATAGGTTCTTTCTCTTTATTTATAAATATCATCATCATAGAATCTCAACAGTGTGGAAACTCCATATGCTTGCAGTTAAAGAAATAATTTACCGAGTACAATTTCCTGGATAAAGCCGTTCTACTTGACTTGGGATCTGCATCCTCCAAATCTTCAAACTCAATCTTTCATTAAGGATAAAGGGGGCGCAGTGGTAGTCTGGCGCACTGACCTCTACACAGCTGAAGCCAAACGCCAACTCGAGGACACCTCTTCCTACCGCCTCCTCGACCATGACCCCACACCCCATCACCAAACCATCATCTCCCAGACCATACAGAACCTCATCACCTCAGGAGATCTCCCATCCACAGCTTCCAACCTCATAGTCCGGGAACCCCGCACTGCCCGGTTCTACCTCCTTCCCAAGACCCACAAGCCTGACCACCCTGGCCGACCCATTGTCTCAGCATGCTCCTGCCCCACTGAACTCATCTCTACCGACCTCGACACTGTCCTATTCCCTAGTCCAGGAACTCTCCACATATGTTCGAGACACCACCCACACCCTCCACCTCCTCCAAGACTTCTGTTTCCCCAGCCCCCAACGCCTCATCTTCACCATGGATATCCAATCCCTCTACACCTCCATCCGCCATGACCAAGGCCTCCAAGCCCTCTGTTTTTTCCTCTCCAGACGTCCCCAACAGTACCCTTCCACCGACACTCTCATTCGTTTGGCCGAACTGGTCCTCACCCTTAACAATTTCTCCTTTGAATCCTCCCACTTCCTCCAGACCAAAGGGGTAGCCATGGGCACACGTATGGGCCCAGCTATGCCTGTCTCTTTGTTGGCTACGTAGAACAGTTGATCTTCCGTAATTACACGGGCACCACTCCCCACCTCTTCCTCCGCTACATTGATGACTGCATTGGCGCCACCTCGTGCTCCCGCGAGGAAGTTGAGCAATTCATCAACTTCACCAACACATTCCACCCTGACCTTAAATTTACCTGGACCATCTCTGACACCTCCCTCCCCTTCCTGGACCTCTCCATCTCATTAATGACGACCGACTTGACACTGACATTTTTTACAAACCCACCGACTCCCACAGCTACCTGGATTACACCTGTTCCCACCCTACTTCTTGCAAAAATGCCATCCCGTATTCCCAATTCCTCCGCCTCCGCCGTATCTGCTCCCAGGAGGACCAGTTCCACCACAGACCACACCAGCTGGCCTCCTTCTTTAGAGACCGCAATTTCCCTTCCCATGTGGTTAAAGATGCCCTCCAACGCATCTCGTCCACATCCCGCACCTCCTCCCTCAAGACCTCACCCCTCCAACCGTAACAAGGACAGAACGCCCCTGGTGCTCACCTTCCGCCCTACAAACCTTCGCATAATCCAATTCAACCGCTGACATTTCCGCCACCCCCAAAAAGACCCCACCACCAGGGATATATTTCCCTCCCCACTCCTTTCCACCTTCCGCAAAGACCGTTCCCTCTGTGACTACCTGGTCTGGTCCACGCCCCCCTACGACCCACCCTCCCATCCTGGCACTTTCCCCTGCCACCGCAGGAACTGTAAAACCTGTGCCCACACCTCCTCCCTCACCTCTATCCAAGGTCCTAAAGGAGCCTTCCACATCCTTCAAAGTTTTACCTGCACATCCACTAATATCATTTATTGTATCTGTTGCTCCCGATGCGGTCTCCTCTACATTGGGGAGACTGGGCGCCTCCTAGCAGAGCGCTTTAGGGAACATCTCCTGGACACCCGCACCAATCAACCACACTGCCCTGTGGCCGAACATTTCAACTCCCCCTCCCACTCTGCCTAGGACATGGAGGTCCTGGGCCTCCTTCACCGCCGCTCCCTCACCACCAGACGCCTGGAGGAAGAACGCCTCATCTTCCGCCTCGGAACCCTTCAACCCCAGGGCATCAATGTGGACTTCAACAGCTTCCTCATTTCCCCTTCCCCCACCTCACCCTAGTTCCAAACTTCCAGCTCAGCTCTGTCCCCATGACTTGTCTGGACTTGTCCTACCTGCCTATCTCCTTTTCCACCTATCCACTCCACCCTCTCCTCCCTGACCTTTCACCAGCATCCCCTCCCCCTCTCACCATTGTACTCCATGCTACTCTCTCCCCACCCCCACCCTCCTCTAGCTTATCTCTCCACACTTCAGACTCACTGCCTTTATACTTGATGAAGGGCTTTTGCCCGAAACGTCGATTTCGCTGCTCGTTGGATGCTGCCTGAACTGCTGTGCTCTTCCAGCACCACTGATCCAGAATCTGGTTTCCAGCATCTGCAGTCATTGTTTTTACCTCTTTCATTAAGAACATAAGAACCAAGGCAGGGACCGGCTATCTGGCCCATTGGGCCTGCTCCACCATTCAGGAGGATCATGGCTGATCTTTCCGTGGAACCAGCTCCAATTACCCACCCGCTCACCATAACCCAATACTCCTTTGCCTTAAAAACATTGAGTCTCAACTGCTCCAGAGGGCAGGGAATTCCACAGATTCACAACCCTTTGGGTGAAGAAGTTCCTCCTCAGCTCAGTCCTTAACCAGCTCCCCCTTATTTTGAGGCTAGACCCCCAGTTCTAGTTTCAGCCACCAGTGGGAACAACCTCCTTTCCGTTCACAAAACCACACTGAGAAGAATAACAGAGCTCAAATGATTGATTTGCTGAGATTAGACATTGCTGCTCAACAAGGGTTTGACTTAAACATTTTCTGATGCTGTTGAAGATTGTTCTCAGTGTTAGGTGCGATCCTATTTGAAATAACTGCCCTGAGACTGGTATTCCGCCACCCAGTCCCCCTTTATGTACACGGGGAGAGTCTATGATACTGATCCAGCTCCCTCAGAGCCAGCTCTCAGAGTGAGCAGAACCTCTGATTCATGTGTTCTTTCTTTTCTTTTCTTTTTTCTTTTTTCTTTTTCTCTTATTTCCCCCCACACTACAGCCTAACTGCAGTACTGCTTATTTTCCCTCAGCGGCCATGCCGTTGTGTGTGCAGGGGTCGGACACAGTGAAGAGCAACAAGGATGTAAATCTTTACTTTACTGCACCACCAGGAAGAAGGAAAACACCAGAGTGGCCAGTGACAAGCAGTGCCCTCCTTCACAAAAGGGACACTCCTGTTCTTATCTGTCAGCCAGGGCTCCCTGATTGAACTGGATTAACAGCCCCAATCAGGGAACTCATATTGTATAAGGTCCACCTGACTGACTTCATTACAATCAATAAATTCATATTATTTTATAAGTTTACTAGGAGTTGTGTAAGCCAACAGCAGAAATGTAGCAGTTGCATTATTCAGACTTCATTGGGAGCTTATGCTGCATAAGTGCTCCGTATGAGGTAAGTGGCTGAGGCCCTTGGGAACATAGGTTCTTAAATTTTAATTTTAAAAGTTTGATCGATAATTTGCCTGTTATGGAAAATCTTTCTGCAGTAGAAAGTGTTTATCTATGCAGCAATGTGTCTGGGAGGAACTGCACTCTCAATAAATCTCAGAAGACGTGTCAATCCCAAAGATTCTGTCTGTCTGATATACCCCAAATCCTTTTTCCTTTCATTTTAATAGAGGCAGTAATCATTTAAAATATATGAGTTAATACCTCTATCATTGGTGCTGAGTGTTTGCTCATTGTTTCCATTTGTAAAACGTGCTTTTTTAAAGTATTAATTGTGCAATATAAAGGCACAATTTCTGTGCTTCATTACAATCAATGTGTGACACAGGTGAATAAAACTTCTTCTGTATCTCTCTCCTGTATGCCACAGGAGCAGACAATGGATTACTGAACTGCAGACATTTATACAAAGGAGGATCCCAGCAGGCCCACTTTGTAAGTTGTATGTCTCTTTTCTCCTATCAAGCAAAATGTGACTGCCCTCATTTCCTCACAAACAAACACAGAAATTGTTGGAAAAGCTCGGTAGCTCTGGCAGTATCTGTGGAGAGAAATCAGAGCTAACGTTTCGGGCTGAGTGACCCTCCATTCTGATTTCTTTCAACAAATGCTGCCAGACCTGCTGAGCTTTTCCAGCAATTTCTGTTTTCGTTTCTGATTTGCGGCATTCACAGTTCTTTTGGTTTTTGTTCTGATTTCCTCATGGGTCTGTGCCTTCCTATGTTTTGAAATATTTGTCCAATTTTCCTCCAAACAGTGTAATGGCTGAGTGACTCGGTCACTGTATGTGGCAATGCATTCCATATCTCAGCAATACCCAACATGACAAAACTCCTCACCTCTCTTTTCCCTCCCATTTGAAAGATGACACTTTGTCAATGGCTGCCAATCTACACAAATAACCTTTCCTTTCACAATACGGCTAAATGCCAGAATACTTTATTAAAATATCCATTACTTATTTCTACTTGTTCATGAGATGAGGGTGTTTGAGGGTGTTGATGGCTGGGTCAGCATTTATTGTCCACCTCTAATTGCCTTGGAGAAGATGCTGGTGAGTTGCCTTCGTGATCTGCTGCAGTTCTCCCACAGTGTTGTTTTCTGATGTTTCCATGCAACTGTTTCTTTTACCAATCTCAGTTGTGGAAGTCATAGGTTTGGAGAGAGCTCCTCAGAGGAGCTATGGTTTATAATTCCACTGAAAATTGTTGGTAGCCCATTCTGCTACCCCTGCGCTTGAGTGATGAATGGAATCAACGTTGACGGTTGTCGATGGGGTACCTATCAGTACGTTGCTTTGTCTGGATGTTGATGAGCTTCTTGAGTATTGTTGGAGCTACAATAATCTGGGAATATTCCACCATTTTGACCTATGGCATGTGGATACGGAATAGGCTTTGGGGAGACAGGAGATGAGATTCTCATTGAACATAGAACATAGAATGTTACAGAGCAGTACAGGCCCTTCAGCCCTCGATGTTGCGCCAACTTGTGAAATTACGCTGATGCCCATCTATCCCACACTGTTCCATTATTATCCATATTTATGTCCAATGCCCATTTAAGTGCCCTTAACGTCAGCGAGTCTACTACTGTTGCAGGAAGGCTATTCCACGCCCTTACCACTCTCTGAATAAATAAACTACCCTATATCTGTCCTAAATCTATCACCCCTCAATTTAAAGATATGTCGCCTTGTGTTAGCCTTCACTATCCGAGGAAAAACGCTCTCACTGTCCGCCATATCTAATCCTGTGATTATCTTATGTCTCGATTAAGTCACCTCTCAACCTTCTTCTCTCCAACGAAAACAGCCTCAGTTCCCTTAGCCTTTCCTCGTAAGATGTTCCTTCTATACCAGGCAACATCCTAGTAAATCTCCTCTGAACCCCTTCCAAACTTCCTTATCCTTCCTATAATGCGGTGACTAGAACTGCACGCAGTACTCCAGGTGTGGCCGCACCAGTGTCTTGTACAGCTGAAGCATGACCTCATGGTTCCAAAACTCAATCCTCTGACCAATAAACACCAACACACCATTTGCCTTCTTGACAACCCTGTCAACCTGGGTGGCAACCTTCAGGAATTTATGTACCTGGACACCAAGATCTCTCTGTTCATCTACACTGCCAAGAATTTTACCATTAGCCCAGTTCTCTGCATCCCTGTTATTCTTCTGAAGTTAACTACCTCACAATTTTCTGCATTAAACTCCATTTGTCACTTCTCAGCCCAGCTCTGCAGCTTATCTAAGTCCGTCTGTAACCCATAACATCCTTTAGCACTATCTACACCTCTGCCTACCTTAGTCTCATCTGCAAATTTACTAACCCATTCTTCTCCGCCCTCATCCAGGTCATGTATAAAAATGACAAACAGCAGTGCGCCCAAAATAGATTGTTGTGGCACACCACTGGTAACTGAGCTCCAGGACAAACATTTCCCATCAACCAC
This sequence comes from Hemiscyllium ocellatum, assembly GCF_020745735.1. NCBI lineage: Eukaryota > Metazoa > Chordata > Chondrichthyes > Orectolobiformes > Hemiscylliidae > Hemiscyllium > Hemiscyllium ocellatum. The sequence continues at coordinate 53,501,103 of NC_083429.1, forward strand.
AACCCTCTGTCTTCTTTCAGCTAGCCAATTTCTGATCCAAACCGCTAAATTACCACAATCCCAAAATTCCGTATTTTGTGCAATAGCAGACCATATGGAACCTTATCAAACGCCTTATTGAAGTCCATATATACCACATCAACCACTTTATCTTCATCCACCTGTTTTGTCACCTTCTCGAAGAACTCCATAAGATTAGTGAGGCACGACCTACCCTTCACAAAACTGTGTTGACTATCTCTAATCAAATTACTCCTTTCCTGATGATTATTAATCTTATCTCTTATAGCCTTTTTCAACACCTTTCCCACAACCGAAGTAAGGCTCACTGGCCTATAGTTTCCACGGTTGTCTCTACTCCCCATCTTAAACAAAGCAACAACATCTGTTATCCTCCAATCTTCTTGCACTATTCCTGTTGACGATGACATAAAGATCGAAGCCAAAGGCTCTGCAATCTGCTCCCTGGCTTTTCAGAGAATCCGAGGATAAATCCCTTCTGGCCCAGGGGTCTTATCTATTTTCAGACCTTCCAAAATTGTGAAAACTTCCTCTTTGTCAACCGCAATCCCATCTAATCTTGTAGCCTGTATCTCCGTATTCTCACTAACATTGCCCTTTTCCAATGTGAATACTCACGAAAAGTATTCATTAAGCACTTCCCCTATGTCCTCAGATTCCACACACAACTTCCCACTACTGTCTTTGATTGGCCCTAACCTTACTCTAGCTATTCTTTTATTCCTGATAGACCTATAGAAGGCCTCAGGGTTCTCCTTGATCCTATGCACCAACAACTTCTCATGTCCCCTCCTGGCTCTTCTTAGCCCTTTCTTTAGATCCTTGCTGGCTAACATTTACTCTCAACTCTTCTGGTTAATTTATAACTTGCAGGATTCCTGCTCTTGTATCCACTGTATTGACATGGCTACTGAAGTTCAGTATCTGGACAATGATAAACCTCTAGGATATTGAGAGTGAGGGATAGTGATGGTAAGGCCATCGAATGCTGGGGAGTGATGGTTAGATTCTTTCTTGTTACAGTGGCCCTTACATAGTTTGGTATGTTTTACAGCTATGTCATATATATTTCCTACAGATGAAGGATATGGATTATAAGATCTGCTGGTCCAAGCAGTGACTGCCCCGAGCTTAAATCATCTAATCAAGGGGTTAATAGAATTGTAACCTGAGGATATTGATAGTGGGGATTCAAAGATGGCAATGCAATTGAATACCAAAGGGAAATGGTTAGATTCTCTCTTGTTGGGGATAGTCATGGTCTGACACTCATTTGGTGCAAACATTATTGACCATTTAGAATCCCAAGCCTGGATATTGCACTGATCTTGCTGTATATGGTCATGGGCTGCTTCAGTATGTGAGGAGTTGTGAATGGTGCTGAACCTTTGTGCATTCATCAGCAAACATCCCCATTTCTGACCTTGTGATGGAGGAAAGGTCAGTGTGGAAACAGCTGATAATGACAGGCTGGGCCTAACCCTGAGGAACTCCTGCTGAGAAGTCCACAGACTAAATTATTGACCTCCAGCAACTGCAACTATCTTCCTTTGAGCCAGGTTAAACTCCAACCAGAGAGTTAACTCCTGATTGCCATGACTCCAATTTTTCTCAGACTCCTTGAGGCCACACTCAGTCAAATATGACATTAATGTCAACAGCAATCACTCTCACCTCACCTCTGGGATTCAGCTCTTTTGTCCTGTTTGGGTTCAGGCTTGAATGAGGTCAGGTGCAGGTTGATCTTGACAAAATATTTCTTGTTGCCTACAAAATATACATGGACAATAATCCACAATTTTGGGCTCTTTCCTGTTCGTCTTCTCTACTTCATGTAACCCTGTATCTTGTCTCTCCTCGCAACAACACTTTCTCATCCCCAGATCATCTTCGTGCTTTGAGAAGTATAATCCCTAAGGCTTTAATGACCTTTACCCAATGGGCACCCAAAATTAGTCATTGTTCTGTAACTGTGACCCAGATATAGATCGGAACAAACATGGCTTTACTCATCTAATCTTTCATTCTAGTCTGCTATTTATAAAAAAAAACCAAAATGCTAGTAACCTTTAATATCTTTATTGACCTTTATTCTATACGCTAACAGGATTATATGCTGGAGAATAAGAATTAGGAGCAGGAGTAGGACACTCTCACATTTGGTTGTGTTCCCTATTCAATAAGATAATTGGCTGATCTGATTGTAACCTTAACTCTAGATTCCTGCCCATTGTCCAATTATGTTGCCTGGTATAGAAGGAACATCTTACAAGGAAAGATGAGAATTTATCCACCACTGCTTTGAAAATATTCAATAACTCCGCTTCCACCACCTTTTAGAGAGGAAGGTTCCGGAGAGTCAGACCCTTGGTGAGAAAAGGTTCTCCTCATCACTGTCTTTAATGGACAGCCACTGATTTTTAAACAGGATTCCCTCATCCCAGGAAGGGCTGATGAAGGGCTTATGCCCGAAACGTCGAATTTCCTGTTCCTTGGATGCTACCTGACCTGCTGCGCTTTTCCAGCAACACATTTTCACCTCCTACACTTCCTAAACCCTGTGGACACACGCCTAGCCTGTCTGGACATTCCTCATGAGACAACCCACTCATTCTAGAGAAAATCAAACAGGTGTACCATTAGGTGCTGGTACCTCTCCAAGATCTGGATTTGGAAATTTAACACTGTTCTTCTACTGTCGCTGTGTCAGCATTCTAGAACTGCAGGTGCAGCAGGTAATTAGGAAGGCAAATGGAATTTTGCCCTTCGGTGCTAAGGGGATTGAGTTTAAAAGCAGGGAGGTTATGTTACAGCTGTATAGGGTGCAGGTGAGGCCACACCTGGAGTATGGTGTGGGTCTCCTTACTTGAGAAAGTGTGTACTGGCACAGTGAGGAGAGATTGAATAGGCTGGGATTCTTGGAATGTAAAAGAATGGGGAGGGATCTTATAGAAACATATAAAATCATGAAGATCAATGTCGAGGGGATGTTTCCACTGGTGGGTGAAACTAGGGCAAAAGGGAATAACCTCAAAATTAGGGGAAACAGAATTAGGACAGAAGAGAGCAGAAACCTTTTCACCCAAAGGAATGTGAATGTGTGGAATTCCCTGCCCAGGGAAGTTGTTGAGGCTTCGTCAGTAAATGTTTTTAAAGCTAAGATAGATTTTCTTTTGAACTTTGAAGGAATTAAGGGATACGGTGAGAGGGTGGGTAAGTGAAGCTGAGGCCATGAAACGATCAGCCATTGAATGGCGGATTAGGCTCCAAGGGCCAGACGGCCTCCTCCCGCTCCCATCTCTTCTGTTCTTGTGTAACTCTCCAAATGGAACTGTCAATGAACCGACACCACATGGACATCAGTGAATCAAGAAGGGAATTCACTCCTTTTGTTGGATAAAGTGGTTAAGAAGGCAATGAACACTTGCCTTTATTAGTCAAAACATAAAAGTTAAGAGAAGGGAGGTGTTGGAACTGTATAAAATGCTGGTTAAGCCACAGCTGGAGAATTGTGGACAGCTGTGGAATCCACATTATAGGAGGGATGTGACTGCACTGGAGAAGCTGAAAAGGAGATTTACCAGGATATTGCCTTGACTGGAGGGTTTCAATGATGAAGAGAGATTGGACAGACTGCGGTTGCCTTCTTTGGAGCAGAGGAGACTAAAGAGCCAACATAATTGAGATGTACAAAGTGATGAGGGGCATAGACAGTACAGAGAGGAAGAGATCTTTATCTTGGTGAAGATCAATGACCCGGGTCACGAATTTGAGGGAAAGGAAGGAGGTTTACTGGGGGATGTGAGGGAAATCCTTTTCACCCAAAGGGAGGTGAGAATCTGGAACCCACTGCCTGGAAAGGTGGGAGAGCCAGAAACCCTCATCATGTTTATGTATTTGGATGTGCACTTGAGATGTCAAAGCAAGTAAGGCTATGGGCCTGGGAAGAGGGACTGGAACAGTTAAGTGGTTGCTTTGCCCAGCATGGACATGATGGGCCAAAGGGACTTTTTCTGTGATGTAGATCTCTTGGACTTTATAACCACCTTCTCAAGGGGAATTAAGGATGTTCCTAACCATCCCTCTCCTCCGTTTCTCTTGGTGCACCTCAGCTCCAGGAGATGACCTATGAGCATGGCAATTGTATACAGAGCAGATGGGATATTATTCAATCCAAGCAGCTTTCAATCCAAAACCAAACCCCTCTCCACCTTTAGTCACACCTCTGTTGGGAAGGTGACGCTTGAATGTGCCCACACTCAGAAACAGAGCTCCAAGCCATTGTGACTCTAACCCCAAAATGTGTGGGAAAATGGCCCTTTCAAATCATAGTCATCCTCAACCAACCTCCACAGCACATAACCTCTCCCCATTGATTACAGGAAGTGCTAAAACCCTGGAAAACATTCCCTTTTCCTGGGACCATCCACACATGAAGCAGACAATGTGGCAAACATCGTCATTATTCTGATTACAAGCTCATTATTGCTCTCAATAATGGTATTTCTGAAGCGCCTTGAGGTACATATTTGACAATGTTGTTCTAGGCATTTGAATTATTTGATTAGGTTCTGAAATAATGTTCTAAATTAAGAATCTAATAGTGGTCTATTTATAGTCTTAAATTAACATAACATTGATTCGTGGATTATTTAAACTGTAAAATATAACCTTTATTTCAGAAAATCAATTATACTATTCTCCCATTGTTTAATCATTCTATTTTGTTGTGTAGTTTGGTCTTTATGGCTTTGTGCTTCTCCACAGTAATTACCAACTGACTACTGCAGGACTCAGCAATGTAGATTAATGTCTTGTTTTTTAGAGAATTGACAGTGGGGAAAGACAGACAAGAAAAGTTACTCCTTTTTGTGACTAATTATATTTATATTGCATCTATTCACTTCTCTTCCTCTTTGCAAATCTACTGATTAGCGTCACATCTATTAAATATATGCAAAAATCCATCACTGAGTAAAAAATGAGGTCTGCAGATGCTGGAGATCACAGCTGCAAATGTGTTGCTGGTCAAAGCACAGCAGGCCAGGCAGCATCTCAGGAATAGAGAATTCGACGTTTCGAGCATAAGCCCTTCATCAGGAATAAGAGAGAGAGAGCCAAGCAGGCTGAGATAAAAGGTAGGGAGGAGGGACTAGGGGGAGGGGCGATGGAGGTGGGATAGGTGGAAGGAGGTCAAGGTGAGGGTGATAGGCCGGAGTGGGGTGGGGGCGGAGAGGTCAGGAAGAGGATTGCAGGTTAGGAGGGCGGTGCTGAGTTGAGGGAACCGACTGAGACAAGGTGGGGGGAGGGGAAATGAGGAAGCTGGAGAAATCTGAATTCATACCTTGTGGTTGGAGGGTTCCCAGGCGGAAGATGAGGCGCTCCTCCTCCAGCCGTCGTGTAGTTGTGTTCTGCCGGTGGAGGAGTCCAAGGACCTGCATGTCCTCGGTGGAGTGGGAGGGGGAGTTAAAGTGTTGAGCCACGGGGTGATTGGGTTGGTTGGTTCGGGCGGCCCAGAGGTGTTCTCTGAAGCGTTCCGCAAGTAAGCGGCCTGTCTCACTCCTCTATATTGGTGAGACAGGCCGCTTACTTGCGGAACGCTTCAGAGAACACCTCTGGGCCGCCCGAACCAACCAACCCAATCACCCCGTGGCTCAACACTTTAACTCCCCCTCCCACTCCACCGAGGACATGCAGGTCCTTGGACTCCTCCACCGGCAGAACACAACTACACGACGGCTGGAGGAGGAGCGCCTCATCTTCCGCCTGGGAACCCTCCAACCACAAGGTATGAATTCAGATTTCTCCAGCTTCCTCATTTCCCCTCCCCCCACCTTGTCTCAGTCGGTTCCCTCAACTCAGCACCGCCCTCCTAACCTGCAATCCTCTTCCTGACCTCTCCGCCCCCACCCCACTCCGGCCTATCACCCTCACCTTGACCTCCTTCCACCTATCCCACCTCCATCGCCCCTCCCCCTAGTCCCTCCTCCCTACCTTTTATCTCAGCCTGCTTGGCTCTCTCTCTCTTATTCCTGATGAAGGGCTTATGCTCGAAACGTCGAATTCTCTATTCCTGAGATGCTGCCTGGCCTGCTGTGCTTTGACCAGCAACACATTTGCAGCAAAAATCCATCACTGCCCATACTCAGAGTGTGGGCACGGTGGCTCAGCAGTTAGCACTGATGCCTCACAGCGCCAGAGACCTGGGTTCAATTCCCGCCTCAAGCAACTGTCTGTATGGAGTTTGCACGTTCTCCCCGTGTCTATGTGAGTTTCCTCTGGGTGCTCCGGTTTCCTCCCACAGTCCAAAGATGTGCAGGTCAGGTGAATTGGCCAGGATAAATGGCCCATAGTGTTAGGTGAAGGGGTAAATGTAGGGGAATGGGTCTGTGTGGGTTGCGCTTCGGCAGGTCGGTGTGCACTTGTTAGGCTGAAGGGTCTGTTTCCACACTGTAAGTAATCTAATCTAATTGTGCATCGTTCAAAAAGGTGGTGGTTTATGGTTTATTACTAATGAAGGTTCCTGCCTCCGACTTAGCTCAGTTTTCATCGAATTTTGGTACTTTTTCCAGGTGAACTGTGTCAGTACCAGGAATGCTGCTGAAGGACACTACCACAGCCAGCTGATACGATACAATAGCATTTTCCTGTCAGTTACAAGGATCTTACCAAAACCTGTAGAAGGATGATGCTGGGAGTGAAAATGTGAACACACAGAGGTTCCTTTCTCCACAAAATAGAACAATGGAAAGAGAACATTATGGCACAGATAATGGCCAATCAGATCGTCATGTTGAACAAAGTAGCCACCCATTCGAATTCACCTTCCAGCACCTGGTCTACAGTTTGTGTAGGTTCAGCCCTTCAGGCACTGAGCCAGGATCCCTTTGAAATGAGGTGAGACTTTCTGTCTCAACCACCAAACTGGACAATGAATCTCACATTCACACCACCCTCTAGGGCAACATGTCTTTCTCATACTCCCTTGAACCAATCACCTTAAATCAATGTCCCGCTAATTGGCCTCCTTGCTGGGAGAAATATGTCCACTTCATCCAACCCCCTCATTATTTGTTACACCTCGATTAAGTCACCCCTCAGCCTCCTCTATCCAAGGAAAACAAACTTAGCTTCTCCAAACTTTACCCATTGTCAACTAACTCCACAAAGACTGGTATCCTGTCATTCTCTCACCTTTATCTACATGTGCATAGTACATGACACTGACCCAGTCAGCACAGAGCCGTCTCCTAGAGTGAGCAGAACCCCTGACACTCCTGTTCATCTCTGTCACCAGGACTCCCTGAGTGGACCAGGTAAACAGCCGCAAATAAAAAAATCATATTCTATGAGATCCACCTGACTGACGTTGTTACAATCATTACAAATAGCTGTAACTTTCAAAGCTTGGCAACACTCTTGTAAATCTCCTCTTGTGTTCTCTCTGGAATAGTTATGCCCTTCCTACAATGTGGAGTACACAGAACTTCAGCTGTGGTCTAACCTGTGTCTTATATATTTGCAGGATGACATCTCTAGTCTTGTATTCAACACCCTGTCCAATGAAGAACAGCATCCCATATCCCTTCTTTATCACCTCATCTACCTGTCCTGCCTCCTTCAGGGACCTGTGGACATTCACTCCAAGATCTCTCACCTCCTCTGCCCTGCTCAATACTCACTCAATTTTTATGGATTCTTTGCTTTTATTGTCCAAATACTTAACCTTGTACTTCTCCAGAAAAAATTCCATTTGCTACTTTTCTGTTCACTCAACCAAACCACTGACATCATTCTGTGGTCAACAGTCGTCCTTTTCATCTTCAACTGTCCAGACAATGTTTTTGCTGTCCGTAAATTTTCTAATATGTCTCCCGTGTTTAAGTCTAAATCATTAATATTTCCTACAATCAGTAAGGGACCAAAACTGAGCTTTGTAGAACACCAGTGGAAACTGTTTTCCATTTGTAAAAACATCCACCGGCAATTACCTTTGTTTCTGACTCTAAGCCAAATTCTAATTCTGCCAATTTCAGGCAGAATTTTCCATTTTGAAGTTGAAATAAAGCATCATGGGTATTGGATAGCTTTAGATCTCCCATTGCCCAGAGTGAGATATCTCACAAGATTATCTGCTTTTCAGCTCATTATTAATGCAGGGCTGATGTTGTATTGAGTTACTCAGTGAATCTTGCAGAAGTGTACAAATGCTCACACCATCTGAATTACTTTGGATTTTATGATTGGGCAGGATTTGCATCTGGCACTCTGTACTTGAATTGCATCAGGGCATTGTGCAAAGTAAATATTGCATTTTGACTGAGCGTAGTTTTAATATAGCCCTTGTAGGTTGTGTGTGGGGGTGTTTGGGAGGGGGAGGACAGTTACTATTCCTTAATGGTTAATGCCTGGTTGAATGCAGCCCGTTATTACCTCTGCTGAATAGCTCCTTCTGCAAGCTGAAACATAAACTTCATTTCAAGGTATGTGCACTTAGACAATGGGAAATTTATCAGCGTTTCTCGTTTCCTTGGCGACATGTATTTGTTTGCCTGTCCAAACTCAACAGAAAGCATCTGTCATTATTCATACACCAATTCTGTAAGGGGATAGAGATTGCATAAACATTGGCTGCAACAAATCAATTGAGCTTAGGCCTACCCTCTGCTGTATGTTTGTTACTCTGTGAACATCTGGCCAGCTAACATCTTTGTTTCACAATCCGTCCTTTTGTGACCTGCAAGCACAGTTATCATTCGATTCACCGTTTCATTGAGAAAAATAATGACAAAAGAAACAAGCTTTAATGTTCATCTAACTAAAATTGCAAAGTGTTTTTTAAGATTAGCTGACAGTTTCAGGCTCATGATTTGCTAAAACATTCTTCTTTCATTCTTCTGTTTTTTTGTGTTTATGGAGCTCGATATTTTTAATGCTGAAATTTGATCCCTCTTTTTTGTCAACTGTAGTAGAGGCCCTCCAATCCACAGACTTCAACCAGTAGGAGACTTCTTCCCAAGCTTACATTGCCATTCTTTACAGATGGAGCATGGAACCAGCTTTGGTGGACGATTCCATTTCCTCCCTCTTCATTAATGAAGACTTTAATTAATGTTTTGATGAAATGTTATTGTGTTGTGGAAATTTTACATATTGTAAATTGCACCCCACGTAGGAACACCCAGCTCACAGATAGTTATCTATTGAGGTCCTGGTACAAACAGAGAAGAATTTTACAATACATCAAGTCCCTGACTTTCAATTGCCCAACTTATGAGCAGTCATACTTATGAATGCAATTCCACTCAGGCTGTAATTTTAAAGGTCTGACCTGCAAATATTTCCTGTCCTTACAAATGGCTACTTTATATTGTCCAGCATTGTGTTTTAACTTGCATACAAATCAACTGTCCAAAATTCCACTTGCTGCATTGTGAAATCCCTCGAACTCAGCACCGCCCTCCTAACCTGCAATCTTCTTCCTGGCCTCTCCGCCCCCACCCCACTCCAGCCTATCACCCTCACCTTGACCTCCTTCCACCTATCACATCTCCATCGCCCCTCCCCCAAGTCCCTCCTCTCTACCTTTTATCTTAGCCTGCTGGACACACTTTCCTCATTCCTGAAGAAGGGCTTATGCCCGAAACGTTGAATCTCCTGTTCCTTTGATGCTGCCTGACCTGCTGTGCTTTTCCAGCAACACATTTTCAGCTCTGATCTCCAGCATCTGCAGACCTCATTTTCTCCTCCATTGTGTCTACGCCTACAACCAATGACCTAACCGCAAACTTTGATGTTGCTGCCTGTCCCTTGAATATATCCAGATTTGCCTTGTTAGGAAGATGTGGGCCTGAATGTTCATTAAAAATATCGTGAACTGAAGATGTATCTATATCATTGACCTCCTGGAAAGAACACCTGTACAAAACAGAGGATACCTGGTATATCAGGGGAAAATGTTGTGATTGCAAAGAACACTAACTACAGTCACTGACTCTGCAATACATTCAGAGAGAGGTTTGTGGGTGCAATAAAGTTTTTGAAACTTGACCTCACACTTCTCTTTCTCATCAAAGTCTGGGAGTTGAAACATACAGGAGGATGTCATTGCCACAAATGAAAAAGTAGGCATGAGGTGAAACAAATTAGCTGAGGAGAATTGGAAAAATAGATTGAAGGCAAGTAAGAAAGGTTTATAATGGGGAACAGAGAAATTGCAGTGAAGCTAAATGATTACTTTGTGTCTGTTTTCACTGAGGAAGATCCCAAAACCTTGCGTAAGTAGAAATCCAAGTTGTTAAGGAGAAAGAGGAGTTGAAGGAAATTAGCATTAGTAAGAAAATGGTACTGGAGAATTAATGGGATTTAAAGTTGATAAATCTCCAGGACCTGATGGTCTTTATCCCAGAGTTAAAGGAGGGGGATATTGTTGATGCACTGGTGATCATCTTCCAAAATTCCATAGATTCTGGGCTGATTCCTACAGATTGTAAAGTAGTAAATGTCACCCCAATAATTAAGAAGGGAGTGAGAGAGGAAACAGAACTGCAGACCTGTGAATTTCACATCATGCCATGATTCACTACGGTAGCTCACTGGGAAATCAAATCTTGTTATTCCTGAAGTCATCACAGAAGTGAAAGATTTCAAAATAAGTCCACAAAATTCCCCAATATACTTGATTTTTAGGATCCAAGTTGATAGAGAGTATGAACCACATTTATGTCCTTAACTAGAATTACTGTTTATTACAAATAGTTAAACTCTAGCTAATGATTAACAGCTATAAACTGTTGGCATATAACAGATACATAATTAAAATGCTCATCTCTTAACGGTACCTCCTTATACACATATACAAACACAGAGGGAAAATAGATTAAAATCAGAGGGAAACTGGGAAGACAGGCAGTCTAGAAGACAGTCCTATCCAATGTTGCTGAGATGATCCTTATGATTCTTACGAAAAATAAAAACTGAAGGAGATCCTAAGGAAGGGTCACTCGATCTGAAGCGTTAACTCTGATTTCTCTCCACAGATCCTGCCAGACCTGCTCAGCTTTTCCAGTAATTTCTGTTTTTGTTGCTTATTATTCTTATGCTGGGTGGAAGAACATTGCTGCTGAGTTGTCTTTCTCTGGATGCTTCCATTGGTTCACAGGAGGCACAGGCCGGCTGGTTCACTTTCAGAAAGATTTTGGCTCATCAGCTAAATGTCACAGTTTACAATAACTGCTGGAGGGAAGATGAGCTGGTTTTGTTCGGGTTGAAAATGAGTTCTGACTGCGGAGAACAGACAGACAGCTTCCCTGCTGGTGAAGAAAGCTTTTCCCAAGCCAATCAGTTACCTGTAAACCAGTCACATGGCTGTTTGAAAGCAAAAGACTTATTTTATTGATAACTTGTCATTAGTAGATCAATTAACATCTTGTTCTTACCCAGCTACATCTAAGCACAATTGGTATGGCTGGTAGCCTGTGTCCAGAGGGTTCAGTACTGTTTCTTGTGGACATTGATGACCCAAACATGAGTTTAGGAGGTATGACCAGATGACACAAGAACTGGTAATGGGATAAATAGCAAGAAAGAAAGCTTTAGGATGATATTGAAAGATGATCACATGGATTAACCAATGGAAATAGAATTTAAGGTTGAAAAATGCAAGATGATGCAGTTTGGAGGACACACCAGGCAAGGAGTATACAATGAACAATAGGAGTCTATAAAGTAGAGAGGATCAGAGGGACCTTATTGGTGTAGGTCCATAGATTCTAGAAGGAAATAGGACAGGTAGATAAGGTGGTTAAGAAGGTAAATGGGATACATGCCTTTATTAGTCAACGTATTGAAGAAAGCAAGGAGGTTACAATGGAGCTGTACATAACATTAGTTCAGATACAGCTGGGGTACCGCGATGTTACTACACTTCAATATGACCACACTGGACAGGGCACAGAGAAGATTCACTAGGATGTTATCTTGGCTGGAGCAATTCAGTGATAAATAGAGGCTGCATCTGATTAGATTAGATTCCCTACAGTACGGAAACAGGCCCTTCCGCCCAGCAAGTCCATACTGACCCTCCGAAGAGCAACCCACCCAAACCCATTCTCCTATCCCATATTTACCTTTGACTAATGCACCTAATGCTACGGGCAATTTAGCATGGTTAATTCACCTGACCTGCACATCTTTGGACTGTGGGAAGAAACTGGAACACCCAGAGGAATCCCACACAGACACAGGGAGAATGTGCAAACTCCACACAGACAGTCACCCGAGGCAGGAATCGAACCTGGGTTCCTGGTACTGTGAGGCAGCAGTGCTAACCACTGAGCCACCATGCTGCCCATCAAGTGGGGTTGTTTCCTTACAGCAAAAAAGGCGGAGTGGGGTTGGGGGGGGAGGGCCAATTTCCATGCTGTAAAAACTCTCTGATTGCACAAGATTTTGAAGGGAGAAATATTCAATGCTGCAACCCAAGAATTGTTAAAGGAGAATCTGGAATTAACCCCACGATCTCCAGGAAAAGTGAATTCCGCCAGCCGTACCTGATTCTAGAAAGAATCCCAATGACAACAGCTTGGGAAGAAAGTGACTTTGGTACAGACCAAACATTTATGTCAATCTGTGAATAATTATTTTTCTGAATAATTACTTGGATAAGAGTACTTTTAAGATAATACTCTGCAGTGCTCTCTTTCCATTTTCCCTATTTGAAAAGAGAGAGAGAGAGTAAGAGAGTAAGAGAGAAAATATGTGTGTATCTGTGTGTGCGTGTGTGCATGTGTGAGTGTGCACATGTGTGAGTGTGCACATGTGTGTGTGTGCACATTTGTGTGTGTGTGTCTGTCTGTTGTGTATAAGTTTTCGGAAAAAAAAGAGGAGTCATCTATATTTGCCCAGCTTGAACCTTTTATGAATATTTGATACTTTATAGTTTGAGTAAATTTTGTTTGCAATTAACTAGTTCTTTGATTGTTACTATAGTAACCTGACTGACTTATTTCTGATACTGAGCTGGTGCAATCTGACAAACATAATATTGGTCATTGCATCTCCTTTATGAAAATCAAAATGGTTGAGACTAACTGAGGGAATGAAACCAAAAAGTGAATCAGTTCATTCTTCAGAATTCAGTCCCAGTAATGTATTCTCATTAGTTATGTTCAAATGGGGTTGAGTTACAAGGTAAGGGATAATTTAACTGGAACATCTTTGAAAGTTTACATTATAACAAGCTTATATCTCTTGGGTGACATGGTGGCTCACAGTGCCAGGGACCCGGGTTCGACTCCAGCCTTGGGTGACTGTCTATGTGGGCTCTCCCTGTGTCTGTGTGGGTTTCCTCCGGGTGCTCTGGTTTCCTCCCACAGTCCAAAGATGTGCAGGTCAGGTGAATTGGCCATGCTAAATTGCCCATAGTGTTAGGTGCATTAGTCAGAGGTAAATGTAGGGGAATGGGTGGGTCGGTGTGGACTTATTGGACCAAATGGTCTATTTCCATACTGTAGGGAATCTAATCTAATCTCCAATGAAAATACTTATTTATAATGATAATGGAAACTGCCTATGCAAAATTGTCACAAAGTAATTGCATCCTTGAAGGGCTTCTCCAGCACCTCTATTAGCTGGAGAGTTCCTTAGACATAGGAATCTGTAATGGGGAACATAGACAGATGTGCTAAAATGGTATGCATTCTGGTTCCCATACATTAGAAATAATCACATTGCTGACTCCAAATGGCCATAGGCTGTATGGAATGTGTCCAACAGCATTGCTCAGCTTCACTTTTCTTCGGATAACCATTTTATTTCAGATTTTCAGGCAAGACCCTCTAGTAGACTCTGAGCATGATGATGTTATTCTGTATTCCAGTATCAAACTTCGGATTTACTGATGTGGGCTTATTTTTCACTGCCTTCCTAATGTGAATGATTGGGCGAATTTCTTTCCTCTGGGAACTGTCACATATAGACATTTTATGCAGTTATATGTTTCCTTGCCTGTTGTGTTCTCAATCTCATTATCATCTTCCAGAATATGAATGTTCCACTTTCTTTTTCATCTCATCCATCCTGCTGCTCTGGCTCTGATAACTCATCCACTGTTTCCTTTCTGTGTTCCACTCATCTTTGTGCTGTGCTTAGGTTCAGCCTAATCAAGGCCAGCAGTTTGATTTGGGCCATTTCTATCCGGGTGTGATTTCACGTAAATTTCCACGCTCTATCGCACCGTTGTCTCTGTTTGGTGGGTGATCTTTTGGTTCACTGTGTAAACCTTGCTTTCCCTTCCCTTAACTGAAAGCTAGCCATTTAGTTAACTCTGTCTGCTCATGGGTTCACATAGTTTCTCAGCGATATCGTGAATGTTCCTTTCCGATTTCCTTTTTGCACTTTCATATGTAGAGAGCCTCAAATCAGCTGATGTGGCAATTCTTCAACTAAATACAAAAATTTACATTTTCTGACTGTGTTTTTCCATCTTATTAAGAAATCATGAGCCAACCCATCTTATTCCTGCTGCTGAAGTTCATACTGGTCTGTTTATTTGACTTTGACTGGAGATGGGCACTGAATTTTCCAAAAATGTTCTGTGTGTCCTTCAGCATTTGTTTCTGCTCAGCTCCCAGCTCTTAAACTACACTTTCTCTCCCTCTCACAAAGCTGCAATTTTCAACAGTCTGACTTATAAAGGAATTCTTAACGTCTTTATAAAATCAAATGGTGTTTGGATTTCAGACATAATATTTTACGGTAATTTACAGTTTAAATTCTATATTTCATCCAAGCTTAAGCAGAGTATTTCTCTCTCCACTTGACAGCAGATGAAAAGATTTATTAAGGAAATCAACTTAAATCGTTCTTTCTGTACATCACTCTTTAGTTCAATAGAGACACAGTGGCAGACTTCTAAGGGGATATTTCAGAATACACAGAGTAGTTCCATTACAACAAGAAAACACATTCAAGGGGCAGCACAGTGGCTCAGCACCAGGCACCCGAGTTTGATTCCACCCTTAAGCGACTGTCTGTGTGGAGTTTGCACATTCTCCCCATGTCTGCGTGGGTTTCCGCTGGGTGCTCCAACTTCCAAAGACACACAGGTTAGATGGGTTAGCTATAGTGGAATATGGGGTCATAGAGCTAGAGTTGGGGTGCTGGTCCTGGGTGGGATGCTGTTCAGAGGGTCAGTGCAAACAACATGAACCAAATGGCCCTTTTCCGCACTATAGGGTTTCTCTGAAGGGAAGACCAATCTGTGATTGTCCAAACCATTTAAAAATAACTTTAAAATTAAAGATAGATAGCAGGTCAGAAGATTGGACAATGTAAAGAAAAGCAAAGAACTACTAAAAGATCAATAAGGTTGGAAAATGTGCACAACAGAAGGAAACTAGCTAGGAATGTAAAAAAACAGTCATGCTTTTACACACTGGGATTTTAAAACATCATAACACATGAAAAGGTTAATAAAGTCCTTTCCATATTTGTCTAAGACCCATTAGATTTCTATGTCTCTATTGTCCATGGTGAAACTGAAAGATTAGTAGGAGAGTATGTTATCGCCCTTTCAGCTGACGGCTTACCCTTATACGAAGGAGTATATGGATATGACAATAGCATGCTGGTTAGAAGTAGTGAAGTAGTTCTGGAACCTGGAAGTTCATAATTCTAAATGTGAGGATAAATTGTATGGAGCATTATGCATTTATACAGTGGACAATGTATGACAAATAAGCAAGATTATCTCCTCCATTGGTCATTAAATTATAAACACTTTCGTTTTACGTTTAAGATACTGCTAAGAAGAATAAAAAAAAAGTTAACACATCTCACATTCCTAAGGTTAATTTTAAAACTTAAGGGAAACACTTTCAAATTGTTAGCAAGTTATTTGGTTTGACATTATTTCCTGCCCTGATTTATGTTTTGGTATGATCGCTATCTCAACAAAAGAAACACATGACAAATGGCTGATTGGATCTGCTGGTGAATATTAAAGTCCGTCTTTCCTCCATAGATGCTGCTGTGAAGTGCTTTGAGATACTGCTTGGCACTAATTGATTTTATTCCCCCCAATCATTTTAACAATATGCTATATGTACATATACAACTAGAGTCAATACATTTGCTAAGTATGGTGAATTTGGGTTCTGCTTCAGATGCTCTCTCGGTGTCAGTTTCTCCTGTACACGGTCTGAAAGGTTTGTACTGTGATCATTTATCTTGCCTGATATATAAACTTTAAAAGAGCACAACACAATGGTCTACAGTAGGACCAACTTGTGATCTGCATGTTTGTGTCTTTCACATTTGCTTTAATGTCACTTTTCTAAGGCAGACCAAAGAAGTACTTAACTCAGAAAAAGTGTCTTTGCATAATAAGACAAGATTGTGAACACAGTGGATTCCTTCACGTTAGGGTCTTAAAGAAAATCGCTTATTTTCTATATTCTATTCTCTTTTATTTCCCAGTGTTCACAACCTGAAGAGATTGGTTATGTCAGCATTGCCAAATGTTGGGGATCAGAGCTTTCAAACACAGATGGTGTGTGTACTTTCATTGACTGCTGACATTGTTTAACTAATAAACTTATTATCTCTCTTCGGAGAAATAACTTTAAGATCCAGATTATTTGCTTTTAACTACTTTGTTTTAAAATGTATGAATGTATTGAAAACTTATTTTTTGTTTATTTATTTATTAACAAGATGTGGGCATCACTGGTTAAACCAGCATTTCTTTCCCATCTCTAATTGCCCAGAGGGAAGTTAAGAGTCAACCACATTGCTGTGGGACTGGAGTCGCATGTAGGCTCGGAGGAAGTATTTCTTCCATCAAGGAGTGAATCAGAAAGATCTTTAGCAACAAGCAATTTTGGTGACATGGTCAACATGAGAGTAACTTTATCCCTCCACCCTCCCCATATTTCTTTTTACTGAATTCAAATGTCACCATCTGCTATGGCAGGGTTTTTATCCATAGTCTATTTTATTAGCCTATGGGCTGGAGGAATACTAGTCCAATGACACAAACACATCCCCAAAATACAACTCCACCAACTTCTTTCTCTAAAATTCAGAGATTGACACAATTTTGATGATGGGAGAGATACTAAGTACGTGTGCAGATCTGCCAGTGAGCAGAATTTGCTCTAAATTAGCCAATTCCACAGAATTTTACCGCACAGAAGGCCATTCGGAAAATGGTGCCGAGGTCTCTAAAAGAAATATCCTTTAAGTCTCATTCTACTGCTTTTTGTCCAAAACTTTCTAGAATTAACTTTTTACAAATATTTACGCAGTTACACTTTAAAAGCTGATTAAAGCTTCCCCTTCTGCTCTTGTTGTTAATTTAAACATCTTCTATTGTGCCCCTCTACTGACTCACTGGCCAGAGCAGATAGTCTCATTGATTATCATCAAAATTCTGCAGAATTTTAAACAGCAAGCTGATTTCATTTTGCAACCTTTATTTTGGTTTAAAAAACCTCAATTTCCAAGCTTTCTACTTTAGAATATTGTACCAAATGATTACTTTTATGATTGCAGTCGTCAGTAATAATGGATAAGTCAGAGCCCAGGATAAAATCTGGATTGATAGACCATTACGTTTTTTTTCAATTCATTTGCTATGGTGGTCATTCACAAGAGGCTGCCAATATGTTTTTAACAAAAAAGATCAAAGATTGTTACACATAAAATGAAAAAGAAACTATTTTAGAAAATGTAAGAACTATTTGAAATGATCTTATTATATCAGTAATAGAGAGCTAAATCTTTTTTTGGCTGTATGTGAGTTCTGTTCAGTTTTTTGGAGGGTTTCACACTGAGTTCTATTAAGATTTCCTGCCATATCATTCCAAATGTGTCTCATTAATTACCTACTCCATCCCAATAATGTCATTCATGTCCAATTCTCGCCCCATCTCACAGGTGTCATTCCCAGAATAACTCATCACCATCTGGTTATACGTCAAAAGACCAGCCTCCCTGGGACCTGTGCCATAGTTTAAAGGAGTAGTACTCCGTCACTAACAATGGCATCCTGAAGTTGCCCTGTTTGGTGACAGACAGATTCATGTGAGATAAAGGGAGGACGGCATTGCCATTTACCAACATGGATACAGAAGCTCTGGTGGACAGGGTGGGACAAAGAGGAGGGGATATTCTCCTCCTGAGGGACCAGGAGTGGGGGTGCCATGTCACCAGACCTTGGTGAGAGGGCTGGGGGGTGGAGGAGACGGGGTTCAGTGCCATCTCCAGAGGAACAGTCATCAGTGCCACACTGAAATGAGAGCTAGAAGGTGGGTGGCACGGTGGCACAGTGGTTAGCACTGCTGCCTCACAGCGCCTGAGACCCAGGTTCAATTCCCGCCTCAGGAGACTGACTGTGTGGAGTCTCCCCGTGTCTGCGTGGGTTTCCTCCGGGTGCTCCGGTTTCCTCCCACAGTCCAAAGATGTGCGGGTCAGATGAATTGGCCATGCTAAATTGCCCGTAGTGTTAGGTAAGGGGTAAATGTATGGGTGGGTAGGGGCATGGGTGGGTTGCGCTTCGGCGGGTCGGTGTGGACTTGTTGGGCCGAAGGGCCTGTTTCCACACTGTAAGTAATCTAATCTAAAAAAAATGCTGGAAGTACTCAGCAGATCTAGCAGCATCTGAGGCAAGAAATGGTTAGCATTTCACTATACTCATTTTGGCAATCTCCAAGAGGCAACAATGGAGATGCTCCAGCCAGCCTCCAGTTCTCGAGTGTTCACTGCCATTTTATAGATAACAAAAGGATTTATAAGTGAGGTGCTCCAGCTGTACATTCACCCACACAGTTGATACGGTCCCTGCACTGCAGAAAGAGGGCATTCAGCCCATCAAGTCTGCACCAACCCTCCAAACAGCACTCTGTAACCCTGCATTTCCAATGGCTCATCCACCTAACTTGCACATCGTGGGGCAATTTAGCATGGCCAACCCAACTAATCTGCACATCTTTGGACTGCAGGAGGAAATCAAAGCACCTGGAGTGAACCCACACAGACACACAGGGAGAATGTGCAAACTCCATATAGACAGCCACCCAAGGTGGGAATCGAACCCTGGTCCCTGACACTATGAGGCAGCAGTGCTAACCACTGAGCCACCATGCCACCTGTTGTATGGTGTGAATGGGTACAGCAGGTTTGAACTTGTCAGTGTGTATGAGAACCAGGCTGGAAGTGCTCATGGCTCTGACAGGGCCTGATTTTACGATGTACCCGGCTACCTTTAGCACACTAGACCAATGCCAGAATCCTGAGGTAAAAACAATGACTGCAGATGCTGGAAACCAGATTCTGGATTAGTGGCGCTGGAAGAGCACAGCAGTTCAGGCAGCACCCAAGGAGCAGCGAAATCAACGTTTCGGGCAAAAGCCCAATGCCAGAATCCTGGTGCAGTTTGTGTTTCATGCTGCAGTTTATTTTCATTCTCCACAGCATTCATACAGAATAGGGTCAGCAAATTGTCAGCAAATTGCCGAGAAAGCAATTCTAGTATCATTAGGAGCCTGCTGTAGAGCTACAGGTGACAGGTTGTTAGCCCCTTGAATTGGATTACACATTTGAAATGTCAGTATCTTGGTCACACTTTTATACAGATTGTGTTAGTTCAAGAGTTGTAGCGTTGCCTTGCTTTCCTTTTAGCTGGGAACAGCAGTGGGTAGGAACATATTGATTTAACCCCCATTATTCTTCACGGTATCTCCAGGTATCGTGGTGTCTTGTATTGACTCCAGCTGCAATAATTATGTTTTGTGTTCAGAATCCCAGAATTGCTATAGAGCAAGAGAAGGCCATTTAGCCAATCATGCCTGTATCAAATGAGCATCCTTACCTAGTGCTAGTCTCCTGCCTTTTTTCCCCTTACCTTGCTATATCTATTTTAATAAGTACTGAGATCTCTTCAATTGAACCTGCCTCCACCATATTTCCAGTCAACATATTCCAGAGCCTGACAATGTGAATAAACATTCTCACATCACCCTTGCTTCTTTTCCACGTCACTTTAAATCTGTGTCTTCTAACTCTTGCCCCTTTTCTGAGTGGGAGTGCTTCTCCTGATCTACTCTATTCAGCTCCCTCATGATTTTGAAAACCTCAATTAAATCTTCTCTTAGCCACTTTGTCTCCAAGAACAACAGTCTTAATATCTTCAATCTATCCTCATCACTGAAGTTTCTTATTCCTGGAGTCATTCCTGTAAACTGCTTCTGCACAGTCTCCAATGCATTCACATTGTTCCTATAATCCACAACTATACACAACACTCCAGCTGAGGTGTACAACAGCATCTTATTCAAGTACAACATCACCTCCCATCTCTGGTACCCTATGCTTCTGTTGCTATCTCAACAGAAAATGCTGCATTATACATCTGTAAGAGTCATTATCTGACAAATCATGCAGACATTTTAAATCCATTGTTTATTTAAGTACATTTTTGAAATGTAGTATAGACGTCAGAAAAGATTTACAAGGTTGTTGCCAGGGTTGGAGGATTTGAGCTATAGGGAGATGTTGAATAGGCTGGAGCCGTTTTCCCTGGGGAGGTGACCTTATAGAGGTTTATAAAATCATGAGGGGCATGGAAAGGGTAAGTAGACAAAAGTCTTTTCCCTGGGGTGGGTGAGTCCAGAACAAGAGGGCATAGATTTAGGGCGAGAGAGGAAAGAGTAAAAAGGGACCTAAGGGACAACTTTTTCACACAGAGAGTGGTGTGTGTGTATGGAATGAGCTGCCAGAGGAAGTGGTGGATAAGTATATGAATAGGAAGGGTTTAGAGGGATATGGGCAAAGTACTGGCAAGTGTGAACTAGATTAGGTCGGGATATCTGGTTGGCATGGATGTGGTGGACCGAAGGGCATGTTTCCGTGCTGTACTCCATGACTCTATGAATCTATCTGTGCCAGCAATAGGTAATTTCTTCATAATGACGTAAATTTCAAAAACTTACATTGGGAGAGCATATTTGGAAGTTACATTGAAAACAGTTTCAGTGAAGGGAATGATGCATGATGTACGATAAGTTGGAAAACTTGTTGAGCACTGTTTTCACCCGTAATGGAAGCACAGGCTAATGGTACCATTGTGAGGGTCCACTTCAGTTATGCTACTGTAGGGAGGTAGGAAGACATGAGTGGAAAAGGGCAGAGCAATTCATGGTGGGGTTTGTTTGTGTATCCTATAGTGACAAGCTACAAGAAAACTCGGCAAAATATTGGGGAACAGTTTGGCAGAACATGTAACAATTTGAACCCAATCAGTGATTTAACTTTTATTGGGTTAAACTTGTTAATTCAAGGACAATGCTTTACTTTGGTACACCATTGGGTAGTGAATGTTTTGGCCACCTATTGCCACTGTGTAGCTTTGGTGGTTGATGAGATCAAATATTGTTGATGCCCTGTGAGAAAACCACACAAATGCTTTCTTGGATATAGAGACGTGAGGCTGAATTTTACTAGAAATTTGGGAACTTTCATAGAGGGTTTCTCTCCATGAGCCCCAGTCAGATTTCCCAAGCTATCTTCAGCAATTTGCCCCATTACCTATGTACCACATGGCCGCCCACTTTTCCTCTCTTCCCTCCCAACATGGGCGGAGGTAGTCGCCATTCCTGGAACCTCTTTGGTATCGTTGCCAAATTGAAAACACAGCTGGAGTTGCTGTGCATAGTTATTGAGTCATCCAGCAGAGAAACAGACTCTTAAGTCCCATTCTTCCATACCAACCAAGTTGCCCAAGCTAAACCAGTCCCATTTGCCTGCATGTGGTCCATATCCTTCTCAACCTTTCCTATTCATATATCTACTCAAATGTTGTAACTGTACTTGCATCCACCACCTCCTCTAGCACTTCATTCCACACACAAACTACTCTCCATGTGATAAAGCAGCTTCCCCGTATCCCCCCTCCTCCCCCCTCCCCCCCTCCTCCCCCCAACCTGGTCCCTTTCAAATCTATTTCTTCTCACCCTCTACCTGAAATATGATATTTTAGATTACTTACAGTGTGGAAACAGGCCCTTCGGCCCAACAAGTCCACACCGACCCACCGAAGCGCAACCCACCCATACCCCTACATTTACCCCTTACCTAACACTACGGGCAATTTAGCATGGCCAATTCTCCTAACCTGCACATCTTTGGACTGTGGGAGGAAACCGGAGCACCCGGCGGAAACCCACGTAGACACAGGGAGAACGTGCAAACTCCACACAGTCAGTGTGGAGCCGGGTCTCAGGCGCTGTGAGACAGCAGTGCTAACCACTGTGCCACCGTGCCGCCCACCAATATAACCTGTAACCTTTTGTATTGCTTTGGACTACACCTGTCTCTCGCTCTGAGGCATGACGTTCTCCCCAGGGCCATGTTAATGTTCACGGCCTGACTCCCGAGATTTTCTACAACACACTTGTTACAAATGTACCTGTCCATGACAGTATTGGTAGCAATGGCCATGGCCCAGTCATATGGAGATGTTAATCTTCACTTTGAGGAACTCCTCTGTTGTGTATTTTGGCACAGCCACCAAAAAAACTGAGCAGATCCAGGGTCATGGCTCACTGGGCAGTGAAACCATACCCCACTATTGCCAGAGTCACAGCAAATGTGTAGATTTAATGAAACCACCATAAATTCTTTTGACTGAATACAAACCCAAACGCGTTGATGTCTCTCACAGCATTGATGTCTGGTTCAGAAAGTCACTGACAGACTCACTCACCTCAGGGGCCCATGCAGCAAAAAGAGAAAGTTGATGGGATAATTGGCTACTATGTCAGTAAAGTCTCTTACTAATGGGAGCTTCACAACAGGGCATGGTGGTACCATCTGGGATGGTTTTGCATAGACCACATTTTCACTAATCTCCTTCTAGTAAGAAATACTGGAGATAACAGCGGGTCAGACAGTATCCATGGAGAGACAGCAAGCTGATGTTTCGAGTCTAGGTGACTCCTCATCTCAACTCTAAATATTAGCTTGCTCTCTCTCTGTGGATGCTATCTGAGCCACTGTGATCTCCAGCATTTGTTGTTTTCAGTACAGATTCCAGCAGCTGTATATCTTCTAGTAAGATCCTTAACCTGTGTCAAGAGAAATAAAAAGGTGCATTTTCCTCTCTAACTGCCTCAGCCATCTGTCATCATAAACACAAGATGCTACATTCTATTAAAAGGATCTGATTGGGTAAATTGCAAATCCACTGATTTTCTAGGGGCAATCGCTTTTTAATGTTCCAATTCCAATTTCATTTGCACGTGAGCACACAGTGATGGTGCTTTACAATGAGAGTTACCAGGGCAACCTGAGGGGACAGTATTGAAGGGCTGTAAGGAAAATGGAGATGTGCCTAGGGGTTGCTCCATCGGCCTTGATAAGGCTCATATTCTTGACCCTTCCAGGTCATTTCCCAAGTCACATGATTGCAAACAAATATATAATGTTAGAAGGTCGGCTAATACACAAAACATTTTACCTCTCAATTGTCCTTTCTTTTTAATTGCACATTAAACTGAGCGCATGCATATTATAATATTGAATGTTTATCACATCTTTAACTCCATTCACTGTTTAATGATTATCACATTCTATTGATGGCTGAGAGACTTATAGCCCAAGGCAGTTAACGGCTCTCCTAGAGCTTGATTTATGTAGGCAATTGCAATTAACAGTTTAGCAACGTTACACATCATGAAAGGCCTGGATGTTAGATATCAAACATCATGATGTATTACAAATTGTGAGAACAAGGGCCTTATCACAGTTTACATCATCCAGTGCTTAGGAACAGGATAGCTTCATTAATGTAGCCATCAGAATAACGATATTGTGACTTTACAAAAGGTCTACAGGAGATTGCAGCATTTACGTGTGCAGTAATTCAGCTTATCTGTTACACTGCCTGCCTTGATCTTCACAATGTGGTGGCTAATAATTGTGAGAAGCCAACACGATAAATGATCTTTTGGTATTTTGGAAGGTGCTGTGGGACTGACATACATTCTTACTGGAGTTTGTACCTCATGCTTATTGGCTTTCTGGAAGGGACATTAGACCTCTGCACTTTGAAGTTGTAATAATTGTTCTCTAGCTGTTTGGGAATGTTAAGTGCACTCACAGAGTTGGACTCAAATTTTTACAGAACTGTCCCTCCCCAGAAACTTTTAAAAGAACCATTTTGAATGTCCCATAAAAATCTCATTGGCTGATACACTTGTCTTGTTTGCCTTGTTCACAGAAGCCACTGGGGGGACAAAAATTCTGAGAGACAACCCTGTCCTAGTTTGTTAGTTTTAAAACAGCTTCTTTGCATTTAAAATAATTGAAAACATCAGGTGGGTGATTTGAGAGATTTGATGGGGCATGCGTTGTATTTTTGGTTTATAATATTTCTATGACCCTCCTTCAGCTATTTCATCGTGTTAAAGATGTTGTTGGTCACGGGCAGTGAGTTTTGTAAGCAAGGCCAAGGTATATTGGCCTTGGAGGGAGTACAACATTGGTTTACAGGAATGTTACCAATATTTCAGGGGTTAAGTAACGAGTATACAAATTAAGCCTAGTTTCTCAAGAATTTATCAGGTTAATAGGTAACGATAGAATCATAGAATCTCTACAGTGTGGAAGCAGGCCATTCAGCCCATTGAGTCTACATTAACCCTCCAAAGATTCTAGAACTAGGGAGCATAGTCTAAAAATTAGAGATGGAGCGATGTTAGGCAGTTCTTCTATACACCAAGAGAGTAAAGGTTTGGAATTCTCTTTCACAAACAGCAGTGGCTGCTGGATCCATTGTTAGTGTTAAAACTGAGATGGATAAATTTTAGTTCAGAAAAGGTATAAAGGGACGTGAGCCAAAGGCAGATCTAAGGAATTATACAACAGATCAACCATGACGCGAAATTACAAATGCCGTTAGGTGCATTAGTCAAGGGAAATGTAGAGAAATAAGGGAATGGGTCTGGGTGGGTTACTCTTCGGAGGGTCGGTGTGGACTTGCCGGGCCAGAGGGCCTGTTTTCACACTGTAGGGATTCTAAGTTCTAAGTTCAATCTCACCAAATGACTTGAGGACCTGAACAGCCTCCTCCTCTTCCTATGTTCCTGTCTTGAACAACAAGAGTATATGTGGTGTGACTATTTTATTGTTTGAAATATAAGATCCTGAGGGATTTTGACATGAATGAATGAATGATTTTACTGTCACATGTGTTTTACAGCAAAAAAAACAGTAAAAAACAGTGAAAAGCTTTTCCACCGTCACCACAATCCAGTGCCATTTTGAATAGTTTAAGAATAAGAAAAAATATACAAAGAGAATCCATCCGTCCTGAGCCAGCTCATCATCAACATCGCCTGTGCTATGGGAGATGTGGAGAGAATGTTTCCTCCTTATGGGAGAATGAGAACTAGAAGTGACTGTTAAAGATCAGGGGTTGCCCATTTAACCCAGAGATAAGGCAAAAATCTTTCTTGCACAATGTTGTGAGTCTTTAAAACTCTCTTCATGAGAAATAGGTAGAAGTGGAACCCTTGAATATTTTTAAGGCAGAAGTCAATAGGTCCTTGTTAAACAAGAGGTGAAAGGTTATCAGGAGCAGGTGGTGATGTAGATTTTTAAGTTACGATTAAATCAGATATAACCTATTTGGTTGGTGGAGCTGCTTTGAAGATCTGACTAGCCTTCTCCTGCTCCAGTTGGTCATCCACAATGTGATTACAAAACAAGTTCCAACAGGGATGTCCCTCCCAGTCAAGATGGTGTGGAACCTGGAGGTAACCTGTGTGTGGTGTCCCATGTCTCTC
Organism: Hemiscyllium ocellatum; assembly: GCF_020745735.1. Taxonomy (NCBI): domain Eukaryota; kingdom Metazoa; phylum Chordata; class Chondrichthyes; order Orectolobiformes; family Hemiscylliidae; genus Hemiscyllium; species Hemiscyllium ocellatum. Next base: position 53,526,971 of record NC_083429.1, read on the forward strand.
CTGCCCATGTACTGAATTGTAGAAGTCACAGATCTGGAAGGTTTGGATGAAGGAGGCTTGATGAGTTGCTGCAGTGCGGAATGAAAACGGTCCACACTACATCAGAAATAAACTGTTTTATAAAACAAAGAACCGAGGATACTGGAATGAAAACAAAAACAGAAATTCCTGGAGAAACTCAGCAGGTCTGGCAACATCTGTGGAGAGAGAAAGCAAAGTTAATGTTTCTGAGCTCTGAAGAACAGTCGTTGGACCCGAAATATTAACTCAGTTGTATGTTGGAACTGGTCTTCAAAGATCAGCACAGTGTGGATTCACTCACTGAGGGTCTGTTGTATAGCCATTGCTAGTGAACCCCCTACTTTGTCGTTCATGATGATTCGATTAGAAATGAATATACTGCTGAACAAGTGGAAATGATCAGTTATAATGGCTATTTACTGATAGGCTGTATTAGCAAAGGCCTTGTTGAACCTTCCAGTAATTGTGAGATTGAAGAAGATGATATATTTTAAAATTTCTGCCAATATCCAACATGGTTAAATGCTACACCTGTTGTACCAGTAAGGCAGCTAGGCCCAGGTCCAACTGACGAACTTGCTGAGTTAACAAATGGAGTGCTGGGGCAAATTGTTTTCAGTGCCCTGGGCTAGAAATGGAAAAATGAGCATCTGATCATTAACTAACCCTGGCCTCGTGTGGATGTCAGTTGGGGGCATGTTGTGATGCCATGACTGTCGTGGCTCATTTCTCAAACAGCCACCGGCCCAAAATACTGGGCACTAACGAGGTCCCCAAGATGCGGTGTCCGGGGATGAGCATCCAAACAGCCTTAAGCAAAATGCACAGACATCTAGCACAATAGTGTACTCCAACATAGTGAATGATAGTATATTTGTAGCATTATATAAAGTTTAGTTCTATTATAAAATTACTGCTTAAAATGCAACCCATGGCAATTAAGTCTTGCAATGACTACATCCAAAGGTGTTTATTCCTTTTTTTAAGTCGTTACTTTTATGATGGTTTCTGTTTAACAACATAAAATAGGCAATAAGCCCGGAGCCTGGACTCTTGGTGGTGGCGGTGCCTAGAGCAGGGCCTCCTGGGAGCAGTAGGCCTGGAGCCTGGACTCTTGGTGGTGGCGGTGCCTAGAGCAAGGCCTCCTGGGAGCAGTAGGCATGGAGCCTGGACTCTTGGCAGTGAGGGGGCAGCGGCAGCAGAGCTGAGGTCTCCTGGGGCATCAGCCTCATCATTGCTGTTCCTGGACCAGGGTATCCTTGAGGACTGGCGAACCTTGCACAGACCCTGAAGCTGTGCTTGAGACCTAAGTTGTTTTGAACAGAAGATGATCTCTAATCTAAGTAATTTCATTTTATCCTTTTGTAGCTCAAAATAGTGCTGGATTATGGTGACTTCTCACTGTCTTCAAGATATATACGACAATAAATCATTAATTCATTCAAATTCAGCTCTTGGTTGTAACCTGCTGAACTGATATTAAACGTAAAGCATTTTGGTGTGCATCTATCATTGTGGTTTGGTCGTATCCTACTTTAGGTTAATGGATGCAAGTCATGAGAGTGATCCAAACAACAGGATTCTGTGCTGGAGTATTTTTTAAAATTTCAAAAACGTTTATAGAATCATACAGTACAGATGAGGCCCATTGAGTGTGTACCACCAAAAATAAACAATTACCTACACTACCTGATAATGAAACCATTCAACCTGATCTATCTCTTTGTCAAGAACAGCCTGAATTAGTTCCCCACCCTTGCTTGATTTCCTGTAACCTTACGAATTGTCATAGAATCAGACACTCCATCTTCATCAATTAAAAGCAACTGTAAGTCTACACGAGCCCCACTTTCCAGCACTTAGCCCATAGGCTGGAATGTCATCATAGAATCCCGAGAGTGTGGAAACAGGCCCCTCAGCCAAAAGGTCCACACTGACCCTCTGAAGAGTAACCCACCCAAACCCATTCCCCTACATTTAGCCCTGACTAATGCACCTAACCTACACATGCCTGAACACTATAGCATGGCTAATTCACCTAACCAGCACATCTTTGGAAGAAAACCACACAAACACAGGAGAAATACACAAACAGTTGCCTGAGGCTGGAATGGAACCCGGGTCCCCGGTACTATGAGGTAGCAGTGCTAACCACTGTGCCACCATGCTTTTCGAGTGCCTACATAATAAAGGTTATGCCGTTTCCCGCCTCAACTATCCTCTCAGGCAGTGCATTCCAGATTCCCACCACCCTCTGGATGAAAAAATGTTTTCTTCAAATCCCTTTTAAATCTCTTGCTTTTCACCTTAAAATTGTGCCCTCTTGTTATTGACCATTCAACTGCTTCCTATCTACCCTGTCCTTGTCCCTCCTAATCTGATACACCTCTGTCAGGTTACCTCTCAGCTTTCCCTACTCTCAGGAAAACAACCCAAGCTTATCCAGCCTCTCTTCTTTGCTAAACCTCTCCAAACCAGACAACATCCTGGTGAATTTCCTCTGCATCCCCTCCACTGCAATCACATCCTTCCTGTAGTGTGGAGGCCAGAACTGCACACAGTAGTCCAACTGTTGTCTAATCAAAGCTCTGTACTATTGCAACATAATCTTCCATAATCTATGCCATGACTGATAAAGGTAAGTGTCCCATATGCCTTTGTACCCCATTAACCTGACCTGTCACCTTCAGGGACCTATAGACAAGCACCCCAAAGTCCCTCTGAGCTTCCTAATGTGCTGCCATTCATTCGGTACCCCTTTATCTTGTTATTTCTTCCAAAGGGCACATTGAAAGTGCAAAGGGAAACATCTTCAAATATTCATTGAATCCCTACACTGTCCACCCATTGAGGTAATGAATTTCACATTTCATCAACCTATCTATGAAAAAAGTTGAGAGTGTGTTGCTGGAAAAGCACAGCTGGTCAGGCAGCATCCGAGGAGCAGGAGAATCGATGTTTTGGGCATCTGCAGTCCTCACTATCTCCCCCTGTTTGAAAGATATATCCTTCTTCCCCTTTACTGCCTCGGCAATTATTTAAAATCTACAATCTTCCACTTTATGTGTTTTTAAATTGGGAAGAAACCTTAAAGAATTTGATTTAAAATCTTCCCAAATACTTACCTGTTGAATGGGGCTACAGAATCTTGTTATATTAAAGATGTTAATGTGGGATGTTTCTTCATTCGATCTGTTATATTTAGTAACTGTGGCTCAGGTACGTGTCATTTTCGGGGACTTTCATGAAGGGTTTCGCCCTGGGAACTCCAGAGAATTAGTTTCTGTTTTTGTTACATTGCACACCTCATCATATATGTACCGCATCTCTCCAACAAAACTCCCATGGTCAGGCTGCCATCTGGGTCAGTGAAATGCCCACAATCCGGACGCACACCCAGCAGGGCAGGAAGAAGGTTCCAGTCTTTCTGCACTCTGTCAGGGTAAATGCCACCTCTTCTCTCTGTCCCACCATAACTCTGCTCCTGCACCCGCTTCTAATGAAGACTTGTGCTCCACCACCTCTCACTGTCAAATGCAGCATTTTCCCTCACACCCCCACACCACTATTCCTCCGTACACCCTACACTGCCTATTGACTCACTCAGGACACCACCTTTCCCCCACCTGCATTAACAGCAAGTAAGATATAGGAGCAGAACTAGGCCATTTGGCCCATCGTTCTTGCTCCACCATTCAATCATGGCCGATGAACAGCTGTGCCAGCCACTTTCATCTCACTCAATCCCTTCCCTTCTCTCATTCCTGTGAAAAACATGCCACAATTAGGCAGAGAGAGCTCAGGAAGGTCGGGGGCTGCCCAACCTTCGATTCCTCAGCCCCGAAGGAGAGACGGTCTTTGCATTAGTGGGAGAGGACTCTGTCTGTCCATGTGGTGACACTGAGACCAGATAATCTCGATAACCAAATAAAATTCATTGTGGTGACCTCCTCTCCCATTACTGCCCCTGGGAATACATTAGAGTCATAGAGATGGACAGCACTGAAGCAGACCCTTCAGTCCAACCTGTCCATGCTGACCAGATATCCTAAATGAACCTACTCTCACTTGCCAGCATTTGGCCCATATCCCTCTAAACTCTTCCTATTCATATACCCATCCAGATGCCTTTTAAATGATGTAATTGTACCAGCGTCCACCACATCCTCTAGCATCTCATTCCATACACGCACCACCCTCTGTGTGAAAACGTTGCCCCTTAGGTCCCTTTTAAATCTTTCCCTTTCACCTTAAACCTAAGGCCTCCAGTTCTGGACTCCCCCTTTTGTCCAAACACTTACTCCGATCTCACCAACATGTCCCTCCCGTGTCTCCTCCACTTGCCTGTGGCATCTTCACAGTCACCAACATGAAGAGAGTTGCCCCTCAGGAACACCATGCCCCTCCTCCATCTCTGAGGAAGAGGCTGCAGATCCCTCAGGAGAGGCTCAGGCAGGACTGCAGCCTCCTGCCCCTCCCCCAGCTCAGATCCTGACACCTTGCTGCGTGTTTTAGTCAGAATACAGATGGCAGCATTGTCTGGCGAGCACATCGCTGCCTCGTCTCCACAACTGGTCGATGAAGAGATGCCTCAAGCCGCTGACACATGAAGGACTCTGGGAGACCAGGCGCCCACTCAGCCCCGAGCAGGAGAGGAACCCATGGCACTGGGCATCAATCCAGCAGGTAGGCTTGTTAGGAAACTGATCAGAAAGTTGGAGGAATTCACCAACACCACCTGCCCTAAGCCACTTCTGGGAGGAGAGTGTGTGCCTGCCCCTGAGGACAGGTTGGCAGTTGTCATGGAGACAGACGTCTAGCAGCCTCAGTATGTGCCAAGTAGACATGGACCCACAATCCATCACTCTGTCCGCACCAACAGTGACTGGGAGACAAGGAACCTTGGGCCACTCCAGGTGCCCCTTCCTCACAGGGCAGTGCCAGGAGTTGCCCAGTCAGAGGACAGACCACACATAGAAACAACCTCTCCCCCTCCCCTCCCCTTCCTCACTCTGCCACCCCCTCAGGACACCTCCACCCTGTCTGAAATCCCCAATTCTGTGGGAGCTCAAGCCAAGGAGAGTGATCTTGAGTCTGTGCAAGATGCACTCTCAGCAAGTCTGGGACCACTAGCTCTCATCTTGAGAACTGGAGCTGTCCAGCTTCTCACTGAGCCCTCCAAGAATAACAACCTGTACCTAAATGAGGTGAGATTAGGTAATAGAGATACTTATGTATTTACATGTGCAGATAGACTCTTCATTCTAACAAGTGAGAGTCTGATCTAACCATTGAAACCTTTGGGGTGTCTTTCCTCAAACTGATGAAACCTCAGTTATTTCAATCCTACTACACTTTCCTGACTTTCAGGTGCTGAGAAATTTCTGCCCTCTGTGACCCTGCCCACAGACATGATCATAGTCAGTCCTTGTGCTAAGGCTTTCCCTTGGTTCATGAACTTGTTATCGGTTATAAACAATAAAGAGTAATGTTGACTCATTACTGTGGGTGCAATTATTGTGTATCACAGCAGGAGATGGCAATAACAAAACACAATCTGCCATAGAAATGAAAAGAAAGAACAGTTTACTTTGCAGTTAATGATATTGCATTTTAAGTTCAAGACAGTAAATATAAAACTAGCATTGACACCCAGCTTGCTATAAACCTTGTATCAATGTTAAAGCACCCACCAGCTCCAACTCCTTTGTATCTTTCCTTTCCTGAAAAATGTTGGGACAGTTTTCATGGACCATGTCTAATAGACCATTCTCAGAGGGGAATGTTCAATTGTTGAGGACCTCAGTTACCCAATTTCTTTATTACTTCCAGCAGGGATCACTCAATATGTTCAGGAGCACATCCAATGACCCAGCAGCACTGAGCCGCAGTTAGATATGATTCCCTACAGTGTGGAAACAGGCCCTTCAGCCCAACCAGTCCACATTAACATTCTGAAGAGTAATCACCCAGACCCATTTCCCTCTGACTAATTGACCTAACACTATGGGCAATTTAGCAGGGCCAATTCACCTGACCCACACATCTTTGGATTGTGGGAGGAAACCGGAGCACCCGGAGGAAACCCACATAGACACGGGGAGAACGTGCAATCTCCACACAGATTGCCACCCGAGGCTGGACTCGAGCCTGGGACCCTGGTGCTGTGAGGCAGCAGTGCTAACCACTGAGCCACCATGTTGACCAGCTTCCCAAAATCCAGAAATTGGCTCTCCTTTTCTGTTAGCAATTTACCCGTGCCTTTGTTGGTGGTTTCTCTTTGTCATTGAAGTGACATCTTCACGTGTGGAGTCTTCTGTTGTGTTATATAACAAGGCTGTGAAGGCTTAATATCGATTTGTGTGGCTTTTAAAAAGTGCAGGCAAAGAATGAATTGTCTGATTTGGTAGAGATTGTCTGGTTTTTTGAGCATGCCTGTTGTCTTTTGTTAACTGCCTACACACTTTGTTCTTTGAAGGAAACAATGTTAGTGCTTAAGATAAATTCCCAGGTGATTCTTTTTTGTGCATTTTGCTCCCAATCACAGTGAATATGTTACATTTCCTGAGGTTGAATCTCAATCTCAGCCTACCTCTGACACGATGATGAGGTCTAGCTATACATATGAGACTGCCTTCAGGGATTTATCATCAGTCACATGCATCTTATGTCCACTCCATCTAAACTGTGCACTGCTGATGAGCTCTGCAATCCCAGACAATACCGCTCTTTGAAGCAGGTCAGTGTTGAGTCCAATTGATACCCATGGTTGTCAAAAGTACATCATATGCAAAGCTGCTGAACATGTCTGGAGTAGGTAGTCCATACCTCACAGGCATATGGGCGGGTAGGCATTACACAGCCTTAGATACAGCAAGATTATTTTGTCAAGTTGGTCCCTTAATTCCAGGATCCAGTTTCCTTACCCATACCAATGGGGTATGACAGAAAATATTAAATTCAGACAGAAGAAAGGATTAGGGCAGAAGAACAGAAAGTGGCTGGTTTCTTTAACAGTGGGATATACAATTATTTACAGAGAATAAAGCCATCTAAAAAGGGGATTTACAGATGGTTCATTCCCTGCTTTTGATGAGCAACGTCACTCTTGTGGTTTGTTAATTGGAACAGTCACATGTGTTACAGTCTTGTATTGTACTCATTTTTCATAAAATCACAGTTGGCTAAGAGTGTGTTTCAAGGCTGTGATAGACTTGGCTGCCATCATAAATTAAAAAAGTAAAACTCAAAGGGTTTGGATATTTCATGCCTATCCAGAGAGGATTTAAATCTATGCTGTTAGCCATTTTCCTAAAAATTATCTATTACTTATTTCTAAAACTTAATTTCCCCATTATGTTCGCCAGTATATCCCCATTTAGCATTTCATGTAACATTAGCTTTTATTAAATACTACAAGAAAACTTCTTATTCTTGATTTAGAAATCAGACTCTGTAAGGGACCTTACTGTTTGGAAAGGATTATCAACAGAACCTTGAACTGTTTGCTGTAAACTTTGGACAAGTGTATCTACAAAATATCTCAGTCTACGTCTGATACCTAAGTAGGAGATGGAGTAAATAATGGAAGAACATTTTTAGAATTCAGAAGGATCTAGATGTCCTAGGTAAGGAACAATGCAATGTAACTCAACATAAGATTTATTCTGGGTTTGAGTAACAAACCAATAGCAATGATAATATTTAGTCATTTAGTTCTCTGAGTGCTGGGAATTCCAACATGTCAAACATGTGGCTGTTTGTATGAGCAGGTACAATGAGCAGACCACACACCTGAGGTGAGCAATCAGGAAAATAGAGGATATTTCAGATAAACCAATGAAGCATTCATCTGCCCTGTAAAACTGGTAATAATATATTGGTTTTATGTGGATTCAGCAGAGTGGAAACAAATCACACATCCCATCTGATCAATGCTAGTGTTTTTGCTCTACACAAGCTTCCTCTGAATTAACTCTAATTTTCCTGTTCCCACAACCTTCTTCCTCATGTATGCATCACATTTCCCTTTTAATGTGAGTCAGGTGTGTTTCAACCACATCACATGATTTCAATTCATAGTGAAATTATGTAAAAATCAAAAGTTTGCATTTTAAGATACTATCAAGTTTTGAGAAGATTTGTAGCTCAGGTTGAGGTTCTGGGTGTAGGTTTGCTCACTGAGCTGGAAGGTTCACTTCCAGGCGTTTTGTCGCCCCACCAGTGGGCCTCTGGGTGAAGCAAACATATAAATGGAAAGCAGTAATTATCAGCAGCGCTTCACCCAGACGCTCACTGAAGATATTATCGAGTAGGATGACAAAATGTCTGGAAATGAACCTTCCAGCTCAGCAAGCAACCCTGCATTTAAGATACTAATCAGAAGTCAGTTTGAGTGCCGGGCATAGTTCTAGGTACCAAATCATTTCACAACATTACTTTCGAGAGATTACAAGAATTAGCAGCCAAAAATAAGATTCTGGTATTCAGACAATAGGATGCTGTAAGGGCAGGGAAATTGGGATTGTTCTCTTTCAAAAGAGTTTTGAGTTGACTTATTGATGAAGTTTTCATGACTGAGTGCTGACACTGTTGATGTAAGGAAACACATTTTTATGGTTAAGTGTTCGATATCTGAGACACGTAAAGTATTTGAAATGAATAGGATGGAAACTTGGGAGGAAATATTTTTTCACAAAATACAGTTGTGTAACATGGTGCAATGGAATGGTGGTCATGTAGCAATATTATCACTGGATGACTAATTGAGAAACTAATAAGTTGGGGACAAATGTACCCGTCCCAACTTGGCAATTGCTGGCATTTATATTTGATTTGAAAATTTGTAATAGTGACTGTGATAACTGTTGTCAATTGAAGTTAAAAAATCTAATTCACTTATGCCCTTTAGCTAAAGCCTTGATCTGGTTTGGTCTATAGGAGACTCCTGATCCACAGCAATGTTTATCTTAATGGCCCTGCAAGATTCCCAGTTTAAGAGGAATTAGGGATGAGCAACAAATACTGTCCTTGCCAACAATACCCATGTTCCATGAAAAAATATGTTTTAACAAAGTGACTGAGGAGAGAAAATAGTGAGCAATGAGCTGGTTGAGGTAGAGATTGTGTCCTGTCTTAAACTAGTCTTGAACTAGACTGGAGCTATCTCCAGTTTCAGTGAGACAGAACCCATTCCATTCCATTCAGAAACAGTGAGGTAGATTTTGACTGCACAAGTCATCAGTGGGAATACTAACTGTGAAGAATGTCACTAGATTGCTGATACACCATCACCCATTTTACACAGTCCCTTCTTGTGCACAGTGCCCTGGAGGCTCTCTGTCTCATTGCTGCTGGCCAGAACTCCCAGGTGTTCACTCTCAGTCCTCTGAGAGTGAGGTGAGCTTCCTCAGACTGCTGTTAGGTTTCACATTTCCTTCACTTTACCCCAAACCACAGCTTTTTGACACTGACGCACTCACCTTAACTCCCAGACATTACAAGCATTTTTTTTTTGATTGGTTCTGAAATCATGGGCCAAAGTTTAACAGAAGTCTGCAGAGTGTCAATTCTGAGGAGTCTCAAGGAGGGCATCTCCGTGTGAATCAATGAGGTCTCTCGGATGACTCTCTGCTGCTCACCTCATTCTATATGTGCCACGCCTCAGTGTAACCACTCTCAGACTATCTCCTTCGAGCCAGCAGTGGGAGAACTCCACCTCCTGGGACCTCCCAGGCTTCCCACCACTATGGACACCATGCACCTGATCAATCATCTTCATAATACATGGACAAGGAGGGTAACAAAAGGGTAACCAAAGGACATAGGTGACACTCAGTGCAAATAGAAGCTCACAATGTTAATGTACTGCCACTTACCTCATCACCAGTCTGATTTACTGTGATAGGAACTGCATCTGCAAGGAAAAAAGCTACACAGGAGACCCATCCTCAGCACCATACAATGTTTTAACCCTGCCTAAGGGAGTACTATTCTTTCGATAATGCCCAATGTAGTAACATCTTGCCATTGTTCAAGACTGACGGTGGCTCAACCCTCTCACTGACTTGAAAGGACAGCCCTGATTGATGAATGACTCGCCTCCTGACCAGTCTCTGCAGCTCCTGACTGACACAAAGTATGTTATGAAAGTGTAAGGGAGTTAAAGCAGAACGACCTGACCCAGCACCAAGTGTTCTGAACAATGTGACAATTAGCAAAATTAGCTGGGTTGCCTGGAGATGACAAAACAAATTCGAATTCAGCCAATTAGTTTAAATTACACCCCAAAATTCCAACCTCCAATCAGGTTTGAATTGAGCATCTTGACAATATTAAAAAGCAATGAAACAATCTGATGCTTTGGATATAAGACCGGGAAAAAAATGAACTGCTAAAAGACCAGATATAGAAGGCTTGTATGAACTGTCTGAGAAGTATCTGTCTGGAGAAAGAGTTTACACAGAGAAAGATCATCGACACCAACCTAAAGAGCAATTGTACAGAGGAAGATACAAACAGAAGATTTGACGACTGGCTGGTTTGAAATTTGAATTTTTTGGTAAATTTTAACCAGAGATTTTATCAGCCTAGTATTATAGAAGGGGAAAGTAAAAGATAGATTAGAGGAAGGAGTTGTAAATAGTTATCAGTTAATTATTCTCTGTTAAACTTTAAGAAACAAAGGTGTTACTTTTTACTTTAACTAGTTCTTGGCCTCTAGAAGTTTCAGAGATTACCACATGGGATAAATCTTTTCTGTGTTGCTAGTTTAAATTAAGCAGGTGTGTTTATCCTATGTGATAACAGTTTGGGGGCTCGTTCAGGATTTAAATGGTTTTTGGCGGGCTTTTGTGCAGGATTTGAACAGTTTAGGGGCTTGGCGTTGGGATTTGGACTGGTTTAGACAGGTTTGAAAAGATTTGAGGGTACAAAAAGATCCCAGCAGATTTAAACACATGCAGGTTAATGTCCTAGATCTTCCAATAAAACATCGGTGAGACTATTTATTTAAGTTCAGTGACTTGTGGTTGATTAAATTAAAAGTGAAGGAAATGACTCTTAAAATTGCTAAAGACATTCTGGGATTTGAAGATGATTCCATAAAAGTTTAGAAGGAAAGAAAAAAGCCATATTTTTAGAATTAGCAATTAAGTTAGATTTGGGTTCAAAGGAATTACTCAAACACTTAGGTGTGTCCGAGAAACAGACAAGTGCAGTAGAGGTAGAAAAACTTAAATTACAATTGAGGAAAATTGAGTTAAAAGATAAACAAAGGGAGAGAGAAAGAGAGAGAGAAAGAGAAGAAAATGAGAGAAAGAGAGAATGTTTTTAGCTGAGCAAAAATAGAGGGAATTTGAACTTGAGAAGTTGCAATTTAGTCAGCAAAGTCAACAGGATGGACATTAAAAAAGAAGGTAGTAATATATACAAATATGTCATAACTCATCCACATTTTGATGAGAAAGATGCTGAAGCCTTCTTTATTACATTTGAAAAATTGGCTCGGCAGATGGGGTGGTCCGAGGATTTATGGGTGATGCTAGTTCAGACTAAACTGGCAGGCAGAGCTAGTGAGGTATTTGTCTCACTGTCAGAAGAGGGGTCAAGAGAGTATGAAGAGGTGAAACAGGCTATGTTAAGTGCTTGTGAAATGGTACCAGAAGAATATAGACAGCTGTTCAGAAACACAAAGAAGGAACCGGGTCAGACTTAAGTTGAGTTCGAGAGAATTAAACATAGTCATTTTGATAGATGAGTGTGTGCTTTAAAAATAGATAGGACCTTTGAGGATCTAAGAGAAATTATTCTGCTGGAGGAGTTTAAAAGCTCACTTCCAATGATGATAAGAATTCATGTGAAGAAGCAGAAAGTTCAGGAAGTGAGAAGGGCAGCAGAATGAGCAGATTAATACATGTTGGTGCATAAGACAAGCTTCCAGCCAGAATTTCATCCTGTGAGGGATAGAAGTTCGGAGAAGGGGAGATCCTACACTATGAAAGAAAGAGTAGAGAACACTGGTAAATGTTTACTACATGTTAAAGAAGCCGAAGAGGGTGGAAAGGAGGTGAAATGCCTCAGGTGTTTCCACGGTGGTAAAGTGGGACAGGTAAAGTCACAGTGCTGGTCGTTAAAGAAAGGCACGGTGGGAAAAAATGTGGCAACAGAAACAAAGCCTGTGGCATTAGTGAAAGTAGTAAAGGAAACCCCAAGAAGACTCGAGGAACTGCAGGAGAGTGCACAGCCGAGGCAGGGGCAGGGGATGGTGTTAGTACCTGATCCCTATAAAGAATTCACCTCTAAGGATAAATTTTACACCGAAAGAATACAGGGAGAAAGACAAGAAATTATAATTTTGAGCGATATAGGATCTAACCAGCCTCTAATGGTAATAGATGAGCGAATTTGCACCTTTCTGATCTGTTACCCGAGAGTGTGGTAATTTGTGGGATAGATGGACAGAGATTTAGCATTCCCCTATGTGAGATCAGGTTGGAGTGCCAACTCAAGACTGGAGAAGTTACTGTGGGAGTGACTGACAGAATGTCAGTTCCTGGAATCCAGTTTGTTCTTGGGAATGATTTGGCAGGGTCCAAGGTGGGAGTGACACCCCCTTGTTGTGGAGAAGCCCAAGGAAGACCAAGAAACTGAGGAGTTAAAACAGAAATATCCTGGTATTTTCCCATACTGCGCAGTAACCAGACCTCACTCTCATAAGTCAAAGCACAACCCAAAAGTAAAGACGAAGATGAAGGAGTTGAGGTTCAGTTAGCGGACACCCTGTTTGATGTAATGGTGCAGGAAAAACCTGAACTGGCAGAGGGTCAGACAGAAGTGTTTACTCCTGAAAGGCTAAGGGACTTGTAACAGAAATACATGATGATTAAAGATATATATATGTAAAGGAGGTAGATGATATTCCTGAGGGTTATTATCTGAAAGATAGAATACTTAGACGGAAATGGAGACCACGGCAGATTAGTGCAGAGGAGAAATGGACTGAAGTGCACCAGATTGTGTTGCCTATAGCATACAGACAGGAAGTGTTACAGGTAGCACATGGACTACCTGTAGGAGGTCACCTAGGGGTATGAAAGACTCAGGCTAAGATACAAAACCATTTTTAATGGCCTGGAATGCACAAGGATGTGGTTAACTTTTGCCGTACGTGTCACACATGTCAAATGGTAGGTAAGCCACAGGCGGTAATAAAACCAACCCCTTTGTTGCCAATTCCGACATTTGAAGAACCTTCCACACAGGTTGTAATTGATTGTGTAGGTCCCTGCCCGAGAACTAAAACTGGGAACCAGTACTTGTTAACTATAATGGATGTGTCTACCAGATTTCAGGAGGCAATTCCATTATGGAGTATCAAGGCACAAAGGGTAGTAGAGTAGTCTCACTAAGCTTTTCTAAAAGCTGTTCCTTTTCTCAAGGTTACTATGTCTTTGGTTTTCTTCAGAGGGGTCATAAAACTCTCCAGAGGGGGAATGAACCGCTCTCGGTACCGACTGGTGTGGTTTGGTACTGAGATTAAAGGGTATTGAGAGGCTTTTTTGTTTATATGTAAACATATGAGACTTCAGGCCAAAGTGGTCATGTTTTAGAAGTGACCTGTATAATGAAAGGGAAGTGATCAGCTCTCCTGCTGAGCAGTTCAGTGCAGAACTAGTTGGGAGTTCAGCTGTGTGGAAACAGTCGCTCTCTCCCTCTCTGCCCTTCTAACTTCAAACTGTAAGCAGCCTTCTTAAACCGTTTTTCAAGAGGTTTTGTTTAGTGGGACTATTGTGTATATTTGGAACAGTATAATTAAGTCTAGTTGGAATAGATTGAGTTCTGTAGGGGCTCTTTATTCCATTCTTTATGTTTCATTGTGTGATTTTGGGAATAAATTTTTTAATGTTTTAAAACCTGGTCGTTAACCTCGCTAACTTAATCCGGGAAGGTTTTACTGTACACTTACCGAAACAAAGTTACAGTCGGGATTAGAGTGGTGCTGGAAAAGCACAGCAGGTCAGGCAGCATTCGAGGAGCATTCCTGACGATGGGCTTTTGCCTGAAACGTCGATTTTCCTGCTCCTCAGATGCTGCCTGACCTGCTGTGCTTTTCCAGCACCACGCTAATCTAGACTCTGGTTTCCAGCATCCGCAGTCCTTGTTTTTACAAAGTTACAGTCTGGGCTGCCTGCTTAAGAATGTTTTGAGTGGTCTGGCCTAGTCCATAACAGTGGGTAGTAGCTTTCTTCACACGGTATGGGCTCCCAGAGAGATTCAGACCGACCAAGGGTAAAGGTTTACTGCTAGGCTGTTTAAGGAGGTTATGGATAGCTTAGGTATACAGCATGTATCATCCTGAATCCCAGGGAGCTTTAGAAAGGTGGCATTAGACCCTGAAGACCATGTTGAGAGCGTACTGTCAGGATTTCCCAAATGATTGGCATGAAGCTATCCCATTCATGTTTGTGCCATTTGAGATACCCCAAACGAATCTACTCTGTTCACTCCCTTTGAGTTAATATTCAGGCCTAAACTGAGAGACCCTTTAAAATTAATTAAACAGAAATTGACAGGAGCAAAGTAAGAGATCTCATGCTTAGATCATGTATTGGAGGTGAGGGAGAAACTAAATCAAGTAGGTGAGTTAGCTAAACAGCACCTAAAGAGGGCACATCATAGAATGAAGCAGGTGGCAGATAAAAGTTCTGAGACACAGCCATTTTCCTGAGGGATTGCATGTTTGCACTGTTACCAATGCTAGGAGATCCCTTCAAAGCCAGGTTTAGTGATCCCTAACAAATTAAGAAAAAGTTGACTCAGGTGAACTAACTAGTAAAGATGGCAGATAGGCAAAAAAAACACTATCAGATATGTCATGTGAACATGTTGAAACCGTACTATAATAGAGAGAAAGAGCTGAAGAAACAGGTGTTAGCTATTGCCCCGTGGAGTGAGGAATCAAATCCTGATGATGTGGATTTTGATGTGCCTCAAAATAGACTAAAAAATGAAGATGTCCTTGAGGAGCGATAGATTAGTCAGCTATCTGTCTTAGGAACATAGAATACAGTTGAAAGGTTTGTTACTGCAGTTTGAGGACATATGTAAGAATCAGATGAGGAGGACTAATGTTATTGTACATGAAGTAGACATAGGGAATACTGCTCCAATAAGACAACACCCCTATCGGCTTAATCCTCTCAAAGCCAGACAGGTCCAGAATGAAGTGGAGGCCATGCCCAACGAGGATATCATCAAATCGAGCCAGAGCGAGTGGAGTTTGCCGAATCATCTTAGTTCCCAAACCGGACAGGACTCAACGATTCTGCACGGATTATCAGAAGGTCAACGCCGTTACAAAATCAGACTCATATCCAATTCCTAGATTGGAGGACTGTATCGAGAAAGTTGGACAAGCCAGTTACGTCACCAAGTTGGACTTACTGCATGGTTACTAGCAGGTACCTTTATCAGAGACGGTGAACATAATTTCTGCACTTGTAACCCCAAATCAATTTAAAGTGATGCCCTTTGGAATGAAAAACACACCTGCCACATTCCGAAGACTCATGAACAGAGTTGTGGCTGGGTTAACAAACTGTGCAGTCTGTGTGGATGATGTGGTGATCTTTAGTAAGTCCTGGAAAGATCACAGGGTACAGTTGGCAGAGCTCTTTAAATGACTTTGAGAAGCAAAACTGCTGATAAACTTAAACAAAACAGAATTCACGAAAACAGAGGTGATATTCTTGGGAAATTACATCGATCGTGAAAGGTTGACCCCATGGAACACAAAGACGAAGGCCATTGAGGAATTTCCACGACCAACATCAAAGAAAGACGTGCTTCGATTGTTAGGACTCAGTGAATTCTATCAGAAGTTTGTTCCATCCTTCAGCGGTGTAGTGGCACCGTTAACCGGTTTGTGGAAAAAGAACATAAAGTTTCGGTGGACAGAACAATGCCAGGAGGCATTCGACCATTTGAAAGCAATATTAACCAGTTTTTGCTACACTAAACTTTTTGAAACCTTTCAAAGTTGCCATCAATGCTACTGATATAGGAGTTGGAGCTGTACTGCTATAGGAAGACGAGGATGGGATTGAACAGCCAGTTGGTTACTTTTTGAAGAAAGTCAACATCCGCCAGATGAAATACTCCACGATCGAAAAAGAACTATTGAGTTTGGCCTCACAACATTTTAATGTGTACGTCATGAACAATGTGTCAGAGACGGTTGTGTACACGGATCACAATCCTCTTACATTCTTGTAACATTTTAAAGACAAGAAAATGAGACTATCTCATTGGAGTCTTATGTAACCGCCATGTCAGAAATTGTTACTGTCTAGTTTATTTCAGCAAACTAACCATAAACGGAACATTAGAACAGTAGGAGGACATTCAGCCCCTCAAGTCTGGTCCACCATTCAATGAGGTCACGGCGGATCTGTAGCGAACTCCATTTACTTGCCTTTGGCCCATATCTGTTAAAACCTGATGAAGAGTCCTGCTCGAAATGTGAACACTCCTGCTCCTCGGAGGCTGCCTGACCTGCTGTGCTTTTTCCAGCACCACATGTAATCAACCCTGACTCTCCAGCACCTGCAGTCCTCGCTATTGCTTAATGTTTTAACAAAAATGGAGCTCTCTCTGATTTAAAATAAACAACTGATCCAGTATTCCACTGTCATTTGTGGAAGAATGTTCCAATCACTTAACACCCTTTGTGCGTAGAAATCTCTCCTGAACAGTCTGGCCCTCATTACCCCCTAGTTCTAGAATCTCTATCCATTGGAAATAGTTTACCTTTATTCATGACCCTGTCATTTCCTGTTTCTATCTTGAAGACTTTTATCAGTTCACCCTTTAACCTGCTAAATTCTATAGAAAACAGGCCTAATTTATATAATCCCTGAAGTCCTAAGGTAAGAATGGGCGATAACGAGATAATGCTGTGAATTGATATCTTGCTGCAAACTAGCAAGATTCCCATCTTACCTTAGATAGAAAATCAAAACTCTGTTTGGTAGCGAGAACTTCATTTTGTTGATCTCACCATATCTTCCCAACGGACTCATCATTGCCCACGAGGTTCAGAGGCTGGGAAAATTCAGCCTTGTGTTTCTATCTTGTACTATGGACCAGAACAGACCCCCTCAATATATACTTTAAGAAGGCACCTAGACCGTAACGTTTTATTATCTTAAAAGTGGATGTGAAGTGCTGTGTTCCTGATGCAATGCAACTAGTCAAACTACTCAACATTAAGCAAAACGCAATTTATAAAGTTAAAAATCACACAACACCAGGTTATAGTCCAACAGGTTTAATTGGAAGCACACTAGCTTTCGGAGCAACGCTCCTTCATCCTGTTGGACTCTAACCTGGTGTTGTGTGATTTTTAATTTTGTACACCCCAGTCCAACACCGGCATCTCCAAATCACAATTTATAATGTAGTTAAAATGCAACCAAAGAAAGGAGAATTTAGAATAATTTAACACTTTTGGAAACCTAATAGAATAATAGACACTGTACCTATTATTAATTAACTGTTACAACATAGTAACATCCCATAAATATACCTCATGGCAAAAAGACAACCTGAAGACATAGGTCCTCACATGTGGTTCTCCAATCCAGAACAAGAAATTCCAGAGAAAATTCAGAGAGAGTAGCAGAGAGCAGACATTCACGGAAGCGTCCAACTCTTTTTGAGATTTCAATATCTTCTGATTAAAACTCAACCTAAAAACTAAAAAAAATTGGAATCCTGGCCTGTGAGAGCTGACCATATCTGCACTGCTTCATTGTTCCAAATGTTAAAAGAAAACCAAAGGCCTCACGAAATATTTACTTTCTTAGAGACAGCTTGGTAGCTCTGCCTTACAACCTCTCTTGAATAAAGACCAGAACAAAATATCCTCTTAAAGTGACAGCATTGTCACCATAGGGGAATCCACCCCATACTGACCTCACACTCACCTTGTCAAAACACCTTGTACAATTACGCAGTGCGCCTGGCTTACCTCCAGCTTTTCAATAATTTCCCTAAATTTCCAGAATGAGAGGGGAGCCACAGTTAGAATTTCTGGAGAGTGATAAATGCAGATGTTCACTGTTCACTGTAAGGTCTTTATGCTATCTGTTTTTCTCAGGATGTGTTAGCTGAAAGTTGATGATAAATCCAAGATGTGTCTCTTTTAAAGCTGGCAAAATTGCTCTGTTGGGCTCAAAATTTGCTACACCTTTATGCTTTTAGCAACTTTGGTTTATGAAGAAATAAATGCCTTAAAGCTCTTTGGTGATCTCTGGGAAACTTTTTTTGCTGTACCAAAACGATAGCTCCAGAACATGGTTGTTATAATCTCGGTGATCTCGAGATTTATTTTATGTCTGGCACAGGTAACTGCTTCTTCAGACAAGCCCTTGTTTCCCACGAATTGAAATACAACCATCATGTCATAGGTGAAAAAAAAATCGCTGTTTGTCACTAGCAACAGCAATTCTGAAACTCTCCGAATGATAAAACAAGACAGACCATACATCAATGTGTGACCATAAATCAGATACTTTAAAAATGTGTCTGAAGCAACACATTGCAACACAATCATTAGATTATGCAAAATATTTGATAAGATGGATTTCTTTTGGTAAATTTGGAAATATAGACTTGACCAGCCTGTGTTTTGATTTTCCACCTTTTGAAATCCCTATGCAACAACCTGATAAGATCCAAAAAATTCCATCACAATTTTTTTGTAAGAATCAAATCAAAATTATGTTCAAAAAGCATCTCTCAGAAACTTGTCTTGCAACATACATTACCTTGTACTACAGTTCAGCTCTCGGAGTTCTCTTTGAAGATATTTTGCAAAGCCAGTAAAATAGCATGAATAAACAGTAGTGTAATAATTAATTTTGCTTCTTTTTTTATCATCTGAAATGTGTTAGGTATTGCACCTATGCAAATGGATTAAAGATACTTAATGTATTATAATCATTTAGGAACTTGGATTTTCAAAGAGAGGAAAATAGATTTTGGGATTCAGTTCTGTGAACTGAACTTCTTTTAAAACGGTCGGAAAATCGTTTGGATCAGTGAAATAAAGACACCATTTCTGAGATAATTTATGTAAATGTTTCAAACAGTCACCTGCACAGTTAACCAAGTTTTTAAGTTTGTTTTTTATGACCCTCAGGAACACAGACCATGGATAACTTTCAGATGACTTTCAGTTCAGAAAATGTTTAGTTCATAAGAATTTTCACCCTCTGAGAAGGTCAGACTACTATTTATGTAGAAATCTCCAAACTGTGTTTAGTTTGTGGAATCTCCAGGTTGAGAAACTTGTAGACGTCTTTTGACTGTCAGAATGCCATTGAGAGCATTCTGTCTGGATGTATCACTGCCTGGTATGGCAACTGTACCATTCAAGATCGGAGACAGTTACAGAGAGTGGTGAACTCGGCCCGGACAATCACAAAGGCCAACCTCCCATCTATAAAATCCATCTACCAGCTCCATCTATGACATGATGGCCGTATTTCTTCAAGGAAAGGCTGCCAGCATTCTCAAAGATCCATCCACCCCGGCAATGTTTTTCTACAACTTCCACCATCGGGGGGAAGGTACAGAAGCCTGAACACATGCACCAGCCTGTTTCATAACAGTTTCTACCTTACTGTTGTTAGAACATTGAATGGACTCACAAACTCTTAACATTCGCCTGTATGTGTGTTTTTGTTTTTGCTGCTTATTCCCTACTATTTACTATCTATGCTACTTAACTCTGTGATCTGCCTGTATTGTTCACAAGACAAAGCTTTTCACTGTGCCTTGGTACATGTGACAATAAATTCAATTCAATTCAATTCAACTGAAAAGGAATGAAGGCCTCAGAACTGGAACCATCTTCAGGTGATTGAAATTGGAAAAACTCAGTTAAGTAAGACATGAGAGGATTGATACTTCACTGGAATATTTCAGGGGAAGATATTAAATCTTTACGTTTACTGATTATGTTAAGATTTTTCTGAACTGTCATATATAGATTTTTTTTGTTTAATAACATTGTGTTCTGTTGTTAAAGCACATCGGGGAGCCTTGTGTGCGTCTAATGAGAGACTAAATTATGACAGTGAACAACTGTAAAAACTAAACTGATGGCGTCACAAGCCAGATCTCACTCTGAGCTTAATTTCTTTAATAAAACCCCACCAAACCTTCTGTGACTAAGCAGCTTAGGTATTTTCCAAGCAACCCATTCAGAGATGGTATGGCATGACCCCAGAAGAGATGGGACTTGAACCCAGGCCTCCCAACCAAAAGATAGAGGCACTACCACTACCCCACAAATGCTTCTAACGATAAGCATTAACTTGTCCAATATTACCATCAGCTGAAAAGGCAATCAGCAGACCAGCAAGTGATAGGGATGTACTCAAATAAAGAGAAATTAATTTAACAGAGATGTTTTCAGAAACAGCAACTTCCTTGACCATCCTAATACAGAACAGGGAAAAAAATTCTTCTTCTGGTATTTGGTCCTGTTCCTTATACAATCATAGAGGCACAGAGATGTACAGCATGGACACAGACCCTTTGGTCCAACTCATCCATGCCTACCAAATATCCTAAATTAATCTAGTCCCATTTGCCAGCGCCCGGCCCATAGCCCTCCAAACCCTTCCTATTCATATACCCATCCAGGTGCCTTTTAAATACTGTAATTATACCAGTTTCCACCACTTTCTGGCAGCTCATTCCATACACATACCACTCTCTGTGTGAAAATATTACCCCTTAGGTCCCTTTTTCATCTTTCACCTCTCAATCTTAAACTACGCCTCTGGTCTCCCTACCTCAGGGAAAATACCTTGTGTATTTACCCTATCCATGACCCTCATGATTTTGTAAACCTCTAGAAGGTCACCCCTCAGCCTCCGATGCTCCAGGGAAAACAGCCCCAGCCTGTTCAGCCTCTCCCTGTAGCTCAAATCCTTCAACCCTGGTAACATCCTTGTAAATGTTTTCTGAACCCTTTCAGGTTTCATAAAACATCCTTCCAATAGGAAGGTGACCAGAATTGCACACAATATTCCAACAGTGGCCTAATCAATGTCTTGTACAGCCGCAATATGACCTCCCAACTCCTGTACTCAATGCTCTGACCAATAAAGAAAAGCATATCAAACACCTTCTTCACTATCCTATCTACCTGTGACTCTACTTTCAAGGAACTATGAACCTGCACTCTGTTAGGTCGGGACTGCCGACCCCGTGCTCGTATGTTGGGGTGTCGGGGTAATTCAGTACTGGGGTGCCTTAGGTTGGGGTTAAACAATGTGCTATTAGTACTACAGCAGACATTGTTTAACCCCAACCTAAGGCACCCCAGTACTGAATTACCCCGACACCCCAACAACTCAAAGGTGTCTTTGTTTAGCAACACTCCTCAGGACCTTACCATTGAGTCGATAAGTCCCGCTCTGATTTGCTTTCCCAAAATGCAGCACCTCGCATTTATCTAAATTAAACTTCATCTGCCACTCCCCAGCCCATTGGTCCATCTGGTCCGGATCCCATTGTAATCTGAGGTAACCTTCTTCGCTGTCCACTACACCTCCAACTTTGGTGTCATCTGCAAACTTACTAACTGTACCTCTTATGCTCACATCCACATCATTTATATAAATGATGAAAAGTAGAGGACCCAGCACCAATCCTTGTGGCACTCCACTGGTCAAAGGCCTTCAGTCTGAAGAGCAACCCTCCACCATCACCCTTTATCTTCTACCTTTGAGCCAGTTCTGTATCCAAATGGCTAGTTCTCCCTGTATTCCATGAGATCTAACCTTGCTAATCAGTCTCCCATGAGGAACCTTGTCAAACGCCTTACTGAAGTCCATATAGATCACGTATACTGCTCTGCCCTCATCAATCCTCTTTGTTACTTCTTCAAAAAACTCAATCAAGTTTGTGAAACATGATTTCCACAGTGTTCAGGGATGTGTAGGCCAGGTGCATTTGTCAGGGGTAAATGTAGGGTGGGGAATGGGTCTAGGTGGGTTACTCTTTGGAGGGTCAGTATGAATTGGTTGGGCCAAAGGGCCTGCTTCCATACTGTAGGGATTCTAATTCTTTCTGTAATAGGGGTACCACATTAGCCAACCTCCAGTTTTCTGGCACCTCATCTATCAGTGATGCAAATATCTCAGCAAGGGGCCCAGAAATTACTTCCCAAGCATCCCATAGAGTTTTCGGGTACGCCTGATCAGGTCCTGGGGATTTATCCACTTTTATGCATTTCAAGACATTCATAGCTAATTGTAATTATTCTGCCTGGATTCTGCACTCTCCATCATGACATCCATATCTTTTTCTCACATGAACAAGAACTACGTAAGTTCTGAGGGAGTGTCACAGGACCCAAAACGTTAACTCTGATTTCTCTTCACAGATGGTGCCAGATCTGCTGAGCTTTTTCAGCAACTTCTGTTTTTGTTGCAACTTCCATCTATGTTCCAGATGT
The DNA here is from genome assembly GCF_020745735.1 of Hemiscyllium ocellatum. NCBI lineage: Eukaryota > Metazoa > Chordata > Chondrichthyes > Orectolobiformes > Hemiscylliidae > Hemiscyllium > Hemiscyllium ocellatum. The sequence goes on from NC_083429.1 coordinate 53,549,529, forward strand.
CTATTCAAGATTCCCACTAGTGAGCAACTGGAGGCCCATTAACAGGGATTATCAATCATTATCACCCCTCATTGTTACTTAACCTCACCTCATAATGTGACAGCTTCTATTCTGCTGCCCACCAGCTAGAAATTCGATGCTGAGAATTCTCAACATGGAAGTCTCAACATGACACCTGCTTTGCCGTTTATTCACCTTGGACACTCAGTACCAATCTGAGGGCACAGTCCAAGGGCAGTGACCACATGTATCCCGTGTTCATGGGGTAATTAGATTAGATTACTTACAGTGTGGAAACAGGCCCTTCGGCCCAACAAGTCCACACCGACCCGCCGAAGCGCAACCCACCCATACCCCTACATTTACCCCTTACCTAACACTACGGGCAATTTATCATGGCCAATTCACCTGACCCGCACATCTTTGGACTGTGGGAGGAAACCAGAGCACCCGCAGACACGGAGAGAACGTGCAAACTCCACACAGTCAGTCGCCTGAGTCGGGAATTGAACCCGGGTCTCAGGCGCTGTGAGGCAGCAGTGCTAACCACTGTGCCACCGTGCCGCCCACCATCGGGTGAGCCGATGAATAATCGCCAAGCCTACTCCCCCCCCCCCTTTCAGACCTCATCTGGGCCATTTTCTCCTGGAATGAGAGAAAGGGAGGGATTGAGTGAGATGAAAGTGGAAGACAGAGCTGATGGAGAAAAGATGGTGAGGATGGTGATTGAGTAGCACACAGGGCTGGTGCAAGTAAAACCGTGAGGGAGGATGCTGCAGAGTGATAGAGCAAGAGCTTTGATGGAAGCTGGGTGTCCCAGCATAGATAGAGTCAGTGTGAGGTACCAGAATGAAGAAGGTGTGGTGAAGTGGAGACAGACAGGGAGCTGGAAGTCCTGATGAAGGGGATGGTAAAGAGGAGGGACCATGCTGCCAGGGTCCAATAGCGCGGCCTCCTCTGGGAAGATGACAGCCCTCCTCTGGGAAGATGACAGCCCTCCTCTGCACTACCCCATCCACCAGAACCTCCAGGTCCTTATCCGCAAAGCAGGACGCCAATTTACCCTTCTCAGCCATTCCCAGGTAAATGTCCGTCAACAAGCAGGTTAGCTCCAGCTGTCAGTACATGACCGTGTGCTCAATGTCCTTTACCAAACTGCACCAGCATGGGAGAATGCTGGTCTATCGTAGCAATGGTGAGTACCTGTGGCAACAGTGAGTGGGAGAATCAGGCTGGCCTCAGAAGAGAGGGTGAAAAATCACACAACCACCAGGTTATGGTCGAACAGGTTTATTTGGAAGCACTAGCTTTCGGACTAGTGTTCCTTCATCAGTCTGACTCAAGATTGGGATACAGACAGTCTCTAACCTCACACCTTTAATGCATTGTCTAAGCTGAGGTGTCACCTGTTTTTTAATAAAACCTTAAGTTATCTTGAGAATGTGACTTAAAAAAAAGTTCTGGGATTTACATATTAATGAACCAAAACCTGCAACTCATTATAAAAGATGAAAGACTTAACAACAATCTGGGTTTGGTCAAGATAGCAGTTCAGCTACATGACACTGTAATCCTTTGCTACAAATTCTGTGTCTTTTGGGTTGATCTACAAGAACCGAATGGAGAAGCAGTGCTCCGAAAGCTAGTGCTTCCAAATAAACCTGTTGGACTATAACTTGGTGTTGTGTAATTTTTAACTCTGTCCAGCCCAGTCCAATACCGGCCTCTCCACATCAGAGAGTGGCAAGATTGGTAGTTACTGACGCACATTTAAGATGGTAGCATAGGGAAACTCACCTGGCCTTGTCCATGAAATTCGATCAAAATGACATTTTGTCAAAAACTGATATGATTCAGCCTGTAGAGATTGCAGCATGGAGGTTGTCTGTTCATTTCATGGGCTGGTACCAGCACTTTCATTGCATTTTCATACAATGTGGATTGCTCTTATTATAGTATTCACAGAGACTGAATGGAAACAAATTGTTCTTTGTGTGTACATATCTGTTTCCCAGCCATTTTCTCGACAATGGCTAGACGTTTTAGCACAGAGTCCGAGGTAAAATTGCCAGCTGAAGCTCATTTCTCTAAATCAAAAATAAAACTCAGAGGGAAACATTTGTCGGCAGTACAATCATTTATTTTACAAAAGTGAATGGGTATTTTTTGTTACCCTAAAAATTTAACACTGTTTTTCTGCAATTTCAATGTACAATTTAGGTAGGTAACTTTTTTTATAAGTATTAAGATAGGGTGGAGATGTCGCTGTCATTTTTCCTTAGCCAAAATCATTTCCTTCTAATTCACTCGTGCTTTTTGGTTTCTCATCCCGCAGTCAGATGAATTTGCATGGTACAATAAGGGTCAATTTCCTGCTTCTGCAATCTTGTGCGCTTGAGTTGAGTTAGACCGAGAACGATAAGGAATAGTCGCTACCTAGATCAGTTCAGGAAAGTGGAAATTAGGAGTTTCTGAGCCTGAAAAGTGTGGAGAGATTTAATATTGATTTCTGTAACTGGCAATTACATTTTGCAGCAGTTTATTTTTGACATTCGATTGGATATTTTGTGACTTCTTACACTGTGAAACAATTGAGAAAGTTCCTCTGAATTTCTAAAGAAAGTTTTCTAATTTCCAAACACCACGACATTACTGCTATTTACATAAGTCATAAAGTTGATGTCAATGAGGTGATCCAGGAAATTCTGATGTAAAATCTCTACAGACTATCAATGGGCACTCATTTTATATTGTTGTAAAGGTGATGTATTATTTAAATTTATTTAAATGACAGTGTTCATAAGGAAACAGACACAACTTTAAATTGATGTGGAATAGCCAGTATACCACCGGGTGGTAGTTCCATCTGGACATTGCAATGAAACTTTACAAGTCCCTCACAAAATTCCAATGGCATGACACTTAGGTATTAGGAAAATACAAGCCAATATACGAAGACAATTTATTTGCCAGGATTACAGAAGGATGTGAAATCTTGGCAGACATGCCACACATGTCAGGTAGTGGAGAAACTTAACCATCAATTAAATTTGCACTTTCAATTCTAATACCAGTTTTGGATGAGCCATTGAGCATGGTTGAAAAGATTGTGTCAGACTCCTGCCTGAAACCAGGAGTGGACATCAACACCATCTAACAATTACAGATGGTTCAACAAGATTCTCTAAGGCACTGCCTTTTTAAAAAAATCACAACAAAATAGATATTTCAGATGTTAATTCAATTTCTTTTACAAGATATGGATAACCAATTAAATACAATCAGGTCAAGTTTCAAATTTTATGCCCCCCAAATAATCAAAGGAATAATGAACAGTTTGGGAATAAATCAATTTACATCTTCAGCTTATCATTCACAATCTCACAAAGTATTCGAAAGATGACAACAAACTTTCCAAGACCAATGATTACAGCTTACTGTCAGGAATGTCCTTTGTTTCAGATAAGGAAATACCCATGTTAAAGTTTGCAATTAGGGATACCAGAGTTCCAGGGAAGGATCATCAAACAAACATTCGGGGTTTGTCTTGAAGCTAACACCAGAAGCATTCAGGCAAAACCCCGACATAATCAGCTTTGACAGACTGAGCACATGACTGCAATGTATTTTGCCAATCAAGTGCATTTTTGTTAGTTTTTATAGTATCCCTGTAGTGTGGAATCAGGCCATTCTACCCATCGATTTAACACCAACCCTCTAAAGAGCATCCCACCCAGGCCTATTCCATCCCTGTAACCCTACATTTCCCATGGCTAACCTATCTCATCTGCACATATTTGGACAGTGAGAGCAAACCAAAGCACCAAGAGGAAACTCACGCAGACACAGGAAGAATGTGCCAATTCCATGCAGTCACTTGAGACAGGAATTGAACTCAGGCCCCTGGCACTGTGAGGCAGCAGAGCTAACCACTGAGCCACCGTGCCACCCGTAATGCTCTCAAATAGCCAACATTCCAGGAGATGGCTAAGAAAATGCCAAAAAGACATTCCCAAACTCTCCTTGATGGGGTAACATTGCTGTTAATGACTGAGAGGGTTGAGGATGCTCCATCGTTGAAGGCTGGGACTTTTGATCTCTCAGGGAATCGAGGGATATGGAGAGTAGTTAGAAAAGTAAAGTTGAAGCCCACACTCAGATTGAATAGAACAAACTCGACAGACTACACGACTTATTCCTTGTTCTCCTGGACTTTTTCCCCTGCTCTTCCAGTTGATCTTCCTCCACCACCTCCCTTCAACTTTACCTCACTCCCACTTTGCTGTCACTAACTTATATTGTCTCAAATCTTGTGTTCATCATACTGACTTTCAATAGCCACTGGTCCCTCAATACTACAAATTTAAAATAATTAAATGTATTTTTAATCCTTTCACAGATTTTTCCTGTCCCATTTCTGTAACTGAAATAACGCCACAGAGGCCAGTATCCCATCAGCCTTTATTACACCTAGAGAAACCATTATACTGATCCACCTCCCTCAGAGCCAGCTCTCAAAATGAACAAAATCTCTGACATTCCTGTTTTTTTTTTCTTTTTTCTTACCCCCCACACTCCCGCCTAACTGCGGTAGTGCTTATTTTTTCCCCAGAACCCATGCTGTGTGTGTGCAGGTGTGAGACACAGTGAAAGACACAAGGTGTACAAATCTTTATTCAATTTCCACCACCAGGAAGAAAGGAAGCACCCGAGTGGCCAGTGTCAAGCAGTGCCCTTCACATCAAAGGGCAATGCTGCGTGATCAAACAGTGAAGGGGACTGCAGAGATTTAACCAAAATAGAGTTGGAGGGGGAAATGATGCACTCCACTCCCTGCGGCACCCACCTCTCCCTGAACGACTCCAGGGTGTTGGTGGACACCGCGTGCTCCTTCTCCAAGGACACCCGGGCCCTAACGTAACCGCGGAAGAGGGGCAGACAGTCAGCCCTAACGACCCCCTCCACGGCCCGCTGCCTGGACCTGTTTATGGCCAGCTTGGCCAGGCCCAGGAGCAGACCCACGAGGAGGTCTTCAGACCTGCCCTCCCTCCTCCGCACCGGGTGCCCGAAGATCAGGAGCGTGGGACTGAAGTGCAAACAAAAGCAGAGGAGGAAGTTTTTAAGAAAATCAAAAAGGGAGTGCAAACGCCCACACCCAACATACACATGGTCCACGGACTCCACAGCACCACAGAACAAGCAGTTGGGCTGGGAATCCGTGAACCACCGCAATCTGCGGTTGCGGGGACTGCTGCGTGCAGCACCCTCCACCCCAGATCCCCGAGAGAAAGGGGGAGGACTCCCACGTAGAGAGCTCTCCATTGGGGATCCCCACCGCCCGGTGGCAAATGGGCACGCCAGGGCGTGTCCGGGTGGTGGATGAGGGAGAAGAGGTGGACGGTGTGCAGCAGCAGTCTATACAGGGCCCGCCTTTTTATGTTCTTAAAAGGGACAAAATTAAAATTCTGGAGGCGGCTCAGGTTGTGGGGCACAGGTTCCCGCGGGAAGTACTGGACCTTGGGGCCAATGTGAAATTCCGTCCGGGCAGGGGTGAGCGCGGACGGGATCCCACCGCACACCTGAACGTCCTCCAACTGGTGCATTATGTCGGGTCCGAGCACCGCCGTTTTAAGGCGTCGGATGCCGGTGGCCACGTACCGGACGTCTACCGCTGCCCTGCTCGCTATGTCTTGCGGCAACGTCCAGCCCAGGCCCCCGGCACCCAACACGTCCCGACCCTGGTCACCCTCGCTGCCACGGCCCTCCCCTCTGACAGCCACTCGAACCCGCGAGCACGGAGGTGCGGATTCCTGAGCAACGGCTCCCTGACGACAGCCGCTACTCCTGCTGGAGGGTAGGCCCGGCGCTATTCGACCATGTTCCAGACAGTGATCAGGTCCTGGTAAAAGACAGGCAGCACCTTGAGGGCGACCTCCAAACCATCACGGTCGATGAACAAGAGATGTGTATCGTAGTTGAGGTTACGCATCTGGCAGAAAAAATACGTCGCCAGGGCGCACCACCTAGGAGGAGGCTCGACGTAAAGGTATCGCTGCAAGGTCTGAAGGTGAGATGTCGCGACCTGGGTGTGGATGCACACCAGCGACTGACCACCCTCGACATTCCTGTTTATTTTTTTTTTCTCTTTTTTTCCCTTCTTTTTTTTTTCTTTTCGTTCCTAATTAACCCCACACTACCGCCTAACTGCGGTAGTGCTTATTTTTCCCCAGCACCCATGGTGTGTGTGTACAGGTGTGAGACACAGTGAGAGACATAAAGTGCACAAATCTTTATTCAATATCCACCACCAGGAAAAGTAGGAAACCACCCGAGTGGCCTGTGACAAGCAGTGCCCTTCACATCAAAGGGCAATGCTGCGTGATCAAACAGTGAAGGGGAGGGCAGGGACTAAATCAAAATAGAGTTGGAGGGGGAAATGATGCACTCCACTCCCTGCGGCGCCCACCTCTCCCTGAACAACTCCAGGGTGTTGGTGGACACCGCGTGCTCCTTCTCCAAGGACACCCGGGCCCTAACGTAACCGCGGAAAAGGGGCAGGCAGTCGGCCCTAACGACCCCCTCCACGGCCCGCTGCCTGGACCTGTTTATGGCCAGTTTGGCCAGGCCCAGGAGCAGACCCACGAGGAGGTCTTCAGACCTGCCCTCCCTCCTCTGCACCGGGTGCCCGAAGATCAGGAGCGTGGGACTGAAGTGCAACCAAAAGCAGAGGAGGAGGTTTTTAAGAAAATCAAAAAGGGAGTGCAAACGCCCACACCCAACATACACATGGTCCACGGACTCCACAGCACCACAGAACAAGCAGTTGGGCTGGGAGTCCGTGAACCACCGCAATCTGCGGTTGCAGGGGACTGCTGCGTGCAGCACCCTCCACCCCAGATCCCCGAGAGAAAGGGGGAGGACTCCAGCATAGAGGGCCCTCCACTGGGGATCCCCACCGCCCGGTGGCAAATGGGCACGCCAGGGCGTGTCCGGGCGGTGGATGAGGGAGAAGAGGTGGACGGTGTGCAGCAGCAGTCTGTACAGGGCACACCTTTTAACGTCCTTGAACGGGACAAAATTAAAATTACGGAGGCGGCTCTGGTTGTGGGGCACAGGCTCCCGCGGGAAGTACGGGACCTTGGGGCCAATGTGAAATTCCGTCCGGGCAGGGGTGAGCGCGGACGGGATCCCACCGCACACATGAGCGTCCTCCAACTGGTGCACTATGTCGGGTCCGAGCACCGCCGTTTTAAGGCGTCGGATGCCGGTGGCCACGTACCGGACGTTTACCGCTGCCCTGCTCGCTATGTCTTGCGGTAACGTCCAGCCCAGGCCCCCGGCACCCAGCACGTCCCCGACCCTGGTCACCCTCGCCGCCACGGCCCTCCCCTCCGACAGCCACTCGAACCCGCGAGCACGGAGGTGCGGATTCCTGAGCAACGGCTCCCTGATGACAGCCGCTACTCCTGCTGGAGGGTAGGCACGGCGCTATTCGACCATGTTCCAGACAGTGATCAGGTAAAAGACAGGCAGCGTCTTGAGGGCGACCTCCAAACCGTCACGGTCGATGAACAGGAGATGTGTATCGTAGTTGAGGTTACGCATCTGGCAGAAAAAATACGTCGCCAGGGCGCACCACCTAGGAGGAGGCTCGACGTAAAGGTATCGCTGCAAGGTCTGAAGGTGAGATGTCGCGACCTGGGTGTGGATGCACACCAGTGACTGACCACCCTCGACATTCCTGTTTATATCTGTCAGCTAGGGCTCCCTGATTGGACAGGTCAACAACTCCAATCAGGGAACTCATATTCTATGAGGTCAACCTAGCTGACCTCACTACAATCACTCCAGTAACCTCCTTCTGAGATGCAACTGATCTTCCAGTTCAATGCTAATTTCTCAGTCTGTGCTTTATCTTTCCCCTTTTATTTGCTGTAGCACAGGCAGCTGTCCCTTCACCTGCTAATGCCTCAGTGCTGCTCCTTTAACAAGGTTATGTTGTCCTTGGCTTTTTTTTCAGAAAGGTTATAGAAGACACAAACTCCAAAAAGTCTATGTTTGAAGGGTTTTAGCGCTGATTTCATTACAGCTAACAGATACTGCCTCAGGCAAAAGGTTCCCAAGTTTGAAAAAAACACTTGTACAATGAAAGAGCAGTGGCCAGTTCTCCCAGCTCTGCTTTTCTCTGGTTTGGTTTGGTCTGGCTCTTCACTGAAAGCGGTCAGGCAGTTGTGAAGTTGCTGGTCCCAAAGAAACAGCTCCAAGCTGATACTCTCGCTCTGATCTCTCTCCTGTAAGAACTTGTGTTTGATTTTAACTTTTATGCCAAGGCGTGTTTATGGGGATTGTTGTTAGAATTTGGAACAGCATCATTAAGTTGGTATAATTTGTTGTGTTTTTGGATAGGTTAAGTTATGCTGTATTGTATTCTCTTTTGTTTGTGTTTCATTCGGTAAACTCATAAATAGTCATAGAGTCATAGAGATGAATAGCATGGAGACAGACCCTTCAGTCCAACCTGTCCATGCTGACCAGATATCCCAACCCAATCTAGTCCCACCTGCCAGCACCCAGCCCATATCCCTCCAAACCCTTCCTATTCATATACCCATCCAAATGCCTCTTAAATGTTGCAATTGTACCAGCCTCCACAGTTTCTCTGGCAGCTCATTCCATACCCGTACCACCCTCTGCGTGAAAAACTTTCCCCTGAGGTCTCTTTTATATCTTTCCTCTCTTACCCTAAACCTATGCCCTCTAGTTCTGGACTCACCCACCCCAGGGAAAAGACTTTGCCTATTTATCCTATCCATGCCCCTCATAATTTTGTAAACCTCTATAAGGTCACCCCTCAGCCTCCGATGCTCCAGGGAAAACAGCCCCAGCCTGTTCAGCCTCTCCCTATAGCTTAAATCCTCCAAACCTGGCAACATTCTTGTAAATCTTTTTTGAACCCTTTCAAGTTCCACAACATCTTTCCGATAGGAAGGAGACCATAATTGCATACAATATTCCAACAGTGGCCTAACCAATGTCTTGTACAGCCGCAACATGACCTCCCAACTCTGACCAATAAAAGAAAGTATTCCTTTTTCTCTATCACATCTACCTACGACTCCACTTTCAAGGAGCTATGAATTGCACTCCAAGGTGTTAAAGTCCTGCTAAGATTTGCTTTCCCAAAATGTAGCACCTTGCATTTATCTGAATTAAACTCCATCTGCCACTTCTCGGCCCATTGGCCCATCTGGTCCAGATCCTGTTGTAATCTGAGGTAACCTTCTTCGCTGTCCACTACACCTCCAATTTTGGTGTCACCTGCAAATTTACCAACTGTACCTCTTATGCTCACACCCAAATCATTTATGTAAATGATGAAAAGTAGAGGACCCAGCACTGAAACTTGTGGTACTCCACTTGTCACAGGTCTCCAGTCTGAAAAACAACCTTCCACCACCACCCTCTGTCTTCTACCTTTGAGCCAGATCTGTAACCAAATGGCTAGTTCTCCCTGTATTCCATGAGATCTAACCTTGCTAACCATGGGAACCTTGTTGAATGCCTTACTGAAGTCCATATAGATCACGTCCACCATTCTGCCCTCATCAATCCTCTTTGCTACTTCTTCAAAAAACTCAATCAAGTTTGTGAGACATTATTTCCCACGTACAAAGCCATGCTGACTATCCCTAATCAGTCCTTGCCTTTCCAAATACATGTACATCCTGTCTCTCAGGATTCCCTCCAACAACTTGCCCACCACCGACATCAGGCACACTAGTCTCTAGTTCCCTGGCTTGTCCTTACCACCTTTCTTAGACAGTGGCACCACATTAGCCAACTTCCAGTTTTCCAGCATCTCACCAATGATACAAATATCTCAGCAAGAGGCCCAGCAATCACTTCTCTAGCTTTCCACAGAGTTCTCGGGTAAACCTGATCAGGTCCTGGGGATTTATCCACCTTTATCTGTTTCAGGACAGCTAGGAACTCTGTAATATGGACATTTTGCAAGATGTCACCATCTATTTCACTACAGTCTATATCTTCCATATCCTTTTCCACAGTAAATACTGATGCAAAATACTCATTTCGCATCTCCCCCACTTTCTGAGGCTCCACACAAAGGTCGCCTTGCTGATCTTTGAGGGGCCCTATTCTCTCCCTAGTTATCCTTTTGTCTTTAATGTATTTGTAAAAACTCTTTGGATTCTCCTTAATTCTATTTGCCAAAGCTATCTCATGTCCCCTTTTTGCCCTTCTGATTTCCCTCTTAAGTATACTCCTACTGCCTTTATACTCTTTGAAGGATTCACTCGATCTATCCTGTCTATACCTGACATATGCTTCCTTCTTTTTCTTAACCAAACCCTCAATTTCTTTAGTCATCCAGCACTCCCTACACCTACCAGCCTTTCCTTTCACCCTGACAGGAATATACTTTCTCTGGATTCTCATTATCTCATTTCTGAAGGCTTCCCATTTTCCAGCCGTCCCTTTACCTGTGAACATCTGCTTTTGATAGTTCTTACCTAATACCATCAAAATTGGCCTTTCTCCAACTTAGAACTTCAACTTTTAGATCTGGTCTATCCTTCTCCATCACTATTTTAACTCTAATAGAATTATGGTCACTGGCCCCAAAGTGCTCCCCCACTGACACCTCAGTCACCTGCCCTGCCTTATTTCCCAAGAGTAGGTCAAGTTTTGCACCTTCTCTAGTAGGTACATCCACATACTGAATCAGAAAATTTTCTTGTATACACTTAACAAATTCCTCTCCATCTAAACCCTTAACACAATGGCAATCCCAGTCTATATTTGGAAAGTTAAAATCCCCTACCATAACCATTCTCAATTTCCCTCTGACTGTTAAGGGGTCTATAATACAATCCCAATAAGGTAATCATCCCTTTCTTATTTCTCAGTTCCACTCAAATAATTTCCCTGGATGTATTTCCAGGAATATCCTCCCTCAGCACAGCTGTAATGCTATCCCTTATCAAAAATGCCACTCCTCCTCCTCTCTTGCCTCCCTTTCTATCCTTCCTGTAGCAATTGTATCCTGGAACATTAAGCTGCCAGTCCTGCCCATCCCTGAGCCATGTTTCCGTAATTGCTATGATATCCCAGTCCCATGTTCCTAACCATGCCCCGAGTTCATCTGCCTTTCCTGTTCGGCCCCTTGCATTGAAATAAATGCAGTTTAATTTATTAGTCCTACCTTGTCCCTGCCTGCCCTGACTGTTTGACTCACTTCTATTCTCAACTGTACCAGTCTCAGATTGATCTCTTTCCTCACTATCTCCCTGGGTCCCCCCCCCACCTTACTAGTTTAAATCCTCCCAAGCAGTTCTAGCAAATCTCCCTGCCAGTATATTAGTCCCCTTCCAATTTACGTACAATTCATCCTTCTTGTACAGGTCACTTCTACCCCAAAAGAGATTCCAATGATCTAAAAATGTGAATACTTCTCCCATACACCAGCTCCTCAGCCATGCATTCATCTGCTCTATCCTCCTATTCCTGCCCTCACTAGCTCATGGCACCAGGAGTAATCCAGATATTACTTCTCACGAGGACCTCCTTTTTAAATTTCTGTCTAACTCTCTGTAATCTCCCTTCAGAATCTCAAACTTTTCCATTCCAATGTCGTTGGTCCAATGTGGGCAATGACCTCTTGCTGGCCCCTCTCCCCTGTGAGAACATTCTGCACTCTCTCTGAGACATCCTTGATCCTGGCACCAGGGAAGCAACACACCATTCTGATTTTTTTGCTGCTGGCCACAGAAACGTCTGTCTGTACCTCGGACTAGACAGTCCCCTAACACAATTGATCTCTTGGAAGCCGGCGTACCCCTCATTGCATTAGAGCCTGTCTCAATGCCAGAAACTTGGCTGTTCGTGCTACGTTCCCCTGTGAATTCATCACCCCCTACATTTTCCAAAACAGCATACCTGTTTGAAATGGATATAGCCACAGAAGGCTCCTGCACTACCTACCTACCTCTCTTACCCTTCCTGGAGTTAACCCATCTATGTGACTGTATCTGAGACATTCATCCCTTCCTATAACTGCCTTCCATCACATACTGTTGCTGTTGCAAATTCCTTATTGCTTCTAACTGCCTCTCCAACCGATCCATTCGATCTGATAAGATTCACAACCAACAGCATTTATTGCAGATATAATCCACAGTAACCCTTAAACTCCCTTTAAACTCCCACATCTGACAAGAAGCACTTATCACTCTACTAAAGCTCATTTTTGCTCCTTCACAATCTACAGATCCAGAAAATAACACCGTCTTATTCCTCTACAAAACACTGCCCCAGGTTAAATTAATAGTTATGGTTTATATTTTAAGTTTAATCAAGAGACATATCTCAAAAAAATATAATCAAGAAAGAACCCACTCTACTCACTACTGCAGGCTTACTGTAAAGCCACGCTTAAAATATTTACTTAACTGTCTCTGTGCTGTGACCTCTCCTAAACAGGTTCCTCCAAGATCGGTTGTGAATTTCACTGTTTGTTAATTTTCCCAGATGCATTCCGATGTCCAGCGATACATGAATTCAAACAGCAAAGGCAGTAACTGTGTAGGTTCACTGCTGTGTCGGTTTCCTTCTCTCTCTCTCTCTCTCTCCTGCATTGTTCTCACCATGTGCTTTCTTTGTCTGTTATTCTCCCTTTTGGATCTGCTGCTGTTTTGACTTTTTTTTCCAAAATTCCAAAACAACGCAACAGCATATAAAACAACAATTGCTGCTCCTGGAATTCAAGGAAATCACCTCCAACACCTAAAATACCTCAAAAAAGGAGCAGCTGTTACAGCCAGAAATTTTTTCCATCCACCATCTTGGATTACCCAGAAGCTTGATAAATTCTGTTTTGTTTAAAACTAAGTGGTTTGACCATCCTCATCTCTCCTGCGATAACCATGCTTCAAATAATGAACCAAGTTATGGTCTGGGATAACATTTCTTGAAATGTTTTGAGGGGATCTGGCCTGGTCCATAACACTTAAAAATTGGTATTCCTTCATATACCCCAACACCTTTTCCCTCCCTTACATCCTATAAAAGATCATCTATGATCCACGTCTTAGGCTAAAGTTTAGATCACTATTTCCTCTTCCAATGTCTCGGAGTCGTTTTTTATGTTTTTACAAAGGGTTTTGGGGTTCTTCCTAAGTGAGAGGTGTTAAAAGATTGTTTTATTCCTTGTTGTCATTTAGTGCCTCTCATTTATAAAGCATCCCAAAGCCCTTTGTAAAATATGACAACTAAAAGGGCTCAGGATGAGTGGAAGAGAAAATAGTGGCTAGTGATGTAAAGTTTAAGCTAAGAGGTGGTTTATAGAATGTTTTATTTCTTATTATTGTCATTAGCTCCTTTTAAACCATTGGGCACCTCCACCTCTCACTTCCACCAAGTCACCTCTTCTCCATGAACCTGTTTGTAAATCATTTTTACAGCTGTTGAACATCTCCTTTCCAATTATTTCCCTGTTGTCAAATGGTTCCTGTCTCATAGCACAGTATGTTTGCCAAGTTGGAAAGATCTTAAGAAACATAAATGTCGATCATGAACAGGGCTTGCTACTGCAGACATGGACAGCAACCAATCAGCAAGAATTAATAATTCATTTTCCAACTAGGTTACAAGTCGTTGGAAGACCAATCAGAAATTCTGATACACCTTCCAAAGAAAATTCAGTACATTTGGAACTCTGACCCAGAGGGATGTGAAGACTCAGTCATTGATTATGCTTAACATTGAGATTGATAGCTTTGTACAGATCAAAAACATCAAGGCTGACGGGAATAGTGCAGGAAGACAGTGTTAGTCTCTGGATTTATTTAAGAAAGAGTTGGATAGAGCTCTCAAAGATAGTGGAATCAAGGGTTATGGAGATAAGGCAGGAAGCGGATACTGATTAAGAATGATCACCCATGATCATATTGAATGGTGGTGCAGGCTCGAAGGGCTGAATGGCCTACTCCTGCACCTATTGTCTATTGAGATCATGATTTCATTGAACAGCACAGTAGGCTGGAAGGGCTGAATGGCCTGTTGCTGCTCATTTGTCCTTATGGCTGATACTGGAATGATACTGGAGTGAAGATTGAATCAAAAAGCATATTTAGAATCGTGTCTTAAAACTATATGGGTGAGAAAGGAGAGGCAATTTCCTCCGTTTGGGAAGTCAGCAACAAATTGGAATTGCTGCTGAGAATGAGGAAAGAGTGATTTGGAGAAATTTGTTTACAGAGAAAGTATTTGGAGCATGTTTTGTCAGAAATAAGACAAAAACCACTGCGGAATTTTAGGAAACATTTTGAGGAATATTTGAAGAGAAGCTATGTGACAAGAGCAGAGGAGTATAATTTAGGAAAAAGATAAAATCCAGATTGCATTGGTTCATATTAGGGCGGCACGGTGGCACAGTGGTTAGCACTGCTGCCTCACAGCGCCAGAGACCCGGGTTCAATTCCCACCTCAGGTGACTGACTGTGTGGAGTTTGTACGTTCTCCCCGTGTCTGCGTGGGTTTCCTCCGGGTGCTCCGGTTTCCTCCCACAGTCCAAAGATGTGCGGGTCAGGTGAATTGGCCATGCTAAATAGCCTGTAGTGTTAGGTAAGGGGTAAATGTAGGGGTGTGGGTGGGTTGCACTTCGGCAGGTCGGTGTGGACTTGTTGGGCCAAAGGGTCTGTTTCCACTACTGTAAGTAATCTAATCTAATATTCTGCTCAATTGTTTCCGTTTATTTGTTACTTTTCCTGCATTGTATTGAGCCACTTTTCCATGGATATAAAATCAATGAACTGCATGAAATTTGCCTATTATTGGATATTCCATTTTATTTATTGTTGTTGAAGTAACTGGAAAAGGGTTAGATATTAGCTTTCAGAATGAGGGGTGTGTGTAAAATAGTGTCAGGTAGTTAGCCCATCATCTTCATATACATCCCGAAGGAGCCACCCCTGTAGATATTTCAATCAAACTCCTCAGATGTTTGGTGCAGGTGGGATTTGAACTTGCATCTTCTAGAGCAAAGGTAGGTGTACCACCACTGCACCCACCTCAAGTGCATCCCTGTATGGAAATACGTAAGTAAATAATTAAACACAACTGAACTTGTTAAAAGTTCTAATGAAGAGTCACCAGACTTGAAATGTTAAGTCTGATTTCTTTCCATTGATGCTGCCACACGTTTGAGCAATTCTTGTTTGTGTTTCAGACCTCCAGCATCCATAGTTCCTTGTTTTATTGTTAGAAGTTCAAATGGCCTCAAAATCAACCTACCCATACCGTAAACTGGTCAGCATAGGCAGGTGGGAGAGTGGAGACTTTGTTTTAAAGGTTTCCAAAATGGCAGGAAGGAAGGGTGGCTTGCTGTCTTTGGAGGGCCTCTTTTGCCCATTGGAAACACATTGGGAACATTCTTCAATCTCTCACCATCCCACCCTAAAGTGGGCAGATGCTACCCTTCCAATACAACTGTCTTCCTGGCATTTCAGTGAGCTGGATGGCAGACCTGTCAGTTCCCAGTGCGGAGCTCTGATGTTGCTTGGCTGTTGGCTAATCAGCTTTTAGCTAGCAAGTCCAGAGGGTGGGACCTACTTCCCCATCTCCACAGAATGAGGGTTAGGAGGGGGCAACAGAGCAAGAGGGTGATGCTCCAATCCCTTGTCCTGCCTGCCGCAAGGTTTGGCTGTGGATCAGGCTTCTTTCTGGACTGTTGGCTTGCCACTGGCATTTCTTCCAAGGCAAGGAGGTGTAATGGCAAATGGTCCACCCCACTCCCTTGCAGTTTTCGGCACCATGTGTCACTCAGGAACATGCTAGTGGTTCTAAATTTTGGTGAATGAGAAATAAACAGGATAGAAGTGGGCGCAGTCCTTCAGGAGAAGCATGCCTCATCAGGGCTGTAATTTGGGTGGAGATCGCCTTTCTGGAGAAACATTGCAACAGTTCCCATGTGACCCTGAACTGCTACCACCAAAACAAATAAACTTTTATTTTTCATTTCCTACATTTCAGGGACTTTACAGTGCTAGCTAATTGGCTACTCCATTTACATTTTAAAAACAAATATACTTCAACAATTGTACTTCAAAATTAATTAGTTGGCTGCAAAGTGCCTTGGGATGTCCTGTGGAGTCAGTGTAAATGGAAGTTCTTTGTTTTAATGGCCTTTCCCAATTCCTAAACTCTATTATGCTTTTTATCAGACTTGTGATATTAGGAAATAAGCTTCATTCAACTGAAAGAAAGAATACATTTGTTAGAATGCATTTCAGTGTCAATTTAAGAACATCAGAAGATAATTTGGTTCCTTAAACCGTATCCCTCTGCTTTTTAAATTGTTTAATTGTAGCATCCAGCTGTCTGAGCAATTATTTTACATGTTTATCTTGGTGTAAAGATATGTGTAATATCTCCTGCAAATTTACATTCCACTCCTTTACTGCCTGATCCTACCTTTTTGTTTAATTTTTAAAAAATATTGGCTTCTTTTCCCCTGCTATTTTATATTTTATTTGATGGGATAGTACCTTAAGGGCTTTATTTTTGGATTGCAAAGCTTGTTCTAATGCATAAATTATACTTCGACAGTGAAAGTCTTGTGATGCATCTCCACTTGTGTTTATATGGAATCCTCCAGAACTTGCTGAATTCTGAGTTTTGGTGTTCCTTTTATCATCCTTGGGCTGATGTTTAACATTTTAAAAGGCTTTTGAGATTCATAAAGTGTTTTTTTTAATGTGGTGTGAATGAGAAAATTAGACATTTCCATCATGTAACTAATGATGGGATAATAAAATATTCAGAAATTAGAAGAAAAATAATTCCCTTTACATGCTCCTTTCATGTCAGTTGAATGTTCCAAAACTAAACCAATCCTGGAGTGTAGCCTCTTGTTTTTGTAGGTAAATATAACAACCTATACACAGCACAGTTGCACAAATAGCAAATAAATTAACCAGTTCATGTCCCTCAGGTCTTAGATAGTACCTGTGCACCCTTGATTGAAACATCCTGGTTGGCTAGGACTGTTCACAGAGTGGATTGGAAAAGAACCTTCTCCTGCATAGGGATCACTGTTTTGGAAAAATAGAGCAAATGTCATTTAAGGCAGATGAAGCAAAGGCCCTTCATACAGAGGGTTGTGAATTTTTGTAACTCTATCTCAAAGGGCAGTGGAGACAGAGTGTTTGTATATTTTAAGGCAGAGTTTTATATCTTTGATAAGCAAGGAGGCGAAAGGCAATCAGGGACAACCATAGAGAATGCTGGAGAAACTCAGCAGGCCTGGAATTAATTACGGAGAGAGAAACAGAGTTAATGTTTCGAGTTCAGTATGACTTTATTCATCACTTTCTCTGTCCATCTTGCCCCTGGATCTCTCTCTCTCCCTGGTTGTTTATCAATCCCCTGGATCTCCCTCTGCTCCCTATTTATTAATATTCTAGATCTCCCTATGTCTGTCTTTATCAATTTCCCGGATCTCCGTCTGCTCTGTTTATTGATTCTCTGGATCTCCCTCTGTTATTAATCAACTGGATCTCCCTCTGTCTGTTTATTAATCGCCTGGATCTCCCTCTGTTATTAATCGCCTGGATCTCCCTCTGTCTGTTTGTTAATCGCCTGGATCTCTCTCTGTTATTAATCAACTGGATCTCCCTCTGTCTGTTTATTAATCGCCTGGATCTCCCTCTGTTATTAATCCCCTGGATCTCCCTCTGTCTGTTTGTTAATCGCCTGGATCTCTCTCTGTTATTAATCAACTGGATCTCCCTCTGTCTGTTTATTAATCGCCTGGATCTCCCTCTGTTATTAATCCCCTGGATCTCCCTCTGTCTGTTTGTTAATCGCCTGGATCTCTCTCTGTTATTAATCAACTGGATCTCCCTCTGTCTGTTTATTAATCGCCTGGATCTCCCTCTGTTATTAATCCCCTGGATCTCCCTCTGTCTGTTTGTTAATCGCCTGGATCTCTCTCTGTTATTAATCAACTGGATCTCCCTCTGTCTGTTTATTAATCGCCTGGATCTCCCTCTGTTATTAATCCCCTGGATCTCCCTCTGTCTGTTTGTTAATCGCCTGGATCTCTCTCTGTTATTAATCAACTGGATCTCCCTCTGTCTGTTTATTAATCGCCTGGATCTCCCTCTGTTATTAATCCCCTGGATCTCTCGCTGTTATTAATCCCCTGGATCTCCCTCTGTCTCTCTGTTTATTAATCCCCCTGTTTGCCATACCCCCGGCTCTCTCTCTCTCCCTCCCTGTGCAGGGAGCTGCGGGACTGGCGTTAGCACCTTCTCCCGCTAATCCTGGAGGGCTCACTCCGCACAAACTCTCAGCAAGTCGGAGCTGGGAGCGGGGTAACTCGATGCTGCCAGTTGCCATGGTCACAGGCCGGTTCAGAGAGCTCTCGGGCCCATATTAGGGGCTGTATTCCCGCCTCATCCTGACATCACCGGGCGCAGAGAGCCCTCCTCCTCCAGCCGCCTTTCGCTGCCTCACATTGACGCCGCCACTTCGCCCCAGTTTGCGGAGGTTGGCGGCGCCGAGCAGCAGCGGCGCAGAACAGGCGCAGAGCCCGGGCAATATCGGTGCAGAGCCCGGGCAGGATCGGTGCAGAGCCCGGGCAATATCGGTGCAGAGCCCGGGCAATATCGGTGCAGAGCCCGGGCAATATCGGTGCAGAGCCCGGGCAATATCGGTGCAGAGCCCGGGCAGGATCGGTGCAGAGCCCGGGCAGGATCGGTGCAGAGCCCGGGCAGGATCGGTGCAGAGCCCGGGCAATATCGGTGCAGAGCCCGGGCAATATCGGTGCAGAGCCCGGGCAATATCGGTGCAGAGCCCGGGCAGGATCGGTGCAGAGCCCGGGCAGGATCGGTGCAGAGCCCGGGCAGGATCGGTGCAGAACAGGCGCTAAGGCAGCGCAGTGTCGGGGTAAACGCGGCGGATCTCCTGCCCAGCGCCAACACCGTGCAACATCGTCGGGCGGAATCCAGCGGGAGGGCAGCAAGTGGCCTCTGAGAGTGTTACCCCCTCCCCACGACCACCCCTCACCCTCCCAGCTCTGCCTCTCACTCCCCCCACCCTCCTCACTCCAGGGGAAGGGGGGCAGGGTGGGGGCGCCGGCCGATCGGTCGGTGCTGCCTTCGGAAAGTTTCGCTCAGGGACAGTGAGCTCCCGCCGGGATGGAGCCGGCTTTAGGAGACGGGAGGACGGCTCGGCTTCTGCTGCTGGTGTCGGCGCTGCTGCTGCCTCCAGGTAGGATGGGGGTCTGGGGGAGAGAGGGGAGAGTAGGGGCTGGAGGGTGAGGGGTGGAGATGGGGGCTGAGGGGGAGAGGGGATGGGGCTGAGGGGGAGAGGGGATTGGGCTGGGGGGGAGAGGGGATTGGGCTCAGGGGAGAGGGGATGGGGCTGGGGAGAGGGGATGGGGCTGAGGGGGAGAGGGGATGGGGCTCAGGGGGAGAGGGGATGGGGCTGAGGGGGAGAGGTGATGGGGCTGAGGGGGAGAGGTGATGGGGCTGAGGGGGAGAGGGGATGGGGCTGAGGAAAGGGGATGGGGCTGAGGGGGAGAGGGGATGGGGCTGAGGAAAGGGGATGGGGCTGAGGGGGAGAGGGGATGGGGCTGAGGAAAGGGGATGGGGCTGAGGGGGAGAGGGGATTGGGCTGGGGATAGGGCTGAGGGGGGAGAAGGGATGGGGCTCAAGGGGGAGAGGGGATTGGGTTCAGGGGGAGAGGGGATGGGGCTGGGGGGAGAAGGGATGAGGCTGAGGGAGGAGGGGAATGGGGCTGAGGAGGGAGAGGGGATGGGGCTGAGGGGAGAGGGTAAGACAGCAGAGACTAGGGGTGGTAGGTGTCCTCACTGACGATCGAGAGTCTCGGAGTCGGAGGGAGGGAGCTTCGGCAATGGGGAGGGGGTTTGAGCCGCGGCTGGGAACTGCAGCACAATGTCCTCGGGTTGGTCACGGTGAAACTCTAACTGTTCCTGCAAAATATTACATTCAGCCAGAAAACAGAGACACAATGTACGGCTAAACTCTCTCCGTATCCCTTTTCCAATAGTCAGCCAATAAATAAGACAATTATTTATCGCGTTATGTTTCAAAGTTGCGTTAATTTCCCCGCAATCTAACATTGGGTACGTTATATTTTGTTAAATATCAGACATATTTTGGAGGTGGGGGGAGAACTGGAACGATTGTGCCTGTCAGGGGCAGGCTCGAGGTTGATTCTGAGCTGGAGGATTATTGTCTCTCTGGCTGCAATCCGGCATCTCGATCCGAACTCTCAACTCTGCTCCAGGAGCTACAGGATTCCAACCCAACCCGGAAATGTGTGTCCGCCGTGGAATCAGACCGAGAACTTGGCAGCACCGACACATCATCCCTTTTCATTCATCTTCCGAGGATTCCCTTAACCCAGATCCCATCTCCTGAAATTGATCTTCACCTGAATGAAGACAGTTTTAAAAAGTCAGTTAGTGGATTCCTGTCAGCCCGCGCCTCCCTTTAATCTCCAGTTTCACATCTACCCTTTTTTCCAAATGGTGGTTTTGTTTTTGTTTCTGTAGTTTTGGGTAGAATTGACGACAAATCTCTCAGCCCATTATATAAATCCTAATTTAGTATCTAACATCGGATTTATCTTTTACTCATGTTGCTTGCCAAAGTAAGATATTTTAAATCCTAAGTTTTGATCCTATAGTTTTCAGCAATGGTTCTGACACATTGGAGGGAATATGCCTATTTTCCTATGTCCTTCCTCAGGACTCAGGGCTTTGTGCTCTGTACTAATGAAACAATAGTGAATTGAGCCCTGTGTTGCTACATTTCTAAACTGCAACCTACTTCAAGATTTTTTTGTGTTACTCAAAATATGAACAAGAAAAATGACCCACATTTGCATGTTGATAATAAAATTACATGACAGAAAACCTTGTTTGAAGAACACTTCAATATTTGGGAATTGAATATTTCCAGTTAAAGATTCTTCACTTTTGGCAATGTTTTTATAATTGTCCCGTCGGTGCTAAGTGAGTATTACTTAATGGGTTGTGTAGATTTAGTTTATGCTGTGAAAGAATTGCATTTCGAATTTAATTTTCAAGTATTGAACTAGATTATTAGTTTCTCTTGCTTGTCATTAAAACCACAAACTGAGTTCATAAGCATGTGGATTCTTTGTGATCTTAGGAAGTTGGTCGGTTTCTTGGTGTTGGTACAGCCTAAGGCTTTGAGGTGAAGCTGGAGTTGGACTGTCGCCTTGTTAATGCTATGTATTCCAACATGACTGTGGTGATGTGCACTTTTAATGTGATTCAGTGTAACCGGTATCAGAACAGCCAACTGACACATCTGTTAAGATTTGGAAAATGCACAAGAACAACAGTTTCCTTTGTGTGACATTCTGTTGTGATTATATATTGTCTCAATCCTTTTCTGTCGCAATTGATTGTTAGCCCTGCTAAGCTGAGCACTTGACTATCCTCATGAAGTTGCAGGCTAGGAGATTTGGAATTCACATATAAATATTCTGCTTCAGTATGCGGTTTACATTCGTTGAAGTTTTGAGAACCCAGTGGTAATTGCCTGGGGGAATGGGAATACAATTTCACTTTTCCCAAATCTATTGAGGTCAGTTGAGAGCAGGGATTTACCATGCCCTGTTATTAAAGGCATTGTGTTGCAGAGTGGCAGACTGACTGGGAGAGATGCTATGATAATTTTGTGTTGATATTGTCCCTGCAGAGAGGATTGTCTTAAATCTTTCCTTTTGCATGTTTTTGGATTATTGACATTGCATTGATGCAATTCATTAATTAGCAGCCAAAGGAGAAAAGAGCAAGTTTAATTTGTATAAAGGCTTAGATAAATGTTTGATGGTTAGTCATACATGTCAGAGCACTGCTCTGTCGTCTCATTGATGATTAAGCTGGTCAACAGTGAAGAATGTTTGCTTCCAGAGAGATTTAAAAGAAATCAGGCTTGTAGGGTCTCTTGTAGCAGGCGTCACTGATTTATATCTTCTCCCAATTCTCCAGACACTTAACACTGCCTCCTTTTGTAGGCCAGCTCTTGGTTCTGGTGAATAATGTGTTTCCCATAGAATCTCAGTGATCACAGACAGCAACTGAAGTCACATTTAGATAGTTTGTGTAAATTAATTTGAGAGTTGCATTCCACAGTAATCTGAAGTTACAATAGTGATACATTGATACAGTGCACCGACAGTAACATCAGCTTTACGGTCAATGTGATATTCATGTTTACATTGTGTCCTGTAATGAAACACCCTGCCACTATCTCCTTAACACTTGTATCGATATAAGCTCGTAGGCATTCTGCAAGAGTGAGGTGGTGTAAAAGAGGAGGAGATTAACATACCTTGAGACTGTGGCAAAGCAGTTTTGAAAAGTACCGTTCTGTCAATCAGCTCAAAAGAAAATCCTGTCTTCTGACCCCCACCCCCCGGCTATCCTCTTAATCTCAGCATGTCCCAGATGGCACCAAGATATTGTCACGTGTCTGAGATGAAGTGTTGTTCCATAAGCCGATTTGTTGATGCTTCAAGTCCTAATTGAGCCAATTTTCAATCCTTTGTCATCTGCTAAGATGAAAAATTGAATAGTTTCATTCTGGTGTCTTTGGCACAGCTGATGATTAATTGAGTGCTTGTGAAGTTAGCTAACAATTTAATTTTCAATATAAAATTGGGGAAATATTAATTTGTTCAAGGATGGGGGAAATGACACAGAGCATAAAGCCTGTAAGACAAGACCATGTCAGTTTGTCTGCTCAGTATTAGCATTGCAAGTGTGAGTAAGGTGTGGGGTGTCACAACAATCTCTGTTTCATTTGAGGTGCTCTATATTTGGGTTAGGAGCAAGCTGTCGGCCCTATGGGCCAGTTCCTTCCACACAAGATAATCCCTTAATCTGATCATTCCACATAGCGGTCTACCAGGCCATTACCTATCACTCCTTATCAAGAATTTTTCTGTCTCTATCCTAAAGATATTCAAAGACTCTGCTCCACTTCCACTGTCTTTTAAGATAAAGAATTCCAAAGACACTCAAGCCTGTGTGAAATCTTCCTCCTCAGCTCCGCATCCTGCCCTGCTAGCTTCCTGATGAAGGAACGTCGCTCCAAAAGGTTGTACTTCCAAATAAACCTGTTGGGCTATAACCTGGTGTTGATTTTAATCTCTGTCTTAAATGGACGAACCATTATTTTGAAGCAGTGACTCCTGTTTGTAGATTCCTCCACAGAACAAAATGTGTTTTCCCGATCTGCCTTGTCCAAACCCTTCTAGATCTTGTATGTTTCAATTCGGACACCTCTTAATCTTCTAAACTCCAATCCAAGCCTGGTCTGCCCAATCTTTACACATCAAGCAACCCACCAATTCCAACTATTAGTCCAGTAAACCCTCCCTGAAATACTTCTCATGCATTTTGGTACTTCCTTTATATAAAGAAACCAGTACTGCATACGGCACTCAGACGTGGTCTCAGCCGTGCCCACTATAACTGACGCATAATGTTTGTTTTCAATTTCTCTTGCAATAAGCATAGCTTTCAGTTAGCTCTCCAAATTACTGCTGTACCTACACACTAACCTCTTGCAATTCATTCATTATGACACCCAGATCCCTCTGCATTTCAGAGTTTGTAACTCCTGACTAGTTGTATAATATCTATTAATTCTTTGCCAAAATGGAAAATTTTGCATCTTTCCACATTATATTCCATGTGTCAAATGTTTGCCACTCACTTAAACTTGTCATATCTCTTGGTCTTCTTCACAGCTCTATTTTCTCCCTATCTTTGTGTCATCAAATTTAGCAACCATGCTTTCAGTTTTTATTTCACTTATGCAAATTGTAAAATGTTGAGGACCCAGCACTGATCCCTGTGGTACAACCATCAAAATGCTTCACAAATTCACAAACCTGACTGCCCCGGTCAACCCATTATCTCAGCCTGTTCCTGCCTCACCAAACTTGCCTCCGCCTACTTGACACCGTCCTGTCCCCCTTGGTCCATGATCTCCCCAAATACATTCAAGACACCACCCTTGCCCTCCACCTCCTCTATGACTTTCATTTCCCCGGCCTCCAAAGCCTCAACTTCATGATGGACATTCAGTCTCTGTACACATCCATCGGCCATAACCAGAGCCTCCAAGCCCTCTGTTTCTTCCTCTCCTGCAAACCCAACCAGTATCCTTCCACCAACGCACTCGTTCGATTGGCTGATCTGGTCCTCGCCCTCAACAATTTCACCTTCAAATCTTCCCATTCCCTTCAGATCACAGTGGTAGCCATGGGCACCTGCATGGGCCCCAGCTATGCCTGTCCCTTTGTCGGGTACGTGGAACAGCCCATCTTCTGTAGTTACACCATCACCACTCCCCACCTCTTCCTTTGCTACATCGATGACTGGATCAGTGCTACCTCATGCTCCCACAAGGATGTTAAACAGTTCGTCAACTTCACGAACATTTTCCACCCCAAACTCAAGTTCACCTGGACCCCTCCCCTTACTGGAGATCTCCATCTCCATTGCCAGTGACCGACTGAACATGCACATTTACTTCAAACCCACCAACTCTCATAGCTACCTGAACTACACCTCCTCCCACCCTGCCTCCTGTAAAAATGCTATCCCTTATTCCTAAATCCTCTGCCTCTGCCGCATCTGCTCCCAGGAGGACCAATTCCACCATAGAACGTCCCAGATGGCCTCCAAATTCAAAGACCACAATTTTCCCTCCCACATGGTCAGCGATGCCCTCCAGTGCATCTCCTCCACTTCTCGCACCTCTGCCCTTGAAACCCACCCCTCCGACCGTAACAAGAACAGAACCCTCTTGATCCTCACCTTCCACACCACCAACTTTCAGATACATCACATCACATCACCCTCCGCCATTTCTACCACTTACAAACAGACCCCCAACCGGGGATATATTTCCCTCCCCACCCCTATCTGCATTTTGTAGAGACCATTCCCTCTGCAATTCCCTTGTTAGGTCCATGCCCCTCCCCCACCAACCCACCCTCCCCTCCCAGCACCTTCCTCTGCCTCCACAGGAAATGCAAAACCTGCGCCCACACCTCTGTCCAAGGCCCCAAAGGATCCTTCCACATCTGACAGAGATTTACCTGCACTTCCACACACGTCATGTACTGTTTCCATTGTGCTCAATGTATTCTCCTCTACACAGGGGAGAGAGGCTGCCAACTTGCGGAACGTTTCAGAGAACATCTCTGGGACACACACACTAACCAACCCCACAATCCTGTGGCCGAACACTTTAACTCCTCCTCCCACTCCACCAAGGAGAGTCAAGTCCTGGGCCGCCTCCACCACCAAACTCTAGCCATCTGATGCCTGAAGGAAGAACGCCTCATCATCTGCCTTGGGAACCTCCAACCATGTGGGATCAATGTGGATTTCACCAGTTTCCTTATTTCTCCTCCTCCCACCTTATCCCAGATCTAACTTTCCAACTCGGCACTGCCCTCTTGAACTGTCCTACTTGTCCATCTTCCTTTCCACCTATTAGCTCCACCCTCCTCTCTGACCTATCACTTTCACTCCCACCTTCATCTACCTTTCGCATTCACAGCTACTCCCCCAATTACCCCCACACCATCCCCCTCACATTTATCGCTCTGCTCCCTTGGCCCCAAGCCTCATTCCTGATGAAGGGCTTATGCTCAAAATGTCCACTCTCCTGCTCCTCGAATGCTGCCTGACCAGCTTTGCTTTTCCAGCACCACACTTTTTGCCTCATTATGCTTTGCCAATCAGAAGAAGACTCCTTTATGCCTCCTGTCTGCTTGTTAGTTAAACAATCTTCTGTCCATGACAATATGTTATCCCATGCATCACAAGTTTAATTTCCACAGTAGCCTTTGATGTGGCACCTTATCAAATGTTGTCAGTAAATCCATTGGTTCCCCCTTATCAGAAGTACATTTTAATTCTTCAAAACTCTCGAGTTAGTTAAATAATTTCCATGTTTACTCTGCATGATTAACTTGAACTTCTAAGGGCCATTCTATAACACCTTTAATAATAGCTTCAAAGAGCTTTTTTATGACAGATGTTAAGCTGAATGCCCTGCAGTTTCCTGTTTCCTTATCTTCCTCCCTTGTTGAATAAAGGAGTTGCATTCACTATTTTCCAATCTCATGGAATCTTCTGCAAATTTAGGAAATTTGAAAACAGCACACAATCTATCTCACTAACCATTTCTTTTAAGACCTGAAGATGAACTCCATGAGAAGCCAAGGACCTATCAGGCAGTATGTCCAACAATTTGCTCAGCAAATTTTTTTAGATTCAATTCCCTACAGTGTGGAAACAGGCCCTTTGGCCCAACCAGTCCATACCGACCCTCTGAAGAGTAACCCACCCAGACCCATTTCTCTCTGGCTAATGCAGCTGGGCAATTTAGCATGGCCAATTCACCTAACCTGCACATCTTTGGACTGTGGGAGGAAACCCACGCAGACACGGGGAAGAATGTGCAAACTCCACACAATCACCTGAGGCTGGAATTGAACCCAGGTCCCTGGCGCTGTGAGGCAGCAGTGCTAACCACTGAGGCACCGTGCCGCCCCAAAGATTGTGATATTCCTGAGCTCCTCTATAATGAAGAGCAATGCAAAGTAAAAACAGCAGGAGGAACTCAGCAGGTCTGGCAGCATTTGTGGAGAGAGAAATGGAGTTAATATTTTGAGTCCAATATGATTGTTCCACTGTTCTGAAGAATAATATTGATCTTATTAAAGTTGATCTTGCTTCACACACCTCCTGTGCAGTGTAACTTATATGCCTCATTCTGTCTAAACACCTTATGATCTGTATCTGCTTATTATGATCTGCCTGTTCTGCTTGTAAACAAAGCTTTTCACTACTTAAGTACATATGACTACAATAAATTAAATCAAAGAATCGTGTTTGATTTGAAAAGTTGACTCTGTTTCTATCTCTGCAGATGCTGCCAGATCTACAGAGTTCCTCTAGCTCTTTCTGTTTTTGTTTTAATATCTAGTATCCATAGTATTTTGTTTTATTATCAATGCAAAATACGTGTTAAATTCATTTGCCATCTCCTTATTTTCCATTATTAGTTCCACCTTCTGTAGGAACAAAGATCAATTTGTTGACTCTTTGTGGATCTTTCTTAAATATCAATAGAAACTTTACTGTGTGTTTTTATATTTTCTAATTGGCTTTCACCCCTTATACTCAAATTTTAGCCTTCGCATTCATTTTTTCTTTTTTTTTAACTCTAAAATTTTGTCCACTCCTTTTTGTTTTGACTTGTCACCCATCTTTATGCAATTACATACATTTTCTTTTAGCCAGCTACCTAGTGATGTTGTTCTTGGATATCTGTGAGTTGGATAATTAGATTAGACTTACAGTGTGGAAACAGGCCCTTCGGCCCAACAAGTCCACACCGACCCGCCGAAGCGCAACCCACCCGTACCCTTACATTTACCCCTTACCTAACACTACGGGCAATTTAGCATGGCCAATTCACCTGACCCGCACATCTTTGTGACTGTGGGAGGAAACCGGAGCACCTGGAGGAAACCCACGCAGACACGGGGAGAACGTGCAAACTCCACACAGTCAGTCGCCTGAGGCGGGAATTGAACCCAGGTCTCTGGTGCTGTGAGGCAGCAGTGCTAACCACTGTGCCACCGTGCCGCCCAATTACAATATAATACATTTAAACTAGAATTGTAGAAATCACAGAGCAGAAGGAAACCATTTGACCTACTGTGATTATGAAGTCATTATCTGCAGAGATTACTCAAGTAATGGTCTAACTGGGCAAGTTAACCTAATTGTAAATGATTACCAAATTCAGAGTTCACTTGTGCCAGCTTGGAAAAAGAAGTTAGTTGCATATTTAATTAACTGATGTACATTGGATGAAGAACTATCCATGTATTCATCTACATACACAAAATGATACAAATTTGATTTTAATATGAATCTGTCTGATATCTATATATCAATGACATAAAAGCTGAAAATGTTGGAAATACTCAGCACTGAGATCACTGAGCTGAAGCCATTAGCTCTGATTTCTGTCCCCACAGATACTGTCTGACTTGCTGAGTATCTTCTGAGTTTCAGCTTCTGCAGTATTTCACATCTGGTTTCACTGACTGTAATCTATCTTCATGATTTGTTCACTATTGAAGTCTGCGACATTGTGTATTCAGCACAATTCAGTGTGCCATGCTTACCGATAAACAGTGGTACCATAGGAATAAAATAAACCATTCTCTTTTTTATATCAGACTGCTGGGTTGCAGTCACAGACTGACAGGTTTACAGCCCCTAGCTAGAATGTCTGCACCATTTCAGATCTGCATCCTGTTAATTCCAATGAGCATCAGTTTTTTTTTCAGCATCTTTGAAGTAGGAAAGGCAGATTAAATCAAACTTTGTACTTGTGTTTAAATAACACACAAATGGTTTGTAATTTGGTTATTTTGTTTTTAATTTTTTTAAATAACTGTTTACTCAGGATGCAGTCTGTGGCATGCCCAAATGCTGAACAGCCAAAATCTTCACAAAGGTCTTTACAAACATAGCTCTGAATCCTTTGTTCAGAGTACAAACATTGACTAATGAATGTAAATTGCTTTAAATTTCCCTTTAATGCCCAAAATAATTTTGGGACTCAGGCATCTGGAGTCCAGTCTCACTTGTTGGTCCAATGACCCTCCTCTTCACCACCACAGTTTCTTCTGGAAATTTCCTTCTTTTCCTCATGACACCTTTCGTTCCTTCAGGACAACCTCTCTGTGGTGCAGTAGGTGATTGATTATGGCTCCTACTTTCTCAGACCTCCGGCCTCTTCTCCCTCTTAACTTTGAAATGAAGGTCCACCATATGTCAGCTCTCTCAGGACAAGGCTCCTATAATACTTAAATTTAAACCATCTATTCACCGTTTCCTGACTTACCATGTCTCTTACAGTTCCACCTTGATGTTATCCTGTGACGTAGGCCTCAGTCAGTTGTGTTGTTTCCCTTAGAGATCTGTAAGGTTTTTTTTCCCTGAGGTATGATGATGATAACTGCGATTAAAGTCTGGTTTTTATCACAATTTCCCACTCTTCGGGCTTGATGCTTCTGCACCTTAACTGCCCTTGGTCAGTTCTGCTGCTTGTCATGGGTGAGTGGATATTTGAAATGACCATTCTTTATGACCTCGCGTTTGAAAGTGAGTGTTATTATTATACTTGTACATGGTCAGTTTTACACAGTTGTTTATATAGTCATCAGAGAAACCTATCGGAGCTTCCCTCTCTTGTTTACTCGAAGCATTAAGATCACTTGAATCAAATCCTTCTCCCCACCCACTGCTGTTTTTTGATGTTTATTAAGCTAGCATAGATCATAGGTTTGGTCTGCATTTGAGCTCTCAATTTTGTAAGCATGATGAAAATCTTTCAAATTAACACAATAGTGTTGGGGATAAGATATATAGGCAATTGTAAATAGTCATGTAGTGAGGAACTGAGCAACCTCTGCCAGTGTAGAGTCTCTTTCAGCAGTTGATGAACAGACACTGGGATGTCATTAATGGAAACATTTGCATATAAGCAGATGACAGGAGTAGGCCATTCAGCCCCACTTGATTGCTCTGCTATTCAACAAGGTCATAGCTGACCCAATCATGGCCTCAAATCTATGGTCCTGCTTTTCCCAGAGAAGCACTGACTCTCTTGTTATAGATCACCCTGTGCCTTACAGTGACCCTGCCTTCACCACCATTAGTGGGAAGAGAGTTATAAAGACTCTCAACCCTTTGAGGGGAAAATATTGCTCTGGATCTCAATTTTGACTGAGTGACCACTGATTCTCAAATGGTGTTCCCTAGTTTTAGTAACTATGGTGCAGCTTGGAAGCATTTCCACTCTCCTACCTTTCCTTCTATGAAAATCCCAGAAAAATATAACCTGGTCATTTACAATAACCTGGATGGTGGAACCTCGCTGTGTGTAAGTTGGTTGGTTGTTGTGTTTCCATCCGTGACAGCAGCGACGTTCACCGTGAAGTGATCTGTGCTAGGTTTCCCTCCTATTTTGTAGTTTTGTTTTTGATCTTTTATTATAACGCGTATCAAATAATCTCAGCTTTTCTTCACCCTAATTATTTAATTCCAACATTGTGTTGCCAATATCTTGGGAACATCTTGCTACATCAGTATTTAGGTTTCAGCATCTAAGGTCCCTGTCCAATCACACTTCACCTTTTTGAGTGCAGTGTGAGAAATCTGAATTATAGCTTTAACCATGTGCAATGCAGGATAACTCCAAAGTGAAAGCACTTAGGATAGGAAAATAAACTTCAAAATTGTTTCTATTTTAGTGTAGCTCTCTCCCACCCCTGCTGTTTGTTGTCATTTAGGACAGGGCCACTACAATATGTAAAAAAAAACAGTGAACTCCCTAGCATAAGACATTACATCATTCCAATTAGTGTAGTTTATTGTGAAGAAGTGGCGTGTAAACAAGTATCCAGGTCAGCAAATGCCTAAACTCCGTTGAGGCATAAGGAAAGCTATCATCTCTCTGGTGAACTGCAGTTCGAAACTAAAAACAAAATTGTCTCCTCATTAGAATCTTTACAGTGCGGAGCTGCATTTAGCTCTGCATCCCTCCGGTGAAGGGATAGATGTATTGATATACGAAAGGCATTAAGAGATTTAAAACCATCCAGTAGGTACCCAGCTGTGATTGGGCATAATGTGTATTGTGGTCAGAGGTACAGGGATATCCATATAATGTACGGAGGTTGATGGTGCTGTTAGGGGCACTTGAAAAATAATTCAATAATAGTTGCCTGAACATTGGGTGGAAATCAATGTGGAAGGGGCAGATGCAAATGAGGCATGGCCGTGTATGGCAAAGGTGTAGACAAAGTGATGCAATTGTGATTTTACAGAAATTGACAAGAAGTTGTTTCCCCTGATTGGAACGTTTATAACTCAATAATAAGTGATCAGCTGGCGAGGTGTACGGAGAGTAATGGCTTCACTGGTTGGCTTGCGAAGCTTCGGACTTCCCTGGCCCACAGGGCCGTGACTCCTGCATTATTGACTGTGTCATCAATACTGAGATCGAAACCCCATGTTTGGGCTCATAAGACCCAAAGATATGGGAATGTTTAGGAAAGTGGAGTTAATATCCAACTTCACTTGTTCTCTTGTTGAATGATGGAGCAGGTTTGGGACTGCAGAGTCTCTTTGTCCCATTATTCTGTTATGTGTGTCACCCAAATCATGTGTCCTTCTGGAATCTTAACCAACAGTGGTTATACCTGCTATGTTGTGGGACCACCATCTGTAATATTGAAGGGGATAATTGGTGCCCTGTGCATTGGTTTAGTGAATGGCTGTTTACTCAGTCTAATCTAAAATGAAAATGGGTTGACTGTGCTGAAAGCAGCTCATGTCATTGGCCGGACCTGGGGTGTAAGGGCAGGTAAAGGACATGGAAGATGGTGTTTAGGCACTTAAATTTAAAAAAAAATTGTGGTGATGCAGTGGCTCAGTGGTTAGCACTGCTGCCTCACAGCACCAGGGCCCCAGGTTTGATTCCAGCCTCAGGCAACTGTCTGTGTGGAGTTTGCACATTCTTCCCGTGTCTGCATTGATTTGCTCTGGTTTCTTCCCACAATCCAAAAGATGTGCAGGCCAGGTGAATTGGCCATGCTAAATTGCCAATAGTGTTAGGTGCATTAGTCAGAGGGAAATGGGCGTGGGTGGGTTACTGTTCGGAGGGTTGGTGTGGATTGGTTGGGCCAAAGGGCCTGTTTCCACACTGTCAGGGATCTAATCAACAATTGAAATAAAATAATGATTGCTGGCATGGCCCATGTGCTGGGGTTTTGCATGTAGGCTGAATGGAGATGTGCCTTTCTGATGTTGATCTATCCCTCCTCTTCAGCAGGAACAACTACCTTTTGCTTCTTCACCTGCTGGTCTGGTATAAGCCTGCACACTGTATTGAAATAGTGTTTCATTGTTATAAACAAAACGAAAGAACTGCTAGAAGTCTGAAAAAAAATCCAGAAATTGCTCGAAAATCTCAGCAGATCTGGCACTATCTGTGGAGAGAAATCAGTTAATGTTTTGGGTCCAGTGACATGCAAACAGAGGAAAGGGGTTTTACAAAAAGGGCCACTGGACTCAAAATTCTGATTTCTCTCCTCAGATGCTGCCAGACCTGCTGAGATTTTCCAGAAAGTTTTGTTTCTTTTAATGGTTATACCTGTTCTATCAGTAGCTTCAACCATAGTCACCGTCAGAATTTCCTGCCGAGCTCTACTTCAGGCCTATCTACAACATGTAGACTAAAGCACTTTATTGCCGAAGGTGAGCCATCTTTTTAGAGCTGGGCAATAAATACTGACTTTGCCTCTTTGCTCATCCCAGGAACAAATTTTTAAAAAACACCAGTGACCCTTTAAAAGTAAATGGTTGCACCTGATAGATTGCAAATCTCATTATGCTGCAAGTGCACAGCTCAGGGTCGAGAGCTGATTTCTGTATGTAATTTATAAAGGGAAGTGGTGAGATCTGATTGTAACATTCATTAACCAGTTTGCTTCTATAATCACTCAACCTGTAGAGCTATCCCAGGAGACTGCTGATCTGCTTCAACTGAATTCACAGGCTGCCCCTCTCCTTTGAGCATATAGCAGTACAGGCCCTTCGGCCCTCGATGTTATGCTGACCTTTTATCCTACTCGAGATCAAACTAACCTCCATACCTTTCATTGTACTATCTTCTATGTACCTATCCAAGAGTCGTTTAAATGTCCCTAATGTATCTGACTCAACTACCACTGCAAGGTAAAAACAAGGGCTGCAGATGCTGGAAACCAGAGTCTAGATTAGTGTTGCTGGAAAAGCACACCAGGTCAGGCAGCATCCGATAGCAGGAAAATTGACGTTTCTGACAAGAGCCCTTCATCAGGAATAGAGGCAGGGAGCCTGCAGAGTGGAGAGATAAATGAGAGGGGGGGGGGTGGGGGTGGGGAGAAAGTAGCATAGAGTACAATAGGTGAGTGGGGGTGGGGATGAAGGTGATAAATCAGAGGGTGGAGTGGATAGGTGGAAGGGAAAATAGGCAGGTAGGACAGGTCATGAGGGCTATCACTGCTGGCAGTGCAGTTCATGCATCCACTACTCCCTACGTATAGAACATATATGTGTCTGACATCTCCCCAAAACCTTCCTCCAATCATCTTGAAATTATGCCCCCTCATGATAGACATTTGCATCCTTCACTCCAATGAGATTTGGTTTGCACAGAATTGGTTCAGCACAGGAGGAGACTGTTTGGTCCATTGTTTCTGTACCACATTATCATAACTCTGCGCGTTATTTGTTTGCAATAGCCTGTTAGGCTTACCTTCATTTTAGATATATTGAATGTGCTGCACTCCACCACACTCTCATGCATTACCTCCCAGGCATTAACCACACTCAGCGAGAGGGAGGTTTTTTTTCTGTTATCACTTTAGCCAATCACTAGAGTTACAGAGATGCACAACATGAAAACTTACCCTTTGGTCCAACTCATCCATGCCGACCAGATATCCCAACCTAATCTAGTCCCATTTGCCAGCATTTGACCCATATCCCTCTAAACCCTTCCTATTCATATACCCACCACTTCCTCTGGCAGCTCATTCCATACACGTACCACCCTCTGTGTGAAAAAGTTGCCCCTTAGGTCCCTTTTATATCTTTCCCCTCTCATCCAAAACCTATGCCCTCTCTATGCCTCTTCACTCTCGATCCTTTCCGAAATGGGTGCAGTTTCCCTACCCACTGTGTGCCCACTCGTTGTTTCAAATACTTCTGTAAAGTCACCTCTCAACCTTCTTTAAAGAAAATGGTCCCAACCCTTTCAATGACACTTTATGATTCCTGATGAATGGCTTATGCTCGAAACGTCGAATTCTCTATTCCTGAGATGCTGCCTAACCTGCTGTGCTTTGACCAGCAACACATTTGCAGCAATGACACTTTATAACTCATTTCTGACACCATTCCATTGACTCATCTCTGCATTCTCTCATATTTTGCATCCTCCTCCAGAACTGGGTGCTGTACTACAGCTGAGGCCAATCTAGTGTCTTGGACAATTTTACCACTACCTTTTTTTGTACTCTATTTAATAAAGCTAGGATAAATCGTCCTCTGTTAATTGGTTTATCAAACTGTCCTTCACATGTATACACACATCTTCTGACCTGCTCACCCCCTTAGCGTTGTAGCCCCTCCTTTATACGTCTCTCCACATTTTTCCTCATAAAGTTAATCACCTCATGTTGCTGATCTTGTATTTGCTTCCTTTTTTTGAACAATGATGTAACATTTACAGTTCTCCAGTCCTCAGGCACCACACTTGAGTCTAATGATGACTAAATATTTCTGTACAACACCTCCACGCTCACTTCCCACACTGTCCTCGACTGCATCTCCTCAGATGCCAGTGCCTCATCAATTTTTAAAATTTGTTTCATTGCATCAAACTAGTCATTCCAAATCTCAAACCGAATGCATTCCTGCTTTATGAGATTGGAAGTTTGAGTTGAAATGCTTAAACTGGTAGCGGAGTTGATGTGATGTTTATGGTCTTTGTTTCTAGTTATAGATTGTAGCACTGTGATGTTTTTGTGGATTTATTACATTTCATGAGCAAAAAGAAGTGTATACGATTCATGAGTTCTTTACAGTGACGGTAAGACCAATATTGAACGTGAAGGCAGTTTGTTTTCTGTGTTTGGTTGTCTATGTGCTCTTTTCATCAGCATTCATTTTGCTTTGACCAGCTGGATGTCTGATTAGACTAGATTTCCTGCAGTTTGGAAACAGGCCCTTCGGCCCAACCAGTCCACACCGACCCTCCAAAGATTAACCCACCCAGACCCATTTCCCTCTGACTAATATTTAGCATGGCCAGTTCACCTGACTTGCACATCTTTGGTGTATTTGAAAATCCACCAGCTCCTTGACTGTCTGAATGAATAAATGTTCATCAGCAAAATCTCTGCTGGCCTGGTCTTGAGGACATGCTCTGTCCAGAGAGCTGCCTGGCTCCTTTACCCAGGTTCAGGCACTGTGAGGCTGGTAGAATAAGTGTGCCTGGAGGTACTGCAGAAACTGTGTGTGTGTGGTCAGTACGTGATCTTGCTGAGCACTTTGTTCTCAACTGAATGGACACACCCAGGAGACTGACTTGCTAGGTTATCTGGAAATGAGCAGGAGCAAGTTAGCCTCCATTACCAAAGTCCTTTTAGTTAAAGAATAAGTAACCTACTTATAACCAAGCACCTTATCACTAAAGTCATAGACAGTAGTGGAAGGTTTGAATTCCCTCTTGCTTAGCAACAGGGACAATTCTCGAGTAACCCGACTCACCGTGAAATATGACCAATTTGCCACCATCCTTGGACCTGTGCCACATCCTACAGAATGATAACTCCACACACTGCAGCTTCAGCCTTAGCTGCTTGTCTGATGGTGACCCATTTAATGTCAGCATTATCTTCTACAACTAGCTTGAACACTGACATTTATACCTATTTTTTAAGTGTATGCTTTCAGCAATTGTTATCCCAAGACTGATGTTCCTCAGCAGCTGAATGATGGACGTTTTCCATCAGACCTACAGTGAGAAGCCTAGGTTAATGCTCACCACTTTGGCAGTTGCTTTCAAGAAGGAATGACAGCTGAATTACAAAAACTGCATCTTTTATTTCTAAAACAACACCTTGCACTTGTGCCATTATCCGACTTCAGGCTGCTGTAGAAGCTTCTGTGCAAAACAGGGGTACTTGACATATCGGGGCCTCAAGATAGCATTAAAAAGTCCTAATCAGACAGTGGCATTGTCTCACACTGCTCATATCTAACATTTACAGTAATTAATGCATGAAACTGTTGTTACTCATTAAAATTAGCTCTCTTGACCCTGAGAATTTGAAGCAAGGAAGTTAATTATTTTTATAGAGTAGTAAATAGCTGTAATGCACCCCTTCTGAATAAAAGCAGGAAATCACTTTATTCTGATTTTTTTCCCTTATTAATTAATAATCACAATATTTAAAGTTGTGATGTTTGATAAATGGTTGTTTGGCAGTGCTGATGCTTTGTTATTTGAGTTTTTGAATTGCATTCATCAGGACAAGTGCAAGAATACCAGATTCCAAACAAACTCATCAATTTATAAAAACAAGTGTAGGACTGTGATGACTGAAGATTTGAAACAAATGCAGAAATTGGT
The DNA here is from genome assembly GCF_020745735.1 of Hemiscyllium ocellatum. Lineage (NCBI taxonomy): Eukaryota > Metazoa > Chordata > Chondrichthyes > Orectolobiformes > Hemiscylliidae > Hemiscyllium > Hemiscyllium ocellatum. The sequence goes on from NC_083429.1 coordinate 53,585,909, forward strand.
GGAAAAACTCCGATCTGGTAGTATCTGTGGAGAGAAGGCAGAGTTTACGTTTCAACTTGAGATATTATCTCTGTTTCTTTCTCCACAGTTGATGCCAAACTTGCTCAGTTTTTCCAGCAAATGCTGTTTTATGTCAACCTTGTGTGCAGTACGAAAAGATACCGATTGCTTAGCAGTTTGACTCCAGCTGACTAGTCATTGACATGAAGAAAGCAACAAGTATCTATGACATCCTGATCATAGCTACTGTTCACTTTGTTACATGTTAAAATCTAAACCACATTTGTTAAAGATATGGCAATGAGTTACAAGTTGCAATCTACTCAACATGAAGTTACATGACTGGCTGTTCATGGTAATGCTTCACAGGAAGTATTGGTCATAATTACAGAATTGAGATGTGCACCAAAGCACAATGAGAATTGAATTTGATTCAGGCTTCAATAGTCTTGATATTTTTAATATATAATTGTTTTAACAGTCAAATAGCAAACTGGAGTTCAATTTGGATGTCAAATAGACCTGATTAAAGCTTGAGAGCTCAAAGATCCAAAATTGAAATGGAAATTGGCACGAGAGTTGAAATTATTGTGACATGGAAAGTTTCCATAGTAAAATGGGAGCACAGAAAATTACAATAGAAAAATTGTAACACATAATAGAGGTTGATTGTTTTATCTGATAAAGAAAGGTGATGGCTGAGTGGTTAGCACTGCTGCCTCTCAGTGCCGTAGACCCAGATTCAATTCCAACCTCTGGTGGCTCGAAGGTTGAAGACAGGGTTGCTTACCAGACTGGAGACCTGTGACCACAAGGAACGGTGCTAGGGCCATTACTTTTCGACATTTAGAGAAATGATTTGGAAATGAACATAAGAGGTATAGTTAGTAAGTTTGAGGATGACACCAAAATTGGAGGGGTAGTGGACAGCAAAGAGGGTTACCTCAGATTACAACAGGATCTGGATAAAATGGGCCAATGGGCTGAGAAGTGGCCAATGGAGTTTAATTCAGATAAATGCGAGGTGCTGCATTTTGAGAAAGCAAATCTTCGCAGGACTTATACACTTAATGGTAAGGTCCTAGAGAGTGTTGCTGAACAAAGAGACCTTGGAGTGCAGGTTCATAGCTCCTTGAAAGTGGAGTCGCAGGTAGATAGGATAGTGAAGAAGGCGTTTGGTATGCTTTCCTTTATTGGTCAGAGTATTGAGTATAGGAGTTGGGAGGTCATGTTGCGGCTGTACAGGACATTGGTTAGGCCACTGTTGGAATATTGTGTGCAATTCTGGTTTCCTTCCTATCAGAAAGATGTTGTGAAACTTGAAAAGGTTCAGAAAAAATTTAGAAGGATGTTGCCAGGGTTGGAGGATCTGAGCTACAGGGAGAGGCTGAACAGGCTGGGGCTGTTTTCCTTGTAGTATTGGAGGCTGAGGAGTAACCTTATAGAGGTTTATAAAATCATGAGGGGCATGGATAGGATAAATAGACAAAGTCTCTTCCCTAGAATCGGGGAGTCCAGAATTAGAGGGCATAGGTTTAGGGTGAGAGGGGAAAGATTTAAAAGGGACCTAAGGGGCAACTTTTTCATGCAGAGGGTGGTGCATGTATGGAATGAGCTGCCAGAGGACGTGGTGGAGGCTGGTACAATTACAGCATTTAAAAGTAATTTGGATGGGTATATGAATAGGAAGAGCCTAGAGGGATATGTGCCAAGTGTTGGTAAATGGGACTACATTAGGTTAGGATACTTGGTCTGCATGGACGAGTTGGACTGAAGGGTCTGTTTCCGTAACCCAAAGGTGTCCAGATTAGGTGGATTGGGTCATGCTAAATTGCCCCTTAGTGTCCATCAGTGTGCAGACAGGTGGTTTATCCTCTGGGTAGGGGGCTGGGTCTGGATGGGATGCTCTTCGGAGGGTTGGTATGGACTCAATGGCCTGCTTACATGCTGTAGCGATTCTATGATTTGGTGTGTAATGAGCATGAAGTTAGATATTTATGTACAGACCAACCTGGCATAGATATTGCAAAATTGAAGGCCAGTACAAAACATTTACAGCATGACAGGCCATTGAGCTGAACAGAGCCATGCAATGTTTATGCAAGACAAAAGTTTGTCTCATTTATATCATCAACGTATCCATTCCTTTTATTTAACTTCCCCTTCAATGCTATTTCCCACAACTTTTGGTAGCGAGTTCTCACCACTTTCTGGATAACGCTGTTTCTTTTGAATTTGCTGTTGAATCTGTTGTTGACCATGACCCACAGGTTCTTGTCTCTCCTGCAAGTGGAAATATTGCCCGTGGATCTACCCAATCAAATCCTTTTTGTATCCTTGAAGATCACTTTCAGAACGTCCTTCAGTCTTCCCCGGGGAAAATCTGTTCACTGTTTTTGACGGTCGTAGTCTTTGAGTTGTTATCAGTCTGGTAATTTTTCCTTGAACATAAACATTTTAGAAATTTCAGAGCAGAGCTGATCCTGGGTTCTCCAAAGTACTGATCAAAACATTCTATAAAGGTTCGATATAAATGTCACATTACATCTCTTTAAATTAATTCAATCGTTATTAATGGAAACGTTGTTTTTATAGGCTTGTGTACCAATTTTGGTTACTTTTTAAACAATACATGACCATGTTACTATTGCCGTGATGTTTGCCCCACACTTATCGATATTGACTTTCATTTGCCAATTGCTCACCCTTTCACTTCACTTTATTAATGTCTTCCTGCATTTAAGCACAACTTTCCTATTTAAGTTACTCAACCAACTTGGTGTAATTCACAAATTTTCACAAGATATAGCACAACAGCAGATACATTTAAAACACAGGATAAACAGGATAAGTTCAGGCTGGAGTTGGCTTTGTTTCATTTTGTTCAAATTGTGTTCCAATTTTGCATGTGTGACAGGTAGGCTAGACAGGTGTATTGTCACAAATATTCCAATGTCCCAGGGCTATTACATTCTCTGTAAACGTCAAAAATCTTTTTTTAGAAAAGAGAGATAAAGTTCTAGCTACTAGCTGCATGCGTGATACCACCAGGTTTCATGTTTTAAAAAGTCTACTTCACTATTGAATACATTTTTTGTCGGCAACTTTTTTATTATTAAGCTAACATGAGGAACTTTCCCTTTGATACTTCCCACCTGTTGCTGATCTGTGTGAAAATACAGTCCTTATCGCAAACAGTCCACAGTTGCTGTCAGTCTCTAGTTAGTTTCAGTAACACTGTTTCATTTGAATAGCAAATTTTTTGAAGACCATCGACAGGTGATTTCCATAGTTTTTAGAGAGATCCTTAAATCCACTAGACTGTTCTGATGAATCTTCTTCCTGAGACTGAATAAATCTCTCAATTCTTAGACAGCTGCAGAATGTATTTATTCAACAAAAGTCTCTATCTTCTGGATTTCACACAACAGTGGATTATAGTCTAGCAGGTTTATTTGAAATCACAAACTTGTGATTGCATATAAACCTGTTGGACTATAACCTGGTGTCATGTGACTTCTGACTTTGTCCACCCCAATCCAACACTGGACCCTCCACGTTGTGGTCTACTGGATTTGACAGTGTTGGTTGCAAAATTAAGCAACCACTTCTATCTGCTGGCCACACACAACTGCCAGCTGTCTCTGATATTCACTGCATTGTATGGAAACCTGTAACCTGATCTTAAAAATGGCTTCCTTTCCCCCTCCTCTCCCAGATAACATGACATCCATTTATTCTTACATCCAGGTTGAAATGCTGATATAGCTATGTTTGACAGTTCTCTGTCCCCTTTAGAAGTAAATGGACATTTTACTGCTTGCAACCCAACATTTACAATTTTGTCATTCAAGTGACTGCCCATTATGAACTTGGTGATTGCTGCCATTGTTGTAGCCTTGCACCTGCTCAGTGAAGCAATCTAAGCTGAAAACAGTCGCCACCCCGGGCTCACTGTCAGGCAGATTACCTCACTGGTCGGATGATTAGAGTAAATGAAATTGTACTTTTGCTCTGAACATAGATACTGAGCATGTTTAAAGACAGCTATGTCATAGTGATGCCAGATAGAATGGAATTGAAGCTGGAGTCTAAAGGGCTCCAAATAACATGTCCCCTCTCTGCACCCTCCATATGCAATTACTAAAAACTACTGATGTTCACTCACACTGGTGTAGATCTCCCATAACTACAGTGACCCCTTTCAATTACTGTAAGTGTTAAAGAAAACTTCCAAAACATCATAGTATTTTACAGCTCATACATATAAAAGGACTTTGTTTTATTTATAAGATGTGGGCATCTCTAGCTGGGCCCAGTATTTATTGCCCATCCCTAGTTACCCCTTGGGAAGTTGACCCACAATGCCCTGAAGGAGGGAATTCCAGGATTTTTGACCCAGTGACACTGAAGGAATGGCAATATTTCCAAGTTGAGGATGATGAGTGACTTGGAGGGGAACTTGCAACTGGTAGTGATCTCCTGTATCTGCTGCTCTTGTCCCACCAGATGGAAGTGATTGTAGATTTGGAAGGTGCTGTCAAAGGATCTTTGGTGAAATTCTGCAGTGCATCTGACAATAAGCAATACGATATCCATGAAATGTGTTATTCTTTCAAAATGAAACTGTGCTGTAAGGTGACAATATCTAAAAATCAAAGTGATTATTTGGATAAACTAATCCAAGCTGAATTATTCTTCAGGGGGCATGTTGAGAGCGAAGAGAGAATGGCTTGCCTTTTCTTTTGAAGTGTGATTGCTGTTTTTGTTAAGTAACAGCTACAGACATTCTGGCTGATGCTAATAAGATGTTTAGTGTGTGGGGAGGAAGTTTTGCTGCAATTGTATAGTGCTTTGATGAGAACACAGCTGGAGTGCTGTGGTCTCATTGAAACCTACAAAATACATCAAGGGATAGACAGAGTGAATCCAGGTAAGATGTTTGCCTTGACTGTGGAATTTAAAACCAAGAAGCAACTTCAAAATAAGTGGGGAGCCACTTAAGGGGCGAGTTAAGGAGAATATCTCTTTACTCAGGAGTGTCATGTCTCCAGGGAAGTCCCTGGAAGCTCAGTCACGGAGAATGTTAAGATACAAACTGACCGATTTCTAAGTGTCACTGGTGTAGAGGGATATGGGGGTGGTGTGGGGAAAAGGCACTGAAGTGGATGGTCACCCATGATTTTATTAAATGGCCGAACAGTTTTGACAGACTAAATGAAACCAAGAAATTGTTCAGCGCAGAAAGGGGCTGTTCGTCCCATCTTGTCCATGCTGACCCTTTCTAATCCTATCTTCCTGCACACGGCCCATAGCCTTGCAGCTTATAGCAACTAAGGTGCAGATCCAGGTGCTTTTTGAGAGAGTTCAGGGTCTCTGTCTCCACCACCAACTTGGGCAGTGAATTCCAGGTAACCAACACCCTCTGCATTTTAAAAAAAGCTTTTCCTCCGATCCCCTCTAAGCCTTCTGCCACTTAGCTTGAATTGATGACTCCTGGTTTTTGAATGCTCTGCATGTTCCTCCTGTCTGTGTGTCTACCCCTCACCATCTTGTATGCGTCAATCAAGTCATTCCCTTAGCCTCCTCTGTTCCAACAAAAACAACCCCAACCTCTCCAATCTCTCCCTGTAGCTGTAGTTGTCCAGCCCTGGCAACATTGTAATAAATCCTGTCTGCACTGAGACTTTATAAAGCTCTGGTTAGGCCCTATTTGGAGTACTGTGTCCAGTTTTGGTCCCCACACCTCAGGAAGGACATACTGGCACTGGAACGTGTCCAGCGGAGATTCACACGGATGATCCCTGGAATGGTAGGTCTAACATATGAGGAACGGCTGAGGATCCTGGGATTGTATTCATTGGAGTTTAGAAGATTAAGGGGAGACTTAATAGAGATGTACAAGATAATACATGGCTTGGAAAGGGTGGACGCTAGGAAATTATTTCCATTAGGCGAGGAGACTAGGACCCGTGGACACAGCCTTAGAATTAGAGGGGGTAAATTCAGAACAGAAATGCGGAGACATTTCTTCAGCCAGAGAGTGGTGGGCCTGTGGAATTCATTGCCACAGAGTGCAGTGGAGTCCGGGACGCTAAATGTCTTCAAGGCAGAGATTGATAGATTCTTGTTGTCTTGAGGAATTAAGGGCTACAGGGAGAATGCTGGTAAGTGGAGTTGAAATGCTCATCAGCCATGATTGAATGGCGGAGTGGACTCGATGGGCCGAATGGTCTTACTTCCACTCCTATGTCTTATGGTTTTTTGGTCTTATGCACCCTCTCCAGAACAATCATGTTTTTCCTGTAACATGGTGACCAGAACTGCCCACAATGCTCCAGTTGTGGTCTCACCAGTGTCTTGTATCAATGTCTTAAATGGCCAGACCTGCTCCGTTTTGATCTCCATACCAAAGGAAGGAGAGACGTTCTTTAGAAGGCATGCAATAAAGACTGACCCATGTTGGCTTTCTTCTTTTACTTTGGGATGTGAGGCATGTCTTTGATGGAGAGATCAAGCAGACTGAGCTGACAACTCGCTTTCAGTAGAATGAGGAACTCGGTGAAAAATTTAAGGATGTTGAAAAGGCTTGACACAGTGCGCTGACTGGAGAGTTAATGTTGGAGTGGAGAATTCTGAAGATTCACCGGCATCAATAGATTTTTGAAAGCCTGGGAAAGTCGGGGGAATGTGGTGATCAACAGGATTTTATTGAATGGTGAAGCAACCTTAAAGGACTGAGTGATCTATACTTCCTCTTTCTCATGTTTTCTTGCCCTTATTAGAGGCATATATTTTCTGAAATATGATTTAGAAGAAATTTTGCTTCTAATCCAATCAATTTCAAGAGATTTTGCCGAGAGTAAATTTGCTTATAATGTCATCCATCGTATCACTTTGAACCAATGGTTTGGGAATTTTCCTCACTGCTCGCTGGTGTTTCCATGTTGAAAATGGCTCCTCTGTTTCCTGCATGGGACCGACTGAATTTCAAATGTATATCATTGACTGGAAAGCTGCATAGGTTGTCCTGAGGCCAGGAAATGTGCTGTATGAATGAAACTCTTTCCTTTTAATTGTGACATAGCAATTATGATGTGAAGGATGCAAATTCTGAACAGATCGTATCTCCTGTATGAGGTTAAGTGAATGTCTAGTCCCATCATTCTGGTAACTCGACCAACCTGCTGCTTTCGGACAGAAACACAACAGAGAGTAGAGTATTTTGCTGAAATAAAGTTGTGCATCTTCACGGCAATGGTCTAGATATTGTCTCTTCAGCCTGCTCAGTGGGGGTGTTATTGTTGAAAATGTGTTGCTGGTTAAAGCGCAGCAGGTCAGGCAGCATCCAAGGAATAGGAAATTCGATGTTTCGGGCATAAGCCCTGTTTCCTGATGAAGGGCTTATGCCCGAAACATCGAATTTCCTATTCCTTGGATGCTGCCTGACCTGCTGTGCTTTAACCAGCAACACATTTTCAACTGTGATCTCCAGCATCTGCAGACCTCATTTTTTACTCAGTGGTGTTATTGCAGACTACTGGAGGGGGTAGGATTTGAACCCAGGCCTCCTGGCTTAGAGGTAGCAACGTGGGCACTGCACCACAAAAGCCCTAGATTGTGCACTCATCAGAGGGTAATTCCCTCAGTCCTGGGGCATCTCTGCAGGAGGTCCTCTGGGGAGATATTTTCTCATCAACTTTTTTGTATGTGTTATTACTAACGTCAGAGGCAGGTAGGCTTTGAACCTGTCTCCCCAAGCTCAGGGTTAGGAATACTACTGTGCCACAAGACTCCTAAAGCTGTCTATTTCTGTTAACTAACATCGGTTATCCTTGGAGTTTAATTTATTTTTGCGTTGGGGCAATAGATTTATTTTTGACCAGTGAATGCTTCCAATTAAAAATTCTCATTACTTCTCTGTTGTCCGTGATCTCTGTTGAACTTCTCCTCTTCCTGTAGTCCCTCAGGGCTCCACCTGATCTGACTGGTCCTTTTTCTGTGCATATCTTTCCTTTTGTCCTGCCAATGGTGGGTTGTATTTGGCCATCTGGGTTCCCAATGTGAAATTCTCAGTTTTGCATCCATCTTCTGTAAAAGGAATTAGTGGAACTTTCTTAAAAGCCCAGCTCCCCAAATAACCGCTCCATTGGCATGTTGGTGGTGACCTTCACCCTCTCTTCTTTTTAATATGAGAAGGGCATTTTCAAAGCTGTCTTTAAGTTTGTGTTTTGCTTGTTTAATCCTGTTTGACATTGTTTTATTGTCCCAGCTTAGTATCAAGCCACTTACTGCATTTACGTTTTCTATCGTTTAATATCTTACATCAGTCTCCATTCATGTCTTTACAAGTTGAAATATATTGTTTCTCCTAGTGGATATAAAGTTTGTCAATGTTTGTGGACCCTTTTCTGCCCCATTATTTAACTGTGCCCAGCATTAGACAGCATCTGATGTGTGGTCTGAACAGCATATTATACAGTTTGGTTTTCTCTGACTCTTCTGTCTTTTTCCCACAGTCATTTATGTAGATGGCAACAGGAAGTTACAAAAGGAAATAGATAATCTAATTGAATGGCTAAAACTGTGCCAGATGGAGGTTATTGTGAACCCATCCAATACAGATCAGAGAAAGGTACACTGATGGTATGCTTCATTCCAGAAAACGAAGAGCAATGAAGGAGTGAAGGGCTTTCGGTGTTCACTTAGATACGTTACTTAGAGCTTGTACACAATTACAAATCGTGACCAAAAAGCTGAATTGATTCATGGGAGTTATTTCTGCCAGGCTGGAATTTAATGGAGAGGAAGTTGTTATTCAGTTGCACAAGGCCTTCTCAAGTACTGTACTTAAAGCAAAAGGGTAAAATCATCAAATTTTATAACTAGCTGATTCTCAGGAATCAAATCCAAAATTCTCTCTCTCAAAGCATAATGAAAATCTGGAGGGGAACGGGGGAAAAAATTCTTTTCCTGTAAAATTATTTGAATGCTACATCAATTTAAACTTTCAGAACTGAGATAGTTGGATGTTTGTCTGATAAAATTATCAAAGGGATCTAAAGCAAAGGTAAATAACTGGAATTTGGATACAGATTCTCATTGCCTCTAAAGTTGCTCCTTAAAATTATGGCCAAGATTTAGTTCCCTGTGCTCCTGGTTTTAGTGTTGAACTTAATTGCTTGTGTGTAGTACTTTAGGATGTTTTGCTAGTTAAAGGTGCTATATGAATGCAGAATCAAAGAATCTCTCCTGTGCTGAAACCTTTCAGCCCATTGTCTGCCCAGCATCTCCAAAAGAACAAGTTACCTTCGCCATCTCCCCAGCCCTGTATTTGTTGACCTTTTTTTAAAGACGATAATTGAATTTCCATTGAAATGATTTGATTGAACTTGCCTGTATCACAGTCTCAATTCAAGGAGCCAGTCACTCAATGAGAAAGAAAAGCTTTTTCATGCATGTTATTACTACTTTTATTTGGCCTTAACCACCAATCTGTGCCCTTTTGTTCTTCTTTTCCCACCAGTAGCAACAGGTTTTCTCTTTTCACTGTGTTCTGATCACGTGCTGATTTTGTGTACCTCTGTCAGATCTCTCAATTTTCACCTCAAGGAAAATAATTCCATCATCTCCAAACTATCCATGAAACTGAAGTTCCTCATCCCAGGAACTATTTTGCACTCCGATTCTTTCACTAATTTCCTGAAGAATTCTGTCCAGAACTAGACGCAATACTCCAGTTGAACCTAAGCATGTGTTTTAGACTGATTGACATAACTACCCTGATTTTTAAAAATAATTATTCAATATACCTTTTGCCCCTGCAAAAACTGCCCAGGAAGCTGTATGCTTTATTATTCATTAATAGAGTAGAATGTCTATAGTGTAGAAACAGGCCCTTCGGCCCACCAAGCCCACACTGACCCTCCGAAGGATAACCCACCCAGACCCATTCACCTATGTTTACACCTGACTAATGCACCTATCCCACACATCACTGAACACTGGGTAATTTAGCATTGCCTAACCTGCACATCTTTGGATTGTGGGAGGAAACCGGAGCACCCGGAGGAAACCCATCCAGACACAGGGAGAATGTACAAACTCCACACAGTCAGTCACCCGAGGCTGGGATTGAACCTGGGATCTTGGTGCTGTGAGGCAGCAGTGCTAAAAGCTGAGCCACCATGCCACCCATTCTCTCAGCCTGTCCTGCCACTTTTAAGTACATAAACTACCAGGTTTTTCTGCACCTCATTCTGTTTAGAATTGCACCCTCTCTCTCCATGTTGTTTTTACCTAAATAACACTGTCCATACTTTTCTGCCTGTAAATGAGATTTGTCTATCTATTCCACCAACCTGTCAAAGTTGTTTTGAAGTTCCAAGTAAAATCACTTTTTTAAATCCCTAATTGGTTCCAGAATTCCTTAATGCCTTTTTCACCCACTATATATTTGCTGAGAGAGTATTTTGAAATTCTTTTTTGATGTCGTTTCTATAATTATCATCCAGCTCTGTAATATCACAGCTTTTTAATCAAATTTCCTGAGCTTGATGCCACTTTGTACAGCATTTGCAAGTGAATGACCCTTACAGAAGGCATTTGCAGTTAAACATATTAAGAAATTGCAGAGAAGTTCTGCTTGCAGACTGTGGATTATAATACTTTTAACTTCAGTGAATACGATAGCTTACTGAGAGGAAGGGGGTAATCCAGTCACATGGTTGAAAACACTGCTTGTCCCTATTATCATTCACTACTTTTTACTAAAAGGAAAACATTTCTGGAAAATCTGCCTGTAATGAGATGCTGAGAATTTTCCTTCCCTTTGTAACCTGTCTGAAATTTCTGTGCTTGTTGGAATTGACATTGCTTCAATATAGTCACCTTGCCCACAACCTTTTGTCTTGTGGATGTACATCATGCTGATATTAAAAAAATGTATAAGTGAAATTCTGACTGTAATCTAAAGTTCCCAACTGTATTTTGCTTGTGTATCATCAGTTACAACTCTTGGAGAATGTAAAAATTAGTTTCTATTTTTTCGAAGTAGCTTGTGATTTTTTTTATCTTGATGTCTGCAAGTGGTAAAACGTTGTTTGTTTTTTCACTGAAGTGTGACATTACTTGGTCCTTTTTTGTATGACCTATCTTTGGAAGCTTTGGTGCCTTTTAAATGCTTGATTAATTTTGTGATGTCTAGGCACACATCAAAGAAAGTGAAGAACACTAATCCATCTGGGAAGAGTAAAAAATGAGGTCTGCAGATGCTGGAGATCACAGCTGAAAATGTGTTGCTGGTCAAAGCACAGCAGGCCAGGCAGCATCTCAGGAATAGGGAATTTGACGTTTCGAGCATAAGCCCTTCATCAGGAATGAGAGAGAGTAGCCAAGCAGGCTAAGATAAAAGGTAGGGAGGAGGGACTTGGGGGAGGGGCGATGGAGGTGGGATAGGTGGAAGGAGGTCAAGGTGAGGGTGATAGGCCGGAGTGGGGTGGGGGCGGAGGTAACGAGTCTGTTTGAGAACGTGGCTGAAGAGTTTCTGTGCAGAGGAGATGACCTGGGGGGTGCAGTGAGAGAGAGACTCACTGAAATCCTTGTCTGTGCAGAGGAGATGACCTGGGGGCGAAGCAAGATGTCAAAATCATACATGTCCATGTGGGAAGTTCTCTCTAAAATGACCTGAGGGCATAAGAGGAGGTTAGACACCATTATCAAAGTTAAAAATCACACAACACCAGGTTATAGTCCAACAGGTTTAATTGGAAGCACACTAACTTTCTGAGTGTGGTACGTTGGAGAAACCGAGCAAAGGCTATGACCACGGATGAATGGGCACCGCACAACAACCAACAGACAGGAAGGTTCCCTCCCAGTTGGGGAATACTTCAGTGGTCCAGGGCATTCAGCCTCGGATCTTCGGGTGACCATCCTCCAAGGTGGACTTCGGGACAGGCAGCAGAGAAAGGTGGCCGAGCAGAGGCTAATAGCTAAGTTCGATACCCATAGGGAGGGACTCAACTGGGACCTTGGGTTCATGTCACATTACAGGTGACCACCATTGTGCTATACACACACACACACACACACACAGACCCACATGCACACACACATTTTGTGGGATGAATTTGTACTTGCAGGGTTACATTGTACTTTGCTCAAAAACTACATGAATTTATGTAAAACTCCGTTATCTCACTTTTTAGATTAGAATCAATCTAAACATCATGGCATAGACAGAGAACACAGGGGGCCAACACCTTCAACATATTGTCTAGCTATCACCATTGTTAACAGCTAACCCGAGAATGCAACTTTTTAAAAAAAGGTTTTGTGATTTACACATGAAAGAAGTGAAACTATCACTGTATTCTAACACATGAAAGGCTTAACAGACAATCAATTTTTCAGTGTATAATTTCAGTTACATCACACTGTAAATTTTTGCTATAAATTCTGTGTTAGGATTGAGCCCTCCACTATCACCTGATGAAGGAGCGGCGCTCCGAAAGCTATTGTGCTTCCAATTAAACCTGTTGGACTATAACCTGGTGTTGTGTGATTTTTAACTTTATACACCCCAGTCCAACACCGGCATCTCCAAAACCATGACCATTATCAAAGGCATTGCTGTACAGCCGGAGCGATACTGATTGTCTCTCTGGTTAGTCAATGTGTAACAATATTCCCAGTCGGAGAAGACCAGGGATATTTGTAACGAAGCTACGGCCGGTGACTGACAGTTTGCTGATTTGGAGAGCATGGCAGGCTCCCTCTGGTTTTACTCTGTGCAGATCTCATTCTCTGCAACATGACCATTCTGTTGTTAGTTGGCGGTAAGCAGCTTCAACTGTACCATGGACTGTTTGAGAGTGACAATCCTAACGCTAACCTCATGATAACTTAAAAAATAACTTCTAATCATCCTGAGTATTATGCTTTGACTGACCACGAGAGCCTGACAATCTTCAGTGTCCTTGGTCTAAGCAACTTTAGGCCTTAGCAGAGCTTAAGAGTGGGCCCAACTGTCCCACTGTTACCTTTCCTCAATCCTTGTCAGCCCTCCAGGCAGTCTCTGATGCAAAACACAAAACTATTATTTTACAAAATATCACTGCCTGCGCTATCGTTCAGGTGTATGGTGAATTCAGCTTTTGCTCATTGTGATTGGCTTCTGTAGAAATCTTTTGTTGCTGAAAGTTTTCTTAAATAATGAATTGATAGGAAAGAAGAACAGACAAGTTCTCCAATTGTTGTCAAATTTGATCTACGGGCTATAATCTTGAAATAATGCCATATCGAACCACCCCCCTGCTCTGTCTTCTATCCCATCCCCATCACTTCCGCCTTGTCACCCCAGTAATTTCCCTCAGTACTTTCTGTGTTCATGGTATGTGGCTTTTTACTGAGATAGAGTACGTTCTGCCAAGTATTTTTGCCCAGTTTGGTCGAGAGGCTTCTGTTTGGTTTGCAGTTTCCCATTTCACACAAAACGTTCCATTTCACACAATGTTTTGGCATTTTCCAAGAATGCAAATCTTATCATCTTAATTTTCTTGGCTAGTGAGGTGAAGAATATCCATTGACCCTCCAAAGAGGTTTAAGGTTTTTTTTATTCTGTTGTGAGATATGGACATCACTGGCAAGGCTTTCCTGTAGTGAACATTCCGGAATTGTCCTCTGGTGCTGCCACTGTCGAGGCTGCAGAGTTTGATCTAATTGGTCGATTGTGAGATTTTTCTTTAGCTCATTCTGAAATATGCAGCTCATACCGTCTAACATGCCAATAATCCTGATTTATAGCTTCGTCAACTTGGCACCTTAAATGTCCATAAGCCTGTTGCTGTTCCAGACAGCCTCTGGCACTCTGCATTAGGCCAGGTTTGATCTCTTGGCTTGGGATAATGGGAGAGATGGTAGTGATAAAGCCGGTCATGAGGTTCCAGATTGTGAGTAAACACTATTTGTTTGTTGCTGATAGCCCTCGCTGACATCCAATTCTGAACTGCAGTATTTTTTCAGTATCTAACACAGAGCCACACACCACATCAGACAATTGGGGTTCTGTGTGAAGGCATGATTTCATCTTGGAGTACTAGGACTGAGATCCTTCTGACTTGGAGTGACATGGAACAATGCATTTCCATGAGGTGGTTTGCAGTGGTAAGTTCAGGGCATTTCCCATACTACCTGCTGTAGGCCTAGTCTGGCAGGTACTCACCAGCTCAGTCTGTAAGGGTCCCACTGTGGTGATGAACAGTGATATTCCCAGCCCAGACTACATTCTGCGCCTTTGCTACCCACATTGCTCTCTCCGATTGGTGTTTGTTGTGAAGGATTATGGATGCATCAGTTGAAGGAGAGCAGTGGGTGACAATTGGTGTTTCCCTGCTCATGTTTGATCTGATGTGGTAAGGTTTTTGTGGGGTCCAGAGTCAATGTTGAAGACTCTTGGGGTGACTCCTTCCCTCCTGTACACCACTGTTCCACTACCTGAGCTGGAGGAATGCAACATTTTTGACACATGTCCCAGATGCTAATAGGGAGGACTTTCCAGGGTTGACAGGGCTGGGTGTGCTGTTCTCATTTCTGGTGCCTTAACTCAATACCAGGTGGTCCATCTAGTTTGATTTTTTTTTACTTTTCTGTGGCATTTGTCGAAGAGTGTGGTGCTAGAAAAGCACAGCCAGTCAGGCAGCATCCGATGAGGAGGAGACTCAACGTTTCGGGCATAAACCCTTCATTCCTGCTCCTCGGATGCTGCCTGACCTGCTGTGCGTTTCCAGCACCGCACTCTTCAACTCTGATCTCCAGCATCTGCCGTCCTCACTTTCTCCCAGATGATACAACTAAGTGGCTTGCTTCGTCGTTTCAGTTAACAGTCAGCTACCTGTTAACTGTGGGACTGGAGTCACACTGACCAGCCCAGGCAAGGAAAGCAGCTCACCTGCTGTGGTACGTACAGAGGATTGCACCTTTCCTGGTGAGCTGGTGATATTTACATGAAATGAAACAACCTAGCTTCCTGTGCTCGTGAGGGATGGAGAAGGTATTGCTGAGATTGAGATATGGAAGTTGGGAATTTATCACTGTGTTGTAGGACGCTTCTTATCACCTTCTTTGGTAAATATTGAGTTTTCTTTTAGTAAAGAGAGCTGTGGTAGATCCATTGCATGTGTCTTGGAGTAGTTCTCGGGTTATCTATTGCCCTTTGTACTTAATTAGCTCCCTCTGCCTGTTCTGCTGATCTATTGATTTTTTTTTTACTCCTATTTGTTGTTTCTCCAATCTGTCCAGTTCGACCTTTTACAGTTTGGACTTTTCTTAAAGTTCTGTCCCCCACCTCCCTCTGTTGCTACTGCCTCCTCCACCCTCCCCTGCTCACAACTCTTCGTCTTAACAACCGGCTGGTGCTGGAAAACCGTGTAACAGATGAGGAAAAAATACCAATCCTAAAACCAGTACAGCCAGTGCTGCTCCTCCAGTTAGTTTTTGTTCTTGAGAATGTTTGGGTATGACAGCAATTTCCTCCTTGATGTAATTGTGCTATGTGTTTGGATTGTAGTGGAACCCATGATGTGTCTCTCTTTGGTATCTTTTCTGAAGGGGATTGTTTCCTCAGTTGGTGCAGTACTTTGTCTCTCCTTAAGCTTGTCATTACCATTATGAAGAGCTTTTACCATGAGAAGTCACCACTCTGCAATTGTTCCTCCTTCTTGCTTGTGTTCACCAAGGTTGTCATCTTATCTTCAGCTTTCTCTTCCCATTGGTCTGTATGTTCAGCTCATTGAATTAGCTTTATTGTCACACATACTCAATGAGGACAGTAGACTTCACCACCTACTGTGCCATCTTGGGTCCAAACCTACCTAGATGCAGCATGGAGAAATAAAATGTCTAGAATAGTCCTCTTCTAATCCATACCATATTCCTGATGAATGCCCAAAACGTCGATTCTCCTGCTTCTCTGACGCTGCTTGACCGGCTGTGCTTTTCCAGTGGCACACTTTTCGACTCTGATCTCCAGCATCTGCAGTGCTCACTTTCTCCCACACCATGACGGCACCTAGCCTCCAGTCTGTCCTGGCCCCAGACGGCATTGGGTCTCACCTTGAAGATCATAACGTTGGGAGATTGCTCCAGTCCGCCATGCCAAGGACACGTGTGTGTGTGTGTGTGTGTGTGTGTGTGTGTGTGTGTGTGTGTGGTGGGTGCGAAGGTGTAGATATAGCCTGGCACAAACTCTGAAAGCTTTCGGTTGGTCACATTACACTTGGTATTTTTTCATCCTTCCTTCTACATTGTTGCCAACACATGATTCCCCTGGGTGTTGAGTGGAGAGTACTTTGTGATATTGGTTATTCAGCTTATGCCTCTCTGTACGGATCTCAGAGCAATGGTGTACCACAAGATTTTAAGCTTGTACATATACCTTGGGGTTTGAAGGACATGTTGCCTTCATTTGGGGAAAATAAGTCCATACCATTGCAACAGGATACACTGGAGAAGAATGCTGAGAGTTGGGCTTTCTCCCACTGGCTGGCAGTACCAGCCCCTTGTTGGCTGATGACCGTGCCTGGTGAGGCTTGTAGGTTTCACTGAGAATAACTACTTTCCTTTTTATAAAAAAGAGATATAAGTAGATTTGAGTGCTGACAGATATCTTTAGGAATAAAGCTTGCACTTGGCTATGTTTTGCTATTCTGTCTGTAAGTCTTGAGTAACCCCTTTTTTCTTTTGAAGTCCATGGGCTTACGACAAGCATGTATCATAATTATAAGTGTTTATAGCACAGAAAGAAGCCCTTTGGCCGAAGATGTCCATACTACCCAGTTTTCATTATTAATCTGGTCCCATTTTGCCTGTGTTTGGTCCATTTCCCTCCTTAACCCATCCCTTAAAAGACACAATTGTGCTCTCCCCCACCACTGCATGGGCAGCCCGTTCCAGACACACTCAATCCTCTCTTGTGGGGGTGGGAAAGGTTGTCACCCTGGACTCTTTTGTACCTCTTCCCTCTCACCTTAAACCTACACCCTCTAGTTTTAGACTTCCCGACCCTTGAGAAAAGCTGTTGTCTATCTCCCTTATCTATGCCTCCTGTGATTTAATGGACCTCTATCATCCCTCCATCTCCTACAATCCAGGTACCAAGTGTATGGTATTGTTTTCTTGAGGAAAAACAAACTCTTCCTACATTTTGCTGGATTTGGGGCAGTGGGAGCCTGATCTTTCTCAGGCTCGCATGGAAACTGAACTGTAAATGTCAGTGATTCATTTCATTTGTCAAGGTTGACATTTTATTGTTTTTCACTAAATGCATATGTGCTGATTTTGCCACTTGCGCGAGTGGATTGTGATTAGTTGCTGTACACCTGTGCAGTGTTGTAGTCCTCTAGGAGAAAGTGAGGGCTGCAGATGCTGGGGATCAGGACTGAAAATGTGTTGCTGGAAAAGCGCAGCAGGTCAGGCAGCATCCAAGGAGCAGGAGAATCGACGTTTCGGGCATGAGCCCTTCTTCAGGAATGACTCATGTCCGAAACATTCCTAAAGAAGGGCTCATGCCCGAAACGTCGATTCTCCTGCTCCTTGGATGCTGCCTGATCTGCTGCGCTTTTTCAGCAACACATTTGCAGCAGTGTTATAGTCCCCAGAGTTCAGCTTTCTGTTCCATTCCATGCTTTAATTCAACCAGACTGAGCAAGTGAATCTATTCAAAGGAAACTTACTATCAATAAGGGCAAGCAAAGTAATTGCATTTATATAATGACTTTCATGACCATGGGACATCCCAAAGCAATGTATAATTAAGAACTTCTGAAGTATAGCCACTGTTGTAAGGTATCTAAACCTGTTAACAGCTGCTGTCTTTAAAAGTGAACATTATTTGTCTTCAAATCCTGCACTCCTGTTCAGATTAGTAGAATGAGAGCAGCAATTATGTAGATTTCATTTTCCATCTATTCCATGAACTAAGTTGTTCTGAATTTCCAAATCAATGTGTGCTGTGAGGTTAGCTGTTCCTACTTTGACGCAGGTACACGACTAGAATAACAGAGCAGCACTTTTAGAATGAACTCTGAGATAAGAGAGCCCAGTGTTGCTACTAACCTGCTCTCAGGAGTAGATGGAACCAGCAAGATGTATAATTTTAAGGTTAGAGGTAGGAGGTATGGAGGGGTTTTGAGGAAAGTTTTCATCTAGAGGGTGTTGGAAATTTGGAATGCTGTCTGGAAGAGGAGTAGCCTCACAATTTTTTATACAGTATTTGGATGAGCACTTGAACTGTCTGTCAACATTCAAGGCAAAGGGCCAAGTGCTGGAAAGGAGGACTGATGTAAATTTGGTGTAGCTTTGTTTTTCAGGTGCAGAAGTGATTGGCTGAATGGCCTTTTTGTCCTGTACAGTTCTATGATTCTAAGTACCAGTCATTCGTCAGTGTTTAAACTTAAACTTGACAATAACTATAACCCTGTACTCTGACGCCTGAACCATGTGCAGTGTTTTGAATATTGTGTCAAATGCTCCTGTAGATATGTACCTTTTGTATTTAATTTGGTGTTTTGGTTGTTTCCTGAGGACCATCTAAACGTCAAAGCTGTTGGTTGAATTTTGCCCTTTCATTTCCCCCAGCGCATTGTTTTATTTTGTCAATGTTTTAATAAAGCACTAGTGAGCACTCTAGAAATTTCTACAAATGAAAAGTGGAATTCTAACTGGGGCTGAGCTCTCTTGCAGCTTACTGCAATAAATCATAACCAGCATTCAGTAGATTGAGAAATAATGAGGTGAATCTTTTAGGTGCGTGAGGAAAATGCCATCATTGATCTTTTGCTTCTCGTATGTTCACACAGGTGCACAAGGCTGGCTTACTGCTCGTAATAAATAGCCTGAGATTTTGGATTGAATTATTCAGCACCGCGCTGTGGTACAGATGTGTGATCAACTGGGTCTTTAACTGTCTCAGCTGTTGATGGTCTATCTAGGTCAATTTCTGCACCAGCTGGATGAGATGGCAGAACCAGAGCTGTAACCCAAAGGGGAGGAATTTGGCTATCAGCCTCCGAAATTTGGTGACCAGAACAAATGTTACAATTAAAGATGTTTCTGTTTTAATTTTGTCCATCTGCCTCATGAATGCTGCAGTATTGCATTCAAGTGTTGTGTTGTTTTGTTTTTGTATGTCTCTTCAGGTAGTGGGGTTGGAGAGGGATTGGAAAGCAAAGTTTATTTTACCAGATGGGCAGGGAAAGGGGCCACACTGTGTGAGAGAATTTCTTCTATGCAGCTCGGTCACATCCGAGGCAGTGCCTCTGCGAACGGACAGCAAGCTAACGTTTTGAATCGAGGTGCCTGTGTTCTTCAGAACAGAACGGAAGTGTGGAGGGGAACAGCATTTATACAGTAGTTGAGGAGGGGTTGGAGCGCTGGGGGAGAAAGGATATTGATAGTTCAGAAAACAGCTATTCGTATACCCAACCAGATGCCTTTTGGATGCTGTGATTGTGCCGGCCTCCATCACTTCCTCTGGCAGCTCGATCCATACACACACCACCCTCTGTGTAGAGGGATATGGGGTGGGTGCTGGCAAATGGGACTAGATTGGGTTGGGATATCTGGTCGGCATGGACGGGTTGAATCGAAGGGTCTGTTTCCGTGCTGTACGTCTCTCTGACTCTAAGTGATCAGAATGTGAGAATGGCAGAACGATGTTGTGTCTAACTGCCAATCGTGAAAGTTGCAAAACGTTAGCTTGCTCTTTCTCCATGGATGCTATCTGACCCGCTGTGATCTCCAGCATTTGTTGTTTTCAGTACAGATTTCAACATTGCAATAATTTGCTCCTGTACGGACTGAGACGTTGAGAACAGCAAAATCATTTGTTTCATTTTACAGCATTTACCATGGGCAGAGCATCATTTTGAGATAGCAGGCAAATGAAGGAGTCAGATAAAGACACTTTGGCAGTGAGATTTGAAGAGTACGGACCAGAGGTTGAGACTGGAGGGGGCCATAGAAATGGGGAAGTCTGTTGAAGGATTTCCAGGTGTGAAATGATCGTGTTTAAGTAGTGGCGATTGTTGAAGATGGGAGTTGAAGATTGTTAAGTTCTCATGTGAAGCAACCTTGTGCATGAATATTCCAGATGACCGACAGGGAGCAACATTAGAGGGCAGCAGCGGCAGGGTGATACATTTGGCTACGGTGGCGGACCGTGAAGCCTGTGTGGTACCAAGCAATATTGTGGGAGATTGCACACAAAGCTGTGTTTGTGACCAGGTCAGAGGGTGAATAGTGTACTGAGGTCTAGCACTCGAGGGCTAATTTTGAGGTAACAGTTGGAGAAGGAGTTAAAGCTGAAAACTTGTAGGATTTTGTCACGGCCTTTGTTTTGTCCTCCTGAGAAAGTGGGAAACCACTTGATGTGAGGTCATCAGTGATGGATAAATAAAGAAAATTTTGCGTTTTTCTCTCCCCAGTGGGATGACCTAAGGAGATGCACTGTGGATATAACAATTCACCACGTTGTTGTTGTGTATGGTTCACTGCAGCTTCGTGTGTAGTTTGGAAGCTAAACACTTTAACCTTGTTTGTGGGCAGTACGGTGTGACACTGGAAAGGTTTTTGAGTGTTCTCTATTAGTTCCCCCTTTGATTGTGGTAATTGCAATTGTACGTGTGTTCGATAACTAACTGGTCCCTGGTTAACTAGATGCAATCATTATTTACATGTGGGCTTTGGGAGAGGGAGAGCTGAGAGGTGGGCATGTTTAATTAATGGCACCTATCAATGTAAGCAAAATAAAAGTTTCATTAATTATTCCTCTGCATTCAAAGGAGGCTACTGTGCTTAGCTGAGGCCCTCCTCATTTGCAACCTCAGTTTTGATATCCATTTTACTGCCCAATCAAGTGTCTCTGAGCATTGTCCATGGGCTTTTATCATTCCTTGGTAAGCTCACATGGTGATTGATTCTTCATTGAGTTATGTTATTATCCTCAGGTAAGCTCAATGCTATTCTCCCTCTGATTTCCGTTCTGCTGTGGTACATCAAGATCAGGGTGATCGGGCCTTGGGATGAGAGTTTTGATATCTGACTGTAGCTAATTATTGTTTTGTTGACCAAACTACCTGTCTTCAAATGCATAATATTTTAAATCTTTGTTGTGGTGATGGGCCCTGAGAGCTGTCAGCCTGCACTGTGTCCTTTGGTCAGTATATAATCGTGCATCCTGCAAATCCCATCTAAACTAAAGCAGCAGTGTAACGTTCTCGGTCTCTGCTTTTGTATTCTGGAGCCCATGCGTTGGGATCGCACGGTTTTGCTGCCTCCTGAGTCATTAGAGTTTTGGCAAGAATCAACAATATTAATTTTTTTGATGCTAAACATTAAGTTGAGCAACGATTATTTGTCAATTATTCAAAGGTTCTTCCAGTACTTGTGAAGTTTAATAGATTCCGAGATTCTCAATATGGGATGACCTTTTTTAAATATATCCATGGAATAGACAGACATTTTCACCAGGTGTAAACACAGCTATGTTCATGTACAGTGTTTGTAACAGTCTCCAGAAAGTATAACTTAGAATTACCTTGTGAGCAAAGTCTGACAAAGCCATGTTAATCTGTTAATATTCTATCTCTTTTATGGCATTGTTAGCTCAACACAGGGCAGGTTCAAAATAAAAAAGGCTTTTGGAGTTGCTCTTGAAGCAGAAATGTAATTTCCTTGCTGTCTGTGTTTGGTATTTACATTCAGATTTGTCACTACAGGAACATAGTCATAGAGATGTACAGCACGGAAACAGACCCTTCGGTCCAACCTGTCCACGCCGACCAGATATCCCAACCCAATCTAGTCCCACCTGCCAGCACCCGGCCCATATCCCTCCAAACCCTTCCTATTCATATACCCATCCAAATGCCTCTTAAATATTGCAACTGTAACAGCCTCCACCACTCCCTCTGGCAGCTCATTCCATACACGTACCACCCTCTGCGTGAAAAAGTTGCCCCTTAGGTCTCTCTCTTATATCTTTCCCCTCTCACCCTAAACCTAGTTCTGGACTCCCCCATCCCAGGGAAAAGACTTTGTCTATTTACCCTATCCATGCCCCTCATAATCTTGTATAGCCTTTTTCAGTGAACGTGTGATCGAGTTTATTCATGGCCGAGGTTGATAGATGAGGGAATTGATGGTTATGCAGTACAACTGGAGTTGGAACGATTTAACCAGATCAGCCATAATCTCATTGAACGGCAGTGGCATGAGGGGCCGAGTGGCCTACTTGTGCTCCTGTTCTCAATGTTTCTATATTCTTGGACTTAAGCAGCACCTCTGAGATGGTGATTGGGAGTTGGGGGGGTGGGGGGGTGGTCACTGTTTAAGGGGGCGATCACTTTAAAAAAAGGAATGGAATGTATAAAATATTTTGAATGCAATGTGGCAGCTGAGCTGATGATTTACAGAGCATTACTAGTACAGGTTAATAATCTCCGTAATACCCTTGAAATCTCTGATTTAACAACAAATTATGTTAGCTAATGAATAGTAATTTCCGCTGTTTTACTTTTAAAGGAGAGCTGTGATTACACAGGAAGGGAAAGGAGAGCTGTGAAAGTTGTTGGTTCTGTCACTTCCCCACCATCGGGTGTTGATTTGGCTGTTTGGATATGTTTTGAAATTTTCAACCTTATTGAATGTGGATACCAGGAAGATTCTTCCTCAGGTAATGGAGACCGAGACCTAGGGAGCACGGTTTTAAGAATTATAGGTCTAGCTTTTAAATTCGAGATGAAAATCTTTTTTTCCCTGAAATTGTTTAGGCTGTGGAATTCTGTTTCCGAGGAGTGAATCTGTTAAAGGCTGAGCTCATGATGAGGAAATTGAGGTTTGTGAGGTACAGTCAGGAATATGGAGCTGAGATCAAACCATGATTGAAATGAATGGCAGAGCAAACTTGAGTCAGATGGCCTTCCTGTGTTCCTATATTGACTGCCCTTTGGGGCGCTTTGTTTTTCTTTTGTAAGGTTTAAAATGCTGAAAGTGCGAAGCTTCGGCCATTTGATATCATTGGATATCAAATTGGATGCTGCCTGACCTGCTGCACTTTTCCAGCAACACATTTTCAGCTCTGATCTCCAGCATCTGCAGATCTCACTTTCGCCATTTGATGTCAGTTTTGGCATCTTTATATCTGTATGATTGTAGTTATTTTGCAAATTAAACTCATCCAAACTCAGTGAAATTGAAGTAAAGTGATTATTTTTTGCACAGCACTGATGAGCATCTTTATACTTCATGTTT
Organism: Hemiscyllium ocellatum; assembly: GCF_020745735.1. Lineage (NCBI taxonomy): Eukaryota > Metazoa > Chordata > Chondrichthyes > Orectolobiformes > Hemiscylliidae > Hemiscyllium > Hemiscyllium ocellatum. The sequence continues at coordinate 53,609,219 of NC_083429.1, forward strand.
TTCATTGCAACGTCCAGCATGTCCCACAGACACCACGTCCTGGGTATAACTGTGGTAGCGATGTAACAGGAGCTTCCCTTCCTCCAGGAAAGCAAAACTAAAAATAGGTAAGGCACAACAGAGATGGAGCAAGATGTTAAATTAATATTTGCATATTTCAAGTGGATATGAACGTTACATTCCAGTTTTTGATGCATGAGGGACTAATGGTGAAGCAATAACCTAAATACAAAATTGGTTAGGGGATAGAAAGCAAGGGGTGGTCGTGAACAGTTGTTGTTCATTTTGAAAGGAAGTAAACAATGATATTCCACTGAGGTTGATTGGTATTGCAACCAATCCTGTTTTGGATAAACATCGATTGTCTCAGTTCAGGTACTTTGGAGATCATTCCAAAGTTTACAAGTGAAGCAAAATTTGAGAAATTGAGGAAGATTTTGGCAAACATGAGTCTGCTGTTGATGTTGAAATTGCGAGCACATCGGGGAGAGGTTGGGGAGAACACAGTGAGGTAACCTCAACTGAAACGTCATAAAGAGTTTCCTCTCACCACAGATCCTGCAAACCCGTTGAGTCTTTCTAGCATTTTTCTGAACAGAATTCCAGCAACTGCGATAGTTTGCTTTTGGAAAGACCTCCATAAGGAGCAGAGGGGCATGTGGGGCAGGGTTACGCCACAAATCATTAACTGTGGCAGGGAAAGTTTTTTTAAGAAGACCTGTTCAACTTCATTTTCTGAGGTTACCTGAGTGACTTATTTATGTGTGCAAGTGTTTAACCTATCATCGATGCTCAGGCTGTGCAAATAAAATGAAAGGGGATGTCTGTTCAAGTTTCCTATAAGCTGTGTGCTGGATTGATAGATTTATAGAGTACAGAGGCAAGGAATGTATGCTAAATGTTTACGAATCAATGCTTCGGTCTAGGTGGAATATTGTGTCCAGTTATAGGATGTGCATTCGTGGAAGGATAGTGAAAACTTTTAAGAGGCTGTGGTGGAGACTTGCTGGAGCAGGGCAGGTTGTGAGGAACTTTGTAAGAATGGCAGAGAGGCAGCAAGGCTGGAGGTGCTTTGTTTGAGGCAGGAAGTCGTTAGGGAGAGACTTGATGTAAGTATTCAAAATTTTGAGCATTTTTTGACATTGTAAGTAAGGAGATATTTCCAGTGGCAGCAGGGTGGATATCCAGAGGGGTCAGGCATCAGGTGATTGGTTCTTTGGTCAGAATGTGGGAGTACTTTAGATAGCGTGTTATAGTCAGGAAAATACCACCTGAGAAAAAGCAGAAGCAGGTTGACTGATAACTTGCAAAAGGGACAAGCTTAGAGTGGTGCTGGAAAAGCACAGCAGGTCAGGCAGCATCCGAGGAGCAGGAAAATCGACGTTTTGTACAAAAGCCCTTCATCAGGAATGATCCTCGTGATTCCTGATGAAGGGCTTTTGCCCGAAACATCAATTTTCCTGCTCCTCGGATGCTGCCTGCCCTGATGTGCTTTTCCAGCACCACTCTAAGCTTGACTCTAATCTCCAGCATCTGCAGTCCTCACCTTCGCCTACTTGCAAAAGGGAGTTGGGAAACGATATTTGGAAAAGAACTTTGTAGGGTCATAAGGAGGAAGCAAGTGAGTGAATCTATTGGAAGGAGCAGAGATGAGGATAATGGGTCAACTCTGTGCAGGATGATACAATGATTTAACTCTTCATGCTGTGTATCGATTTGACACTTCAATACTTATGATCAGAATTCGATGTTTTGTGAAAATTTCAAGAACTCAGCAGTATTGTAAACCCTGCTGAAAAATGTATTGATTAAAGCTTTAAAAGAAAATAACTTATTTACACAAAATAGCTGCCACAAAAAGTGGAATACTTTTTGAATGTCTTTGTTGTTAGTAATTTATACTGTGTTCACATCAGCAGTTCTACTTGTTGTAATTCATCTGAAAGGAAAATGATTCAATGATTTTAACAAAGAGGTTGTAAACAAATCAGACTGAAGTGAAAATTGAAACACCTTTGCAAGAGAGAACAATGAAACCCCAGTAGAATCTTGATTTGATTTGTTGAAGGATTGTGTATAACAAGATGTAAATCTTAATGGCTTGTCTTCAATCAGGGAAATAGAGAATCTGCATTTATATAGCACTGTTTTGTGACTCCAAAATGAAAGCATTTTACAGATGCTGAAACCATTAGCCTGGACATCATGTTAACAATGGTGAGCACAGCATAGTATCCCTACAGTGTGGAAACAGGCCACTTGGCCGAACAAGTCCACACTAACCCTCCAAAGAGTGTCCCACCCAGACCCGTTCCCCCTGACGAATGCACCTAACCTACACATCTCTGAACACCATGGGCAATTTAGCATCTCTAATTCACCTAACCTGCACATCTTTGGACTGTGGGAGGAAACCCACACAGACACGGGGAGAATGTACAAACTGCATCCAATCACCCAAGGCGGGAATCGAACCCAGGTCCCTGGCGCTGTGAGGCAGTAGTGCTAACCCTTGAGCCACCGTGTTGACTCTGTGAAAGCTTCCTTACCAACATCCAGGGGTTTGTGCCTAAATTGGAAGAGCTGTCCCACAGACTAGTGGAGGAACAGCCTGACATTGTTGTAACATATGATTCTGCGAGTCTGACTGTCCCAAAAACATTGTTCCTGGTTCTGTCCTATCCCTACTGCAGGAGATGTGGTGACATAGCAGTATTCAGTCAGGAAGGAGTTTACCCTGAGAGTTCCTAATATTGACTCCAAGTCCTGTATTGCACATGGACGTGGACTGCTTCAATATCGGAAGAGTCACAAATGGAGTGAACATTGGCGAGCGTCCCCACTTCTGACCTTATGATGGAGGAAATGTCATTGAAGCAGCTGAAGATGGTTGACATGAGGGCACTCCCTCAGGACCTCCTGCAGAGATGCCCTGGAGAGCACCTCTAATAACCACATGAATATTGCTTCATTGACGCCACCCAGAGGAAAGTTTTTCCTTTCTGATTTTTATTAACTCCACTGTTGCGAGGCCCTCTCCATGACGTAATGAAATACCACATTAATAGCAAGGGCAGTGACTCTCCTTCCCTTCCGGAGTCTGTTTCATTTTGCTAATGGTTTGGGCCAAGGCTATAATGAGATCAGGAGCGGAGTGGGTTTGGCAGAGCCCATAATCTTTATTGTCCACCCTTCATGGCCTTGGAGAAGATGTGGTGAGCTGCATCTCAAAACTGTTGCGATGCTTGGGATATAGGAACATCCCCAGTGCTGTTGGGGCAGGAGTTCCAGGGTTTTCAATGAGTATCATCGAAAGGAATGGCAATATTGTTCCAAGTCACGATGGTGTGTGATTTAGAGGTGATCCTGCAGGAGGTGGTATTCCAGTGCATATGCTGCCCTTGTCCCTCGTGTGTTAGGGATTCAGGGTCTGGAAGAGGGCTCTGGGGAATTACTGGGAGGTGAGAGACTAAGCATGTTTGTTCCTTCGTTGTGCCAGCACATGCTGTTGATGGGCTGAATAGCCTAGTGCAGAATGGATACAAGTGGGTGCTATGTGAGATGAGGCTTAGCCTCTGTTCTAAATGAAGTGACACTTTGACCCAGATATGTAACACTGCAGCAGACTGAGAACAGAAAGGTGAGCTTGAGAATAGAGTGATCGTTTGGAGGAACCACTGGCAGCTCTAAAGCAGCTTTTATAGAATTGAGGACAAAGCTGGATGTGAATTTTGCAGGTGCAGAAATATAAATGAGTTCTGTTTGGCACACCCTCATGATCACTTCTCAAGGTCAACCCATGGGGTGGTAATGCCAGGATTGTTGGTGATCTCCCTGGGAACCCTTGGGCATCAGCACCCTGCCAGCTGTCACTGCTCTCCATCAGAACACCAGCCTGAGTGCTCTAGCACAACCCCCGTTCCCTCTTCCCTGCCCATTCTTACATCTTTGTGACGAGACTCACGGAAGCAGACTGCTCCCGGAACTGCAGAGGGCTTCAGCAAAAGCAGATGCCATCCTCAAAAAGAGGACGAATCCCTGTGAGTGTGTCTGCATTCAGGATGCACAGCTTTGGCAGAGAGCAGTGCTGTATGATACCTGCTGAATATTAAACTGGCAGCTGTATGATATATATACATGGGCAGAAATATAAACCTGTTATTGTGCTGCTTCTGGCCCTTCCCCCTTTTGTATTGTGAAGTACTCATCACTTTATTAGAAATTGCAAAATTATGCAAATATTTGTCCTTTCTGATTTGTACAGCCCAATGACTTGCTGTCATCTTTCTCATTTGAGACAAATAAGTCATTGTTTGATCTGTCAACATTAATAACTGTTTGCAGAATGTCTCAAAGTTAAAACTCACACAATACCAGGTTATACCCCAACAGGTTTAATTGGAAGCACTAGCTTTCAGAGCACTGCTCCTTCATCAGGTGGTTGTAAGGATCATCACCAACAACCACCTGATGAAAGAGCGTCGCTCCGAAAGCTAGTGCTTCCAATTAAACCAGTTGGACCATAACCTGGTGTTGTGTGAGTTTTAACTTTGTCCAGAGCTGAAAATGTGTTGCTGGTTAAAGCACAGCAGGTTAGGCAGCATCCAAGGAACAGGAAATTCGACGTTTCGGGCCAGAGCCCTTCACACCCCAGTCCAACATTGGCATCTCCAAATCACAATGTCTCAAAGACTTGGCCCAGTTGCTTCTCACTGAAGGTTCCTATTGCCTGAGGGCTTGATAACTAACAACCAGTCATTCTGAAAGTCAAGTCCTTGCATTTCCTTGATCAGCAGGAGGTCTGGAATAGATTGGAATGGTAAGGACAGAAATCGCTGTTTGGGCTAGTCACTGGGCTAGGGACACAGTGTCCAATCCTGCCCTCTCCAGCAGGCAAAGAAAACCTTACAGATGAAACATAGTGCAAACTCCTTTCCATATGCAAGGAATGAGGTTATATGTTTAAACTGAGTGCAAGAAAATGTCTATTTACATAGAGGATGTTTTATAACCTGGAGCTCCGGGCAGAGTATTAGTAAGACCTCACCTGCGTGCTGTTAGGGAATGGTTAGTGGTGAGATAGAAAGGTTTGAGGTATAAGGCAAAGATGTTGCCAGGTTTGGAGGGTTTGAGCTACAGGGAGAGGCTGAACAGGCTGGGGTTGTTTACCTTGGACGTCGCAGGCTGAGAGGTGACCTTAATACATCGTGAGGGGCATAGAAAGGGTAAATTGACAAGATATTTTCCCTGGAGTGGTGGAGTCCAATACAAGAGGACAATATTTTAGAGTCAGAGGAAAAACTTGAAAAGGGACCTAAGGGACAATCTTTTCAGAGGGTGGTGCGTATATGGAATGAGCTGCCAGAGGGTGTCGTGGAGGCTGGTACGATTACAACATTTAAAAGGCATCTAGATGGATATATGAATAGGAAGGGCTTGGAGGGACATGAGCGAAATGCTAGCAAATGGACTAAATTAATTTAGGATATCTGGTCAGCATGGATGAGTTGGACTGAAGAGTCTGTTTCCATGCTGTACATCTCTGTGACTCTGAGGTGGAATAAAGTTATACTGTGAATATCATCGCACTGTTTAACCAGCCAATCCAACTGTGCAGTAATGGCTCTGACCTAGCATTAAAGGAGCCTTGAAACACTGGTGAAGGTCGAGATCAAATAGTCTGGGACTGATTAAGGGAGGGCACAGTGGAATTTGCAGAATTAGCATGGGCAATTTGTGCTGAACTATGCAAAACTGAGAAAGGGTGACACTGATCTGAACTGGAGGATAGAAAGCAACTTTGACTTTGTTTCAGTCCCTTTACAGCTTCTATAGTATTGTAACAATTTACAGAATGTAACAAAGCTGTTCAGCTATTTGTGCCTACACTGATTCCTGAATAGAGCTTTAACATTTTTAAAGGGTTCGCATCCTAAATACCAAGCTAATTCCGAATATGAAATGTCATGTTTAGTCAGGGAAAGAAAAAGTCTTCCAACTCCTGGTTGATTTTGGGAGTTGTGCATTGCACGTTAGGAAGATGTTAACATAGAACATTCCAGAGCAGTACAGGCCCTTCGGCCCTCGATGTTGTGCCGACCTGTGAAATTACACTGATGCCCAACTAACATACACCGTTCCATTATTATCCATATGTCCAATACCCATTTACATGCCCTTAATATCGGCAAGTCTACTACTGTTACAGGCAGTGTGTCCCAGCCCGTACTACTCCCTGAGTAAAGAGACTACCTCTGACATCTGTCCTATATCTATCACCCCTCAATTTAAAGCTATGTCCCCTCATGTTAGCCATCACCATCCGAGAAAAAAGATTTCTCACTGTCCACCCTATCTAACCCTCTGATTATCTTATGTGTCTCAATTAAGTCACCTCTCAACCTTTTTTTCTTCAATGATAAAAGCCTCCAGTCCCTCATCCTTTCCTCTTAAGACCTTCCTTCCATACCAGGTAGCAGCCTAGTAAATCTCCTCAGAATCCTTCCCAAAATTTCCACATCCTCCCTATAATGCAGTGACCAGAACTGCGTGCAGTACTCCAGGTGCAGCCTAACCAGTGTCTTGTACAGCTGAAGCATGACCCCGTGGCTCCGAAACTCAATCCCCCTACCAATAAACGCCAACGCACCATGTGCATCTTAACAACCCTTTCAACCTCGGTGGCAACATTCATGGATTTTTGCACCTGAACACAGATCCCTGTTCATTTACACTGCCAAGAATTTTACCATTAGCTCAATACTCTGCATTCCTGTTATTTCTTCCAAAGTGAATCACCTCACACTTTTCTGCATTAAACTCTATTTGCCACTTCTCAGCCAGCTCTACAGCTTATCTATGTCCCTCTATAACCCACAACATCCTTCAGCACTATCCACAACTCTGCCTACCTTAGTGTCATCTGCAAATTTACTAAACTATCTTCTACACCCGCATCCAGACATTTATAAAAATGACTAACAACAATGACCCCAAAACAGATCCCTGAGGCACACCACTGGTACCTGAGCTCCAGGATGAACATTTCCCATCAACTACCACCCTCTGTCTTCTTTCAGTTAGCCAATTTCTGATCCAAACCGCTAAATCACCTTCAATCCCGAAATTCCATCTTTTGTGCAATAGCCTACCATGTGGAACCTTATCAAATGCCTTACTGAAGTCCATATACACCACATCAACGACTTTAGCCTCATCCACCTGTTTGGTCACCTTCTCGAAGAACTCCATAAGATTAGTGAGGCACAACCTACCCTTCACAAAACCATGTTGCCTAACCCTAATCAAATTATTCCTTTCCATTTGATTATAAATCTTATCTCCTACAACCTTGTCCAACACCTTAACCACAACTGAAGTATGGCTCATGGGCCTATATTTACCAGGGCTGTCCTGACTCTCCTCCTTAAACAAGGGGACAACATTTGTTATCCTCCAGTCTTCTGGCACTATTCCTGTCGACAATAATGCCAAAAATCGAAGCCAAAGGCTCTGCAATCTTCTGTCTGGCTTCCCAGAGAATCCGAATATAAATCCCATCTGGCCCAGGGGTCTTATCTATTTTGGCTGAAACCTCCTCTTTGTCAGCTTCAGTCCCATCTAATCTAGTAGCCTGTATCTCCGTATCCTCACTAACATTGCCCTTTTCCAATGTGAACACTGATGAAAAGTATTTATTTAAGCGCTTCCCCTATGTCCTCAGATTCCACACACAACTTCGCAATACTATCTTTGATTGGTCCTCATCTTACTCTTGGCATTCTTTTATTCCTGATAGACCTATAGAAGGCTTCAGGGTTTTCCTTGATCCTATCCACCACCAACTTCTCATGTCCCCTCCTGGCTCTTCTTAACCCTCTTTTTAGAACCTTTTAAAGTCCTGACAAAATGGAGTGTTCAAGGATTTGCCAGGTTAAGACCAGTTCATACAAGGAGGAGGAAGCCTTGACTCGAAACCATCAGGAAAATAATTTAAATGCAACTTAATTATGCATGTAGGTTTGCTCACTGAGCTAGAAGGTTCCGCGAGCAAACCTGTATCCAGGACCTCCACCTGAGCTACACATCTTCACAAACTCGCTAACAACCTGTTTATATTTGGATAGGAGAAGTGGAGCCACAGTGTCACTTTGAGAAGACTGCAAGGAATGGGTGAAGAAGGAAGATAAAACTGGAAAAGACAACAAACACATACATTTGTTGGCCATCTAATTCCTTACATGCTCCCGAAGTTCTAGAACATGTCTCTGCTGGTGTCAGTCCTTTCTGTTTGCTAACTCTTTAATGTTGCAACAGACACCCTATTGAATGTTTGAAAGGCTGAGACACACTATTGTAGCTGGAAGATTGGACAGGTCAAGGGCTGCAATTTGTGTTGGGAATGAGTGGAATACAATGACCTCAAAGAACGTTCGATATAACCTCTGCGCAGGCACAGTGTGGAGCTTCTGCAGAAATGATCGATGCAGAATCACTGATGCCAGGACAGGAAGTGATGTTCTCACTGAGTGGATGGTGGTTATGTGCAAATCTTCAAACTTATTTGGAGCTTTTGTGTTTTTAAAACAATTCCTTCACAATGGAGGAGGCTATGATTATACCATACTGGCCCAGGCAGAATCCAACCTCTGAGTCAGTGAGCAAATTATTCCTTTGCTGACGCTGATTGACAAGCACTGTCAACAATCCCTTCCATCACTTGGCTGATCATCAAGAGTAGACTGATGAGGTGGTAATTAGCCAGGATGGATTTGTCCTGCCTTTCGTGTACAGGATTGTTGGGTAGGTGCCAATGTTGTAGCTGTACTGAAAGAACTTGGTGAGGAGAGGAGCAAGTTCTGGAGACACTAGTCTTCAGTACTATTACCAGAATGTTGTCAGGGCCCGTAGCCTCTCTGCAGTGTCCAGTGCCTCCAAATATTTACTGATATCCTGTGGAGTGAATCAAATTCCCTGAAGACTGGTAGCAGTGATGCTGGGCACCACTGGAGGCGGCTGAGGTGGATCATCCACTTTTGGCTGAGGATGGTTGTGAATACATCAGCCATATCTTCTCGCATTGCTGTGTTGGGCTCTTCCATAGTTGAGAATGGAGATATTTGTGAAGCTTCCTTCTCCAGTGACTTGTTTAATTGTCCATCACCGTTCACGACGGGATGTAGTAGGATTGCAGAGCTTAGGTCGCATCTGTTGGCTGTGGGATTGCTTGGCTCTGTCTGTCACTTGCTTTTTTTGTGTTTTTGGCAGGTGAGTAGACCTGGCTTGTAGCTTCACCAGGTTAGACAGCCCATTTGCAGATTTCCTCTGTTGTTCCTGGCATACCCTCCTGTACTCTACATTGAAACAGGATTGATTTTTTGACTTAAAGGTGGAGACGGGATATGCCTGGCCATGAGGTCACAGATAATGGTTGATCACAATGTTGCTGCCTCATGGGTGTATAGTTTGGAGTTGCTCAATTTGTCCAAAGTCTGCCCTATTTTGCATGGTGTTAGTGCCACTCACCACATAGAGCATATCCTCAGTGTGAAGATGGTATTGAGTACAGTAACTGAGGAGGCAAAATACTGTCACGGATGGATGTGTCTATGACAGGTTTATGAGGGGTGAAGTCTCTCTCCTGTGGGTTCTCTCACCACCAATGTCAGGCACAGTCTATTAGTACAGCCCTACTGAACAGGAGGCAAGTGTTTGTCATGTCTGTGACACAGTCATACCTTCACAGACAATGTCAGCTTGATTCGTCTGTGAGGTAACTCTTCCATTTTTGGAGTAGAGTGATGCTGGAAAAACACAGCAGTTCAGGCAGCATCTAAGGAGCAGGAAAAATCGACGTTTCGGGCAAAAGCCCTTCATCAGGAATAGCCTGGCCATTTCAGAGGGATGCTGGGAATTGCTCAGTGTCTGGAGTCACAGACCAGGTAAGGGATCAACAGTGATTATCTGGTCACCATTAATTCCTCCTAATTTTTGAATTGAATTCACCTTTCACCATCTTCCCTGCTCTGATTCCTGCAAATGCAAATTCCCAAAACACTCGTCTGATGATCTGGGTCACTGGCCGAGTAATATTAGCAACGCGCCGTCACCTCTCTATCTACTTACCTCCGTGGGGAAGAGTTAATAAAAGGTTATTGTAACCTCCATTTAGATCACAAATTGGTATGCCATGAGACGTTTCTACAGCTCCCTTAACTCTGCTGGTACCAGGTGATGGTGGCATTCTGAAACTGTGTGCAAGTAAATAAGCATCTATTTACAGGTCTGTCTTCAGTGACATTTGTAGAGGGTCATTGCAACGCAACATTTTTCTTTTGATGAAGGAGTTTAGAATTGAAGCTGTCTGCTGTTGTGCGTGTGTGTTGTGCGTGTGTGTTGTGCGTGCGTGTGTGTTGTGCGTGTGCGTGTTGATCTCATTATGAGTAAAATGCAGCATCTCAAGGTCTGCATCCCAAATTCTGTCCAGCACACTCTCTGGGTATTTTATTTTAAAGATGCCTTGGCAGAGCTTTCTAAAAGATCAATGATTAATTTAGTGATGTTTAATTCCAGGCATTTAGCTTCTGGTGAATGATGTTGAGCTCAATATTTTAAGGACGAGCTGTGTTATTTTGAGTGACAGTGGAAAGCAAACTAGAAGTATCTTTTTTGTTAGTTTAATGATCCTGTGCAGGCATGTTGTGATCCCCTGTACAGCAGGTGGGACTTAACCTGGGCCTCCTAGTCCACAGCAGGGACTTGAGTACAGTCCTGTTGTGTGCTGACTGGAAGTTGTTTGCCTGAATGATCCAGTTAGCAATAGTGTAAAGAGCATGACTTCACTGTCTCCAGTGGGCAGGCTGAAGCAGCATATAGGCTCTGCTGTTTGCTGTTCTCATGTTAACATTTAGAATAGGATTCATATTCTTTAAAGATCAAACTAGCTATCAGTGCCAGGGCAGAGGTGTTCAATTACGTCAAGCTGGTTATTACCAGGGAGTGCAGCGTAGCCTGTTTAACATCTTGCTTCATGTCTAAGTTGTTTGGCAGTGACATAGGTGAAAGAAACCAGCTTGGGTAAGTAAGAGGTTAGGAATGGGTGGGTAATGCAGTCAGGGCAGTTATTCTATTCCTAGAACATTTGACTGGTAGTTTTAACTTCTTGCATCGCTGGTCTCCTTCAATTATACAGCTGTCCAGTCGTAGTCTTTCCATTTCATTCAACGCTTTTGCAACACTACATTCTTCAATATCGAGAAAATTCAGAATGAAATCATTTTAATCAAAAGGGGTGATTTCCAAGAGACTGAACTACCACGTGAAGTTTTGTTTTTGTACACCACTGTTTGCAGACTGTTAGTAAAACAGTCCACTGCTACTCTCTAATCTGCTTATGACCAGTTTGTACTTGCATTGTTATAAACAACAACTTCCATACCCTTTCATTTGTCTAGCACCTATTTACTTTAACATCGTGAAAGTTTCCACAGAGCATCACAACAGCATTGTCAAAAAAGTTTAAAATCTAATTATGGCCAATAATTGAATTGCACAATCCAGAATCAAAGTTCAGATTTGACCAAGAGCATATTAAAATCTGTTTCTCCAGTGAACCTTCGAGCTGGAGCTTGGCTGGTTTACTCATTCATGTACGTGAGACATGGGCATCATTAGCTGGGCCAGCATTTATTCTCCATCCTGAGCTGTTCTTGAGAATATGGTGGTGATTAGATACCTTTTAGAATCCTGACTGTGGAGGTGCCAGTGTTGGACTGGGGTGGACAAAGTCTGAAGTCACATGACACCAAATTTATAATCCAACAGGTTTATTTGAATTCACCAAGCTTTCAGAGCATTGTTCCTTCGTCAGGTGAAGGAGCAGTGCTCTGAAAGTGTGTGATTTCAAATAATGTTGGACTATAACCTGATGTTTCATAGAATAGAATCCCGACAATGTGGAAACAGGCCATTTGGCCCAAGTCCACACTGCCCCTCTGAAGAGTAACCCACCCAGACCCATTCCCCTACCCTATTACTCTACAGTTCCCCCTGGTTAATGCACCATACCAACACATCCTGGAGCACTGTGGGCAATTTCCCATTGCCAATCCACCTGACCTAGGCATCTTTGGATTGTGGGAGGAAACTGGAGCACCTGAAGGAAACCCACGCAGACACTGGGAGAATGTGTAAACTGCACACAGACAGTGGCCCGAGTCTGTTATCAAACCAGGTCCCTGACAGCAGTGCTAAACACTATGTGTGACTTCTGATTTTCTAGAATTCTGATGGTTCTCTGTAGACAGCCACTAATAAAATGATGCTTGGAACAGAAGATGCTGATGTTCTCTCTTCATTAAGGATTATTAAACCTAATGCAGTGTAGTATGGTGACCAGTCCTGTATAATGTGATACAAATCCAATTACCAACTTGATGTTGGAATAGAGTTAAACCCATTTGATAATGTGGTGACTGGTTATCAGTAACTTTTAAACCCCATTGGAGACGTAGGCTGATGTGTTGGAGAGGGATGTTAGGTCTCAGTTCCACCGTCAGTGAGGGCACAAGTTGCTGAGCACAGTTCTGGAACACTAGAGTGGGGCAATTATGGGCGGCACGGTGGCACAGTGGTGAGCACTGCTGCCTCACAGCGCCAGAGACCCGGGTTCAGTTCCCGCCTCAGGCGACTGACTGTGTGGAGTTTGCACGTTCTCCCCGTGTCTGCGTGGGTTTCCTCCGGGTGCTCCGGTTTCCTCCCACAGTCCAAAGATGTGCGGGTCAGGTGAATTGGCCATGCTAAATTGCCCGTAGTATTAGGTAGGGGGTAAATGTAGGGGTATGGGTGGGTTACGCTTCGGCGGGTCGGTGTGGATTTGTTGGGCCGAAGGGCCTGTTTCCACACTGTAAGTAATCTAATCTAAGTAATTGTTCCACACAATGAGCAGAGCAGAGTTTGAAATGCCTGTAACGGCTAGCAATCAAGAACGAATGAGATTTGTTTGTTTGCCAGCAATGGGCCTCAACTCTGCTTGATTGGCTTGTTGAATGAGCTCAGTATGTCTCTGTATGACTGGGTTAATTACATATCATGTATGTACTCCATTCTATAATGAGCAGAAGTTAGAGGGACTCAGAAGACCGGGATGCCTCTGGAGAGAACATGGGAATGAATTATCATCTGTATTTCACGAAGAAGGTGTGTGTTTAGATTTACGGGGCTGGGTGTTCTGTTAAGATGCATAAGTTTTCCCTCTGCAGATCAGCAGGAACAAGCCAAACCAGCCCATTAGATCAATAAATGTCAAACATTAATTATTCTGGTGCATATTGAGTTCCCACGATCTTTGCACTTGAATTTGAATGAGTTGAATTTGAATGATTTATTGTTGCATTTTAACAGTGAAAAGCTTCAATAGTTGCCACAGTCCGGCGCCATTTTGAATAGTTTAAGAAAGAAAGAGATGACTGAAAGTGAGACTTCTCTTCATTCAGCTGCCTCCATCATGAATCCGGAGCCCAGTGACCAATGACTCCTCTAGCACCTCACCACCGTCTCTGCTGGACCCACCAATGTAGGAGTGCCCACTCCTCAGGCACCACACTTGTCCCACCTTGTTGACTCTGCCAAGTCATGTGCTGTATCCACACTGTACCAGAGCCAGGAGACAGCTGGCTCCATGGCCTGGCCACCACCATGCCAATAGGCACTTGCCTATTGTGTTGGGATTATTCTCTGTACAAAACAAAAATTACTAATCATCTTGTTGAGAGATGTTATTCCGGCATGGTGGCTCAGTGGTTAGCACTGCTACCTCACAGCACCAGAAACCCAGGTTTGATTCCACCTCGGGCGACTCTCTGTGTGGAGTTTGCACATTCCCCACGTCTGCATGGGTTTCCTCCGGCTGCTCCAGTTTCCTTCCACTGTCCACACTCCCACAGTGCAGGCTAGGTGAATTGGCCATGCTAAATTGCCCATGGTGTTTAGGTACACTAGTCAGAAGTAAATGTAGGGGAATGGGGCTGGGCGGGTTACTCTTCAGAGGGTTGGTGTGGGCTTGATGGGCCAAAGGGCCTGTTTCCATACTGTAGGGAATCTAATCCAATCAAACCTGGAGCAGATGAACCATGCGTCCAGAAAGGGATGTTACTGCTGCACCACAAGAGCCCCCAAGTCTCTCTATAAAACTGACCAGGTCTCTTCATCAAATTAATCACCACGTTGGTTCCCCATTGTTTCCTCTTGTCATTTTGTAGAGGCTTTTTAAAATTGAGGCTTGTTTGGAAACGCGAAACCTTTGAAATCTTTTAAGTATTAAAATATTTTGTTTACTAAAATACTGACTAGTGAAGCAATTAAATGGTTCTATGAGGATTTTTAATTTTTTAATTCCCATTATTTAAAATCTAGTTACTCAGTGGGTGTGGATGAGACAGTCTGGAAATTGCTTATTTAAGAATAAGAGCACAGCCGGTCAGGCAGCATCTGAGGAGTCCTTTGCTTTTGCCTGAAATGTGGATTTTCCTGCTCCTCGGATACTGCCTGACCCGCTGTGCTTTTCCAGCACCACTCTGATCGAGACTCTGATTTCCATCATCTGCAGTTCTCACTTTTGCCTTATTTAAGAATAAACCCATTTTCAGTTAGATTGATAAATTTGCAGCAGGTTCCTATTCTCCAATGTATTCAGTAATGTTTGTAATGTAAAATGGTGATCGATTGTGTTGGTGGGAATTTGAATAATAGGATCAAGCTATCACAAGTTGCACCTGGATTCCCTATTGCTCCCTGTAAGTTAAAGAACTTAACCCCAATTTTTTTTTCAATGGAAACAGATTCAGTCATTAAAGTTTAGAGAAGTTATGAATAGGTGAAAAGGAAATAATTGCATGGCGATGGAAAAAGAATTAAAAATATTTTTTAAAACTAATTTGGCTCTGTCAATGAGCTGCCAGAAAGCTGGAAGTTAAATAGAAATGTTTTCCATGCTGTGGAGCACTCTCCCTACACTGGCTTCATGGTGCAAGGTTGTGCTTCTTCCAATACCCTAGCTCTTTGCTTTAATAACCAGTATAGAGTGCATGTGAACGAGGGACCTTTCTGGCTTGGTGCACCCAGCCGTCTGTCAGCTAAGTAGATAGCCAGCTATTTGTTAATATTCAATTGTGTATCTTCCTTTCTTGTCAATAAGTGCTGCCTCCTTTTTGTCGTGCTGAAACGCTATTGTCCATTTCCTGCACTAACTCCATCCCAGTGCCACGTTGGGTTCAGGTAGTTTGAGATCATCATTTAATACTGTTAGCAGGAACTTTTCTCGCGAGTCTGTTTAAAATAGAGATGGATGTAGACACGCATGTTCTTTTAGTTGTACCCTGTTTCTTTTCGATGTTTAAATTTTAATTAATATTTGAATTTTTTGCAATTACTATTTCAGGCAGGTTTGTTATAGAGTGTGCCACAATTACTGGGGAACTGGACAGTTGCTTTTTGACATTTAATTTTGGGCCTTTACTTGGGTTCCAGCGGGATGTTGGTTAAGTGTATTAGGACATATTGTTTTACAGTGTAGTCAGAAAGAGGCCATTCTCCCCATCATGTCTGTGCTGGCCCTTTTGAAATTCTCACTCCTCTTGTTCATTCCTGGAGCTCTGCAATATTTTCTGTGGTCAGCGTTTCCTTACTGCAAATATCACTTTACGTCTGTATGCTCACAGTGTTCCCCTGGAGCACCTCTTCAGAAGCCTGAAACAGTGTGGAGATCATGCTGAAGTGATATCCTTGAGCGGTTCTCATGTTATCTTGAAGGTCAGCCCTCACTCTGCCAGCACATGGACATGGATCTTGTGTAGATAGAGGTCCCAGTGACTTCTCCATGGGAGTCACTGAATCAGCTTTTACAATAAAATACAAAACAACCATAAACATGGAGGAAGTGCCAGTCTGGAAATGTTACACCTGTCTGCATTCCTTGCACTATGTATTTTCCTGAGGAATGCACAGCAGAAGCTTGGAGCTCAGTTGCTGTCCCATTTTCATGATCTTGGGAAATGTTTGGAACATCTCGACAGCTAGTATTGTTAGCAACAAATCATTAACGGTGAAGTGTGGCACCCTTTGTTTCTGCCCTGTGGCATGTTAGTAGCTGAAGATTATTTTTTCCTTTTTGTGAGCAGAAATTCAAATGTTGTTAAATATCAATTTCTCAGAATATTGCGAAAATGCGAAGGTTTAAACAAATTGTTTAGCAAATGTCAACATTATGTAGCTCTCTCACAATGATAAAATGTCCCAAGATGTTGCTGTAAAGATGCCTTAACCTGGTGTATAACCATGGTGATAATGCTCTGGGTCACTACCTCGTCCGGCTGGGAATTGCAATCTAACCTTGTTGCCATTTTTGTGACTAAGCTGGTCCTGACATCATAAAGTGATGCGGTACAGAAAAGGCCCTTTGGCCCATCAAATAAATGCCAAAAATACAATCCTACCTGCGCTAGTGCCATTTGACCACAGACTTGAATGTTATGACACTTCAAGTGCTCATTAAAATACTTTGTTTTATAAAAGGGTTGAGATTTTCCATCTCGACTCTCCTCCCGGGCAGTGCATTCCAGACCCCCCCCCCCCCCCCCACCCCCACCCCCGACCTCCCCCCCCCCCCCCCCCCACCCCCGACCCCCCCCCCCGCGCACATCCTCTGATTGAAAAAGCTTCTCCTCCGATCTGCTGTAAGCCTCTTGCCTTTCCCTTTTAAAATAATCTCTCTTTACCTAAAGCAAGGACATCTGATCTAAGTTTATTCGTCATAAACTTATACCAATCCTAATAACAGCATCAAATTTTAAGATTCACTTTTACCTTCTGCACACAAGACTGCTGACATCTGGAAGATGCCGAACTGTGTGTCAGCGCCATAGGTGTCAGCTACAACGTTAAGACTTTATCATCTGTTGAGTATTTCAGGCAGTTGAAGCAGCTCCTGTCAGCTGTGTGATCGTCGCTGGGATGATGCGGTTTGGTTTTCTGGTCACTCTGTAGGTTTACCAATGGGTCAAGCAGCTGTAGTGTGTTTAGTGTCAGTGGACATGAGACAAGCTGGATTCCCATCCAGAGGCCGAGGGGAATATGTGCACAGTCTTCTCAACAATTCCCCTCCTCTGAAATGGAACAAACACACTGTACATTGCTTCTTTTTCATTGTCTTCTCCTTAATCTGGGTTATATTAACTCCCTGCAAAACAATTCCAATACATATTCTCTGTATTGTATGCAGTTGCCAGAATGAGTTTGTTTGATCTTGTAGCAGTTTCCTTTTTAGGGACATATGGAAAAGAAGCAAATGTAGACCATTCAGCCCGCTCTGCTTTTCAGTAAGATGTTATCTGCTGATCTGTTTGTGTTTTGAATTCCACACTTCCATCTACTCCACTTAACCCTGGATTTCCCTGACTAGCAACAATCTATCCACCTCTTGTCTGCAAAATACTGTATTCAATGATGCCCCACCTCCACTGCTTCTGAGACAGGATATTCTAAAGCCTCTCAACCCTCGCATAGCGAGGAAAAAACATTTCTCCAAGTCCACCTGAAAGGGTGAGCCTTAATTTTAAAACAATGCCCTGATTCTGGACTGAACACAAAAGAAATCCTCCTTTCTACATCCACCTTGTCAGGATCTTTGTAGACTTCAGACAAGATTACTTACAGTATGGAAACATACTTTGGCCCAACAAGTCCACACCGACCCGCCAAAGCGCAATCCACCCATACCCCTACACCTAACACTACGGGCAATTTAGCATGGCCAATCCTCCTGACCTGTACATCTTTGGACTGTGGGAGGAAACCGGAGCACCCAGAGGAAACCCACGCAGACACGGGGAGAATGTGCAAACTCCACACAGTCAGTCGCCTGAGTCGGGAATTGAACCCGGGTCTCTGGTGCTGTGAGGCAGCAGTGCTAACCACTGTGCCACCATGCCGCTCACAAGTCACCCCTCAACTCCAAGTCCGGTCTGTCTAACCTTTCCTCCTCAGACAGCCAGCTCATTCCAGCTATCAGGCTAGTCAGCCTTTTCCCAACCACCTCCAATGCATTTACATCCTTTCATAAACCAGCAGACTAAAACCGCATACAGTGTATCAGAGATGTGGTTTGACCAATACCTAGTATTGACTGTGGGTCATTAAATCAGCTATCAAAATTAAAGCAATCTTTGCCACAGAATGGGATGAAAGCTATTTACTTCTCTGCAGTGTGTTAGTCTTTAGCTCCAATGTTCACTGGTAAACAGCTCACCCACAAAGCTCTCCCTCTCTTTTGCATCAGTCCGCAGCCTCCTCCAATCCCAAAGGCTTGGATGCAGTTGGAAGCAGTATGTTTTGCAGGCAACATTGTCATTTTTATATTTGTGTTGCATAAGTTACTATCAAAAGCCCCTGTCTTTGTATACTTTACATGAAAAATAAATGCAACAAATGAATAATTTATGCCAAGTCTTTCTGTTGTCTCGGTTGATGCCTTGTGATAATTATGATGTCTTTCATTCTAATTGCTGTAAAGAATTATTTGTGGCGAGATTAAAAACAGAAAAATCTTGCAAAGCCTGGGGCTACTGTAATAAAACAAAAGCCTCGGCTGAGGGTGGGTCAGTACCTTCAAATGGAATCATTCTCGAGACGAGAACAAAGTGAGAGGCTGATGTATCCTTTCCAGGGGACACTGAGACTGAAGTGGAATCACTTATTAATGAGTCACCGACTCATCTGAAGTTGTAAGTTTCCAAGATGGCAAGCACTAGCTACATTCCTGGTTGTTTTGTGAACTATCTGGGAGTGTAAAAGTGAGAATCCCTGAATGAATTTAAATCCAGATGGGATTGAGTCCTTTCTAGGCTGCACATCACTGGTGTCTTAGAAATTTTGAGGGGGTGAAGATATTGCTCTGGCTTTATACTGAATTATTCAGTGCTTGTAGCTATGAGCAACAAGTATTTTGATTCTTGGCTATGTTGCTTGAACCTTTACTGATCAAAGTAAACCTTGAGTGAGTTGGTCCAGCTCTTGGTGCCAAACGTAAAAGATACATATACTCATCCAGCACAGAAGAGACCCTGCAGCCCACTGAGTCTGTGCAAACTGTCTATATACCATGTCTCTCGGTGGGATATGTCTGGATGAAATTGGCACAGGTGAGGGGGAGGAGGTTTTGAGGAAAAGTGTTTGCATATACAGAAGCTGATAGGAATGTGGAGTGCATAGCCTAGAAGAGCAGTAAAGGCTGGAAACCTCATAATCTTCAAAAATATTTTGACTTCACATGTGAGGCAACGGGGCCAAGTGGGATTCGAGCCAATGGATCAGCACTGACTCGATGGGCAGATGGGCCTCTTCTGTACTGTTCAACTAAGCTGGTTTCAGTAATGAGCTGCCAAGCCTGAACAGCACAGGCGTGAGCAATGGGATAAGAGTAGGCACCTGTTTTTAAACTGCTGCATGTTGGAAGGTGGGGGTGAAGTGGAGCAAAAAGTGAGGTCTGCAGATGCTGGAGATCACAGCTGAAAATGTGTTGCTGGTTAAAGCACAGCAGGTTAGGGCAGCATCCAAGGAACAGGAAATTCGATGTTTCGGGCATGATGAAGGGCTTATGCCCGAAATGTCGAATTTCCTATTCCTTGGATGCTGCCTAACGTGAAGTGGAGCACCCTATTCAGGGATGGGTGCCCCCTGCAGGTCGAGCGAAGAATCTTCAACCTGGTCAAAACATGTAGCTCTCGGAGCAAGCCCTTTGTTATTGGGTTGGTGATGGGCTACTTCAGGGCCAACCACTTTTAAGAATAGGCTAATGTTCTCACGCATGATCAATTTCTTATTGTACAGTAAAAGTGTTGGTTAAATTAGCAAATGTTTGAGAATTTAAATGATTGTGTTGAAGAGTTTGAAGCCTGTTTCTGAACTATGGTGAGTTCTAGAGACTTTTGTTATGTTTGCAATTGAGTTCAATCTGCAATCTGGTCAGCATAGCAATAGACTTCTAACTGTGACTGCATTGACGATGGAGAGTGAAGGTTTTGTGTGGATGGATCTTGTTAATCATCCTGCAAATTATTTATATGTTTTGACATGAACTTGGCAACAGTTGGCCACTATCTCTAAGCTGATACTCTGGTTGTGACACTACCGGTCTAGAGGTTAACAATCAGCAATATTAGATTTTTAAAATAAAGCAAACTCAAAGCACTAAAGGTGATAAATTTGAGACGGATTAAACAAGACAATTTATAGTGAGTGGGCAAATAAGGGCTGCAATAAATAATTCTGAGGGTGTCAGATCATACCTAAGTATTTGGTTAGTTGTAAGGAGTTAACAAAGGAAGTAGACAATACTGTGTTTAAAAGTGAGTCCAACTATGGTGTTAAAGTCGAGAAAGTAGTGCAGAGAAAGATTATGAGTCTGCCCTTTTACTCTGAGCATTGCTTAACACGTAGTGGTTATGAAAACTTACCATTCTTGAAAGTTGTTGAATCAGGATATATACAGGTACTAAATTGAATCCCAAGTGCTGTTTCAGCTTAAATCACAAGTGCAGAACTCAACAGGACATGGGCCCACGTTAGTATGGTTCTAATATCCAGGGGGAGGGAGTGAGGACTGCAAATGCTAAGGAGAGCATGATGCTGGAAAAGCACAGCAGGCCGGGAATGTGATTGACAGCTAATACCCAAAATGTTGCCTGGCCATCTGTTTTCCAGTGCCACACTTTTTAACTCTGATATTAGAGAGCACTTTATCTTACAAGTAACAATTGATACCTGGAATAGTTTTCTAGTTGGCACGGTAGAAGCAAAAATTTAAGCAGTTCAGGAGAATGATGGAAGGTGGAAACCAGTTTCTATGAAAGGGTTGATCTAGTGGGCTGATAGACCACCTTTTATTTGTAATGATTTGAATTGAATTTCAGGTGATTCACCTGAGATTGGAAGAGTGTGTCTGGAAATTGGGAAATGTGCCAATATCGAAAGTTTACTTTGTGTCAACATCTGGAAATATGTGACCTTGACTTTTCTTTTGAGGATGTGGACAGTTTTCTTTATTACAATTTCAGATGGAGCAGTTATATAACTTACCTTGAAAAGATTTGTTTAAAATCAAAAATTAACCATTTTGGTTTTAAAAAAAACTTGCACTTGGGGAAATACAAAATAATCTTCAAGGATTTAGAATCTTATTGTTTAATCTGATTACTCTGTGGGGGATATACAGTATAATTCATATGTTCTTAATCAATGTTCCTATTGACATCTTGTGGACACATTGATAGAACTTAAAGAATTTCAGAGGGTTTCAGGTAGACAGTTTATTGGTATGGACAGATGAAAAACAGATACAGTTTAATGAAAAATATTTGTTCTGTTTTTTGATTTGAGCAACAAGCAATGATGTTTGGGTGTCCTGCAGCAAATTTCTGATGTATTTTAAGGGATATGCTCATGATGACATCACCACATCATATTATGCGACCTAATAATATTAAGGTCTCGGTCTCCATCTTACTGAGTCCTCTGGCAGCATAACATGCTGAGGGAAGTGTACACCGGGATTGCTTACCTTAAGCTCAAACACACAAGTGCTTTTAAGTATAATGTTCCAATGTAACTACCAGGGACCGTCATAGAAGTTCAGTGAATTCTTCAGTAGTTTATGACTCGTGTCTCATTTTGTATGTATGGGAATGGACACAACTATCCCATCGTGATAATTGCTGATCATCAGCTGTTGCATAATATGACATCATGGTGGCAACATGGTAGTAAACACGAGTAACTGCTTATAAAAGAATCCTCATCGAAGATTAGACAGTCCTGGAACATAAACCACTCAGCAGACCAACAACAGTAATTCATGTGAGTAGAGATCTCAAACTTAAATAGCCTGGAGGCAGACTCGCCTTTTTACTCACATTTCAAGACTTCACACTCTTGCTTTTGCTCTCACTCTCACTGTCTCTCTGGTGCAGCAGTTAAAAGACCTCTTATAAGTTTAAATCAAAATTGTCAGCTCAAAGTCTTCCTAGAGACTTATAACTAACTTGAGCAATCAAAAGATCCTGTCAGTTTAACAACAGAGCCCTTTTGTTGTAGGGAGGGAGGAGGAAAAGACAGTTAAAAGGTGATAGATCTAAATCTAAAGAAGCTTACCTCTGTTTAGTGGTTGGTTGGCTACTCAACTGTCTTTGCAGACTACCTCCACTGGCTAAAACCTGCAACCACAGGCCTTTATCTCTCAAAGGGCAGACCCACACCCAGCAAAACATCTTTGAAGAGGCTGCAGCCATGAAAAAAAATGAAGGTGCCACACAGCGTAGAGGCAGGTCCTTTAGCCCACTGCGTCTAACTGACTGTCCATACCAAACTAATCCTTTTCACCTGCAAGTAAAAAGGATCAATCAAGCTCTCTACTTGTCCTGTGGCAACATCTACTGGGATCATAAGAATAATTTGTTTTCATATTCAGATTAACCAACAGTGTAATTTGATATGCAGTTGCATTTGGTCGATATTCCTGCAATTGACTATAACACCATGTGAAATGAGCCATTCACTGAATATGTTAACCCATAGAGTTGTTTTGTCCATTATTGTATGCTTCTGTTGAATAAACAAGTATTTCATCATCTGTAAAATATTCGTGCATGTTTGACATGCTGAAGAATGGATGTTGGGTAAGCAGGTCTGTGTCCGACAAGACATGGCTGGTTCTCTATCGGGTTTCAGGCTGTCCAAGCAGCTCTCTTCAGCCAACTGAGCTCTCTCGTTTCCTGATGGAAGAGGCTGGGACTTGTTTAGAGCATCCCTCTGTCTTGCTGATTGGATTACTACTGGATTGGGATAAAACAGTTTGAATGGAAGACTCTGGGCCTTTGAGTTATGCAGTTGATGAGAGAATATAGCAACGTGAAGCTGTGATTTTTTTCAAAAGCCACATTACCAGTGTTGAGCTGGAGGGTTGGATAGAATCATCCCCTGAAATGCTGAGATATAATTGCTTGCTGAGCTAACTGAGTTTTTGGGAAAGGCATTAGCAATTCTTTGTGTACAATTTCTCTATCAAATAGTATATTCAGAGTGTTAGTCTATTTCCTTCTTTGACAGTCTAATGTGACAATTTCTAATGAAGTATTAGATTCATTCATTGCAGCATATATTGGAATATATTTAATCTTTTTTGATGTCAAGCCTGAGACACACTGCTTTCAACAGTACAGAGGCTCTTTGTGATTGCTTCCCATGCCTTTTAAAAATGAACTGCATTTAAGATGTCTTTCCTTTTTAAAATAACACTGTAACATAACATCCGTCACTTAGCGTGAATTAGATTTTGGTAATAACTAACTCTCATGTCAAATTTATAAAACTTTTTGACTCAGAATTCCTGACGCTCTGTATATTTAGTAGAGGGTTCAGTTTACTATATGAGCCTTCATGGAGTTGCCATTTATCCAGCACTGTCATGGTTATAACTAATTATCAATCTTGTGTGTTCAGCAAGTTAAGTGGTAATTCACAAAACTTGAAAGGTTTGCTATCTTGATGGAGCTGTTACTAGCCCAGCTGCGGGCCAGTGAGCTCACCACAGCAGAGGCAATTATCGTCCACGTTCTAATGAGATATTTCAATCGATACTTGGAGGTGGTGAGTATTATTATTCAGGATGCAAAGTTCTCCAAAATGAAATCTGTGAGACAATCAAAGTACAAAAAGGCTGAAAACTTCTTGGAGGTGTACAGCTCAGTCCAGTATTACCCTACTCCTCATTAGCTATCTCTGGATATCCTTGAATGTTTTATTCAGCATGGGGTTGAATTTTATGATGCTGTATATTTGGCTGCCTGCAATAGCCAGTTTTAGCTTCTGTGGGCCATGCCATTGAAAGCCATGGAGACAACTGACTTTGTTGAGATATTAAAACTCTTCTCCCTGTTTTGCAGTGCCACCAAGACCTTGCCCTTCCCTTTCTGTGGTGCATCCTTCACCCCGTCACCTTCCAGTATCCCTGATCTTAACAAATCCTGGTCTCCAGCATGCTGGATTTTCATTGCTGGCAGAATTGTCATGACACAGAGGAGGCCATTTGGCCCATCCTCCCTGCATCAGCTCTTCAAATGAGCATCATTACCTAGTGTTAATTTCTTGCTTTTCCCCATTCTGTTACATACCATTTCTAGCCAAATAATCATCCGTTGCCCCTTCAATGCCTCCACTGAACCTGCCACCACCAGCTTTCCAGGCATTGCATTCCCATCCTTTCTACTAGGTGAGTGACAAAGATATTTTCCTCACATCACATTGCTGTTTTTGCATGTGACTTTAAATCTGTTCTCCCTGGTTCTTGTTCCTTTTACAAGTGGGACCAGCTCCCTAGCTACTCTGTTCACCCTGCACGTGAGTTGAAAAACCTCAATCAGGTGTCCTCTTGACCTGTTTCTGTCGGAGGAGAACAGTCTCAACTTTGTAATCTATCCTCAACACGGCGTTTCACATTCCTCAAACCACTGTTGTAAATCACTTCTGCACTTTCCAATGCATTTACATCTTTCCTATAACATGTCCCCCATTCCCACACTCGCACACAATACTCTAGCTGTAGTCTAATAACAGAGGTCTATACAAGTTCAACATCCCTGAATGGCCTACGCCTCTTCCTAGTTCCTATGTTTCTGTTATGAATATTATGGACATGGCCTTACCACTGTGTAACACTGCACTATTAACGGTGTCAGACATTAAAGTCATGATTTGGAGATGCCGGTGTTGGACTGGGGTGTACAAAGTTAAAAATCACATAACACCTTTATAAAAAAAGGTGTTGTGATTTACACATGAAAGAAGTGAAGCTATCACTGTATTCTAACAGATGAAAGGCTTAACAGACAATCAGTTTTTCAATGTATAATTTCAGTTACATTACTCTGTAAATTCTTGCTATAAATTCTGTGTTAGGATTGAGCCCTCCATTATCACCTGATGAAGGAGCGTCGCTCAAAAAGCTAGTGTGCTTCCAATTAAACCTGTTGGACTATAACCTGGTGTTGTGTGATTTTAGACATTAAAGTGCCTGACCTATTCACCCAATCATGATTGTGTGTTGCACTTGGGAGGGGTTTTCATTCCTTCCATTTAAGGGCCTCCCCATATGCACGGCTCCCCATTTCTGCCACAGCAGTTTTGAAGAGCAGCATTTGGGTTCAGATAGATAGTTGGCTAGAAGTTGGAGAATATATTTTCCAGTCACTCTAGTAAACTGCCTGGCTCTGCTGGCTTGAAAATGTTGGCAGAGTTCTGAGTAGCTATCTGCCAATCACTGAGGAGTATGTGGCAGTTGGGACTTTTTCAAAATGAAAAGAATGAGGGAATAAATGAATAAATTCAATTTATAGACGTATTGAGCCTGCCAGAAGCTGGGTTTCCAACTGAAGGAAGCACAGCTGTGTTTTTTTTTAATATACCGATAGTCTGTTTGAGAAAGAATAACGTGAATCTTCAAATGTATTTTAAATGTTTTCTCTTCATCCCCTCTTTTGTTCGAAATCGTCAGAGAGCCAAGTTAATGATTGGATTGTGTGAAGCAGCAAAGGCACACTGAAATAGTGAAAGAACAGAGTTGCATGGAAATTGCCAGAGCACATGCATGTGAGCAAGTGGCTTATTCTGATGGTTTTAAGCACTTTGTGTTTGACAGAGTGGAGCTGGTATGAGCTAAGCTGAATGCAAACTCCATGCTTTCAATTGAGCACAATTATGTCCTGGCTTGCAGTGTGTCTGATATGCGTAGCAGGCAGTACTGATGAGATGATTGCAATGTTGGAACTTGGATGAAGGATGATGACAGCGAATTAAAACACAGCAATGCAGATTTGCAGCTGTGGACTGAGGGTGTAGGTTTCTTTCAGCAAGGGCATTTGAATACTTTAGCTTTCAACCTACATTTGTGGGTCTACATCATTTGAATACTATTAAATAGCACTTAAGTTTTGTTTCCATGAATCTTTAAAATTGCTCATTAATTGAGAGAATGTCACTCCTTATTCAAATCAGACAGATCTCTCAGCGAAGCTTAGGAGGTGCGCAAAGCCCTTTAAACAGAGATCTGCTTTTCCAGAGAACTTTCTAAATTACCTTCTGAATTCATCACTTCGCTATTTCTGGTATATGCAGTCTTCCTTCCATTTACAAAAAAACACAAAAATTTGAACTTTCTGATTGGAAGGTCAAAATGAAAAGATAACCCCAGTAATCTTCTGCTTCACTGGCTTATACTGTAGAGGTTGGAACAGGAGGAGTTCCTACTGGGAATGACAATGGGGTTTTAAA
This sequence comes from Hemiscyllium ocellatum, assembly GCF_020745735.1. NCBI lineage: Eukaryota > Metazoa > Chordata > Chondrichthyes > Orectolobiformes > Hemiscylliidae > Hemiscyllium > Hemiscyllium ocellatum. The sequence continues at coordinate 53,635,592 of NC_083429.1, forward strand.
ATTGCATTGTTTTTATTTAATCCAGACAACAATTCTGCTCACAATTGTGAACACCAGGAACAGTCCATTACTGAGCCACTTATCTGGCACCAATAGAATTTATTCTATTGAAAATCCTGGAACATAAAGCAAGGGACCATTGTGCATGACACCACTCGAAGCAATGCTTGCAATTATGAACAATCATCTGTGTCTCAAATATGCCACGATGATGCATATACAACATAATCATTTAACTGTATGTAATGTGAGCCTTGCTGGCAAGACAGTTTGTTGCCCATTGCTAATTATCCTTGTGGCTGCTGAACTACCTCTTTAATTGCTGCAAGCTATGTGGCGTGGGTGGCAATAAATTGATCAGCAAGTCGGGTTACTGTGTGGCAAATGTCAGCAACTATTTTGCGCACAACCAATTTCACCAATAGGAATAATGTGGATAATAAGTTTGTCTGCCGGTAAAAGTACAGGGAAGGATGCCAGCTCACTAAGCAGGAGATCCTGGGGGTGGCATGGTGGCTCAGTGGTTAGCACTGCTGCCTCACAGCGCTAAGGACCCGGGTTCAACTCCTGACTGTGTGGAGTTTGCACATTCTCCTCATGTCTGCGTGGGTTTCCTCCGGGTGCTCCGGTTTCCTCCCACAGTCCAAAGATATGCAGGTCAGGTGAATTGGCCATGCTAAATTGCTCATAGTGTTAGGTGGATTAGAGAGAGGGAAATGTAGGGGAATGGGTCTGGGTGGGTTGCTCTTCGGTGGGTCGGTGTGGACTTGTTGGGCCAAAGGGCCTGTTCCCACACTGTAGGGAATCTAATCTAATCTCCAATAGCTGCATCTCTTCGAATCATGCCCTAGAATCCTGGATATGCACCAACACAGAACAAAGACCAGTACAGCACAGGAGCAGCCCTTTGGCCTTCCGAGTCGGTGCTGACACGTTTTGCCCTTCCAGACTAAAAGGTGCCTTCACTTACAGGATCCATATCCCTCTAATCCCTTCCTATTCATGTGTTCATCCAGGTGCTTCTTCACTGCTGCTGTTGTGAGGTAGTTAAAGTCTTGTTTTAGTTTCTTATCCAAGTTAAGGCTCATTGCTGATCATTGGAGTGTCCGTCAAGATGATGTCCTCAAATCCTGGCGTAGTGGCATCCTTTCACCTCTAGTTGAGTGCAGTACCAATTGCCGTCCAGGATAGAAGGGCAGAGCAAAGGGCAGAACAATCAGAAAGTGATAATTGTATGATTATAGAATCCTGTGGACGGGCGATTGGGAAATGGAAAGCCAGACGGTGGTGTCAAGCATGCAGCTGTGTTGAGATCCTGATGAAGATTAAGATTCAGCAGGAACACTAGAGGAAATCTTGATCGGTAACATTTAGAAGATTTGAAAGGGGGGGGGGGTACAATGTTGTCATAAGGTAGCTTTCATGAAGGCCCCTTTTAATCTTTCAACAATGCACCTGATGCTTTGACCAAAGTGTTCAAAGTTAAAATTGTTGGAGAAACTGATCCAGATATACCTGGATTAAATGGAAAATTACCAAATTACCTCTGGGTGCTCTGGTTTCCTCCCACGGTCACAAAGATGTGCAGGTTAGGTGAATTGGCCATGCTAAATTGCCCGTAGTGTTAGGTGAAGGGGTAATTGTAGGGGTATGGGTGGGTTCCGCTTCAGCGGGTCGGTGTGGACTTGTTGGGCCGAAGGGCCTGTTTCCACACTGTAGGTAATCTAATCTAATCTAATCTAATCTAATCTAACCTTTCGGATGGTGTCTGTGCTGGAGATTCCTGGAAAGAGCTTCTTATTGCAAACCTCTCCAGAAATTCCTACATCCAGCAGAAGGCAATCTTGGTAGTAACTACATTCCCTTTTTTTTTGCAAGAATTTATTATAGTGAATAGACTCTGGCTAGAGGCAAGCAACAGTAAACTATCAGTATATAATTCACTAATTAAAACTCTACCTCCCCTGGTACAGAGACAGAGTGAAGGAACCTGAGCAGAGGGAAAGACTGAGAGACAGTTGAGTGACCTGTGCCCATAGGGTTTGAAATGATCCTTGTGCTGATGAGTCAACAGATCATTAAAAAAATGATGTGACAGAAATCGCAAGATGCCAGGAACTCTTGTTGGAAAACCTAGTATTGATTTTTAAAGAATACCTTTTAGAATCAGACAACATATCAAGAGGTAATTTGCTCCATCAAATCTCTTTCAATCCAATTTAGACACCATCCCCTGTTTGTTTCGAACAGCCCAACAAATGTTTTCCTTTCAAATATGGCTCTGATTCTCTCTTAAAAATTGTAACTAAATTTGCTTTCACAACCTATTCAGGCAGCACGTTCCATGCACATCACAACAATTCTCTGTTTGGGAATGTTTGGCAGTATCTTTCCCTCCTGAGAGTTGGTGAGAAGAGAGAAAATTGGATGACGTGGCCCTGGAGAGATCCTGGCCCCCTTTTCTTGCCACATCACCAATTATCTGCTGAGTGAGTGGGTCTGTTGGGAGTTTCTCTATTTGCCAGCGATTAAGGTCCTGAAATGGTCAAATAATGGCCACTTAAAGGCCTACATTCACAACGAGCACACCTTCCCTGCATACAAAGTGGCTCATTTTCTGGTTGGGAAACAACGGTGAACTACCTGCTTTTCAAGAAACAGGACTCCACTGGCAAGGCCTGCAACAGGCCAAGAAACTCATTGGTCGGCTCTTCCTGAGCTAATTTGATCACAATGTGGCTAGCTTTCTTGGTGTTTGAGGGGTGGAGGGGTCACCACTGAAGATACTGGCCCTGACACCTGACTACAAATGAAAAGCCATGACTCCTGTTTCATTCAGGATCTATACTCCTCCATCTTTATTGAGGTGCAAGTATTCCACTGTATTGTCTATAAGGAGCCCCAAACTGCCAGGGTTACTCAGAAGGCCCTGTGTATGCCTGTGGTTAATTACTCTTCCAAGTAGTTGTAACACCATCAATGACTATACCCTCCCAGTTTGGTTGCTATCTAGTACCCAGTGTTTACATTCGATTAGATTAAATTCCCTACAGTGTGGAAACAGGCCCTTTGGCCCAACCAGTCCACACCGACCCTCCAAAGAGTAACCCACCCAGACCCATTTCCCTCTGACTAATGCACCTAACACTATGGGCAATTTAGCATGGTCAATTCACCTGACCCACACATCTTTGGATTGTGGGGGGAAACCCATGCAGACAGTCACACGCGGCTGGAATTGAACCCTGGCCTCTTGTGCTGTGGGACAGCAGTGCTAACCATTGAGTAACTGTTCTGCCTCAAAGGGCCAAATGGTCTCATCCTTTTTCTATTTTCTCATGCTACCAGAAGTTATCCGAGCTGAGCTGGAATCTGTCTTATTTAATAAGAACAGCAAATGCTGGAAGTACTCAACAGTTCAAACAAATATTGTGGGAGGGAACAAACTGAGTGTTTAGCTTCACCAGCTCCTGTTCTTCAAGGCTCCTCTGAAGAAAACTCATTTTACATGAAACATTAATTCAGTTTTTTTTCCTCTCTCTGCAGATACTGCCAGACCTGCTGAGCATTTCCAACACTTGCTGTTTCATTTTGAATCCTTTCATCACTTGACATTTACACACCCAGAGGTTTTCAGTAAAGCGTGCTAATTAATGATTGCCAGTACTCATGGGTCTCCCATCATGTAACGTGGGGAGTTGGGGGGGGGGGGGGGGGGGGGCAAGAGGGGTTGCGGTTCTGAGTTCTGGCCGTTCAAAAGTCTTGATTTAACCAGGCAGAGGAAAGAGGTGATCCTCCGGTTTGTGAGGTGCTGAGAGTTCAGCTGACTCATTCGGGGAACCCACCTGGTGGGTCCTGCAGGGATTGATCACAAAATGTTCAGGAATGATGCACTGCAGATCCAAGTGGGCCACCTGCAGCTTGCTTCTCTCTGAATATCGTGGATGTTGTTCTACTCTGAAGAGAAACAAACCAAGCATGAGAGATTTTTGACTCGTATAAAAAGCAAAGTTGTTGTTTAGTATTTGGCTTGTGGCCAGACCCTGAGAGGATCCACAGTAAGTCACTTCAGTCATTGTAGCACTCCTCTGGTTGAGATTATGTGAATGTGTGTGTGTCTGTGTGAGTGAGGCGGGTGCAGACAAACCTTAATTAGCTCTATGACGCTATTTCTCTGCTAGTCCTTGTGCAATAAGATTTTCTTTTACCAGAGATTTTAAAAAACTGGATTTCTGTAGCAATCTCTGAATGCCCCAAATCATTTCACAACCCAGTATGTCCTTTTTGCATTGTAATGCTGTAATACAGGAAATGGATGAGTTATTTTGTGTATAGAATCAGCATTGAGATAGTGAACATTATAACCTGCTTTGTTTGTTGGTGGATCATGACGATGGGATTTATCGTGTATACCCAAGAGGTCAGATGGCACTTCAGTTCAAAGTCTCATCTGAAGAATGCTCCTCAGACAATGCAATACACTGCAGTGTCAGCATGGCTTTTGCCCTGTCAACTTTGGAGTGGAACACCCATCACTTTCTGACATCACCGTGAGATTGCTACCCACCACATCATCACCACCACACAAAATCAAACATCTGGTATTTTCCATGCTGACTCGGACTTGGGTATTGCTGAAGAGTTGGATTTCTCTTTCATATCCTAGTTACTAATGAAAACGTGATTTGAAATTGTTTGTGCTGGGTATTAAGAGAAAGTGAGGACTGCAGATGCTGGAGATCAGAGCTGAAAATGTGTTGCTGAAATGGGAGGAAGAGAGCTTCTTCAAGGAAGGCATCCTGAAGAAGGGCTTATACCCGAAACGTCGATTCTCCTGTTCCTTGGATGCTGCCTGACCTGCTGTGCTTTTCCAGCAACACATTTTCAGCTCTGAGCTGGGTATTATTCTACTGGAACCCAGTATGAACTGTGATTCATACATTGGGATATTTTGCCAGTTCACCTTCCTCAGGTGGTGAAACAAGGAAATTTTCCTTAAAATTCACATTTTTAGTTCCTTAATTTCACAAGCTTAAATTTTAAAATTCTTGTAGGTTTTTTATTATAAACCATCACCGAACCCATTTGTCTATCTTGTCAAATCTTCCCAATGTTATGGTTGTGTCCAGCTGTAGTCAGAACCTAAATCTCCCTAAATCTGACTAATTGTTTACAGAGCATCAGCATTGCTTCTCAGGATCTGTGTCCTGTCCATCAGTTTATCATTTGGTTTATTTTTCCACCCTTCTTAGAAACTGAGATTGATCCTGTCATTGTTCAGTCTGTTGTTAAACTTGGGTCTTTGTGTTGAATTTATGTTGACTTGTTTCATTTTGTGATGATGTTGTGCCAGTGCGGTACTGATACATACTGCTGCAATCTGTCTGCTCTGTTGTGAGATTTTAATGGGGTTTCAAATGTCCTCCCTTTTATCTTTCTTTCTCAACCAAGTGCCAACTGCAAATTTACTCATTCTACTTATGTCACTGACATTGAGGTCAATAGTAAATGTAAGATCTAGCTTTTTTTTCTGCTGAGTGGGGCACACTCTCCCTCTGATGGAAATTAAAATTTCTTAAATGTTTGTTTTGTCTTTATTCTTAACTCAACAATATTGATGAACCAAATATGCAAATTCAGAACCAATAACAGACTAAATTTAAAACTGTTTGGGAGCTGAGATAGGGTGGTGTCACATGGGAGACAATGTTACTGAACTGTGTACTGAAACAATGGCTCAGTCCACCGCCATCTTGCAACAAGTCAAAGCAGCTGAGGACAGGGGAGCATGGGAGAGTGGACTTGGTTCATGGATTGGAGATGCCGGTGTTGGACTGGGGTGTACAAAGTTTAAAAGTCACACAACACCAGGTTAAAGTCCAACAGGTTTAATTGGAAGCACACTAGCTTTCAGAGCGCCGTTCCTTCATCAGGTCCACAACCACCTGATGAAGAGCAGTGCTCCGAAAGTTAGTGCTTCCAATTAAACCTGTTGGACTATAACCTGGTGTTGTGTGATTTTTAACTTGGTTCATGGAGAAAGCCTTTGGTGTAGACTCTAGTGCTAAATATTTGCACAGGATAGTCCTGGGGCCATACTTTAAACTAGTGGATTAAGCTATTGGCAAATGATTTGCAAGACAGAGATTGTGTTAGAGTTTTCCCAACAGCCATGAACTTTATTCTTTCATGATCTGAGTACATGCTCTTCCTTGCATTTATTCCAAGGACAATTTCTGATTGGAGAGCAAGGTGACTTGTTCTCCTGGTCTGAATTATGCAGTTCCTGTTTTGATGTAAACTGTTTCCATTCCCCTCCCCACCTTCATCCCTCTATTTACATGGGACCTTCCCATGTATCCTGAAGAAGAATAGAGCTATGTCTATTACAAAGGCAAAGTTAATCACACTGGCTCCTCCACATCACCACAAAGGCAATAAATGGCTTTGTTCCTCAAGGATTCATTGCAGCTGCCACTGATCCTGCCTCTAGGGTGCATTGTTAACAGGTGAAAATGCGTTGCTGGTTAAAGCACAGCAGGTCAGGCAGCATCCAAGGAACAGGAAACTCGACGCTTCGGGCATAAGCCCTTCATCAGGAATTGTTAACAGGCTCTAGTTAAATTGTTGCATTTGCTAATGCAGCCGACAACTTCCTTCACCAAGTTTACAGAGAGAGACTAAGACCCAATTCTTGCAAATTAACCTCCTAATTTGAAGTAAATTATTAACATTCAGGATGGTGACAGTTTTGTCAATGGATAAAAGGCAGGAAACAATGACTGTCCTCTCCCTTTTGAATGGGAGCACCCCAGCGCTGTTGGGACAGCAGATGTTTGCAACTTGTCTGTTTTCAGCCAATTTCTATGTTTTATTTATTCATCAAGAATCAAATTCGGCCGTGATGCCAAATGGTAATCAATGTCTCATGTAAGAGTTAAACGTGTAAAGTTGTTAACGAATTACTAGACAATTATAATAAAGATCAAGATATTTGGTCTCTATATCAATATTAAAGAGGAAAACAACTCCACCTATTTATGTTCTGAGCAGCATTGACAATTCAAATGACAACGTGGTTACTTCAAGTTCCTGACATTGAGGCAAATCCCTGATACCTAGAAACCTCAGCCCAAACTCGAATGGTATTGAAATTTTACAAAAACTGAACAACATGTGTGAAATTTGTTATATACAAGATTCTAATAGACCCTAACTTGTTTCACAAAGAATTCAAGACAATAAGCTTATTATGATATTACCCCTAACTCCACAAAGCTGACTTTGAATGTGGCTGGTTTGTTGGATTGCATCTGTCCATCCATGTCACCATTGTAATGTTTTGTAGATTGTTTCACTTTTTGGGTCAGTATTTGTGTAAGTCAATATCGAAGTTCTCCAGTCCTTCCATTATTAAGGCAAGAATGGTTTCATTATTTACTTAATTTGAGGAGATTCCATGATGATTCCCATCTTCACGTACAATCTGAGTATATGGCTGCGTGGGACAAGGATGAACAGTTTGCATCCAGAACGATCATCAGCTTGATCGTTTGAATCTGCCTTCCACTGGGGCCCCAGCATCACCAACTCCAGGCTTCAGCCCCTTTAATTGCAGATTGGCTGAGTCTACTGGAAGAAAGGCCTGAAGAAGGGCTCATGCCCGAAACGTCGATTCTCCTGCTCCTTGGAAGCTGCCTGACCTGCTGAGCTTTTCCAGCAACACATTTTTCAGCTCTGAGTCTACTAGATCAAACTAAGGCTGAGAGTTTGATAACAGTGATTAGGGGTCTGGAACCCATTACCTGAGGGGGGTCAAAGAACAGAAACGCTTGACTTATTCAGTTGGCTGGAGATAGTCCTCAAGTGTCATAACCCATAGGGCTATGGTCTAAATGCTCAAAAATGAGATTAATCTGAGTACCTTGTGTCATGCCAGCCCAAACAAGATGGGCCAAGTGGCCTTTTTACAGTGCAATAAATTTTCTATGATTCTGTAAGTGCAAGTAACATTTGTATCGCAAAGGAGCCAAGCAATGACCATCTACAGAACAAAGAAACCACATTTCTTGGGACTTAACATTGCTGAATCCCCCATTGTCAACACTCCTTGATGTCACCATTGACCACAAAACCAAACTGGATTAGTTATATAAATACTGCAGCTATCAGAGCAGGTCAGAGACCGAAAGGTCTGCAGAGCATAACTTGCCTCCTACCTCCCCAAAGCATCCACAAGACACAAATCAGCAGAATGAAGGAGAACTCTCCACTTGACTGGATGAACATGGCTGCAACAGCACGTGAGAAATTTGCCACCATCCAAGACATAGCAACCCAATTGATTAGCACCCCAGCGCAACACCTTACACATTCCCAATCAGTGGAGACAATTATCAAGGTTCCTTCTGTGTACCCTCCAAACCTATAACCTTGACCCACCTTGGAACAACAAGGGCAGCAGATGCATGAGAAGCAAGCTCCCCTTTGAGATGCATATACCATTTTGCATTTCCTTTACTGTTGTTGGGTCAAAATCCAGCACTGTGGGTACATCTACTCCACAATGAATTGCAGGAGTTAGCATAGATTTTGGGAATGATCCATGCACAACACTGGAGTGACCCTGCAGTTATTGGATATATTGGCAGCAAGCACAGGCCTTGCAAAACAGGCTTTCTCTCCAAGTTGGCAAAATTTAATGTTGAATTCCAAGGCAGTGATATCCTACTTATTTGATAGTTGAAGTAGCAAGCACTTTGTATTTTGTTTATGGCCCTCTAGCCATTCACAAAATGACAAAACAAAAATAATAGTTTGTATGATGGTGTTTTCTAAGTTGCTACACTCGTTTATAGACATTGTTAAATAGTTCATGCAGTTGTTTTTTAACATTACATTAGGACTTAGTTCTGTTCAGAATCATATATTGTGGACATTTGCATTTAGATTGTTAGATGATTATATATTGGTGTGCTTTTTTCTGTAAACTATTTGGTCAGGTCCTTTAATTCAGTTTTTTATAAGTTAATGTGTTCAGTACTCCGAGTACATGCATTAAAGCATGTAAATTGGTTTCCTGTATGCAAAATTACTTTGATGTTAGCTACGGCTCGCAGGATTAGTGAACTGAAAGTCTGTCTTGTATACTAAAGCACTTAGTTATCCTGACAGGTCAGCTTTTAGTCCCAGGGAGTTCTTATCAAAGATCATTTGCAGCTTCACTTGTATCAGAAATGTTGGCCAATTTTCAGCCTAGTTTTGGAGTGAGTTTTAGTGCAGGAATAGATCTAGAACGGGGTGGCTGAAATGTTGTAAGCCTTTTATGTCTCAAAACCTAAGCCACCCACCTCTGGGTCTAATGTAGGTTGCACCTGGCAGAGAGCCACCCAACTCCCAAGAGCTGAGTCAACAACCTAAATAAATTAATCAGGCTGGGAGTTTTTAACCTGCTTTTCCGGTTTAACCTCCAGAAACTCAACAGTTCATTGGAGGTTTCAGGGAGAAGCAAATATCATTATGTCACAGTTTCTGGGCCAAGCGACGAGATGGTAGTACAATGGTTATGTCATTAGATCAGAGACCCTGACCACCATGGCAGCTGGAAGAATTTAAAATCCCTTCGTGAAAATCTGGAACTGGTCTGTGTGATGTGACAATGAAGCCACCATTGATTGTGTTTTGTCAAACCTTGATGTATTTTAGATGAGATTAGATTCCCTACAGTGTGGAAGCAGGCCCTCAGCCCAACAAGTCCACACCGACCCTCCGAAGAGAAACCCACTCCCCTATATTTACCCCTGACTAATCCACCTAACACTACGGGCAATTTAGCATGGCCAATTCACCTTATCCTGCACATCTTTGGGCTGTGGGAGGAAACCGGAGCACCCGGAGGGAACCCACGCAGACACGGGGAATATACAAACTCCACACAGACAGTTGCCCGAGGTGGGAATTGAACCCGGGTCCCTGGTGCCGTGAGGCAGCAGTGCCAACCATTGAGCCACCATTTCTTCCCTAATCAGCAATCTCATGGTCTAGCAAGCCACTTTCCTCAAATCTCAAAGCCCACAGAACCCCAGAAGGGGCTCCTTTGACCATCATGTCTGTACGGACTCTCTAAACATTTTAACTTTGTGCCAATCTCACTCTGTTTTCTCAGTACCTCCGTCCAGTCTTTGATTGCCTCAATTGAACCGGCCTTCATCTCCATTCCAGGCAATGTATTCCAGATCCTAACCACTCGCTGGGAAAATAAAAGTTCTAACCTTGCATTTGCTTCTCTTGCAAAGCCCTTTAAAACTGGGCCATCTGGTTCTCAATCCTTTTACAAGTGGGAATAGTTTCATCCTATCCACTCCTTCCAGATCCCTCATGATTTTGAAGATTTCCATCAAAATCTTCTCTCTGCCTAAAGAAGGGTCTCAGGACCCAAAACGTTAACCCTACTGTCTCTGCACAGATAATGCCTGACCCGCTTCTATATTTGTTTCTCTTGACCTTTTCCTCTTCAGGCAAAACAGTCCCATCTTCCCCATCTGTCCTTACAACTGAAGTTTCTAATCATTGAAAACCCTTAAAGTGTGGTGCTTAGGACTGCGCACAATACTCTTGCTGAGGCCAAGTTCCACCAACAAGTTCAGCATTGCCTCTCTGCTCTTGTACTCTCTGCATCGATTTAATGAGGGTGAGAGGACTGTGTGCTCTATTAACAGCTCAGTCTACTTGTCCTGCTACCCTTGGTAACTTATGCAGCTCTGTCTGCTTGTTCCTGCATGCCCTTTAGACTAGTTCCCTTTGTATATCTCACCATCGTCATTGTACCCACATGTATCAGCTCTCACTTCTCTGCACTGAGTCTCATCTGCCACCGATCCACCCACTCCGCAACTTGTCAATGTCAGGTGGTTACAGGCGAGCAGAGAGTGTGAGGTTATACAACTGCCTTTATTCTTTCTATGTTTCATTCTCTACAATCTTGTCTATTTACTTAATTTGTGGGGCAACGGAGTGCAAGTGGATCGATGTTCATTTGGTTACAAGTGCTTGGTTACACTTGATGTTCAGGACAAATGAGTAAATCCAATAGTAAAGTGTGGGGGTTCCATGCAGAAGTAGATTAATTGTGGCAGCACCACCTACCTCCCACAAAATAATGCCTTTGCTGAGATCTTCAAGTGATCGCTACCATATTAACCTATTCACGTAGTGTATAGGGAATACATGTTGATCAAAGAATGATAGAAATATATAGTCCACATCAAAATTAAATCTAGATTTTACTCCGTGTTTAATCTTTATCCTCTGTCGACTTTTTTATTTTGGAAGTGAATGTTATTTCTTCTCCCCCTCCCCTCTCAGTGATGGACCTGAATTGTGGACCGTTACTCCCCCTGCTTATGTGTGTGTCAGTCCCTTCAAGCCTCCAGGGGCTGCCTGCATTGATGGAACAGCTTCAGTTGTTTTGCACTAATTGGTGCTTGGTTTTGCCTGCTGCTTTTTCTCAAAAGGAAGCAATAAATTGCTTTATTAAGTCTATGGTTTCACAAAATAAAATGGTAGCTCTTTGAAGCTGAAATGGATGAAAGGAATTTCAAACTTCAGATCTATGGGAGTGATTAGCAAGGCAGTTACCAAGTAATACTCTTTACTGCCAGTTTGTTGGTTTCTTATCTTGTTTTGTAAAAGACCCAAGGGTATCTGACATTTACCTTCACTGTCTTAGTGTATGTAACATGATGTGTTAGAATGCTGACTTGTCATGTTTGCTGTTTATCAATGTTACCCCTATTTTCCCGAGGGACGCTAAAAACTAGCCGCAGTTTGTACATCTTCAAGAAAGGCGCTGCCTTCATTTTGAGCAGAGGTATGATTTTCTTAGAGAGTCCAATAGAATACAGCCAATAAAAACAGAAACTGTGGATGCTGTAAATCAGAAACAAAAACAGAACTTGCTGGAAAAGCTCAGCAAGTCTGGCAACATCTATGAAGAGAAATCAGAGTTAATGTTTCTGGTCAATACAGTCAATGAGCATTCTCAGGGCCTGGGTCAAAATCCTGGAACTCCCTCCCTCAGGGTGTTGTGGGTCTACTCATTGCACATGGGCTGCAGCTGTTCAAGAAGGCAGCTCACCCCCTTCTCACCTTCTCAAGGGCAATTAGGGACAGGCAATAAATGCTGGATCACCCAACCAACATTTCACAAGTGAATTTTTAAAGATGTTCCAGAGGTAAGCTGCACGGTGTTTGTGCGTTGTGCAGGCACTGAAGACCCACCTGTGAACTCGGTTATTTAGTTTTGGCCGTTGTGCTTGGCATTGGAAATGATGTGTTTCTTTTAAAAGATATTTACCAACTTGTAGCCGAGAGGGAGTGTGGTATTGGAGCTGTTCTGTGTACTCCCGATAGTCTGTCGGTGAAGTCTCTGATCACTCTCTCGGTCAGGTTGGCTGTTTCCAGGTTGTTTCAGCCGCATTAATCATCATTCTCCCTGTTGTGAGGAGACCTTTTCTGATTGGCCACTGGCCCCTGGAGACCTTCTGTATTAAACGGTTCACAATAATATATTCCAGAATGTGTCCTCGAACGGGAGGGTGGTGTATAGATTAGGGTTTAACCTCTGGCTTTTATTCAGAATTAAAATCTTTAGCCTTTTTTAAAATTGTTGCATCATTACTTGCCTATAGGCTTCTCCAATATTCAGTTCAATTATTCAACAGTACTTGCATAGAGCTTGTTGAGGTATAGGAGCTGGGGCTGGATATGCCTATAAATGTTGTTGCAGTGATGCTCATCCTTGTTATGTTACTGTTGTTTATATTTGTTACAGCCAGCCTAATTAACATAATGCTGTACATAATTGTTGAGTGAAACCAATGCATCACAGACCAACCACCTTCTCCCTTCCTGACATACTCCGCGTTCAGCCCATGTTTTAATGTCGGTGTGAAACACAATAGGATACTGGACACTGTCCTATCAGCAATGGGATATCTGTTCATATTCAGATCAGACTGAGTAATATGGAGTATTACAGGTCTTTTTTATACAGTGAAACCCTTCAGGATGTTGAACAAGCCACACTATTTAGGAACAGCCATAAGCATAGCTAAAAAGATAAGGTTTGAGAGTGGAGATGGGCTGGAGTTACTTCACTAGGAGAAAGTGAGGAGTGCAGATGCTGGAGATCAGAGTCGAGAGAGTGGTGCTGGAAAAGCGCAGCAGGTCAGGCAGCATCCGAGGAGCAGGAGAATCAACATTTCAGGCAAAAGCCCTTCAGGTGGTTACTTCACGTTTGGTTAGGTGGCAGTCAATTTGTGCATCATTTGTTCCCACAAACAGCATTATACTGTCGATGATGCTTATCTGTTTTGGTGATGCTAGCTGAGAACTAAACATTGGTCAGAACACTCTTTGAAGAGTGTCCTGAGCAGACAGGACTTTAGTTCAGCCTATTCCCTGAAACCCAAACCTCAGTCAGTGCATGGCACTCCTTCTCACAGCACTGATACTGTTCCAGATTCTGCTCGAGACTTTGCAGTGGTGAAGGATAGATTTGGAAGGACATCTTGAACTTAACTCGGCTGTAGGAGTAATGTGTGACACGAGTTGGGGGTCTGAGTCCAGCCCAGTAGAATTTTAGGCTAACTTCCCATAGCTCAATTCACACGACCAACTAAATAAATAACTGCATTGCAAGGTTCCATAAGAAACAGTGATTGACACATTGAAGTGTTCATGCTGGGTCAATCTTAGATGTCACTTTGAGAACAAATGGAACTTGCCAACAAGTCTTTGCTGACAGTTAGTGCTTGCAAATAGAACAGAAGATTCTGGATGAATCTGCAAAACTTTCCTCAACGCCTGAGAACTAATAACGATGAAAAGGGAGAAAAATAATTGTTTATTCTGGAAATGCTCTGGGCGTTGTAGGTTCCAGTTAATCAATTGCTAACATTCAGTTTATTGAATACAGATTGAAATTTGACCGTAAGTCTGTATCCAAACCAAAACCTCCAGAATATAAACAATTATTCAATTTGGTGTGCATGGAATTTGTTAATGTGAGCAGAAATGTTCTGGTTAAGTGGGTGTGGTTACTGGTGGAGTTGTGCAGTAATACTGAATGCTGTGGGTAGTCATATTTCTCTGCAGCAGCTGAGCCCTGAGCAGTGTAATATGGGGAACCCGCTCATTAGATTTTTCTGAACAGTGGGGACCTGCAATATGTTTGCTAACTCAACAGTGCAGAGATAATTCTGCAGACTCCACTTCATTAATCTGTTTCATCACTGCATCCTCTTGGGTGTAACCCTCCAAGAAACATGGATTTGAAAATTACTATATAACAGTTAGCAATATAATGAGAGATGAGAAAGGGAACAATAATTAAAGAAACATTTTTACAATAATGAAGGCAGGGAGCCATATGTGGGTGAGATGGGTGCAGGATTGGCAGCTGGTGTGTGGTTTGTGGAGAACAGGATCAGGTGAGGTATAATCCTATCAAAGTGAAAACACTCCCAGACAGGTGCTGACTTGTTCGGCCTTCCACAGCCCCACCCTGTGTAGTGCTGGTTAGTTTGTGAAGGTGAGTCACGAAGTCAGGATGTAGTGGAAAGGAAATTAAGCTAAGGTGTGGACTTTTTCGTTGGTTATTTTAACATTAGGGCTAAATGTATACTGTCACATTAGAGGTTCTTTTAACTAGCTCACCTGTCTGCCCTGTCATCTACGATGGAAATACAGTGTCATGTAAAATGTTGCTTGTCAGTTGTTTTAAGGAACCATTGCTGAAATAGCAATTTCTTTTCATTCTCCTTTCTGTTCCTGTGCAAACACCTGAGGACTGTACATTTCTTCTATTCATTGGGATTGCAAAGGGCTTTTGTTGTTCACCTCCACTGCAAACTGTGCATCTGGTTCATTACAGCAAATAAACCTGACACACAAGTAGATCCAAACCTATTTTTATTATTTTGCATTCTTCAGTGTGGGAATCCCTGGTAACTGAGTTTATTTTAGCTGTTTACCTCTTGAGTAAACCTATTTTTTTTAAAGCAGGTTGCAAGAGATAGAGAACCACTGTGTACACAATTTCCTTACATAATTGTTCAGCCTCAGCAATGATTCAAGTTATTGTAAGGTTATCTCTGTTTATGCTAATATTTCCTATTGTTGTCTTGATAAATAAGATGTAGTAGAGAAAGAGAAAGTGTTAGAAGTATTGACAGCTCAGTAGACAAACCATTCATGTTTCCTCTGATAAGGAAATGGTTGAGGGTGTACCTGTTTTTCAGCCAGTACAGGAAAAGAGTGGAGAGGGAAGAAAGGTCTCAGACCCAGTGGAAGGCTGGAGTGAGTAAATGACAAAATGGAAGGTGATATGGGACTGAAAGGGTTAATGATAAGACAAGCGAAGAAGCTGATGATGGTTCTGCAGCAGTTGTAAATGACACTTGCTGCCCAAGGAAGTGAGGGAAATGGTTATGACACACTTTCCTCATTCCTGATGAAGGGCTTATGCCCGAAACGTCGAATTTCCTGTTCCTTGGATGCTGCCTGACCTGCTGCGCTTTAACCAGCAACACATTTTCAGCTCAGAAGTGGTTATGATGTCAAATATGCACTTTATGATGTAGCCAGTCTGTTATCAGCTGTGTTCTAGTGGGTGACAGTCCTATCTGTATCATCAGGGACTTGTTTCAAATCCCATCCATTGATCTTGAACATAAAACTTTCCCCTCCCATGGAGGTCTGAGGGAATGCTTTACTATGAGGTATGTTTGCTTTGAGTAAGATGTTCAATCCAGGCCCCACCTGGCACCTCAATCCAATAAACACCATTTGAAGAGTAGAATTCTCCTTGTTGTCTTCAGCCAATGTTTACCTCACAACCAACTTCAGTGAAACATTTTAAGTGGCGTCGTGCTGTTTTTGGGGGCTCGCTGTACAATGTTCCGGCAGCTGGAATTCCTACAGAACAGTGAAATACAGAAATGAGGCCTTTTACTGCAAAGTACCTTGGGTACTTTTGGGATTGCTATTTAAATGCAAGTCATTCTTTTCTTTTGTTGGAACTGGATGAGCAACATGGAGGTTGAGAGTTCAAATCTGCCCTTGGGAAGTTATGAAATTGAATTCAGCAAATTTAACATCAGAAGAATGATTATGAAAGTTGATGGATTGTTGTAAAAACTCTACTGGTTCACTGCTTTTCTTCAGGGAAGGCCTGTGCTTCCCCTACTAGCCTGGCCTACGCATGACTCAAGTCTGTGCATTGATTCTTAATATCCTCTGAAGTGGCCCAGATTTTTCAGGGCGACCAGATGCAGGCAATAAAAGAGAAATAGTCCCATCATTAAATCAAACATTTTGGGTTCATGCACATCAATAGAAATAATGTGCTATTAATGTGAAATATAAAATTAACTCGATGGTCCTGAGGGCCTCTGTACAAGGTTATTGGGGAAGCTGGATGGTATTTTTCAATCTGCACAGTCTTGTAATAAATAGTCCTAAAGACGTGCTAACAGCAGGTGACAAATCTGTGCTTAATGCAAGTGTAAGAGACAGATGTGCAAAGCAGCAGTAATTAGCATTGGAAATAACCATAGAATGATGCAGCTACAGGAGGCCATTCAGTCCATTGTGCCATCTGCTAGCAGTCATGAAACCTCTGGACCCACGGTGCTCCTTTAGGACTTCACTGGGAGTATTAGCATCAGTGTTGTTGCCAGGGCTGGAGTCAGCCTTGTACCCACAGATATGGGGAAAACCTTCGAAACCAAATCAGGTGATTGAAGTAAAATGCATGTGGGTGAACAATTCACACAAGTGATGGGCTTTGATTAGAGAGTTTGCGAGAGAAACTCGGCAGGTCTGGCAGCAGCTGTGCAGACGGAAGCAGAGATTCTATTGGAGCATTTTGAATAAGTTTCTGTCATTAAATTCACCTTGGTTTTTCATGCTTTAGGCTTCTGCATTATACAGAACCATATGTTTATGCCTCAGTTGAACAGCTGACACTTCTGCTTAATGTTTTAAAATGAATTCAAACTATCCAGCTGGACAGACTATTAACAAAATAAAATCAAATACCAACGCTGCTCGTGCAGTGAGCATTCCTGGCTTTTCAGTTCACGCACTGGATTATTATTACTTGAGAAATAGCATTGTAGTTTGGCCATGGGTAGTTACAATTCAAGTCAGCCTGAGTTTGTGAGTCACTCTGCAACATTGCTGCCTGGACCTGAAAGCTATTTAATCTTTTTGGTTTGAATGGGTATCCATATTGGCAGTTTGCTGCAGCAGCTGAGATTAAACCCCTTGTTTTGGTATTTAGCATTCTCGATTATTGTGTAATGTTACAGCTGCTTCTCTGACTGTCTGTCTGTCTGTCTGTCTGTCTCTCTTTTCCCTTCCCCCCCCTCCCCCAACCCTCCACCATGGAGCTGCTCAGACCTTTTTGACTGCCATTTTCTATTGAACTATTCATCATCTTAATAAGTGCTGTGACTTTGTATTTAGGTGGGAGCCACTGGATTTAGTTGGAAGTATTGTGCTTGTTGTAATGATCCTTAGACATGTGTTGGGCATTTAGAGAATTGTAAATGACAGGAGTGGGTCATGGAGCAAACGTATGGATTGCCCTGTCAGTCTCCGTATAATATGTTGCGTTTTGTTATAAACAGTTCAATATTTTTCTCAGCTGCATGTTTATCTATTAGCACCTTCAATTATGGGCACAACTGAGATTTGAAGGACTCATTGTGGGGATTCTGTACATAAAAACATAGATCATGAAGCGGTGCATTTGAACCATCCATCTGCCTCCAGCAGCTATTAAGACATAGGGATGAGTGGGAGTTGTGAATTGAAGGTTTGAATGTTCTTAGATAAGGAGTGTATTTATTTGGGGAGATTTTTCTGTACATGGCAATGTTTTCAGTTCTATTAACAATTTGGAAATAACTTCAGGCTAGATTTCACATAATGCTGTAGATGGTCAGGAATTTGAAAGTGAATTCATTGCACTAAATTTTATCTCCAAACACTAAGGTATGGTATAGAGTGTAATTCCATTTAGTTTCTTTCTGATCAACAACTATAGTCTAATCCTGCAAATTAAACCAAGGAAAACACATCATCTTTCAACTCTGCACTCTCACTGAACAAGGTGTAATGTCAAGATTATTATACTGACCAACAGGAGAACAATTTGATAAACGACCTGCACGATTGCATCTGTAATTGTTTCTTTGACTTGCTGGTTCCAGACCAAGCTGTTGATCTAATAGCATTTACTACCAAATACCAGAATGGATGCTGACGTTCATGTGAAAGTGGTGTACTGGAAGGTGCCGGTCACTGAGTGAAATCAGATCGTAGAATGGTGCCAGAGAATCATGGCATAGTCCACTGGAATCTGAACTCAACAAAGAACCTTCAACAGTGTCTTTCAAACCTTCAAGTCTTCCATCTTAGAGGACAAGGGCAGAAATACATAGGAACACCACCACCTACAATTTCCCCTCCAAGCCACTTGACTCAGCAATATACTGATGATCCTAGAACTCCATTCCTAACAGCATATGGCCATTCACTTTATCCATGCCCCCTATAATTTTATAAACCTGTAGGAGGTCTCTCAGCCTTCTGTGCTCCAGGAAAAATATGTCCCAGCCTATTCACCCTCCTTCTGTAGCTCAAACCCTCCAGTCTCAGTAACACCCTTGGAAATCTTTATTGCACCTTTTCCAGTTTAATAACATCCCTCCTATAGCAGCTGTGGTATATACAGTGTACTCCAGACGTGACCTCACCATTATTTTGTACGGCCGTAACGTGATGTCCTCACTCCTGTGTTCAGTGCTCTGACCAATGGAAGAAGCTGCCAATCACCACCTTTACCAATCTGTCTACCTGTGATTTCACTTATACCTGAACCAAGTCCCTCTACCCCGATGTCTCTGATTTCGACAACACTCTTCAGGGCCTTACCATTAACTGTGTAAGTCCTGGTTTGTCTTACCAAAATGCTACATCCCACGTTTACCTGAATTAAATTCCATTTGCCATTTCTTGGCCCACTGGCCCAGTCGATCAAGATTCCATTGTACTCTTCGACAACTGTCTTCACTGTCCACTCTACCACCAATTTGGGTGTCATTGCAAACTTACTAACCATGCCTCCTTTATTCACATTCAAACCATTTGTATAAATGACAAAAAGAGAGGACCCAGCAGTGACCTTTGCAGCTCACCGCTGAGAAGGTGACAGTGACCTGTCTGATTGACCCGCTGTAGTCTGTGCTGTAGGTTGATGCACAATGCCATTAGGAAGGGAATTCCAGGATTATAACTCAGCGGCACTGAAGGAATGGCCATAAATTCCAAGTCAGGATGGTGAGTGGTGAGACACTGCTGACTCTTTTTAAGGTCCTTCTGCTTTGAAAGAATGTCCAACACAAAGAGTGCAAATTATTTCCATAATGTGGTATAATCTTCAGGGGAATGCATTTCCCTCAGACTGTCTGAGTCCCTTTTTATTCCTCTTCCTCTCATCCGTTCACAGTCTAACTGTCCAGTCTGTGTGGTCTGAGTTAGCTGTCAATGTGGTCACAGATTTCCGCTGGGAGAGGAGCTGTGTTCAAAGTATGTGCAAGTGAACTCCTGCCCCTGAGCAAAAAAAAACCCGAAAGAATTGCAGATGCTAGAAATCAAACAAAAACAGAAATCGCTAGAAAAACACGGCAGCTCTGGCTGTGAGTGGAGAGAAATCCAAGTTAACACTTTGGGCCCAAGTCTGAGGAAGGGCCACTGGACCCAAAAGGTTAGCTCTGATCTCTCTCCACAGATGCTGCTGGACTTGCTGAGCTTTTCCAGCAATTTCTGTCTTTGCTCCTGAATCTTCGCCATGGTTTCAAATGGCTGAGGAAATCACATGAGGCAGATGTACTTGTGTGTCATTTAGTGAAGTGGTATCATTGTGGGAGAATGCAGTCAAACTCAATAAATTTTAACCGAAATCACGAGGACGAAGGAAATTATGGTGGAATTGTTGTAAAGGTGAAGTCTTCCTCCTGTAAGAGTATGATTCAGCTTTCACTCTCCATTTGAATCGAGCAATGTGCGATGGGTGTGGCTGTCACAGCGATGAGAACACACACTGATGCATCTTTAGCTCATTATATTAATGCAATGCATCATTACCAAGTTAAACAAGTAAGAGTGACCTCAGTGTGTTCACTCTCATTGAGCTCCAGGTCAGCTGCTTGCTTTGTGATGTAATAACTCCCAGGGATGAACGATTTTTATAACTTGTGCCTCTCAGCAGAATTAGTCAGTTTCTAAACGTAAAATTGATATAAAATCTGAACGTGCTGGAATGGATACAAACCTGAAATGTTAACTGTTTTTTACTCTGCACAGATTAAGCCGGCATCACCCCCCGCGACTTCCTGCATCGGCCATATTTTGCATTGAAGTAAAATTTCCACCCTCCTACTCCACCACTAAACATCAAAAAAATTGAGTGAGAAAACAGTTTGGAATTTGAACATCATTAATAGTCAAGAAAATAAGTGAAAGCTTTATTTGGAAATAAAAGGCAGTCCTCCTAATATAAAGTTAGTAATTACTTGCACAGTTCATGTACTTTTATGGGCTTCCCATTACACTCCCTTTTTCATACATGGTTTTTTAAAAAAATTCAGATAACATTGAAATGCCTAAATGTTGCTTGTGGCTGAAGGGTTTTATCCTGCTGTGCTGTGAGAAATTATTGGAGTTTCAGTACAAGGGAATTGTTGTCAGCTTGGTTTTAACAGATTGTGCTTTGGTGTGACCAAAGCCCACCTTCAATCATTCGTTTCAGCCTTTTAGGAAATCTCTCTGTTCTCTAACCAACCATGCTTGAGTGGAATGTTGATATTAGGTACAGTAGAAGAAAAATGGTCTTTTACTGCCAGCGCCATAACGTGCAAGTTTCACTTTTTTTAAAAAGAGATTTTTTTCAGCCGATTTCTCTTGTTGATAATTGGACTCAAAGTTGCGGGCATCAGATTTATAAATACTGCAAATCACTTGCTGAGGTAATACCGAAACATTTTTCACCTGATTTTTAGCTATATTCTTACTGTTTTTTTTTAATAAGAGCAGAAGTAGACCATTGAGCCCTTTGAGCCTCACCTAACCTTCGGTTAGAACATGGTTGAACTACTTCCCAGCTCTCTTAGATTAGATTCCCTACAGTGTGGAAACAGGCCATTCGGCCCAATGAGTCCACACCGGCCCTCTGAACAGTAACCCACCCAGACCCATTCCCCTACTAATGCATCTATCACTACGGGCAATTTAGCATGGCCAGTTCACCTGACCTGTACAGTTTTGGATTGTGGGAGGAAATCAGAGCACCCGGAGGAAATCCATGCAGTCACGGGGAGAATGTGCAACCTCCACACAGACAGTTGCCTGAGGCTGGAATCAAACCTGGGACCCTGGTGCTGTGAGGCAGCAGTGCTAACCACTGAGCCACAGTGCTGCCCCACGGTGGGCCACATGGCTTACTGGATCATATGGCTGCTCTCTTCTTAGAAAGAGGTGACTGGTAATGAGTTTAACCTGAGGATGTACACACCTTCAAAGTGAGGGAGAGATTAAGGAGACATTTTCATGGTAACCTTAGCTGGTACAGGAATTGAACTCCTGCTGTTGATATCACTCTGCACTAGTAACCCGACATAATCTTGTATTGGTTGTTTCTAGTAGAAGGAAATATGTATCAGCCTTGAACGATTCAAAGACTAAACCTCCACAACTCTATCGGGTAGAGAAATCTAAAGATACATAATTTCTAAAAGAAGAAATTCCTGCTCCCCTCCATTTTAAATGGCTGAATCCTTAATCTGAGAATCTGGTCCCAGGAGATGGAATCATCAATGCAGTATAAAATTTGTATGTTTGAATGAAATCGTCTCTCATTCTTAAACTCCAGAGACAAAACCCAATCTGTTTAATCTTTCATATTGGACAATCCCTCTATCCTAGAAATTAGTTTAATGAAGCTTCATTATGGCAAGTCTCTCCATCTGTAGTTAAGAATGGCAAACCCTCATCAGAATAGGGAGGTCTTGTTAAAACTTAGTAATGTACTAATGGAATACTGTGAACAGTTTTGGGCCCTTTACCTAAGGCATTGAAGGCAGTCCAGTGAAGGTTCACTAAACTGATCCTGGGTATAGAGGATTTTCTCAAGAGGAACGTTTGAGTAAGTTGGGCCTGTGCTCATTGGAGTTTAGAAGAATGTAAGATTCTTAGAGGATGTGACAATGGGTATGGAGAGGTGGTTTCACCTTGTGGGAGAGCCTAGAACCAGAGGGAATGATTTCAGATGAAGGGTGCCTGGTTGGGTCAGAGATGAAGAGGAGTTTCTTGTCTTCGCAGTTAGTGAATCTGTGGCTATCAACGACGGGTTGTTAAATATACTCAAGACTGAGACTGATTTCTAACGATTATGGGAATTTGGGATTATGAGATAAATTTGGAAAGTGGAGTTAAAGATTATCAAATCAGGCATGATCTCATTGAATGTGGAAATACTGGATAGGCTGAATGCTTCATGTCTGTTTTTACATCTTACAGTCTTTGTGCAGT
This sequence comes from Hemiscyllium ocellatum, assembly GCF_020745735.1. NCBI lineage: Eukaryota > Metazoa > Chordata > Chondrichthyes > Orectolobiformes > Hemiscylliidae > Hemiscyllium > Hemiscyllium ocellatum. The sequence continues at coordinate 53,658,251 of NC_083429.1, forward strand.
AGCATATATCTTTAAACCCTTTTCAAGAGTTGTTTGAAATTTTTTCAAAAATGACAATGTTTCCCTAAAGGTTTCATAAGTTTATATTTGTTTTAATTGCGTCCATTTCAAATACCTTGTTCTTGTGCAGTAACATGCCTTCGGACAGCACTTCAATGTTCAGCACCATCCCTCAGATACTGAAGCAGCCTATGTCCAAATGCTCTAAGACCCAGTCAATATCAGGCTTGGGCTGATAAGTCGTAATTGAGGTTTACGCCACACAAATGCCAGATAATGATCATCTCCATCAACAGACAATCTAACCCTTGATGATCAATGATATTATCATCACTGAATCTCCCACTAGCAATATCCCAAGGGTCATCATTTGACAAGAAACTAAACTGGACTCATCATATAAATACACTGTGTCTACTGGAGCAGGTCAGAGGTGAGGAATCCAGCAGAGGAACTCACTCTCTGACTGCTTAAGGCCTGTTAAAGGCACAAGTCAGGAGTGTGATGGATAACTCCCCACTTGCCTGAATGGGTACAGCTCCAATAACATCGAGGACAAAGCAGCCCACTTGATTGGCACCACATCCACAAGCAAACTTCCTCCACCACCAGCACTCAACAGCAGTGTACACTATCTAGAAGAAAATGTAAAAATTTACCCAGGCATCAACAGAACCTTCCAAACCCATAACCACTTCCATCTTGAACAAGGGCAGCAAATGTGATGATGGTTTTCCCATGTAAGTTCCTATTCAAGCAACTCACCATCCTGACTTGGAAATATATTGCCATTCCTTCACCTGCTGGGTCAGAATCCTGGAATTCCCTCCCTAAGGTTATTGTGGGTCAACCCGCAGCACATGGACTGCAGCGGTTCATGAAGGCAGCTCACCCCCTCCTTCTCAAGGGGCAACTAGGGATGGGTAATAAATGCTGGGCCCAGCCTGTGACACCCACATTCCATAAGTGAATTTAAAACAAACGCATTTTCTTTGATGGAATGGTACTGACAGGTCTATTGATTTTGGGTTATGTGACATGATATTGATTTGAAGTTTGGAATGTCAGTTCTGAGATTTCTGATCTTGTTTAATGTGTTAGATCATTTCAGTTATTTGGTCTAATCAAATTTGCAGAATTGGGTTTAACTTTGAGGTGCCAACATATCTCCAGAGAACATGTTTTAGCTGTTTTCCACCATGTGGGAAATGTTGAGGGGCTTTGTTTTGAAACTGGGTCAATAAAGCCTCCCTGTATTGACATGGCGTGACTGAAATACTTCAGCCCTGTTACTGCGATCGTATATCACTGTGAAACAGCAGCTGTGCCCCTTACTGAGGATCTCCTGGGCCACTTTGAGTTTTTAAATAACATTCATTTTCACAATGTATGCATCGCTGATTAGGCCGACTTTTAAAAAATTTTAATGTACCTGATATTTTGATTATTTTTGGACTATTTGCAGTTTATTTGGAAACTGTGAGTTTGGTAGAACAACTGAGGAGCTCTGAATAAACAGGAAGGATTGATGAATGACTTCAGAGAATGTGTCTTCCCAGAATGGATTATATTTGACCCTTTTCTTTGGTTAATATAAAATCAAAACATATACTCTTGAAATAAGTATCATTGAAATAATTGAATTCAAATCCCACAATAGCAACTGAGGAATTTAACTTCAGCTAACTAATTCTGGGATAAGAACTCCCGGTGACCACAGTACTGCTGGATTCTCATAAATGCCCATCTCGTTTACTCACTTGCTTCAGGAAGGGACTTGTATGTGCTTAACCAGTCTGGCCTTTGCCTGACCCCAAACCCACAGCAAGGTGGCTCTTAATAATCTCCTGAAATGGTCTAGTGAGTCATAGTTTTTTGTTTCAAAAGTCTATATGTCGCAATGCCAGCAGCAGTTCATGAGACAGCAGCTTCTCATGGACCATTAGAATTGGGTGATAAATACCAGTCTTTCCATTCTTGTCCCACAAATAAATTATCAAAAAAATCTTTAGTCATGTGACATTAATGGAATAGATTTGAGATGGAGAGTGGATAGATTAGTTGTGGATGATGAAGATTGTTGCTGCATTTTAATAAGTGATGGTTTTAATGTGTAAACTCATCACGTAATTTGAATTGGAATCATTCTGTTTTCCATCTAAGGCAGCCGTACATTAGGCTTCTTTCTTGCTGAGCTTGGCTAATGCACTGTGGAAGGGCAGGTACATTACACCATCAACTATCCCCTGAGGCCAGATTATCAGCCAGGCAAGCAGGCCTCCGATAATGCTTCATCTCTGTGCTCTGAAGCGGGAAGGTTCGTTTCCTTTCTGTTCGTCTGTCAGTTTAAATGTTTTCTGGAAAGCTGTTGTGGTCAGTAGTTGCTTGCTGAACTGTTGTTGTCTTTGTTAGGCTGATAATACATTGTATAAGTTGGAATTTGTTAATTATGTTGACTGAGAGTGGCTCAGAAATTTGTGCTTTTGAAAAGGAAAGAAAAATATTTTATAATTGCCATCCAGGACCTTCAAGGTTAACCACTGACCGACAGCCAATGGAGCTCATACACCTGACACCTTGCAGAACAAGAACTCCTAGGCACCACGAACACCTTGTGGAGCCTTCATTCTGAAGAAGTTGACGTCACTTATACAATGTTTTTATCAGCCTGCTGCTAACAGGGTAGCACAGTGTTTAGCACTGCTGCTTCACAGTACCAGGGACCCAGGTTCGATTCCAGCCTTGTGGTGTTTGCATGTTTCCCCCTTGTCTGTGTGGGTTTCCTCTGGGTGGTCTGGTTTCCTCTCTCAGTCCACAGGTGTGCAGCTTAGCCAGGGGAAATTGCCCATAGTGTCCAGGGATGTGCAGGTTAGGTGGCCATAATGTGGAGGAGCCAGTGTTGGACTGGGCTGTATAATGTTAATTAAAAATCAAACAACACCAGGTTATAGTCCAACAGGTTTATTTGGAAGCACTAGCTTTCGCAGTGTTGCTCCTTCATCAGGTGGTTATGGAGCAGGACCATAGGACACAGACTTTATAAATGATGAAATTCCTGGTGAAGGAGCGTTGCTCCGAAAGTTAGTGTTTCCAAATAAACCTGTTGGACTATAACCTGGTGTTGTGTGATATTTAACTAGATTAGATGGATTAGTCATGGGAAATGCAAGATGATAGGGTAGGAGGTTGGATCTGGATGGGATGCTCCTCACACGGTCAGTGTAGACTCAGTGGGCTAAATGGCCTCCTTCCACATTGTAGGGATTCGATGAGCATTGAGATCTTTCTGTCCATGTGCTTGGAGCAGCACTGAGGGTCCGAGTGTGTAATATTTCTAACAGTGCCTATGGCCACACTATTTGCTGTTGCCGATACTATGTCAGTTTCAGCATATTTGTAAATGGCAAGAGGCAAACAAGGAAACTAGATAGCAGGCTATAAATACAAAGGTTTGAGTTTCTGCAGTGGTGCAGGACTGATTGTGTAACAGTTGTGAATCTCCCATCGTGCCAATTGATGCCTGACTGGGGCGTGGAGCTGGAGTTCAGCACATTTTGGGTTATCTTCAGGTGTTTACCAAATTTTTATTCACGTCTGTTTGAAGCAATCTTTTATAGGATTTGAGATCAATACAAACTTTTTCAGGTGTGACCGTGTAACCAGTCTCCTGCCTTAGGATCTGTTGGCTCTTACTTTACATAAGATTCAAATGCATTCTCTGAGAACTCTCTAGATTCCCAATTGGTATTGCAGTTGTTATGTACATTGCAATTGAGAAAGAAGGACAAAATTCCAGAATTATGAATTTAAATGTTAAATAAGCTGGATATACTGATTCCATACCAATGGGATGGACAATTGTTGCTCTGTGCTGTCCCTCCCTCTGGAAAGGGATCCTGACAGTCCTGGATTATTTGTCAAAATTTTGTGGTTTGGTGATAGCTGTGGATGAAATGATTGATATTTTCTTGACTCTGATTTCTGTTCTTCAACCTGGTCGGGAAGCTCTGAGATTGGCAGCTAAAAAGGTGCACAATAAAACTGAAATGAGTTGCAAAGAACTTAAATAATAATGCAGAGATCAGCTTTTGTTTTACAAATGACAGCCTTCAATCTTGCCATCGATGCAAAAATGGGACAATTATGAGGCCTCATAACTTCAGTGTTTTGGAACCGATGTAATTATTAAACAATTGAATATTCCAGTATGACCCAGCCAAATGCAAACCTGTCCCCCATCTTCAAATGATTCTGATGTACAAATCGGAATCTGTATGCAATGCAGGCAAAGCTTGTCTTTGTACAGAGAAACCTCAATTATCCACAACGTGGACGGGAGCATTATGTTCGGATAATCGAATATTCGGACAATCTAATGCCGGATAACACAGTTTAGCCAAGCGTTGGGACTATGCGATCTTGTTCGGATAATCCGAAATTCGGATAATCAAGATTCCTCTGGATAGTGCCAAATGTGTATTGGGAGCTGAGTAATACAAACAGCAACAAAATGTCCTGAGATTCCTCTTCTGGTTTGTCCAACCTTCACAGAATCACAGACTGATTCTGGTGCAGATGGAGGCTATTCAGCCCCTCGTGCCTGCGCTCGCTCTGTGGCAGCAGGTCACAGGGCTGGACTGGATCAGTCTCCTACCTTTTCCCCATATCCCTGCACACCATTGCGATCCAAAAGCTTCATCCCTGGTGGCACGGTGGTTCAGTGGTCAGCACTCCTGCCTCACAGCACGAGCGTCCCAGATTCAATTCCAGCCTCGGGCGACTGTCTGTGTGGAGTTTGCACATTCTTCTAGTGGTTTCCTCCCACAGTGCAAAAATATGCAGGTCAGGTGAATTGGCCGTGCTAAATTGTCCATAGTGCTAGGTACATTAGTCAGAGGGAAATGGGTCTGGGTGGGTTACTCTTCGCAGGGTCGGTGTGGACTTGTTGGTTTCCACACTGTAGGGAATCTAATTCCCCTGTTGAATGCCTCAATTGAACCTGCCTCCTCCACATTCCCAGACGGTCCTTTTCATGCCCCAGATACTTGCTTACGTGAACAATGTTTTTCTCCAGTCCTTGCTTTGTTTGCATATCACTTTAAAACTGGGGCCGTCTTGTTCTCATTTCTTTCATGTGTTGAAGCAGCTGCACCCAGACCATACAGAACCTCATCACCTCAGGAGATCTCCCACCCACAGCTTCCAACCTCCTAGTCCGAGAACCCCACACTGCCCAGTTCTACCTCCTTCCCAAGACCCACAAGCCTGACCACCCTGGCCGACCCGTTGTCTCAGTTTGTTCCTGCCCCACCGAACTCATTTCCACCTACCTCGACACTGCCCTACCCCCCCCCCCCCCCCCCCCCCCCCGAGTCCAGGAACTCCTCACATACGTTCGAGACACCACCCACGCCCTCCACCTCCTCCAAGACTTCCGTTTCCCGGCCCCCAACGCCTCATCTTCACCATGGATATCCAATCCCTCTACACCTCCATCCGCCATGACCGGGGCCTCCAAGCCCTCCGTTTTTTCCTCTCTAGACGTCCCCAACAGTACCCTTCCACCAACACTCTCATTCGTTTGGCCAAACTGGTCCTCACCCTTAACAATTTTTCTTTCGAATCCTCCTAATTCCTCCAGACCAAAGGGGTAGCCATGGGCCCACGTATGGGCCCCAGCTATGCCTGTCTCTTTGTTGGCTACGTAGAACAGTCCATCTTCCGTAATTACACCGGCACCACTCCCCACCTCTTCCTCCGCTACATTGATGACTGCATTGGCGCCACTGCGTGCTCCCGAGACACATTCCACCCTGACCTTAAATTTACCTGGACCATCTCTGACACCTGCCTCCCCTTCCTGGACCTCTCCATCTCTATTAATAACGACCCGACTTGACACCGACACTTTTTACAAACCCACAGCTACCTGGACTACACCTCTTCCCACCCTACCTCTTGCAAAAATGCCATCCCGTATTCCCAATTCCTCCGCCTCCGCCTCAGGGCGGCACGGTGGCACAGTGGTTAGCACTGCTGCCTCACAGCGCCTGTAGACCCGGGTTCAATTCCCGACTCAGGCGACTGACTGTGTGGAGTTTGCACGTTCTCCCCGTGTCTGCGTGGGTTTCCTCCGGGTGCTCCGGTTTCCTCCCACAGTCACAAAGATGTGCGGGTCAGGTGAATTGGCCAAGCTAAATTGCCCCTAGTGTTAGGTAAGGGGTAAATGTGGGGGTATGGGTGGGTTGCGCTTCGGCGGGTCGGTGTGGACTTGTTGGGCCGAAGGGCCTGTTTCCACACTGTAAGTCTAATCTAATCTAATCTGTTCCCAGGAGGACCAGTTCCACCACAGAACACACCAGATGGCCTCCTTCTTTAGAGACCGCAATTTCCCTTCCCTGACCTATCACCTTCATCCCCTTCCCCCACTCACCTATTGTACTCTATGCTACTTTCTCCCCACCCCTACCCTCCTCTAGCTTATCTCTTCACCCTTCAGGCTCTCTGCATGTATTCCTGATGAAGGGCTTTTGCCCGATTTTACTGCTCCTTGGATGCTGCCTGCCCTGCTGTGTTTTTCCAGCTCCACTCTCATCTAAACTCTGGTTTCCAGCATCTGCAGTCATTGTTTTTACCCTGTCTACTCTGTCCAGCCCACTAAGCGTTTTGAAAACCTCTGTCAAATCTCCTGTCAGCTTTCTCTCCAGGGACAACAGTCCCAACTTCTTCAGTCTATCGTCACCACTGAAGTTTCCCCCCCCCGGAACAACTCTAGTCTTTGTCGCTCAGCTGAGGGGAGATTCAGACTCTGTGTTTTTTAAATCTGGGAGTGGTGATTGGGTGAAACCAGATGTCAGTGTTTGGGTCAATGTGCTTTCAGGATATTTGATTGGGTGTGAAGTATGGTCAGCAAGGCTTGGGACTAAGCAAGAGGAAATATCTCGAGGAAGAAACCAGAGTGTGCTGGAGAAAGTGGCAGCATTGTGGAGAGAGAAACAGATCATTCTTTCAAATCCAATGCAACAATTCATAACTGGAAAGAACTGGGTGAAGAAATGAGCAGCCAGAAATTGTACACATATTTTTGGTCATGTCAGCCAGATAGATCTGTGAATTATTCAAATGGAATGGGAGTAAGCAGAGGCTTCCCAGTGTGGCGTCACTATTATCAAGTGGTGAACAGACTTGTCTCTTTTGGATTAGTGGGTCTGAATATTTGATTCACCTTAATATGTAATAATTACTGTACCAAAATAAGCAGCTGTCAGGTAAAGCAATAATGATGTATAATTTCTCTGCATTGTAAATCCCTTTCTAACTATGTGCTTTGCTTTGCCAGACATTTAGAACCAGTGGGTGGAAATAGTTACGAACAAATATCCTTTAGTATTCTTGTTTCTCAGCGCCTAGATGTGGTGATTGTGTACTGCGTTAAGTTGCAGCTGCCAGCCACCTAACTCAGAGTTTGGGCCTATCTTCTACAGAGCTCCTTCCAGCATTCTGTTTGTCTTTCCATTCACCATGGCCCCTATCTATCCCTTTCATATCTCTCCATGTTACAAGCTCGATTTTCAACCCTCTGGTTTCCCTGTGTTGAGAGAGGTGACTGAATCTTGCAGTACAACTTGGTGCACTCGAGCAGCCAAGTGGAAACCTTGCTTTCTCATTTCCACTGGGGGTGTAGTCAAACAGAACTAGAGTAACCTGCCGTTTGGCAAGTCTGGGTGGGACTGGGTGTAGCCATGGGTGATCTGTGCAGCAAGCTCCAATCATTAGTACTTTGAAAGAATAGCTATGGATGTAACTACTTTTATTCTCAGGTATTGTAACTCAGAGAAGAAAAGTAATGAGGTTATTTGGGCCTGTTCTGTGCTCCCTGGCTCTCCTGTAGCTAACAGTGAGTTTTTTTTTCCCCTTTATTCTGTAACAGGATGAGGGTGTCACTGGCTTGGCAACATTTATTACCCATCCCTAATTGCCCAGAGTGTAATTGAGAGTCAGCCACTTTGTTGTGGGTTTGGAGTCACATGTAGGCCAGGCCAGGGAAGGATGGTAGACTTCCTTTCCTAAAGGATATTAGTGAACCAGATGGGTTTTTTCTGAGCATTGTCAATGGATTTAAAGTAGTCATTAGATCCTTTATTCCAGATTTTTATTGAATTCAAATTCCACCATGATGGGATTTGAACCCGGGTCCTTGGAACATTACCTGGATCTCTCGATTAACAGTCCAGTGATAATACCAATAAGCCATTGTCTCCCCCAGTTGCATGTTAAGAGGACGGCACGGTGGCACAGTGGTTAGCACTGCTGCCTCACAGCGCCTGTAGACCCGGGTTCAATTCCCGACTCAGGCGACTGACTGTGTGGAGTTTGCACGTTCTCCCCGTGTCTGCGTGGGTTTCCTCCGGGTGCTCCGGTTTCCTCCCACAGTCCAAAGATGTGCGGGTCAGGTGAATTGGCCAAGCTAAAATTGCCCGTAGTGTTAGGTAAGGGGTAAATGTGGGGGTATGGGTGGGTTGCGCTTCGGCGGGTCGGTGTGGACTTGTTGGGCCGAAGGGCCTGTTCCCACACTGTAAGTCTAATCTAATAGGACTGTGGAGTTAACATTAATTAAGAATTGAATAGGATAATTATTGATATCATGATTTTCAGTTGTTTGACATCCTAGTCATGTTATAGGTGTGGTCAACATAAGCTGTGTCTGCCATTGTGCTGCAGGTGAGGGGGAACTGAAGCTAACATTAAATTGTTTACTAATTGGACGCATCATTTCTCTCTCCTTCCATTTTTCACTTGCAATGAAGTGAGTTTTAGGACGAAAGTGACCCAATTCTTATGCATTCAGCGTTGGGAGGATACTTGATCTTATAGTGAAGTCAGTTCCTGCCGTCCGGTACAATGGCACAGTTTCCGGGTTGTTTCATGGGAAAACAAGCTCTTAACTTGGCCTGAGGTGAAGGTGGAGAAACAAACCACTGTGTATGTTTCATTAAACTCCAGTAATGGGTGGGAAAAAGCAACCACAGCTCTTGGCAGTGGGCCAGTTGCACAATATCGATGGGTAATTTGCACATGATGAGATCATTCAACCACACAAGTTTTGCATGTGAACACATCCAGAAAGTGCTGGACACTTATCAATTCAAAACAATTGTTTCTTTTTATACATAGTTTCCACCATTCTGTCTCTGAAAATGTTCATTGTCTTGTTCTAGTGAGGCCCAGCAGGTGTGGTTCCCTTGTCTGCAGCTTTGCTGAGATCACCATTCGACGTGTGAGGCCAGACAGGCAGCTATGTGGGCTAGCACAGCCTGAACTCACTCGATGTTTGTAATCAGCATTTTCTGCACAGATCACAGATCTGAGAAGTGCTCACTGAACTGAGCAATTGCTTTGAAAACTCTTCCTGACCACCTGCTGCTTTAGTGGTCTATTGCATGTGACTATTACCAAATGGCTAATCATTGGATCATTATCAAGAGATGAAATGATTATCTTTGGAAAAGAGAATACTTACAGCTTGTGTGAGTATCAGGTGGGCAGTGTAGATGTGGGGAGGATGTTTCCGATTGCTAATTATAATGGAGACGTGGTTACAAGGTGACCAAGTCTGGGAACCCAATATTCAACGGTATTTGACTTAGCAGAAGAATAGCCAAAAGTAAACGAGTTGTAGTAGTTTGGTTTATAAAGCAGGGTATCATGCAGTGGTCAGTAGATGCAGTGGTTGGTGATGCAGAACTAGTTTGGGTGGAAATAAGGAATAGAAGGGGAAAGGAGTCACAGGTGAGAGTCATCTGTAGGCCCCTGAAGAATTGCCCCACTGTAGGACAAATTATAAATCCAAAAATCATGGAGATCTGTAAGAAGGCCTTTACAATTGTCATAGATGATTTTCATCTGCATATTGAGTGGAAATCTCATGTGGGCATGTGGGGAGCATGAAAGACAAGTGCAAAAGACTATATCAGGAGTTGTTTCTTAAATCTTCCCAGGAAAAGGCTACTTTATTATAGGTAATGAGGTAGGATGTATAACAGATATTGTCATTAAAGATCCTTGAGGAGGTAACAAACAAAATATGGTAAAATTTCCAAATCAATTTGGAGGAAAGCAATTCCGATGTCCAAAAGGTGATCCTGAATAAAGACAACCCCAAAGATATGAAGAAAGAGCGATTTAAAGCAGCCTGGGAAAATAGACCAAGAGGACGGTCAGTGGCAGATATTTCAGAACACTTGGCAAAAAGGTATTCTGGTTGAAGAGAAGGATTAGATGAGAAGAATGAACAGCCTATAGTTAACAAAGGTGGTCAAGGAGAATATCCAATCAAAAACGAAGGCATACAAGACAGTAACAACTAGTGGTTGGTCAGACAATTGGGATTTCTGTTTAAGAGCCAGCAGTGCATGACTGAAAAGCTAATAAAGGGTGAAAACTAGTTACGAAAATAAATTGGTAAGAAATATAAAAACCCAGTAAGAGCTTCTCTAGGTGTCTGAGAGGGAGTAACGAACATAAGAGTGGGACATTTAGAGGATGCAACTGGAGAATTAGTAGGGACCAGAGAAATGACAGATTATTGAAATCAATACTTTGCCTCAGTCCTCACAGTGAAGCACTGTAAACATCCCAAAGATACGTCAGCTGCCAATGGGCCCAGTGTGTGACAAACTAATGGGATTAAAGGCAGACACGTATCTGCGACCTAATGGCCTGAATCCAGGGGTTTTAAAAGAATGGCAGCAGTGGTTGTGGAGACAGTTGGATGAAACATTCCTGATGAAGGGCTTTTGCTCAAAACTTCAATTTTCCTGCTCCTTAGATGCTGCCTAACCAGCTGTGCTTTTCCAGCACCACACTGTCGACTCTGATCTCCAACATCTGCAGTCCTCACTTTCTCCTAGTTGAAATAGTCCTGGCCCACTGGATTCCGAGATGGTTCCAGCAGATTGGGAAGCTGCTAATGTGACAACCTGTTTAAGATGGAAGGGAGACAGGAATCAGGAAATGACAGGCCAGTTAGCCTGTCACGTTGTCAATGCTAGAGTCTATTCTTAAGGAAGAAACAGCAGGGTGTTTAGAAATGTTTAACAAAATCAGAGTCAATGTGGTTTTGTGAAAAGAAAATCGTGTTTGGCAATTGTTGTAAGAGTTCTTTAAAGATATAACAAATGGAGTTGATAAAGAAGGATTAGAAGATGTAATCTATGTGGATTTCCAGAAGGCATTCAATATGGTGTCACATGAAAAGCATGAGATAGGAGCTCTCAGTATTGGGGGTAATCTATTAGTGTAGATTGAGGATTTGTTAACAGAGTTGGGTTTTATTGTTTTGTTTCAGGTTGTAAAGACATAATAGTGGGGTACCACAAGTAGACAGTCCTATTCCTTCCAATTCCAGATCGACTTGTAGGAGAGGGCAAAGTATCATGTATCCAGATTTGCTGATGACACGGAGGAGGAATAGAGAGGAGGAATCTGCAAGGGATTATAGATAGGTTCAGGGATCTGGAAGGTGGAGTTTAATGTAGGAAAGTGTGAGGCCAAGCACTTTTAGTCGGGAGAATCAAATGGCAGATTACTATTTAAATGGTGAGAAATTCCCAAGTTCTTTCTATAATTGGATAGATTAATTCTGTGACCTTGATTGTTGTCCAGTCATTGATACATGATTTGAAGTTTCTTAACTTTATTTCGTGCTGTGTGAAACTTTGGCAACTTATTATTTTAGCAACATTTTCAATCTCTGCTGAATTGACAAATCTCCACTCGAGAGGCTGCTGTGATTCTGTCAACATGAAGTTGACTCCCATTCCACTAAATGAAAACAGCTGATGGGTTTAAACTTTGCTAGTACTGACTTTATCTTACCTTTCTTTGTTTTCGGATTTGTTAAATCGTTCTGCTGAGGTTTCACTATTCTGTTCTTCAGAAATGTTGTTCTGGGATTGTCACTGGTATTTGCCTTCACATTGGGTATGGTGAGAGTAAGTAGGAGAAGGCCCATTGGTTTCCCCCACCCCCACCCACCCATTGCCTGTGGGTAGGTACATGGGGTGACACAATATGGATACAATATGAACCAATAAAGTTCCAGAGTTCACTCACTAGCTTGCAATGGCCAGTTGTAGTATTGGGACCATCATACCCAGGCCCAATGACCATAGGCTGGGAGAACAATCTTATTACATGGATTCCAGTGACCTTTCTGCGCAGTGCTTGGGAGCACAAACTGTATTCATTTTGAACACTTGCTGATACAGTTAGAGACTCTCGTGCTGTCATTTTGGTTTGTGCGAGGAGAAGATTGACAGCGTCAGGGATAGCTACAATATCAGCATTCCTTAACTAGAGTCTTTTTTAATGTTGGATCATTGCCGTGGGACAGTGTGTGTGGGACTGTTGGGAGGGTACCTGAACAGCCAACAATCACGTTTAAAGTCCATTTGTAGGAAAATGACTGACAGTCAAAAAGTTATGCTTTTCCAAGTGTCCTAACTAAGGATTCAGATACTGGAACCAGGAACAGTACAGGGCATCGGTAGGGCCACATCTGAAACATTGTGTGCAGTTTTGGTTTCCTTATCTCAGGAAGGATGTTCGAGAGGGAGTGCATTGAAGGTTGATCAAATTAATTTTTCAAAGGCAGGTCTGACATATGAAGAGAGATGAATTTGGGTTGGGATGGTTTTCGCTAGAGTTTAGACGACTATAAAATTCTAACAGGACTAGAGAGGTTAGATACTGAAAGGATGTTCCTGATGACCAGAGTCCAGAACCAGAGGTCCTGGGTTTAAGGATAAGAGTTTCAGAGGGCGATAAGGAGAAATTTCATCACCCAGAGAGTGGTGAGCTTGTGGAATTTGGCGATAGTGAGCACTTCAGCTGTTGGAGAATCAGAGTGGAGCTGGAAAAAGTACAGCAGGTCCAGCAGCATCAGAGGAGAGGGGGAGTCAATGTTTCAGTTTGGAACTTTTCATCAGGACTGGAGAATGCACTACCACAGAAAGTGGTTGAGGCCATTATGTTGAGATAGGTGTAGCTCCTGTGGCTAAAGGGATGAAAGGATATGGGGGTAGGATGGGTTTAGGATATTGAGCTCAACAATCAGCCATGAAGATATTGAATGGTGGGATAGTTTTGAAGGGTTGAATAGCCTTTTCCTGCTCCTATCTTTTATCACTATATTGCCGTGTCTGGTAGTTCCTTGTATCCTTGTAACTCCCATGGGCAGTTGCGAAGGTTTTGGGGCATTCTGATCACACCCTTGTGCACTAGCCAAAATACCCTTGTAACCTGTGATAGTCGTGGGATCCCAGAGATTAGCTCACGGTAGAACAGCCACTGAAAAAGGGACTGCAGCATTGAAGTAGCTCAACCATTCAGTCAAATCAAGGCCACTGCTGCGGTATCGAAAACTCGAGATAATGGAGTGTACACATTCAGAACAGATGGTGGGGCACTGGGGCGAGGACAGTGATATAAAACTGATTCAATGGAAACCTGTTTTGCTGATGTACTGAATTTTATTTCGAGATAATTCTAGTTTTTATTTAGAAAAAGAATTTCTTTATGACAGTGCTGTTTGGAGTTCGTGTTGCAATGGTTAGTAAATCCAAAAACCATTCACCATCGAATATGGAAGCTTCTAGTCAGTGGAAGCAAGAATTACAACTTCAGGCAGAAAGCTTAAAGCATACATGTTTACTGTGGGTGGGACCATCCTGTGGAGGCGTCATAATTTTCTGAAAATAGAAGTCATTAGCATTGCAGTGTAAGCTCTCTGCTTTAATGATCAGGAGCATTTCAGCGGGATCACAGGGTCTCTGAAATATCAGAAAGGTCCAGCAAGGTGCTTATTAGCGAACTCCAAGCTCATCTGGCATTTTCAATACCTTTAGCTTGGAGCTTAAATAATAGGAGAGTTTTTGCGAAAGGTTAAGTTATGGCACACACGATCCCTTGGGACTATTGAATCCTGGGGAAACATTAAACCATCAGAATAAAGGAAACAGGAAATGGAGACGATATAGCTTTCAGAACTCATACTGGTGCACACACACTGTGCCAAATGGCTATTGTGTGCTCATCTTTCTGTAGTTTTGTGATTGAACAGACAAACAAGGAATGCGATCGGCCCTTTGAGCCTGCTCTACCATTCAATAACATTGTAGCTGATCTCCTTACAACTTAGTTCCTTAAGGCAGTGGTACTGTCCATACCTCTGGACCAGAAAACTAGTGTTTAAGTCTCACGCCCTGTATAGGTGTGCAATAACACACAGGCAGCAGGTAATGGAATGTTGGCCCTTATTTCAAGAAGATTAGAGCACAACAACAGCGATGTCTTACTACAGTTGTGTTGGTGAGACCACATCTGGAGTACTCTGAGCACTCCAGATATAAATATATTATCCCACTGTAGGCATTTCACCAGCATGACCCCTGGGATGGAGGGATCGGCTTATGAACAAAAGCTAAACAGGTTGTGACTCTACTCACTGGAATTTAAAAGAATGAGAGGTAATTTCATTGTAACATGTTGGGTTCTTAAGGGGCTTGACAGGGTCAGTGCTGAGAGGATGTTTCCCCTTGCAGGCAAGTCTAAGACCAGAAGGCATTGTTTCAGAATAAAGGGGTATCGATGAGATGAGGCTAAATTTCTTCTAAAGGTTATGAGTCTTTGGAGCTCCTTGTCTCAGAGCTGGGGGCAGAGTCCTCAAGGCTGAGACAGATCCTCGATCCGTTGGGGAATTGAGGGTTATGGGAAAAGGGCAGGACAGTGGGCCTGAGGAATGTCGGATCGGCCATGATCCCGTTGAATGGTGGGGCAGGCTCTAGAGCCCGAACAGAGTCAAGAGTGCGGTGCTGGAAAAGCACAGCAGGTCAGGCAGCATCCGTGGAGCAGGAGAATTGATGTTTCAGGCAAAAGCTCTTCATCAGGAAATTCTGTTCTTCTCCAGCACCACACTCTCGACTTTGATCTCCAGCATCTTCAGTCCTGACTTTCTCCTGGGGACGAACAGCCTACTCCTGTTCCTGTTTCTGATGGTCTTAACTGATTAGAAAATAAATCCAACTCTACATTTCTGTATCCCCTTGGTGGTTGCATGATTGGGGAATCTTTGTGATATGCACCTTACTCGAGACGGTAGTTTAATAACATTACCATGGGGCCAAAGGCTTTTTAGCTTGGTTCAAATTTTGATTGAAGTTGATATTTCATTTGAAAAGTATTGGGCGTCTCTAATTTAAGAACCTTTAACCGAACCCTTATGGCAATCTTATAAATCCATTGTGATGGTCCTCAGTCATTTTCCCATTACTAAAGATTATAAAGCTGTCTTTCTTTAAAAAAAATCCAAACTTTCAGATTATTTGGAGCGGTGTTCCTTGATTAAGGGTTTATGTTTTTTTGTATTTGTGAACTTGTGTAATGTACTGTCAATAGCCAGCTTTCTGCCGATGGCTCAGGAACGATGATCACAGCAAAGTCAACACCCTGTCACTGATTAACAACTATTCGCAAACCAGGATCAGCCATCGCATTTGAAAGTGATCCAGCATAATTGTAAGCGAAAGTCCTGATGTTTGTTTTAAGAGGACTGTACATTGATGGCAGACAGAATGCCAAGTAAGCATTACCTAGTCTGGAATCTAATGGTAGAAAGGCCACCACAAAAAAATCTGAGTTTGACACACGCTATTGTAATTGTGATGGATCAGCATAAAGTGAGTTAGCAAGATATTGTCTCTCCCTCAGGCAAAAGAAAGACTATTTGAGGGAGAATATTAACTCTACTTGACAATGCAGTGATGTTGAAGTTTCAGGTGTGAACTGGTTGTCAGCTGGCTGTGTGTGTGAGTAGGGGCTGTCTGGCCTGTCACTGTAGCCTGAAGGCACCGCCTGCCACTGCACAACAGGCCCCTGCATCTCACCCAGAGCAACATTCTCATTTCATCCGTTGTTATTGTCATTAATCACTTTTTATTTGTTGGTAATGGTGCATTTTTTTTAATTTTTCACAGTTCGCCGACTGGACTTGGATTGATTTATAAATAAACCAAAAATTTCATTAAACAAATTCTGTTGTGACAAAAGGAACTGAGAATGTGCGTGATTAATTATTGATAACCAAATTACTTTTCAATGTAGCTCCTAAACTGCCTCATTGGTCATTTTTAACAGGAGCGTTGCTGTGTTATTCGCCTACATTTTTAAGATTAACCAATTCATTTATTGGGTGGAGTATTTTCAGTTTCCAGTTCAATGTGGAAATTTCCTGTATGTGACAAATGTTTGGTGTGAACCTGTGATGTGGCTGCAAGTCCTGCTCATGTTTGTGTAATCAGTGAGTAGTTATTCTGAAAAGAACTCGTTCACTCACTCCATTGGATGAAGTCTTCTTTTGATCTCTGCTGTTGATATGCTGGACTAGATGCTGTTTGTACCATGTGCCTGAACCATGAATACTTCGGAGAAGTCAACCTTTTCATTCCATCTATCATGCTTTCCATTCATTTCTGTGAATGTCTCTTCGTTCCTTTGCTTAGATCATTCTTAGCTCACTGACCTTGGTCACTTGGCTTTGTGCACGATCTTTAAGTGATGGTTGTGCCAAGCCAGAGCATGTTTTTGCTGAACTGGGAATCACAGATTTCATCTGTGGTATAATTGCAGCTGGTATTATTACTGGAAATGTCAGATACCAAACTGAAATCTGGCTTGATAGATCGTATTTGGTTTCATTTTGCTTTTAACAAGGTTGCCTTTTACTGAGACAGAAGCACACTTTTTTTGCAGGATTTGTTTTAACAGTAAAACAAGTTCACTAAGCAAACAAAATGAAGATAAAATAGAACAAAAAAACTATTTGCTTATAATACCAATAGAAAGAGTTTTAAACAGACAATAAAAGGATAATTTCATTAACCACAAAACACTCTATTTTTACAAGTTTCAAATGAAAAGTGACATCCCTTGTACATTATTCACACTAGAAACACTTAACAACTAGTAGAATTAAGTTAACTGTGGTGTTAACTCCTAGACCTAGAACCTCTGATTGCTTACTTCTGGAGCTGTCGTACTTTCAGTTCAAACAAACTCAGCTTTAAGTCCTCTTCAGGGTTTTATTATAACACTTCTGGTCTGCCACGATCCATAGTAACCTACTTTACTACATTCTTCCCAAATCAGGAGCATCGCTCTAAACATATCTCCATGCAAGTAATTTGCAGAACTGCCCAACTCAACAAAACTGAAATTCTCTCCTTGTAAGCCATGGGTGTTTGCCCTAAGCTTAAGACAGGCAGCATCCAAGGAACAGGAGAATCGACGTTTTGGGCATAAGCCCTTCTTCAGGAATGAGGGAAGTGTGTCCAGCAGGCTAAGATAAAAGGTAGGGAGGAGGGACTTGGGGGAGGGGCGTTATAGATGTGATAGATGAAGAAGGGCTTATGCCCGAAACGTCGATTCTCCTGTTCTTTGGATGCTGCCTGACCTGCTGCGCTTTTCCAGCAACACATTTTCAGCTCTGATCTCCAGCATCTGCAGTCCTCACTTTCTCCTCTAAGCTTAAGACAACTCAGTTTCTGTTGATGTAACTTGTGCATTATCTGCTTCTGAAAATGTGTTGCTGGTTAAAGCACAGCAGGTTAGGCAGCATCTCAGGAATAGGGAATTCGACGTTTCGAGCATAAGCCCTTCATCAGGACTCTAAAATTTAAAATTGTCAGTTTTTCACTGACAGTTTTTTAAAAGTTGTTTTGTTGACGAGAGAATGTGCTCATCACTTACATTCCCACATCCGGAACATTCTAGTTCCGAGTCATGGAGAAGATACACTGAGAACAACTGGAAATGTTGCATTGGGAACTCACTCTCATCTGTGACCCAGCCTTGGAACCTGACATGAGGATCGATTGCAATCTCACTAAGTTACAAAATCTTGGTCTTATCCATTTGCAGACTCATCAGTCTCCTCAAGTGGAAATTTCTCCTTCCAATTATTGTCCTTTTGGTGGTTTTGAGCTTCTCTACTGTGAGCCTTCACCCCTCACCGAAGTTCCTCAATAGCAAGCACTGTTCCTTTTCTGTGATTGTGTTTTCTCTTCACTGCCCCTACCTGCGGCAGTATCTGAGCCTCATTGTTGATAGAGCAGGAACCGTAGCTGTACGTTTGGCCTCAGGGAATCGACATTGCTGTACTTTTTGATTTCTCGGTATTTGACGTGCTATTACTGGGTTTGTGTCTCTATCGCACTGCAGCACTTTTTTCTTTCTCACTGTATTGTTACCTGTGCTCCCTGAGGGATTGTGAGGTGTGTTTG
Source organism: Hemiscyllium ocellatum (assembly GCF_020745735.1). NCBI lineage: Eukaryota > Metazoa > Chordata > Chondrichthyes > Orectolobiformes > Hemiscylliidae > Hemiscyllium > Hemiscyllium ocellatum. The sequence continues at coordinate 53,676,589 of NC_083429.1, forward strand.
AGAACAGTGACTGCAGACATGGATTACGGTGGAGAGCTGACAGCTTCACAATGTGAGCCACATTAAACAGCCAAATCGGACAAATACACAAAGCAGGAGACTGAGCAGCTGGGCGCTCCACATGCTCTTACAACAGTATGCACTTCAAAGGACTGGGGAGTAACCCTTTCTCAGCTGGTTCCCAACAGACCGCATTCTGTCTAGTCTCTTGGGTAGCACTTTTCAGAATGACATGCTTGTAATGGGGAACAAATAATAATGATAGAGAGCAGAAAATATTTTTCCATTCTCTGTCATGCCACATCACAAGAAATTCTGGCACCTGCCCACTTTAGATTAGATTCCCTACAGTGTGGAAACAGGCCCTTCGGCCCAACAAGTCCATACCGACCCTCCAAAGAGTAATCCACCCAGACCCATTCCCCTCTGACTAATGTACCTAACACTACGGGCAATTTACCATGGCCAGTTCACCTGACCTGCACATCTTTGGATTGTGGGAGGAATCCCACGCAGACACAGGGAGAATGTGCAAATTCCACACAGACAGTGGCCCGAGATGGGAATCGAGTCCGGGACCTGGTGCTGTGAGGCAGTGATGCTAACCACTGAACCAAGGTTTTCCAGAAATTCTCAGCTGTCGAATGACACCTGAAAGACCTGTGGCAAAATAAAAGTGAACTTTTTTTTTCCTATTTGTATCTTCTGCTTTCTGAGATATTCATAACTCTTCATTAAAGGGTAGGCTAGGCAGGTGGGTCTGGATGGGCTGCCCTTCAGAAGGTCGGTGTGGGCTTGATGGGCTGAATGGCCTGCTTTCACACTGCAGGGGTTCTGAGTTGCAGCCAGTCTGAGGATATCAGCCACCATTCTAAATGCCCGTCTCTGTCTCTTCCATTGTGGTGGTGCCAGGTGGCACAGGTTTTGCTTCAGACGTCCCACAACACCAGGTTATATTCCAACAGGTTTGCCTATAATCACAAGCTTTCAACGCAACGAAGGAGCAACACTCCAAAAACTTGTGATTTTAAGCAAACCTGTTGGACTATAGCCTGGTGATGTGTGACCTCTGACCTTGCCCATCCCAGTCCAACACTGACTCCTCCACATTGAGGTTTCCTGGTGATGCCTTCCAACCCTCATCCTCCTGTTCCTGACAAAGGGTCACTGCCACTTGAAACCTTAAACTCTGTGTTTCTCTCTTCAGAAGCTGCCAGACCTGCTGAGTTTCTTCAGCACTTTCCAGTTTTGTATCCCGTTCCTGTTATCTGTTCAGTGCCACGTTTCCATCCAGTGTTTACCGGGGTGAGAAACAGCGTGAGGGTAAACCCCAGCGCGGGTTTGCTTGGTGTTGGTGAAGATGAGCATTCTGTGCTGACTTGGGTGACAGCTTTTCCATTTGTCCCTTTGAGTGAAAGGTTTTATTGCAGTAGACTATTCTCTGGGTTAAGTGCAGTTAATAGGCTCATTCCTAATTAATCTACATGTAGTAAATAATACATGAACACCTTTCATTTACAAACATTGAATACTGCACAGAAAGAGGCAGTTCAGCCCAGTGTTTGGTCCTGGTTCTTTGGCAGATCTAACCATCTAATACCTTGCTATTTCTCGGAATCTGTGTGAAATTTCCTTTTGAGTATTTTTTCTACATTTGAATAACTTGAAAGTTATTATGTGAAGGAGCCGGTGTTGGGCTGGTGTGGATAAAGTTAACCTCGCAACACCAGGTTATAGTCCAACAGGTTCATTTGGAAGCATTGGCTTTCAGAGCGCGATTGGACTATAACCTGATGTTGTGATTTTGGAAGTTATTGTTAAACCTACTTCCACCATCCTTTTTAGCAGGTGCCTTCTGTCTCATAATCCACTGTATATTTAAAAAATCATTCTCCAATTCCCTTTTTTGCCAGATATTTGAATAAGTCAGTGTCCTCTAAATGTAAACCGTTCAGCCTCGGTAAACAACGCTCCATTCTTGTTCTTTGGACTCTCTTGTATGGAATGAGCTGCCGGGGGAAGTGGTGGAGGCTGGTACAACTGCAACATTGAAAAGGGATTTGGATGGGTATATGAATAGGAAGGGTTTGGAGGGACATGCTGGTAGGTGGGACCAGATTGGGGGGATATCTGGTCAGCATGGACGGGTTGGACTGAAGGGTCTTCTTCCATGCTGTATATCTCTATGACTCCATTGCATGTATATGTATCAAATCTCAACTTTCCCATCCCTTGTTCTTAAAGAACGTGATTGATAGGATGAACCTGGTTACCTGTGATTTCTGAAGGTGACTGTATCAGCTGCTTCACCCTCCCACACTGTTTTCACTGCATTGGTTCCATTTACTGATGGCCACCTGCGATGTGGGTAACCTTGGCTAACTGGTTCGCTGCCCTGCTTCACTGACTGTCAGTCACAGATGAGCTAAAACTTCCTCCTTTTGGAAAAGAAAAGTAATTGTGTCCAAACCTGATGACAGTCCCCATTCCCTCACCTGCTGATTCTGTTTTACTCCTTGTTCACGGTTTGACTCTGAATCAAACAGCTTACAAGTTTGTCTGATTTGACCCTGAGGTGAGCATTCAACACTTGAATCCTCTTCATATGAAGATAGGAACAAGAGTAGGCCATTCAACCCCTCAAGCATATTCTGCCATTCAGTGAAATCATGGCTGATCTGTAGCCTGACTCCAGTTGCCTGCCTTTAGCTCCATTATCTCTTTGCTGACTGAAAATGCATCTATCTTAGATGTAAGATTCATCACCAGGTCTGATGAGAAATTTCTTCACCCCAGAGAGTGGAGAGCCTCTGGAACTCTCTGCCACAGAAAGTGGTTGAGGCCAAAGCATTAAATGTTTTCAAGAAGGAGTTAGTTATAATTCATAGGACTAAAGGCATCAAAGAGTGTGGGGGAGGATTGGGAGCAGAGGACTGAGTTGGATGATCAGCCATGGTCATATTGAATGATGGAGCAGGCTTAAAGGGCAGAATGGCCTACTCCTCATATTTTCAATGCCTACTTCCTCTTCCATAACATCCCCATATCTCTACATGGCTCAGCTCATCTGCACTGACACTTCATGGATGTTATTCTTGGCTACAGTTTCAACTACTGCAATGCTGCCTTGTCTAACATCGCTCCTCTCCCAGCCTCTAAAACTAAGCCATTCTAAAGCTGACCTGCTCTGATCCGAAACCTTACAGTTTCTGCTCACTCACTGCTCGCGGTTCTTATTGATGCAGCAATGGCTCCATCTCAAACAGTGCCTTCAGTTGAAACCTTTCACTTTTGTTTTCAAATCTCTTGACAGCAGTATCCTTTTAATATCTCCAACCTCCAGTCCTGCAACCAATGTATTCTCCAATTTGTGTTTGGAATGTATAGGCATTTAAAGTCCTTTTTGCACACCTGAGCACTCTGGTATCTTAAAGGAGCCAACTGGTGCATGACCTGCTTAAGAACTTCAGTCGCTGCGTGGTATACAACTCAGAAGGTTCATCGCCTACAGTCCTCTGGAAAACTCCAATCATGGCCTTCGGTGCATTCCTCAATTTATTTTTCTCCTCCAGCATTGGCTGTGTCTTCAAATGCATCAGTCCTCAATTCTGTAATTCCCTCCCCAAATTTTTCTCTCCTCCTGTAAGCTGCTTCTTAAAACCTATTTCATTATTCAAGCTTTTTGTCACCTATTCAGATATTTCTTTGTGTAATTTGGAGTCAAATTATGTTTTGATAGCATTTTGGGAGGTTTTGCACTTTTGCAAGGAACAGTGTAAATGTAACTTATTGTTTGTTTTTATAGAATGTTCTGCCAGATCATATTTGTGTTTTTTTGGTTGAATATCCTTTTGTTTATTTTCCACAAAGGCTCAGTCTGTCTTTGTGTGATTTATATCTCCAGTTAAGTTGACTGTTTGGTTTTAGATCTTTTGTTCTCAGAAGGTTTCTGTTCATCCTTTTATGTTCCCATCCTGTTTACTGCAATGGTGGATGATGTCTCATTTCCACCTTGTGTTTAAGAATCTGGGGATTCGTGTTCCCTGATCTTGGTGGTGTTCTACATCCATTTGCTGCTTTGATTTGTGATGTTCCACAGAAGCTTGTATTTATTTCACTGAGTAATGATCATTCATGTCTTGGGTGCTTTGTGGATTAATTGAGCCTGGCTTATGGCACGTTTTGAAGCCAAGACGCCCATGTCCCCAGTTTGCAGTGCCCAGGGAGAACACTGCCCATTAGTGCCATGTCTGGTGAAGCAGACATTCTAATGCGGTGATTATTGTTGAGCTCCACCAGTCCGAACTCCCATTGTGGCAATTGCAGAAGGGAATACAGTAAATCCAGTTGTTTCTGTTCTAGAATCAACAAAATTATTTCAGAAGGTGCTGAAATATACTTATTAAAAAAAGAAACAAACTGGTTCATTAATGTCTTTCGAGGAATTGAACCTGATGTTCCATTTGACTCCAGTACAAATTAACTGATTTAATTTTCAATGACTTTTGAGTACAGGGTTGAGTAGTGAACCCTGCCTTAAATGTCAGTGTTACCCGTATCCCAGGAGCAAATTCCCAGAGGAGTGAAACCCCATCAGGAATGAAGAAAAATTCACAACATCTCTCAGAACAGGCAGGTTTCTCAACGTAGAAATGTTTTGGTGGAAGTCCGTTGTGTATCCACAAAAAAGAGTTTCCAGATGGTGGAGTGTGTTGTGGAACTTTGTAAATCTGGACAATCATCAACAATCTGTGTCTGTGCTAAAGCTCACAGCTGGGGCATGGTACCCGGTGCCAAGGAGCAGTCAGATTTGCAGACAGTGCAAAACTAGGTGGAAAGGTGGGTTAGGAGGGATACAAATGGTCTAGAGGGAGATTGATAGGTTACGTAAGTGGGTAAAAAATTGTCAAAAATGAGTATAGTGTGGGAAAATGTGTAGTTGTTCATTTGGAAAGAAGAACAAAGTATTATTGAAAAGGAGAGAAACTGCAGAAAGCTGCTTCACAGAAGGACTTGGGGGAAATTGTGCATGAAGGTCAAAAAGCTAGCATATGGGGGCAGCAGGTAATCGGGAAGGGCTAATGAAATGTTGGCCCTTATTTCAAGGGGGTTTGGTGTATAAGAGGAGGGAAGTCTTGCTGCAACTGAACAAGGTGCTGGGGAGACCACATCTGGAGTATTGTTTGGCGTTTTGGTTCCCTTATCTGAGGAAAGATATTGTTTCATTGGAGATAGGTTTGTTACAGTGATCTCTGGTGTGGAGGGATTGTCTTATAAGCAAAGGCTAAACAAATTGGGACTCTACTCACTGGAGTTCAAAAAAATGAGAGATGATCTGATTGAAACAGAGAGGATTCTTTAAGGGTCTGAGAGGATCTTTCCCCTCACGGGAGAATCTAGGACCAGAGGGCACAGGCTGGGATGAAGAAGACTTTCTTCTCTCTAAGGGTCATGAGTCTTTGGAATTCCTTGCCACAAAGAGCTGTGGGAGCAGACACCTTGTGTATATTTAGGTCTGAGATAAATCCTTGATCAATGGGAGTGGAGGGTTATGGGCAAAGTGGACGTGAGCATTGTCGGGGATCAGCCATGTTCCTGTTGAATGGTGGCCACAAGGGGGCCAAAAGGCCTACTCCTGTTGCTATTTCCTTTGGGTCAAGATTAGAGTGGTGTTAGAAAAGCACAGCAGGTCAGGCAGCATCCGAGGAGCAGGAACATCGATGTTTCAGGTATGAGCCCTTCATCTGATGAAGAGCTTTTGCCCAAATCATCAATGTTCCTGCTCCTCAGATGCTGCCTGATCTGCTGTGCTTTTCCAGCACCACTCTAATCTTGATTCTAATCCCCAGCATCTGCAGTACCCACCTCCACCTTTTTACTATGATAATAGTTCAAACTTAAGAATGTGGGAAAAATTGAAGAAACAAAATAATTTTACTTTTGTAGTTTTAGGCAGTTTGTGAGATCGACTGGGAATATTAGCACAATACTGCAGATGCTGGAAATCTGAAACACCGAATACTGGAGAAACTCAGGTCTGGCAACATCTGTCAAGAGATAAGCAGTTAACATTTCAAGTCCAATGTACCTCGTCAGATCAGTTGGAAATATTACTTGGAATTGTCCTAAAACAAAACATTGGGCCCATTTACTTAATAGCGCTGAATACCAACATGTGTGACCTGTGCACTTGGAGAATCTTCCAAATCCTTCCATTGTGTGGTTTACTGAAGGTTATACATGCAACACTGTACAAATAATCCTTTCCAGCTGATTGATCATGTTAGATAATGACCAGGTTGCACACCCTCTGCAGTGCCTTTGGTCTCCTGTTGAATCTATTCCCTATATATAACATTGCTGCAGCTTTCTCCATAGAGAGAACTTGACTGTGATTCATCTGAAAATAGTCAGTTACATCTGAGGGAGGATCATGTTCTAATTACTGTAATCCTGATGTCTGAGCTAAGGTGAGTATTTCCCTTGCATTGAATAAGATTTTTCACAACTACCTCAGAATCACCGAAGTGTTAGAGTGTAGAGGAGGCCATTTCAAAATGCACATCGTTACTTAGCGCCAATTTCCTCCTTTTCCCCACTCTCTAACATACAATATCTATCCCCATTACCAGACAGTGCCCCTCTTGAATGTCTGTGTTGAACCTGCCTCCAGGGCAGTGCAGTCCATATTCTGACTACTCACTAAGTGGAAAACGTTTATTTCTCACATTGCCCTTGTTTCCTTTGGCACATCACTTTAAATCTAAGGCTCTCTTGTTCCTCTTCGTGGCAGGAACAGCTCTTTGCTATCTACTTTGTCCAACCCCATCATTTTTTTGGAAACCTCTATCAAACCTCCCCTCAGCTTTCATCCCTCCAAAGAAACCAATCCAAACTACTTTAGATTAGATTAGATTACTTACAGTGTTACCACTGATGTTTCTCATTCCTGGTACCATTCATTTCTGCACTCTATCCAACACATTCAACATCCTTCTTGTAATGTGGCACCCACAACTGTACTCAGTACTCAGGCTGAGACCTAACAATTGTCTTAAACATACGTTTACAAACTGCCGAAAGCAGAACCTCCTAGAACACCAATCATTGGCTTCTCTGTAATCTAATAGGCTTGTAATAGGATTAAAAAGAAATTCCTTGAGTTGCATCAATCTCTTGGCTACAGTCCCAAGATGCTTTATCAATAACCTGTTGTACTGGAGCCCAGACCTGTGGCAGCATCACTATAGCTGATCACCGATTCTTCAACAGGAGTGTGGATGTTTTCCTGTCTTGTGTGTAGTCCCATGGAGTGTTGACTTTTTGAAGTCCTCAGGGTTCCACTAGTCTAAGTGCTTTGTGGTTAGTCTCAGGAACAGTGCTAACTGATTGGGATGCCACAATGGCTCACCTCACAATGAGATTCTTGCTGATGATACATTATACTCTGGACACATGATGATTTCAGTCTCTGGGGTAAAGTTTAGACCATAGACAAAAGGTGTAGGAGTAGGCCATTCAGCCCTTTGAGCCAGCACCACCATTCATTATGATCATGGCTGATCATCCACAATCAGTATCCTGTTCCTGCCTTATCCCCATAACCCTTGATTCCACTATCCTTAAGAGCTCTTTCCATCTCTTTCATGAAAGTATCCAGAGACTTGGCCTCCAGTGCCTTCTGGAGCAGAGCATTCCATACACCCACCACTCTGTGGGTGAAGAATTTCTCCTCAACTCTGTTCTAAATGGCCTACCCCTTATTTTTAAACTATGTCCCCTGGTTCTGGACTCACCCATCGGCAGAACCATGCCTCCTGCCTCCAAAGTGTCCAATCCTTTAATAATCTTATACATCTCAATCAGATACCCTCTCATCCTTCTAAACTCAAGTGTATACAAGCCTAGTCGCTCCAATCTTTCAACATATGATAGTCCCACCATTCCGGGAATTGACCTCGTGAACCTACGCTGCACTCCCTCAATAGCCAATAGTTTGTACTTATGGTCTTCCAAGTGTTCAACAGAAATGACGTTGGTCACAGATGTTCAATCCTGATTGGATGTACAGCGTAGGAATCCACATACCATGGGAAAAAGAAATGGCTGGATAACCTGAACTTGCTGATGAATGGATTCTTGACTCCCATCAAGATTACACAACAACTTCTGGCTGTGTTTTTTCTTTCAAAGGAACCAGGTGGCGCATAATGGATTAACCTGAATTAGAAACTCTGTGTTTGGATATCAGGATTCATTTTACATTATGTGCCTTTGTAAAAACTACATCTGGTTACCTTATTCAACTGAGGCACAGTCTCCAAACCCCTGCCAAGTAGCCAAGTTCAGATTTTGTACATTATTTCCAATCTTACAGCATTCTGTAAAGGCTGTCATAATAGCAGGGCTATCTAGTTTAGTTTCAGGAAACAGGAAGCCTTTTTGTTGAGTGTACCTTTTTTATTGATGAACAGTGATGGTTGAGATTGTTTGACTAGAGGAAGAGACCACGTTGTTTTCTTTTCTTGGGATTATTAACTGAAAAGGAACTTGGATTGTTTTCACTGAAAACGGGAAAGTCTTTTGTAACTTAAAAATTAAGTGTAACATATTGTTGAGCTGTCCGTTACAATATTGCTGTTTGGAAGCAGAGACTGAACCGCATCAAGAATCTTTAGAATAAAGGAAATTTTCTCTGGCAACAGTTCTCCAGTTGAACTGCAGAGTGTTGAAAAAGCTGTAAGTGCCAAGAGCAGCAGAATGGAAACATCTAGAGCCTGCGGACAGAAAGCATCTCCTCTTTTTCTTCCCTGTTGCATGAAGAGAGAAAGATAGGAAACCCCAGGAAGCTGAAAAGAAGGAACGAGCAGAAGACTAGACCAAAGTTTCCATGATCAACCATCACCGCACAGGCTAGAGAGTCTCACCATTGCGAAAATCCAAAGGATTGGAAGAGAAAATGGGATTTTCACCTTGTGATCAGGACTTTTGATCTTGGGATTTTTGTTTACCTTGTCTGTATTCTTTTACTACCCATTGTCAAGTGTTAAATCACTGGTCCTTTGTCTATCTTAATCATGATTGTGTGTTTGGGGGCTTTGAAGCGGAATAGTTTAATTTCCTTAAGTTAGAAATCCTTTCTTTGCATTGTTAAAAATCACACAACACCAGGTTAGAGTCCAACAGGTTTAATTGGAAGCACACTAGCTTTCGGAGCGACGCTCCTTCATCAGGTGAATCACCTGATGAAGGAGCGTCGCTCCGAAAGCTAATGTGCTTCCAATTAAACCTGTTGGACTCTAACCTGTGTTGTGTGATTTTTAACTTTGTACACCTCAGTCCAACACCAGCATCTCCAAATCATGAATACTTTCTTTTCATTGTTCTTGTTAAAGTTCATTTCTATTGTCACTACTACTGAAGTAACCTAGGGGTGTGTTTGCTTTTGTCCTGGATAGCAGTCAGTCTGGCAAATTTGGGTCTTTGTGGTTTTGAGATTTTTTTGTACATTTTTAAACATTTTGAGAAGACTTAGAGATGTACAGCACGGAAACAGACCATTTGGTCCAACCTGTCCATGCCGACCAGATATCCCAACCCAATCTAGTCCCACACGGCCCATATCCCTCCAAACCCTTCTCATTCATGTACCCATCCAGATGCCTTTTAAATGTTGCAATTGTACCAGCCTCCACCACTTCCTCTGGCAGCTCATTCCATACACGTACCACCCTCTGCTTGAAAACGTTGCCCCTTAGGTCTCGTTTATATCTTTCCACTCTCACCCTAAACCTATGCCCTCTAGTTCTGGATTTGGTCTATTTATCCTATCCATGCTCCTCATGATTTTATAAGCCTCTATAAGGTCACCCCTCAGCCTCCGACGCTCCAGGGAAAACAGCCCCAGCCTGTTTAGCCTCTCCCTGTAGCTCAAATCCTCCAACCCTGGCAACATCCTTGTAAATCTTTTCTGAACCCTTTCAAGTATCACAACATCTTTCCGGTAGGAAGGAGACCAGAACTGCACGCAATATTCCAACAGGGGCCTAACCAATGTCCTGTACAGCCGCAACATGACCTCCCAACTCCTGCACTCAGTACTCTGACCAATAAAGGAAAGCATACCAAACGCCTTCTTCACTGTCCTATCTACCTGCGACTCCACTTTCAAGGAGCTATGAACCTGCACTCCCAAGGTCTCTTTGTTCAGCAACACTTCCCATGACCTTACCATTAAGTGTATAAGTCCTGCTCAGATTTGCTTTCCCAAAATGCAGCACCTCGCAGTTATTTAAATTAAACTCCATCTGCCACTCCTCAGCCCATTGGCCCATCTGGTCAAGATCCTTTTGTAATCTGAGGTAATCTTCTTCGCTGTCCACTACACCTTCAATTTTGGTGTCATCTGCAAATTTACTAACTATACCTGTTATGCTCACATCCAAATCATTTATGTAAATGATAAAAAGTAGAGGACCCAGCACCGATCCTTGTGGCACTCCACTGGTCACAGGCCTCCAGTCTGAAAAATAACCCTCCACCACCACCCTCTGTCTTCTGCCTTTGAGCCAGTTCTGTATCTAAATGGCTAGTTCTCCCTGTATTCCATGAGACCTAACCTTGCTAACCAGTCTCCCATGGGGAACCTTGTCGAACACCTTACTGAAGTCCATATAGATCACATGTACTGCTCTGCCCTCATCAATCTTCTTTGTTACTTCTTCAAAATACTCAATCAAGTTTGTGAGACATGATTTCCCACACACAAAGCCATGTTGACTATCCCTAATCAGTCCTTGCCTTTTCAAATACATGTACATCCTGTCCCTCAGGATTCTCTCCAACAACTTGCCCACCACTGAGGTCAGGCTCACCGGTCTATAGTTCCCTGGCTTGTCCCTACCACCGTTCTTAAACAGTAGCACCACGTTAGCCACTTTCAGTCTTCCGGCACCTCACCTGTGACTATCGATGATACAAATATCTCAGTTGTCCAGTTGATTTATGTCAGATCTTCCACCTTGGGACCCTGCAACCACATGGGATTCGTGTGGATTTCACCAGTTTCCTCATTTCCCCTCCCCCACCTTATTCCAGCCCCAAGCCTCCAACTCGGCACCGCCCTCCTGACCTATCCATCATCTTTCCCAACTATCCTCCACCCTCCTCTCTGACGTATCACCTTGTCCCCACCTTCATCCACCTATCATACTCTCAGCTACCTTCCCCCAACCCAATCCCCTCCCATTAATCTTTTGCAAACCGCCACAACCACAACCACCCCCCCACCCCCTCCCCACAACCCCTCCACCCCCCCCGAACAAGCCTCAATCCTGCTGAAGGGCTTATGCCCAAAACATTGATTCCCGTGCTCCTTGAATGATGCCTAACCTGCTGTGCTTTTCCAGCACCACATTCTCAACTTTGGTCTCCAGTGTCTGCAGTCCTTACTTTCTCCTATCATTAAGAAGAAAATTATTTCAGAATGACGATGATCTTGGATAAATCCTCAAAAAGCTGCAAGATCGTTTTTACTTTTCTAACCTAATCTTCAGCCTGTCCCCATAGCCCTGAAATGTCCCAGTGTCCCAGTGCAGGCAATGGTTCTGTGGAGAATATTCACCATTCTTTTCCTCATGGGTATTGACTTTGAGTGTCTAACAGTGTCTGACCTTGCCCCATTGCATCGATGCACTTTCCACCCCTCCCCTGCCTAGCTTAAGGTATGATGTGCAGGAGCTGGTGTTGGACTGGGATGGGTGAAGTTAAAAATCTCACAATGCCAGGTTTATTTGGAAACACTAGCTTAAGCTACTACTGAGACTAGTCAATTCAGCCACCGTTCATCTCCCCTGAGCTCACTCAGTACAGAGTACATTACACACTCACAACTGCAGGTGAATTATTTGGTGGCTGATGCTTTTAACCCACTTGTAAATACAATCCTGAGTTAATTTGTGTCTTATTTGATTATCCAAGTCCACTTTATAACTAGAAAGCCACAGAAAGTGAGTTTTTTCAGAGGCCTGATGGGAAACGAGAAAGTGAATTTTTAAATTTGCTGACGGTATTCTGTCAGAACACGACTGAGAGTGGGGGCCTGACCGAGTGGGACGGAGTTAATTGTAGTTAAAGTTAATTGTCAGTGTAAGAAATCGGAACAGGAGTAACTCATTCCACTACTCGAGTCTGTGCTGTTATTTGATAACAGGATGGTCTCTCACCTTCCGCCCCTCACCATCACCATCCCCATTTACAACCTGTTTAATGATGTGTTTTCAGTTGAGTATACTTTGTAAATTGGGACACTCCCCAAAGATCACTGTCTCCATATTTAACATAATTTTAACGTAGTTACGGAGTACGTTCGTTCTATTTTAAACCCAAAATCGCACTTCCTGTCTGGAGTTGCTTGCTTGCTGATTGAAACCACACCCTCCTCACATGCATACCCCTCACCTCCCTCTGCTGCCTCCCCTCCCTCACTCTCCCTTACCTCCCTCAGCTGTCTCCTCTCCCTCACTCTCCCTCACCTCCCTACTCTGCCTCTCCCTCACTCCCCCTCACCTCCCTCTGCTGTCTCCTCTTCCTCTGCTGTCTCCTCTCCTACACTCCCCCTCACCTCCCTCTCCCTCACTCCCCCTCACCTCCCTCCTCTGCCTCTCCCTCACTCCCCCTCACCTCCCTCCTCTGTCTTTCCCTCACTCCCCCTCACCTCCCTCCTCTGCCTATCCCTCACTCCCCCTCACCTCTCTCCTCTGTCTTTCCCTCACTCCCCCTCACCTCCCTCCTCTGTCTTTCCCTCACTCCCCCTCACCTCCCTCCTCTGCCTTTCCCTCACTCCCTCTCACCTCCCTACTCTGCCACTCCTGCACTCCCCCTCACCTCCCTACTCTGCCTCTCCCTCACTCCCCCTCATGTCCCTATTCTCCTCTCCCTCACTCCCCCTCACCTCCCTCCTCTGCCTTTCCCTCCCTCACCTCCCTACTCTGCTTCTCCCTCACTCCCTCTCACCTCCCTACTCTGCTTCTCCCTCACTCCCTCTCACCTCCCTACTCTGCTTCTCCCTCACTCCCTCTCACCTCCCTACTCTGCTTCTCCCTCACTCCCCCTCACCTCCATATGCTGTCTCTCCCTCACTTGCCTCTCCCTCGCCTCCCTACTCTGCCTTCCACTCGCTCTCCCCATCACTTCCCTTTCTCTAACCCAGGCCCCCCCCCCACCCCTTCCCCCTGTAACACTGTGCTCCCTTTGTGCTAGACTCTCTAGCCTGAGTGAGAAGCCTGTCATCTTCTCTAGAGCTCTAAGCGTTTTACAATATCGCCGTCAGTGATGTTAGTGGTTGTTTCTTGAGGTGTGATTTGTTTTCTGGAGGTAAATAGTGTTTACCTCACAGCAATATTGGGAATATCGCTTTAGTAAAGAGTGAGCTGGTGTCAATGTGAGAAACTATACTCTGACTCCTGTGAACTCCATGGTATGTATTTCTACTGAAGCAGAGAACTAACTAACAGGCATGGATCTAATTGTTTCTCAGCTCTTCACCATTTAATGATTTATTGAGGGTTTATTTTTTTTAAACTTCTCTAATTCATGAGCAAGGTTCTTGAGACAACCCATTAAGGGGAGGGGGGGAGTATCAGTCCCCCTTTATGTGTCCTGGCAAAGACTCTCTGTTTCCAAGGGAGAAGGAAGCCTGCTTTCCTCTTGTTGCTGCAACAGAACATCTTGTCAGTCTGCTTTCTGTTACAGCCTGCTGCATTGCAACATCTTCTGCATAATTAAGTTGTAAATTGTTCATGTGTGAACAATGATAAAAGATTGGGAAGAAAATAGCCCCATTGTCTTATTAACCCTGAAAGGAACAATCCGAAAACAATTCCCAGCAAGTGATGTTGACATGAAACCAACATTAAAGAAATCAAAGGACAACATGAAAAGCAAAACCCCAATCCTGTCTGGAGGAGACCATGATTTGGAGATGCCGGTGTTGGACTGGGGTGTACAAAGTTAAAAATCACACAGCACCAGGTTATAGTCCAACAGGTTTAATTGGAAGCACACTAGCTTTCGGAGCGACGCTCCTTCATCAGGGGACCAGTATGCCACACTGTGCCAGTTATCATCATTTAGAAGTTTATTGATCAGCTATCGAATGAAGAATCCTCTCAATTCAGCCAGATACCTGTAGCTGTAATTGTAAACTGGGAGCCCATTGCAAGCTGTCATCAAGATAACACGTAATCTCTGGTTCAACCTAAATACAGTTTATAGAAACTTCTCTGAATCCTGAATTCTTTTTAAGTTTAGTCGGTACATTTGCAATGTCTCTTTACGATGACATCACTAGGAATGGAGAACAGCGTACTTTTAGCCCCAGTCTGATGATGACTTTTCACTTACTCTGAAACACTGAGAAAATAAATTCCCAGTTTCTTCCTGGGAATGTTTACTGCTTTTCTTCCTGACTCTGACTTTGAACATCAGCCGATCAATTAACCTACCCAATGTCCTCAAGCATGGACTTCCAATGGACCCTGGAGGATGTTAAAGCATCAGTGCATCTTCCTCATAAAACACAAACCTCAGTCACCGCGGCAATACATGTCCGTGACTCAAATACTAAGGCAAGCTGCCTTGATTGAGCATAGCCACCTACAAGCACATAACCACAAGTCTAACCTCTCACCAAAGCCTGTCATTTTTGAAAGTCTCTTGCAGCATTTTTTTTTGTAAAGTGGTGATTATGTTTATATCCTCTTATCGCGAATGATTTTCTTTGACAACATAATACAACAATAACATCAGAGGTCTGAAATCTTGGTTTGTTAATAAATAGAAATTGACTCTGTTTTTCAGAGCCAGAAATTGATTCCTGTATTTTTCTGCTTCATAGAAAAATGTTGGACTGGAGCAAGCAGCTTTATTACCATAATGCTGCGGGAGAGTATGAATTGGGAATGTTTCAGGGGAAGCACAGAATGCAGGAGTGTGTGTGTGCTCAATACAGACGATTCCCTTGAGCTGAGATACCTGTGCTCATGATCTACAGTTTAATTTGGGTGATTTAATGTGAAGGCTCCAGAGTACATGAAACTGGATTCACCCACACACCCACAACTAAAATTTGACAAAATTGAGCTTCAAGAAGAATCCTTTCTGTGTGAAGTATGGACGGAGTGGAATGGGAGCTGTGTCCTTCTGACCAGTCTCACTGTTAATGCTGTTCAGTGCCTTTGAAATCCTTTCACAAATTCAGTGATCAACCAATTAAAGACACAATGATCAGTTTAATTTTTCATCTGAAGCAGGATGTAGTTGGTCACCATTATTTTGTTTTTCTTGACCATTGCCTTGTCTGAGTTACAGGAAAGTGGAATCTTGAACAAAGATTTTGATGGTTTTATGAAATTCGTGCACGATCTTTCCTTTACCATTCTGATTTGGTCACACCACTCAATGTCTTCTATGTCATTGATATCCTTATTTTTTAAAATGTTAATTTACTCCAAAGTTTTGAATCAGTGTTCTCAATCAAGCTCTGAACCTGCAATTAATGAAGTCATGGCCAATGTAGAACCCATTAAAGTAGTGAGCACTGCTGCCTCACAGCGCCTGTAGACCCGGGTTCAATTCCCGACTCAGGCGACTGACTGTGTGGAGTTTGCACGTTCTCCCCGTGTCTGCGTGGGTTTCCTCCGGGTGCTCCGGTTTCCTCCCACAGTCCAAAGATGTGCGGGTTAGGTGAATTGGCCAAGCTAAATTGCCCGTAGTGTTAGGTAAGGGGTAAATGTAGGGGTATGGGTGGGTTGCGCTTCGGCGGGTCGGTGTGGACTTGTTGGGCCGAAGGGCCTGTTTCCACACTGTAAGTCTAATCAAACAGAGGGAATCCTCAACCACGTGGTAAGACCTGGATAATAATCCAACTTGGACAGATTAGTAGCAGGTAACATTCACGCCAAATGAGTCCTAGACAAGAATCATCTCCAACAAGAGAGAATTGAATCATTGACCCTTGATGTTCCATGGCATTACCATCACTGAATCCCCACCATCAACATCCTGGGGGTTACCGTTGACCAGAAACTTAGCTGGACTAGCCGTACTCAGTAACACAGTGGCTACAAGAGCAGGTCAGAAGCTAAGAATCCTGCAGCAAGTAACTCACCTCCTGACTCCCCAAAGCCTGTCCACCATCTACCGTTTGGAGTGTGATGGAATATTCCCCACTTGCTAGGATGGGTGCAGCTCCAACAACACTCAAGAAGCTTGACATCATCCAGGATAAAGCAGTCTGCCTGATTGGCATCACACGTACCACCTTCAACCCATACAGTTGTACCAGTGTGCACCACCTCCAGTTTGTTTGATTTTTTTTTGTATCACGTACCAAATACAATGAAACGTGTTTTGCGTGCTGTACAGATGGTTCGTACCATACAAAGTACATCAGGGTAGCAGAACAGAGAGCAGAGTATGGTGTTGCAGCCACTGAGAAGGTACAGAGAGCGCGAGAGATCAGAATTAACCTTTGAGAGGTTTGTTCAAAAGAAAACAGCAGGGAAGAAGCTGTTCTTGAATCTGTTCTTAAGTGTATACAAGCTTTTATATCTTCTACCTGATGGAAGAGAGCATAGCCAGGGTACATAGGATCTTTGATTTTATTGGTTGCTTTCCCAAGTCATTGGAAAGAAGGCTGGTTTTTGTGATGGACTGGGCTGTGTTCACAACTGTGTGTAGTTTCTCACAGTTTTGGGAAGAGCATTTACCAAAACATGCTGTGATGTATCCAGACAGGATGCTTTCCATGGCGCATCAAGAAAAATTAATGAGTCATTGTGGACAGGCTGAATTTCCTTAGCCACCTGAGGAAGTAGAGATGTTGTTGTGCTTTCTTGACTGCCTCATCGACATGTGTGGACCAGGACAGATTGTTGGTGATCATCACTCCCAGGAACCTGACAGTCACAACCAACTCCCCCTCATCCCCATTGAGGCAGACAGGGACGTGCCCTCTACTCCATTTCCTGAAGTCAGCTCCTTCATTTTGCTGACATTGATTGGTGTCTTTGCACCATGCCACTAATCACCTTCCCCCCCCCCGCCACACCTATGTCATGTGTGTGTGTAGGTGTCAGACACAGTGAAAGACACAAGTGAAACACCCAAGTGGCCAGTGACAAGTTGTGCCCTTCACATCAAAGGGCAACGCTGTGTGAACTAATCTCTTTATTCTGTCTCATCGTTGTTTGAGATCCAACCTACAATGTTGACGACGTCAGCAAACTTGTAAATGCAGTTGGGGTGGAATTTGGCGCCGCAGTCATGAATGTGTAGGGAGTATAGTAAGGGGCTGAGGACACAGCCTTCCTGGGGCACCAGTGTTGAGGATTATGGTGGAGGAAGTCTTGTCTATCCTTTCTGATTGTGATCTATAGGTCAGGAAATTGATGATCAAGTTACAGAGCAGGGAGCTGAGACCTAGGCCTCAAGAATTTAGAGATGAGTTTTTTTTTAACAAGATGCAGAGCAACAACTCACCAGGTTCTTTCATTAGCGCCTTCCAAATGCGTGACTTCCAGTGCCTGGAAGGGCACAGACATGCTTCCAAACTGGATACCATCCTGACCTGAAGCGATGTCGCTGTTCCTTCCTTGGTGCTGGGTAAAGATCCAGGAGCATCTATATCACATGGATTGCAACTCAGCAACACCTCCCTGGGAAAAGTTAGGGATACTCACATCCCCGAAACAAATGGAAAAGTAACAACTAGGAGGATTGATTCGAAAACAATATGCGTACTGATCAACAGGAAAGGACATGGTGGGCCAATAAACATTAAAAACACAGAAGGTGCAAATCTGTCACTGTAGGGCTGTGGTTATTGTAATGAGGCAGATTCTAATCTCAGTAACTGCAGAGTTGGGGTTTATTAATACTTCTATACATTTAAGAATTCTCAGCATTTCAGAGAAAGCAAGGAATACATTTGCAGAACTGCAGGTGAGCGTGACTATTAACAGAACTGCACGTGTGCAGATCTATCATACCTTGTCCGAATCCCTATAAACTAATTTCAGACTGTAAAATTAGCCCAGCTTGCACAGTCTATCCATGTAACTTCTGAAAAATTGCTATTTTACTCAGTAATTGGTTTAATACGTTTAGGAATTCAGGCCCAGCAATGAGAGGTATTCCTACTGTGCGCCGTTATAAGGGAACTCTTGGCATGAAAAATAATGAATAATTATCTGGAAACATGGAGAAAACAGCCACACAGCTCCAAGAATTGATTAATTTTGTCTTGTGAGCATACATTGTTGATCTGAGTATTTCATTACTGGACTCCAAGGCAGGCTGAGGGCTAATTAATGTGATATACCTCCAGGGGCTTGTTGTATATAAACACAAAGGTTGATTTTCATGGCATAACCCTGATTTGTGTACAGTGTAGCTTTTGGATCAGAAGGGCTTTTGCCTGAAACGTCAATTTCGCTGCACCTTGGATGCTGCCTGAACTGCTGTGCTCTTCCAGCACCACTAATCCAGTAATCTACTTGGAATCATTTAGATCTTTCTGACAAAATCACAAACCTGTCACAGGCAGCAGCTATGCACAATTTAAAATGTTAAAAAGGACAAGATTCACACTACACACGATCTGCTTTGGTTTCGCGTCCAAGTTGCTGCACCTCTGGGTATTCACAGCAACGGGGAATCTTGGTAAAAGTTGATCAGCTATGTTAAACAAACAGAACTGTGCAGAGTGATTGTAATAGTGTTGAATAATGAATTGTAATAGTCCATCATTGTATAATTAGTTGTAATCAGTATTCAGTGATTAATAATCTGCTGCTGAAATGATTCAGAGTGCTGTAAATAACAAGGATAATCAATAGGAGAAAAGTTCTTTGTGTTTCTGGTCATTTGGATTTTTCAGGCTGGTTGAAAGGGAATCTGGAGCAATGTTGCTGGAACCTGTTCTAATCATCAGTTGTTTAATTCACCAGGTATATGTGCTCGCCATAGAAATGGATGTCAATGCCCAGGCCTGAACGTAGCGCTGTATATTGGGCAGCAGCTGTAGTGGCATTTAAACAAAATGGTTTCAGGCTCATTGCTGAATTGGAAATAATTGCACACTTGTTGTCTGTCTGACTACTGCCTGTCGTCACAGCAATGGATGAAACATACAGTTAACATGTTGGACTGTGTGTGCTCCCACTCATGGCTCTCCCTCAAACTGGTGTGAAGCGTTATGGATCATATTTTGTAAGATGCTTGTTTGAAGATGGTGTTATGAGACCAGCTATGGTCACAGCTGGGCAACTCAGACAGTAAAACAGCTTGATAGATTCTTTTTGGTTTTTGTAACAAGGTATACTGAAATACAGGCACACAGTGCTGCAGATTTTGGCTTAATTGTGCAAAGAATTTGATAAAATAGAATAAAGTAAATTATTTAAATCTAAAACAATTTGAATGATTTTGAAACGCAGTAAACATAAAATCCCATCTATGCTAGCACCATCATGTTATAGAACTCAGACACCAGAGAGACGTCACTCCTCTATGAGAGCTGTCAGTTTAATTTAAGTATTTTTTCCAATTCTCGATCTTGAGAGTCTGGTAGCCCTTTCCTTGATTAGTCACTTAACTGATTATAGACTTTCTCCATTTCAAAACACTCTTCAGGATTCAAGACAAACACTTCCTCTCTGGAGCTTTCTAACTAGAACTGTTACACTGTGTAATGTTCTCCTAGCTTTTCTGAATAACTTTCTCTAGGAGAAACTGCTTGATAGATCTAACTTCAACCAATATTTCTGCAAACCAAAAATAACAGCTTTCTAATCTATGGGCTCTTACCCAAACACAGCAAGAATCCTGATCCTTTTAAACTAAAATAAGGGAATATTCCTCAACATTTTTTTTTGCCTTAAAACTCTCCCATCACAACCCAATTCACATCACCACCCCAAGAACTCCTTCACTCACACATGCTTAAACAGGGGCTCAGTGTTGCCATGGTGATATTGTCACTGACTAGTAATCCAAAGATCCAGGTCATGTACCGGAACCTGGATTTGAATCCTGCCATCACAGGGAGTGGAACTCGAACCTAATAAAAGTCTGTATTGAGAGTCTAATGATGACCGTATCAATTGTTGTTTTTTTTTATTCACTAATGACTTTTAGCGAAGGAAATCTTCCAATCTTAACCAGTTCGGCCTACAGCAATAAGCTGACTATCAATAAAAATCCTAGCCGGTGATGTCTATGTCCTTTGAATGAATGGGGGATAAAAAGGCTCCTGAAATACTTACAAGTTAGTCTTTAAATCCCCTTTTTTATTGTTAAATTCTCTTGTGGGTAATGAGTCACCCTCCAATAATGAAATTAAAATGTGTGTGTGTGTTATTTTTATCTGTAATATAATTTTCCGTTGCAAGTAGCTTGATGGGCGACACTGTCGTTTCGTCTCTGTGAAGATACGATGTTCAAATCCTATCCTAGGAATAGGACTGCATTATGCAGGCTGAGACATCTGAGCAGTATCTCAAGGAATGTACCACTCTCTGAGAAGCTAGCCTTTGTCTGAACCAGCTGTCAGCCAGCACAAGTAGACACAAAAGATACCATGACACTTTTGAAGAGGAACAACTGGATTTTCCTAGTGCCTTAGCCAGTGTTTGTTCTTCAACATATTGTCTAGCTATCACCATTGTCAACAGCTAACCCAAGAATGCAACTTTAAAAAAAGAGTTTTGTGATTTACACATGAAAGAAGTGAAACTATCACTGTATTCTAACAGATGAAAGGCTTAACAGACAATCAGTTTTTCAGTGTATAATTTCAGTTACATCACACTGTAAATTTTTGCTATAAATTCTGTTAGGATTGAGCCCTCCACTACCACCTGATGAAGGAGCGTCGCTCCGAAAGCTAGTGTGCTTCCAATTAAACCTGTTGGACTATAACCTGGTGTTGTGTGATTTTTAACTTTTTTCAACCAACACCACCAAAAAACAGAATACTTGAACCTGTGGTTTCTATTGATGAGATTTGATTGGTTAAAGCTAGGTTGCAAAGTGAAATCGTAGCATGTTATTGGCTGGGAAGTACTCTGGGCATCGCAGGAGTGTTAAAGGTACTAAACCAGATACAAGTTCTTTCTTTTAAATTGCTACAATATTTTAAGTGACTGTATGTTTGTGATATCTTTGATTATATAATTGACCAGTTTGTAATAAGATCACGTTGTTGTAGTTTTTCAGGCCCAGACGGTGATTGTGGACGACAGTGTGTCTGGATTTATTGGAACCAATGTGACTTTGAGCTGCACCTTCACAAACAACAATCCCAACATCAAAATCACTCAAGTCACATGGCAAAAGGCAACCAATGGGTCGAAGCAGAATATTGCCATTTTTCATCCAACTATGGGGGTCTCTGTCTTGCCTCCCCACAAAGGCAGGGTGTCTTTTAAGAAGCCATCACTGGATGATGCAACAATCCAGTTGTTTAACTTAGAGCTGTCAGATGAAGGTGTCTACATCTGTGAGTTTGCAACCTTTCCGACAGGAAATCGAGAGAGCCAGGTTAATCTCACAGTTTTTGGTAAGTGTTTATTTAAATCAGATACTCTGTAAATAATGTTCTATCTGGTGTTTACAGTGTGTGAGGGGTACTGCCCTTAGTAATCCTGAAATCTTAACTAATAATCCAGGCGTTGAGTTGAAGTCTTATCTGTTTGTTGGAGCTATTTGAATTCAGTTTATAAAAGAAAGTCTGGAATAAAAATCAGTAAAACTGAGCACAAGATTCGTTTGATGTAAACGCCAAATAGGAAAACCCATGGGCCTCCTTAACAGGGCCACGTGGTTCCAGTTCTGCACCCATATGGTTACTCCTTAACAGGTCCACGTGGTTCCAGTTCTGCACCCATATGGTTACTCCTTAACAGGGCCACGTGGTTCCAGTTCTGCACCCATATGGTTACTCCTTAACAGGTCCACGTGGTTCCAGTTCTGCACCCGTATGGTTACTCCTTAACAGGTCCACGTGGTTCCAGTTCTGCACCCATATGGTTACTCCTTAACAGGTCCACGTGGTTCCAGTTCTGCACCCATATGGTTACTCCTTAACAGGTCCACGTGGTTCCAGTTCTGCACCCATATGGTTACTCCTTAACAGGTCCACGTGGTTCCAGTTCTGCACCCATATGGTTACTCCGTAACAGTCCTCTGTTGAAAATATTGAGTTTTCCCTTGGAATGGAGAGTTAAGTAAACACTGAGTCCCACCCTCTCAACAACATCAGTTCAAGCAAAATACTGAAGTACTTGCTCTGACTGCAACATGAAAGTGTCCTCACATCCCCCAAATCATGTTGTTGGCCTACAGTGCAACTTCCACACAGCATCCACAAACATATGTCTTTATCAACACAAGGATGTATTACTGGGATTTGCTCTGTATGCTGAGCACAGAAACATTGTTTGACCAACACCATTCATGCCAGTGCTTATGCTGCACTTGAGTTTCTCCCATCCCTCTTCATCAAACCTCAGCCTGCACCCAGGAAGACCCAGTAACAGTAAAGAAATAAGGAGTAAATCATCTGTTTTGTAAAGTCGATTGAGGGGTCAATACAGTTTCCCTGCTCCTCTTTGAAATAGTGCAATAGAATCTTTGAAGGCCATAAATTGTCCAAATCCACAAGAAAGGTCTCAGCTTAACATCTCTTCTGTAAGGGGGCCTCACAATGTGATCAGAACTACACTGTAGTGCCTGTTTTGATTGCTGTACTCAACTCCTAGATTAAAACTTCAATCCTCAACTTCAGCTTCCAAGCTCAGAGTGCTACCTACATAGCCAGGACAGACACTGGGAGACTGTTTCAGATCCTTCTATTCTATTCCTTCCATTCCTTCCTCGTGTATTTCTTCTAACCTGTCGTTAAATATGTTTACACTAGCTGACCATCTGAACCAGTTCCATATTCTTGCCGTTCTTTGGGTTCCCGAATTTCTGATTGGAAAAACAGTCACTAATAAATTCATGTTCCAACAGCTGGCCTGAGCTCCTTTCTAGCTTGCCTTCACCAAATATGATCATTTCAGACTCCTTATTTTGACCTGAGATGTTGTTAATGAAAATTAGATTTAGTAATGAGCTGTGTACAATGATCTGACCTGAGTTAAGTGACTCTGAATAAATACAGAGCTTGAGCACTGAGGAGAAATATAACTTACTGTTGGTTAGATTTTATGAAAAGTTAAGTATTTGTAAAATATTCAATATTTAATTGAAGCCAATTAACACCAAATAAGGCGGCAATTATTGACAGTTCCAGAATCATTTCTCTCACACTGCAGTAATCCAGGATAGTATCATCTATAATTGTTGCAAAATACTATGAACATTTTGCAGATGAGACAGCAGTCATGGAGACGGGGGAAAGTTGGGATGACCCTTTCATAAGAACATTTGCCTTTCAGGCAATCTTTCTAATGAAACTGAAGCATGCTGATAGTTATTACACCCGTAACTATCTAATAACCATGTGTCACATCATTGTGGGAGTTGCTGACAAATGTAAATAGCCAAAGTGAATTGAAACATTGATATTAACGAGTAACCATCAAGGACATGCACGCTGATGGTCTAGCTGAGTGTGTGTATTGATCTTTAGAGGTGCGCTAAATAATGACAATAAAATTTACAATGATTGTTGAAATAACACTGAACCTTTCTGAAACAGTCTCCCAGTGTCTGTCCTGGCTATGTAGGTAGCACTCTGAGCTTGGAAGCTGAAGTTGAAGATTGAACCCTGAGTCTGGGAGTTGAGTACAGCAATCAAAACAGACACTACAGTGTAGTTCTGACCACATTGTGAGGCCCCTTTACAGATGAGATGTTAAGCTGAGACCTTTCTTGTGAATTTGGACAATTTATGGCCTTCAAAGGCCAAAGGTTCTATTGCACTATTTCAAAGAGGAGCAGGGAAAATGTATTGACCCCTCAATCGACATTACAAAACAGATGATTTACTCTTTATTTCTTTACTGTTTACTGGGTCTTCCTGGGTGCGGGCTGCTTATTATCTTCTACAAGTAGCTACACTATTTGCTGTAAATTATTATGGGTAAGTGCTTTATGAGTGCAGGTCATTCTTTTATAACATTGAACTAACTGCACAAAGGCCGGTAACTCTTCACCAAGTTGCTAGTTATTTATTTGTGCACAGTACAGCAGCTGTAGCCAGTCCCTGAACTGCCCCTCAACAGTCCCCTGTTTCCTGACTGGACCAGGTTAACAACCTTGTAGCCAATGAGGTCTGCTGCTTCGAATCACTGTAAATACAGGCTGGAAATGTTGTATCCGAACTCCTGGTATACAACAGTTTTAACCAATTGAACAGCCGTGTAATCCTGCTATGAGATGATTGTCTCAGCGTCTCACTTTCCCACACAGTTGTAACCTTGTTCTGGAGCTGCCACCTCCGGGCTTGGATGACCATTGAAAGTGTGGATGTTGGACAATGTTCTTTTAGAGGGGGATTTCCTCCTTTAGCAGTAGATTCTCCACCAGCACAACATTCAAGACATGCAGTGATCTGTGCTAGAATATCCACACTGTGTAACAGGGCAGCTCCAGTCATGTTGTGCTTCACTCAACACCGTTAGAGTTGATTCTTAGAATGGATGCCAAATCTAGTCCCGTGGATGGATATGGCTGGGAATCTAGTCCCGTGGATGAATACGGCTGAGAAGATTAATCTCTACGCCATTGCTTCTCCAAAATACCTGAAACCCGTGCTTTCATTAACCTATGTATCCTCATTTCCGATTTCTTGGTCAATGTACAATCTAAGCCTCTCTTCCATCAACATTACTTTTCTGGTGACAAATACTGCAAAATGAGATGACATCATTAATGTTGCCTCTTTTTATATTGTGATTGATTGTGCTGTGCTTGGATGTCAGTTCAGATTACGGCTGATGGTTTATGTCTCTCTCCATCTGGCAGCTCTGCTTCCTTGTTTGTATGTCTCTTTCACTGTGTGTGTGTGTGTGTGTGTGTGTGTGTGTGCGCACGTGTGTGTTGCTCTGTGTTTAATTGCTATACATTTTAATGTCTCTCCCTTTCTTATTCTCACTGTGTCTTTGCATGTTCCACCTCCCTTCTGATAGAATAAAGAATAGTACTGCAAAGGAACAGGCTCTCCAGCCTTCTATGTTTGTGCTGACCATGATGCCATTCTAAACTCATACTGTCTGCCTGCACACAGTCCGTATCCTGCTATTCCTGCCTGTTCATATGTCTGGCTAAATACCTCTTAAACATTTAAATGTGTGTTTGACTTTTCTCAATCATAGGGTTTCTAGATGACTAGTCCACTATGTCAGTGCCTCTGTGTTGCTCTCTCCGTGTGTGAATTGACTGCTCTCACCATTTTCTTCACTGACTTTCCCTCTAGTTCCCTTCTCTGTCTTAATATCTCCTCACTCCCACCTTCCCCCCAACCTGTGCTGATGTCTCTCTCATCCCCTCAGCCCTCCCCCAGTTCCTTCATTTCTCCACCTCTTCTCTCTGCCCCTCCCGTCTCCTCCTCACTCGCTCTGTCTTTCCAAAACGAAGATGATTTATTTGTGCTTTTTAAATATTGCGCTTGTTGAGATTAGATTAGTTGCATTGTTTACATGACACTAATAACAGCTGTAGTGAACATGGAAATGTAAATTGTAATGTTAGGTTTCTATTCCCTCTCTTTAGAGTGCATTATTATTACCTTGGCAGTTTCAACTATAGCTATGCACATTTCTTGATCAATTTGCACTGGCTCTGGTGCAATTTATAAATTGATGGTAAAAGGTGGGTAACTTTTAATGTTTCCAGTCAAAATTGTTAACTGGTAATGACAGAGGATCCTAAGCCAACCCAAAAAACAAGTTCTGTTCAGGATTAACCTGCATTGACCAATTTAGACAGAGCAGCATCATGTGCATTGTATGTAAACTACACCGTGTCATGCATTCAGATTCATAAAGTCCTCCAGTCCTCACCTTATCCAGGTCAGCAAATGACTGTTTGTTTGTTTGCTTCTCTCTCACTGAACTCAATAGGGAAAGCACAAAAAATAGGCCACTTGAATCAATATTTTGTCAGTGAATGATGGAGCTGGGAAAGGTCCCTGTGTCTGAGTGATACTTTAAGCTGAGCAGTGAGAGAGTCCAGAGGAGAGAGAGAGAGAGAGAGAGAGAGAGAGACAGAGAGAGAGTGTGTGTGTGTGTGTGCGCGCGCGCGCGCACGCACTGGCTGGTCTCATTGGCCTTTGGAAATGCACAGCCCCAAGAGGAGGCTGAGTGATGAGATTGTGCAGCTCAGTATTGTCTTGCTAAAGCATGTTGTGCGTGTACATCTCCTACGGAATGATAAAAATGCATTTGAGGCAGTAATTCGGTGAAGACCACCTTCAATTTGTAGCATTACGAATAAAAGAAAACCTTGTCTTTTGAATCATACATTTCACAGCCACCACCTTAGAGCCAATGAAGTAGGTTTGCAGTCTAATTTCTGTTGGAATATAGGAAATGCAGGAGTCAGTCAGAGCTCAGTAAGATCCCACAAACCATTGTAATAATCTTCAGCTAATCCTATTTCTTCAATGCTGTTTGAGAGATGAACGACACCAGCAAGGATTACTCTGCTCTGTTGTGGTTCTGTTCGCAGAGCTGGAAGTTTTTGCTGCAAACGTTTCATTCCCTGGCTAGGGAACATCATCAGTGCTATTGGAGCCTCCTGTGAAGCGCTGCTTTGATGTTTCTTCCGGTATTTATAGTGGATATAATATACCGGAAGAACCATCAAAGCAACACTTCACAGGAGGCTCCAATAGCACTGATGATGTTCCCTAGCCAGGGAACGAAACGTTTGCAGCAAAAACTTCCAGCGCGGCGAACAGAACCACAACAACGGACACCCGAGCTACAAATCTTCAACCATTACTCTGCTCTTCCTCAAGATGGCCGTGCTGTTTTGTATATTCACCCACTGGGGCAGTTGGGCTTTAGTTTGAGTCTCATGTGAAAGATAGTATCTCTGACAGTGTAACACTCCCTCAGTATTGCATTGGAATGTTCACATTAACTGTTCTGTCCAGACCCTAAAGTGGGACTTAACCCAGGCAAGACTGCTACCCGGTAAAAACAACGACTGCAGATGCTGGAAACCAGATTCTGGATTAGTGGTGCTGGAAGAGCACAGCAGTTCAGGCAGCATCCAAGGAGCAGCGAAATCGACGTTTCGGGCAAAAGCCCTTCATCAGGATTCCTGCCTGAGATGCTGCCTGAACTGCTGTGCTCTTCCAGCACCACTAATCCAAAGACTGCTACCCACCAAGGTCTGACTGATACTTAAACTTGTTTGACATGGAGGGGGAGGAGGGTTGCTTCAGATCACCACCTGAATTGGCTTTGCAAATCGTGTCCAATCGAAATCTATCCATACAGCTCGCTGGATGTTTTGTGGACAGATGGTCTGTCTCTGTGCTGTAAATTCTATTGTGTTTAAAAGTCATCTGTATAACTGTAGCTGCCAAACGAGAGAAAGCAGCTGTCTGTATCGGTCCCTGATTGAGGCCTTGTACTATAAAACAGCATCTGACATCAACCAAAATAAGGACCGTCAGGCACTTGGTTGGAGCGCGGCAGCAAATCATCTCCACAGTGTAGCTCAAAACAAAACACAGATAATCCACGGAAGAGTGCGTCCTGACATTTGTTCACAGTCAGAGGATGGAAACACATTTAGTCTTTCATTAGGAAACTGGTGGCCATAAATCATTTGTTTTGCATGACAATGAGATGGGGCGGGCTGGGTTTGGGCCTCTTGGCTTCTCAGCTCCTCATTTGTGCTGTGCATGCAGATCAGTCCTTGGAGATTATTTCAAAGAATTTAAACAGAGAAATGCTAAGACATGCTTACTGCTCCAACATGGCAATTGTGATCCTGTTAATAGAATCTAGTCATAAGTCTGTCTCCCCCATTTCTTTCTGAAATCTACACTGGAGAATTGCTGCCCTTTCTTATTCATGTCAGGAATGTGAGTATCACACTCGAGGCCATTATTTATTTCCTTTGAGAAGCTGCTGTCTTAATGTTGTGGCAGCATAGTTTATCTTCAGTTGACAATGCAGCTTATTGAGACACCTCCACCTAGACATTTAGCCTCACTTCAACTGAATCATCAAAAACCAGCGTGCCCTTGGTGGGAGTTTGGCATGTGGTAAAATGCAGATACAGGATTTAACGCCCAAGCCCAGTCTGTCGGATTAGATTGTTTCAATAATATGTGGGCCCTGAATTCCTGACTGGTTACTCCGAATGGGACCTTTCCAGGTCTCAACCAGTGAGATATTATTTTAAAATCTTTTTTTGCCTGAATGTGGATCTGCTGCTGCAGATCCCAGATTCAGAAACTGGGAACCACTGATGGTCACCTTTTCAGCTCAGTCTATCTGCCCAACATTACCCCTCAGCCAGTCAACCCACTTCAAGTCTCTCGCTCTGTCACTCCACTCTACTTTGTTAATTCACTCATGGAGCATGGGTACTGCTGACTCAGCCAGCATTTATTGCCTGTCCCTAGTTGCCCCTTGAGTAGGTGGGGGTGAGCTGCCTTCTTGAACTGCTGTAGTCCATATGCTGTAGGTAGACCCACAATGCCTAGATTTTGACCCAGCGACACTGAAGGAATGGCAATGTATTTCCAAGTCAAGATGGTGAGTGGTTTGGAGGGGAACCTCCTGGTAGTGGTATTCCTATGTATCTGCTGCCCTTGTCCTTCTGGTTGGAAGTGGTCATGGGTTTGAAATGTGCTGACTAAGGATCTTTGGTGAATTTCTGCAGTGCATCTTGTATATAATACACACTGCTGTCTCTGACAATCAGCGGTGGAGGGAGTGGATGTGGTGCCAATCAAGCGGGCTGCTTTGTCCCAGATGGTGTCAACTTTCTTGAGTGTTGTGAGCTGCACCCATCCAGGCAAGTGGGAGGAATTCCATCACATCCTTGACTAATGCCTTGTAGACGGTGGACACTGGGGAGTCAGGAGGTGAGCTCTTGCTGCAGGATTCCCAAACTCTGGCCTGGCCTTGTAGCCACAACATTTATACAGCAAGTCCAGTTGAGCTTCTTTTCAATCTTAACCCCCAGGATGTTGACAATGGGGGGTTCAATAATGGTAGTACCATCTAATGCCATGGAACCATATAGATTCCCTCTTTTTGGAAATGGAATTTGCCTGGCATTTGTGTGACAGTGAACGTACCCTACAACGTAACCAGCCAAACCAAGATATTGCTGGAAAAGCGCAGTAGGTCAGGCAGCATCCAAGGAACAGGAGATTCGATGTTTCGGGCATAAGCCCTTCCTCAGGAATCCTGAAGAAGGGCTTATGCCCAAAACGTCGAATCTCCTGCTCCTTGGATGCTGCCTGACCTGTTGCGCTTTTCCAGCAACACATTTTCAGCTCTGATCTCCAGCATCTGCAGACCTCACTTTCTCCCCAAACCAAGATATTGTCCAGGTTTTACTTCATTTGGACATGGACTGCGTCAGTATGTGAGGAGTCACGAATGGGGCTGAACATTGTTCAGTCCACTTTTGACCTTATTGGTGGGATGGTCATGGATGAAGCAGTTAAAGATGATTATGCTGAGGACACTGCAGTGATAGTGTCCCTTTCTCTGGGCCAGGAGACCTGGAATCCAGCCTCAACAGCTCCAAACATATGTAGTAATAGAGTCTGAACAGGTTGATTAGGAACTCCTGCAGTGATGTCCTATCATTGAGATGAATGCCCTCCAATAGCCATGACACCTTCCTCTGTGCCAGGAATGACTCCAAACAATTTTCCTCTGATTCCCATTAGCGTCATAGAGATGTACAGCACGGAGACAGACCCTTCGGTCTAACTCGTCCATGCCGATCAGATATCCCAACCCAATCTAGTCCCACCTGTCAGCATCTGGCCCATATCCCTCTAAACCCTTCCTATTCTTATACTCATCCAGATGCCTCTTAAATATTGTAATTGTACCAGCCTCCACCACTTCCTTTGACAGCTCATTCCATACACGTACCACCCTCTGCGTGAAAAAGTTGCCCCTTAGGTCTCTTTCGTATCTTTCCCCTCTCACCCTTAACCTATGCCCTCTAGTTCTGGACTCCCTGACCCCAGGAAAAAGATTTTGTCTATTTACCCTATCCGTGCCCCCATGATTTTATAAACCTCTATAAGGCCACCCCTCAGTCTCTGACACTCCAGGGAAAACAGCCCCAGCCGATTCAACCTCTCCCTCAAGCTCAAATCCTCCAACCCTGGCAACATCCTTGTAAATCTTTTCTGAACCCTTTCAAGTTTCACAACATATTTCCAATAGGAAGGACATCAGAATTGCACACAAAATTCCTGATTTGGAGATGCCAGTGTTGGACTGGGGTGTACAAGTTATAAATCACACAACACCGGTTTATAGTCCAATAAGTTTATTTGGAACTACTAGCTTTCGGAGCGCTGCTACTTCATCAGGTGGCTGTAGCACCCAGTGCTTCCACTGTTGGACTATAACCTGGTGTTGTGTGATTTTTAACACAATATTCCAACAGTGACCTAACCAATGTCCTGTACAGCCGCAACATGACCTCCCAACTCCTGTACTCAGTACTCTGACCAATAAAGAAAAGTATACCAAACACCTTTACTATCCTGTCTACCTGCGACTCCACTTTCAAGGAGCTATGAACCTGTACTCCAAGGTCTCTTTGTTCAGTAACACTCCCCAGGACCTTACCATGAAGTGTATAAGTCCTGCTCAGATTTGCTTTCCCAAAATGCAGCACCTCACATTTATCTGAATTAAACTCCATCTGCCACTTCTCAGCCCATTGGCCCATCTGGTCAAGATTCTGTTGTAATCTGAGATCATCTCCTTCGCTGTCCACTGTACCTCCAAATTTGGTGTCATCTACAAACGTACTAATTATACCTCTTATGATCACATCCAAATCATTTATATAAATGATGAAAAGTAGTGGACCCAGCACCGATCCTTGTGGCACTCCACTGGTCACAGGCCTCCAGTCTGAAAAACAACCCTCCACCACCAGCCTCTGTCTTCTACCTTTGAGCCAGTTCTGTATCCAAAAGGCTAGTTCTCCCTGTATTCCGTGAGATCTAACTTTGCTAACCAGTCTCCCATGGGGAACCTTATCGAACGCCTTACTGAAGTCCATATAGATCATGTCTACCGCTCTGCCCTCATCAATCCTCTTTGTTACTTCTTCAAAAAACTCAATCAAGTTTGTGAGACCTGATTTCCCATGCAAAAAGCCATGTTGACTAATCAGTCCTTTCCTTTCCAAAGACATGTACACCCTGTCTGTCAGGAGTTCCTCCAACTTGCCCACTGCCGAGGTCAGGCTCACTGGTCTATAGTTCCCTGGCTTGTCCTTACCACCCTTCTTAAACAGTGGCACCACGTTAGCCAATCTTCAGTCTTCCAGCACCTCACCTGTGACTATCGACGATACAAATATCTCAGCAAGAGGCCCAGCAATCACTTCCCACAGAGTTCTAGGATACAGCTGGTCAGGTCATGGGGATTTATCTACCTTTACCCATTTCAAGACATCCAGCACTTCCTCATCTGCAATATGGCCATTTTTCAAGATGTCACCATATATTTCCCTACATTCTATATCATCCATGTCCTTTTCCTCAGTAAATACTGATGCAAAATATTCGTTTAGTACCTCCCCCATTTCTTGCGGCTCCTAACAAAGGCCGCCTTGCTGATCTTTGAGG
This sequence comes from Hemiscyllium ocellatum, assembly GCF_020745735.1. NCBI lineage: Eukaryota > Metazoa > Chordata > Chondrichthyes > Orectolobiformes > Hemiscylliidae > Hemiscyllium > Hemiscyllium ocellatum. Next base: position 53,708,465 of record NC_083429.1, read on the forward strand.
GGCCCTATTCTCTCCCCAGTTACCCTTTTGTCCTTAATGTATTTGTAAAAACCCTTTGGATTCTCCTTAATTCTATTTGCCAAAACTATCTCATGTCTCCTTTTTGCCCTCCTGAGTTCCCTCTTAAGTATACTCCTACTGCCTTTCTTCTCTTCTAAGGATTCACTCGATCTATCCTGTCTGTACCTGGCAATGATCAGAGCTGCCGCACATTTACCATAGCCTTGGAGAGGAAAAGGAGCAGTTACCGAGGGAAGATATTTAATCGGGTAAAAGGAAATTAAGATGCTATCAGACAGGATTTGGGAAGTACAAACTGGGAGCAATTGTTCCACAGAAAGGACACAGCAGGCATGTAAAGACTGTTTAAGGAGCAGTTGTGAGTGATGCACAAATTTGTTCCTCTGAGACAGGTAAGAAGGGGTAAGATTAAGGAACCTTGGATGATGAGGACAGAGGAACTTCTCTTCAAAAGGAAGAAGGCAACTTACGTAAGGTGGAGGAAGCAAGGATCTAGCACAGCTTTAGAGGATTACAGGCTTGCCAGAGAGGAGCCGGGGGGAGCACAAAAAAGGCTTGGCAAGAAGGATTAGGGAGAACCCAAAGGCATTTTACTCATACGTGAGGAATAAGAGAATGATCAAGGAGAAGATAGGACCAATCAGAGATAGTGGAAGGAACTTGTGCGTAGAGTCTGAGCAGACAGGGGAAGCCCTAAATGAGTTTTTTGCTTCGGTTTTCACTAAGGAAAGGGAAGTTGTTGTGAATGAAAACTTTGAGGAGCTGGGGTACAGGCTTGACCAGATCAAGATTGATGAAGTTGATGTGCTGGAAATTTTGAAAAACATTAAGATTGATAAGTCCCCAGGGCCAGACCAGATTTATCCCAGGCTGCTCCGGGAAGTGAGAAAGGAGGTTGCTAAGCCGCTGGCGAGGATATTTGCCTCCTCACTCTCCACGGGAATCGTACCAGAGGACTGGAAGAAGGCGAATGTTGTTCCACTTTTCAAGAAGGGCAATAAGGAAATCCCTGGCAATTACAGACCAGTCAGTCTCACATCTGTGGTCAGCAAAGTTTTGGAAAGAATTCTGAGGGATGGGATTTATGACTATTTGGCAAAGCGTAGCGTGATTAAAGGCAGTCAGCATGGCTTTGTGAGGGGCAGGTCATGCCTCACAAATCTTATTGAGTTCTTTGAGGAGGTGTCAAGACAGGTCAAGACAGTGGATGTGGTGTGTATGGACTTCAGCAAGGTATTAAATAAGGTTCCCCATGGAAGACTCATTCATAAAGTCAGGAAGTATGGGATACAGGGAGATTTGGCTATCTGGATTCAGAATTGGTTGGCTTACAGAAGGCAGAGAGTGGTTGTAGATGGAAAGTATTCTGCCTGGAGGTCAGTGTTGAGTGGGTCCCGCAGGGCTCTGTTCTTGGGCCTCTGCTCTTTGTAGTTTTTATAAATGACTTGGATGAGGAGGTTGAGGTGTGGGTTAGTAAATTTACAGATGACACTAAGGTTGGAGGTGCCATTGATAGTATCGAGGGTTACTGCAGGCTGCAGCACGGCATAGACAGGATGCAGAGCTGGGCTGAGAAATGGCAGATGGAGTTCAACCTGGATAAATGTGAAGGGTTGCATTTTGGAAGGTCGAGCTCGAATGCTGAATATAGGATTAAAGACAGGATTCTTGGCAGTGTGGAGGATCAGAGGGATCTGGGTGTGCAAATACATAGATCTCTCAAAGTTGCCACCCAAGTGGGTAGGGTTGTTAAGAAAGCATATGGTGATTTGGCTTTCATTAACAGGGGGATTGAGTTTAAGAGCTGCGAGGTTTTGCTGCAGCTCTACAAGTCCCTGGTGAAACCACACCTGGAATATTGTGTCCAGTTCTGGTCACCCTACTATAGGAAAGATCCAGAGGCTTTGGAGAAGATGCACAGAAGGTTTACCAGGATGCTGCCTGGACTGGAGGGCTCGTCTTACGAAGAGAGGTTGACTAAGCTCAGACTTTTCTCTCTGGAGAGAAGGAGGAAACGAGGTGACCTGATCGAGGTGTACAAGGTAATGAGAGGCATGGATAAAGTCGGTAGCCAGAGACGTTTCCCCAGGACAGGATTGATTGGTACGAGGAGTCATAGTTTTAAGATATTAGGAGGAAGGTATAAAGGAGACGTCAGAGGTAGGTTTTTTACGCAGAGAGTTGTGAATGCATGGAATGCGTTGCCAGCTGTGGTGGTGGAAACAGAGTCATTGGGGACGTTTAAGTGACTGCTGGACATGGATAGCTGTGAGTTAATGGGTGTGTAGGCTAAATTGTTATATTTTACATTAGGATTAAACTTTGGCACAACATTATGTGCCAGAGGGCCTGTTCTATGCTGTACTTTACTTTTCTATCTTCTGTGTTCTATATGACATATACTTCTTTCTTTTTCTTAACCAAACCCTCAATTTCTTTAGTCATCCAGCATTCCCTACACCTACCAGCCTTCCTTTCATCCTGACAGGAATGTACTGTCTCTGGACTGTCTGAACACTCTTTATCTCATTCCTGAAGGCTTCCCATTTTACAGCTTCCCATTTTTACCTGCGAACATCTGCGCTCAATCAGCTTTTGAAAGTTCTTGCCTAATCCCATCACAATTGGCCTTCCTCCAGTTTAGAACTTTAGCTTTTAAATCTGGTCTGTCCTGTTCCATCACTATTTTAAAACTAATACTATTATGGTCACTGGCCCCAAAGTGCTCCCCCATTCTCACCTGAGTCAGCTACCCTGCCTTGTTTCCCAAGAGTAAGTCAAGTTTTGCACCTTCTCTAGTAGGTACATCCATTGACTATAGTTTTGTTTTAATCTTTCTGTCTGACTGTTCCCTTGCCTTTCCGTCTCTTGAGCCCCACTGCTGTCCTGTCCTTTCTTGTATTTTGTATATCATAGAGTCATAGAGATGTACAGCATGGACACAGACCCTTTGGTCCAACTTGTCCATGCCAACCAGATATCCCAACGCAATCTAGTCCCACATTCCAGCACCCAACCCATATCCCTCGAAACCCTTCCTATTCATATACCCATCCAGATGCCTTTTAAACATTGTAATTGTACCAGCCTCCACCACTTCCTTTGGCAGTTCATTCCATACACGTACCACCCTCTGCGTGAAAACGTTGCCACTTAGGTTTAGGGTGAGAGGGGAAAGATATAAAAGAGACCTATTTCCTCTAGTTCTGGACTCGCCCACCCCAGGGAAAAAGACTTTGCCTATTTACCCTATTCATGCCCCTCATGATTCTATAAACCTTTATAAGGTGACCCCTCAGCCTCCGACGCTCCAGGGAAAACAGCCCCAGCCTGTTCAGCCTCTCCCTGTAGCTCAAATCCTCCAACCCTGGCAACATCCTTGTAAATCTTTTTCTGAACCCTTTCAAGTTTCACAACATATTTCCAATAGGAATGAGACCACAATTGCACACAATATTCCAACAGTGGCCTAACCAATGTCCTGTACAGCTGCAACATGACCTCCCAACTCCTGTACTCAATACTCTGACCAGTAAAGGAAAGCATACCAAATGCCTTCTTCACTATCCTATCTACCTGCGACTCCACTTTCAAGGAGCTATGAACTTGCACTCCAAGGTCTCTTTGTTCAGCAACACTCCCTAGGACCTTACCATTAAGTGTATAAATCCTGCTAAGATTTGCTTTCCCAAAGTGCAGCACCTCACATTTATCTGAATTAAACTCCATCTGCCTCTTCTCAGCCCATTGGCCCATCTGGTCAAGATCCTGTTGTAATCTGAGGTAACCCTCTTCGCTGTCCACTACACCTCCAATTTTGGTGTCATCTGCAAACTTACTAATTGTATCTCTTATTCTCGCATCCAAATCATTTATGTAAATAACGAAAAGTAGAGGACCCAGCACCAATCCTTGTGGCACTCCACTGGTCACAGGCCTCCAGTCTGAAAAGCAACCCTCCATTTCTGTATCCAAGTGGCTAGTTCTCCCTTTATTCATGAGATCTAACCTTACTAACCAGTCTCCCATGGAGAACCTTGTCAAACGCCTTACTGAAGTCCATATAGATCACACCTACTGCTCTGCCCTCATCATATGTATCTCTCTCTCCCCATCTCTCTGTTTTGTTCTTTTGTCTTGCTCATACTGTGTCCCTCCTTCCCAAACTACTTGCACTCATTCTCTCTCACACACAGTCCCTCTCACACTCTATCTCACACACTCATTTTCTCTCTTTAACACACACATATGCCACACGTGCACAGCATATTGTTGGGGGAAATCACTTGGAACAACAAAAGTCCATCCTCCTTAGTAAGTTACTGAGTATTGCAATGTTACATTTGCCTTTTATGAACATAGTGATTAAAAAGTATCACAGCTCTCTCAACATTTGAGGGAATTTGGATTGCTAATCCCAAATTGATGGCCATTTTAGGTGATGTGATCCATTAATTGAACAAATGTCAGAAATAATCCACTGTTCTACTCACAGATGTTCAGTTCACGTGGTTTTTTTCTGATCTCTCCTTCCTAATCAGGTGAATCTGAAATATGAATGAAGACAGAACTTTGTTGACAGGTCAATTGGGAATTACTATTTTAAGTATATCACAAAAGAGCTGAAGATGTGTTTTAGAATTGGAAGTGGTTACAAAGACAAGATTTATATCTATTAGTGCCTCCTGAGTACAATTTTTCTCTCTGCAATCTCAACTGCTTTATGAAATTATTATTCTCATGGTTAAAGAACATGATACCATTCACCCCATTGTATCTGTGCCAGCTCTATGTCAGAGCTGTCAGCTAGTCCCACACACCCCCCCCATCCCTGCAGCATTTTTCTCCTGTTTAATTATCCAAATCCATTTTGAAAGCCCTGGTACAATCCGCCTCCACCATACTCAATGCATTCTAGATCCTAACCACTCTTTTGTTTAAAAAAGAATGACTCTTCTCATAACGCCTTTTACCAGACCTTTAAATCAGTGTCCTTTAGTTCTCAACCCTCTGCCAAGTCCTGTGTAGGGTTTTTTCTTTCTAACAGTATTTTCAACTGTGTGTTGTTTTGCTTTATCTTAAATTCTCTGTTACTTGCTCTTTCTCTTGCTCTCTGACCCCTGTTTTTTATCTCTTCTTGATCTTCCTCTTTAACATTTTCTCCTGCACATTTTCCCACTCTCCTGTTCTCTCCGGACATTGTGCAATTCCGTGGCAGGCGTGTGAAACATAACAATGTCATCATTAGAGTCCAACAGAATGCTTTGAAGTTTCGTAAAATGGACAGTCGGTGTTGCACTCCCTCAGTAGTGAATTGGAGAAGAAATCTCAGTTGTGCTTTGGCCACAACCTTTAGGAATGTTTTTAGTCACCTGTGGGACGTGGGCATTGCTAACTGTGCTGGCAGTTATTGCCCATCCCTAGTTGTCCCTTGGGAAGGTGTCGGTAAGTTGCAACCTTGAAAGTCCTGCAGTCCACAGGCAGTCCATTGCTCCACAATGCCCTTAAGGAGGGAATTGCAGGATTTTGACCCAGTGACTGTGGAGGAACTCAGGATGGGGAGTGTCTTGGAGAGGAACTTGAAGGTGGTGGTGTTCCCATGGATCTGTTGCCTTTGTTCTTCTGGATGGAAGCATAGGTCATTCTCCTGTAACGTGTATTCCATTAATGCAAATTCGCTGTAACGCGATTGACGAACTGGGGACATAGTTTCAAAAGCACAAACTTTTAAAATGTGTGTTGGCTGTAACGCGATTACATCACCAACACTTTAAGCCTGATTTTCTATAACACGGGTTGCATAAGAACACGAGATTTTAAAAGAACTGCCTGTAGTTATGGGTTCGGAAGGTGCTGTCTGAGGACAATTTCTGCGGTCCATCATTTATACTGTACACAACACTGCTACTAAGTGTTGGTGGTGGGGGGGAGTGGATGTTTATGGATGTGGTGTCGATCAAGGGGGCTGCTTTGTCCTGGAAGGTGTCAAGCGTCTTGACTGTTGTTGGAGCTGTCCCCATCCAGGCAAGTGGGAGTATTCCACCACACTCCTGACTTGTGCCTTTTTAGATGGTAACAGGCTTTGGGGAGTCAGAAGGTGAGTTACTCACCACAGGATTCCCAGCCTCTGACCTGCTCTTGTAGTCACTGTGTTTATGTTTGAGTCAAGGCCAGTTTCTGGTCAATTGAGATATATCAACTGGGCTCCTGGTTACCAACAGCACCATTAAATACTTACATCACATCTTTATGAACCTTAAAAGGAAAGAGGCTTTAATCTGACATAAACCAACTAGACATTTGATGACTAGACCAAAATTGTTGTTACACCCCCCCACACACACCCCCACCCCCCCCCCCCCACACACACACACACCCCCACACACACACCCCCACACCCCCACACACACACCCACACCCCCACAGTGGAAGATTTAAGGAATAGGCAATGGCTGAAAACAAGAATTTTGAAGAGGGTTTTCATGCTGAGCTGGTGGCAAATCAAAGCAAGAAATTCCAGAGGCAGATGGGTAGTACTGTGTCAAGGAGCCATTCAGTGGAGGAAAGGACTCTCATTGTTAACAGCTCGAGATACCTCGTGCAATAGGCATTCACCAACTTAGTGTAACATTCTGATCTTTTATATTCTTCATTCATAGGGAAAGTGATTGTAATGTGGTCCCTTGAATTAGGGAGGTTAACTCATCACCTCACTTTTGCTCAGTGAACTTGTTTTGGAGTCTTTTATTTACCTTGTTATTTGTGTATGAACTGTTCTGACCACTAATATTTAATCCTTTTCCTGTTTGGAGGAAGTATTGAATTATCAGTGTTGATAATGTGAAACTTGAGATGTTGCCAACTGTGCAAAAAAATTTTGTTACAAGCCTCCTGTTATGCTGTTATTGCTGACAAATGGAGGTAACAGTATGAGCATATTTTAAATATAAATGGGGCTGGCGGCATGGGGGAGATCAATCTCATAAACGTCATTGTTCCCTTTCATTAACAGTTTTTTAATTTTCTTGTAGCCAAGCCAGTGAATGATGCGGAGCTCAGTCCAAACACAATCACAGCACGAGCTGGTTTTTCAGGAAAGATTGTTGTGGCAACGTGTACATCTGCCAATGGGAAGCCACCAGGAATCATCACTTGGGAGACGAAAGTAAATGGGGAGGCAGTTGTTAAAGAATTTCACAACCAGAACGGCACCATCACAGTGGTCAGCCAGTACCTGCTGGTTCCATCCAGAGAAGCCCACCAGCAGCTGCTGACCTGTGTGGTGAATTACCAGACAGACCGCACCACCAGCATGCTGACGTTAAACGTGCAGTGTGAGTATCAGATGCATCATTGTTCTTGATTTTCTGAAGCACAACAGAAGCATGTCAACGTTTTACCGTATCTGATGTCTGGCTCTCTGTTCCTCTTCCCTTGCATGTGTACCTCTCTCTATCTCTGGTATACTTGCAGTTCAGTGTCCTTGGACAGACCCCTCACTGTGACATGTGTTCTCAATACCCTCGTAAAATAAGCTAAATTCTTGTAAAGCTCCTCCACTATAGGCTGCTGAATAATCAGTAGACCTGCCTCCCACCACACACACACACACACACACACACAGTGGAAGATTTAAGGAATAGGCAATGGCTGAAAATAAGAATTTTGAAGGGGTTTTCATGCTGAGATAGGTGGCAAATCAAAGCAGGAAATTCCAGAGGCAGATGGGTAGTACTGTCAAGGAGCCATTCAGTGGAGGAAAGGACTCTCATTGTTAACAGCTCGAGATACCTCGTGCAATAGACATTCACCAACTTAGTGTAACATTCTGATCTTTTATATTCTTCATTCAAAGGCACCTGATCAATTGAGAAGTGGTAGGTCACCATCTCTGAACAGTCTGGCCCATTCTCAAAGTTACATTGCAGACAGACACCCATGCAGCTGTATTTTTCAACACGATAATGTGGTTAATTCCTAGGTTTAATAAACAGGTTGTTTAAGGCAAAACTATTAAATGAAGTAAACTGTTTCGGGTTTGGGGGTGAATATATACAAAGCTGTGTCTGAAATCTCTGTGTTGGTGCCATTACTTCTCCATGCAGATGAACCAGAGGTTACAGTGGAAGGATTTGATGGGAATTGGTATTTGAACAGAGAAGATGTGCGTCTGACATGCAGAGCAGATGGCAACCCCCCTGCAATGACGTACAAGTGGAAGATGTAAGTACTTGCAACTCTCTGTATGGGCTCCGCATGAATCAGCAAATGTGGAAATTTTCATTTGGAAAAGAAACATGTGGTTAATTCCTTGGATGGAAAATGTAAATCATTACTAAGCTCCTTTGACAGTGTCTCCATCACAATTTCAGCCAGTTTCTCCCCTTTTGAAGCTTTTTGTGAGTTCCCAGTGTTCACAGATTGTATTTTAGTCCCAGCTGCTTTCTTGATATTTTCCTGGGGTGATCATTCAGAGCGAGATCCCTCCTGACCCTGTTCAAAACCCCTGCCCAAAATCTCCAGCTGGATTAACTTCCTTGTCTAATTCAGGACTCCTTGAACAAACCTGATTTGTTTGTGCTGCAGAATTCACCAGGAGGTGACCTTGCGCTCTAGATGCCCTCCCTAAACCTTTCCACCATGCAACCCCCTCCCCCACCCCCAACCTCTAAAACTGCACAGCACACTTTGGATCACAATATCTCATAATGTGTGGCTCAGTGCCAAATGTCATTCACACTCTTACAACAGCCTTGGAGTATTCTGCCACATTAAAGGCGCCAAGTGAATGGAAGCTGATGTTGTTGTTTTCAGCCACTCCCCAACCCCCACCCCAAGCAGCGACTTCCTCAGAGTGGGGTTTAATCTGGACAGTCGGTCAGCCTGACTTGTCTACTGCTGTTGGAGCGAGGGGGCCATAAATTCTTAGCTGCAATTAAATGTGAAAATGTTAGAATAGTGTTTTATTACCTTTTTAAAATCATTTGTGTTGATGAAGCTCATCATGGGAAATAGATGTTACTGCTGAGGAATCACATGTACTCTGCTTGTATCTACTTGTGATATTCTCAGCTCTGAGAAAGCAGTAGTCTCAAAGACAGGCCTTTACACTCCCGGGATATGTCCTTCTCTATCAGAGCCATCCTTATATCCTCTGCATCGATTGAGCTATTTCATGTTTTAGATATTGGGATGGGAGTGCAAAACCCGATGAAATTTATCATGACAAACTACCAGACTCTGGCCTGGAAATAGAGCTGGGTCCCCAAGATCATATTGTATATGGTTGCATTACCACACAACTTACATTTATATATCCCCTATAAGGCAATTATGCTGCCCAAAGTGCTTGATAACAATGTTCTAAAACAAAATTTGACACCAAGCCACAGAAAGAGTATCAATGCAGCTTGGAAAGTGAAAGGTTTCAGAAACATTTTAAAAGGAAGCTCAATGCTTAGCACTACTGCCTCTCAGTCCCAGGGATCAGGTTCGATTCCAGCCTCTGGTGACTGTGCAGAGATTACATGTTGTCTGCGTGAGTTTCCTCTGGGTGCTCCAGTTTCCTCCAAAAGTCCAAAGATGTGGAGGTTAGGTGGATTGACCATACTAAATTGCCCATAGTGTCTAGGGGTGAGCAGGTTGGGTGGATTGGCCGTGCTAAATTGCCCATAATATCCAGTGGTGAGCAGGTTAGGTGGATTGACCATACTAAATTGCCCATAGTGTCTAGGGGTGAGCAGGTTGGGTGGATTGGCCATGCTAAATGCAGGTTTATGGGAATAAGTTGGGGGAGCTGGATCTGGGTGGGATACTCTTTGGCGGGTCAGTGCAAACTCAATGGGCCAAATGGCCTCTTTCAGCACTGTGGGGATTCTAGGGAGGACAGAGACCTGGGAAATAAATTCTGGAGCTCAAGTCAATAGGAAGGAAGATCTTAACACTAGGGATAGGGCAAGAATATTCAGAGATGTTCAGGAGGCCAATCCCCATCTAGATTTTCCATAGTGATCCCCTAACCTTGGGGATGATGAGATGATGAGCTGCTTTTCAATGGTTGTTGTGAATGTTTTCTCATTGGCAATGGTAGTAGTTAGGATGTCAGTCATCACAACATTGGGGAAGTATCCAGGTCAAATGATATGGACCTTCCAGCATTTTATACTTGGGTCACAATTGATACGAATGCCAGCAATGCTCAGGCAGGACTGAAGACTGACCAGGAAGCACAGTGTCACAGAATGTATGGGGAACTCAGTTATGGTGAATGGCTGAGGAATTGGGGTGTGTGGGCACTAGATGGGAGGAGGCATGGGGCACCATACAAGATAGTACATATGTATAAGGTAAGATTTATAGGAAGCATGATGAGACTTGGGAACTCAATGGTAATAGTTAATGCAGTGAAAACGATGTTTGATCGGTTAAGTAAACAATGCTTGACAAGAGCAGATAGGCAAATGTACAAGCTCTACGCTGTTTGATGTGTCTTCGGAACTGCACCCAGATTGTTTGTTTTATGTTGAAATATGATGTGCAAGGCAACACAAAACCAGTCTTACATCACTTTGCAGTCTGGTTTCACTTGAGCAACCCTGGGTTTCACTGGGCAATGTCACCTTTACAGCAGTTTCTGTGTTTACTGGAAACAAGCACATTGTGCGATGTTTCTGGGTCAAACTGCCAGGCCTGATGGTCAGTTTAATGAGCTTGTTGTGATCCCATGTTACAGCTGAATCCGCAGCACTGTTCTATTAAAATGTTCAAACAACTGTTTCAGCTTTGGATGTATCAATGCAGGTGGATGGTAGGTCAAGTGCCTTTTAATCAGCTAACCCCCTGGAGTCCCATCTGTTCCAACAAATGATGGATTTAAATTGCAACTTCGAGAGCAGGAAAATTGCACCTTCACTTAAAAAAAATCAAAGAATCCCAGGTAGTATCCATTATACCTGGCAAAACGTTGTTGTGGGAATTTAAGTGTGGCAAATTTTGTTGTCTTTATTTATGTTTCATTAGCTGTTCATGCTGAATTTTAAGTGAATGAGGGTTTAATGGATACATTCCGTGGCAGATATGGTATGCAGCACTGTATTCAGTGATGGCTTGGTCAAGTCGGAACTTGCCAGTGCGATTTAACTAGAGTTGGCAGCTTGGTCCAGATCCCAGTGAGCCTAAATTGAATTCAAATGGTTGTTTCTGGCAAGGACCTGAATGTTATATTAGTCTCACTCTAATTGCTCATCCAATGCTGGACCAGTTACGCCAGTAGTGTTAAGAACTGTAATAATAAAATGGCATTATCTCACAAACTCCCCCACACCCAAAGAATTCACGTACATTAACAAGCTACATTAACATAGTTCTGAGCCTTATGTTGTTGAGGCAATAATCCATTTTACAGTTACATTGGAAACTGGCGATCCAGAAATCATTAGTAAATGGTTTTAATTATTCATCAGATGGCCCTGAGAGTCCAGCACAAGAAGATGGTCTGTTGAGTCCATGGTACCCCTTCTAAAGAGCAATCCAGTTAATCCCACTCCTCCACTCTTTCCCTAGCCCTCCTCCTTATTCAGTTTCAAGTATTTAACTACTTCCATTTTTAAACAATTAAATCTGCATCCACTATCCTATTGGGTAGTATCTACTACTACTTAACCAGTCATTGTGTAAAAACGTTTTCCTCCCAGTGTGCTGAAAATTACACAGACAAACCCATGTTCAGGATATCAGTCAGGTTTGCAATGTGATTGGTTCACTTACACTTTTTAGAACCTACATACGCCCATACACAGGGCCCAGTCCTCTGTAGATAAAAGGAATTTGTCCAGGCAGTACTGTTTCTCAGTTAGCTTGGAGGACACTCCTCCCTGGTGCATTCCCCATGGTTTGTCTCAATCAGTCTAAATGGGTTTGTATTTCTTCAATAAAAGTTTCAGCACAACAGTGTACACTGTTACGGTCTCTGTGAAAATGCCTCAACCCATCCGAATCCACATGCTGACAAATTGGCGTCCTGATTTTCATGTTGAATAAATTGAGATTTGAAATTCTCGTATGCTGGGTGTAAGGTGAAAAGCTTCTACAGCATGGCTCTTTCTCAACAATACTCAAGTTATGTGCTACCAAGTGACTTAAAAACATTTCTCCTTAGAGAGTCATATAACTGTGCAGCACAGAAACAGACCCTTCAGTCCAACTCATCCGTTCTGACCAGATAGCCTAGCCTAACCTAACCTAATCTAATCCCATTTTCCAGCACTTGGCCCATATCCCTCTAAACCCATTCAGATGCCTTTTAAATGTTGCAATTGTTTCAGCCTGCACCACTTCCTCTGGCATCTCGTTCCATACGTGCACCACCCTCTGCATGAAAAAGTTGCCCCTTAAGTCTTGCATTGCTTCGATTTACTTTGCCATATATCTGCAAACTCTGTCCTCTAGTTACCAACTTTTCCACCATTGGAAACCCAGTTCTCTTTATTTACTTTATCTAAACCCTTCATAATTTTCATCTATCAAATCTCCTTTCTTTTAAGAAAAACTCTTCTACCTGTTTGTATCATCCTTACCCTTCAGTTTGAGGACATCTCTAATATATCTTTCTGGTTTGACCAGTGGAGTTCCATCTTCATCCCTAATGTCTGCACTGTTTCTCCATGCAACCTTCACTGTTCATAATCTTATAGAAGATCTTTGGGCCTCCCCTCCAACGCCCCCACCCCCATCCCACTTATTTTAGCCATTGATCTGTTCCTGTGCTCTGTCTTTGCCATTCGACAGTGTTCTCCTGTTTACTCCGTTAGAGCCACCAGTACAGTATTGTCAAGACTTTTTGTTGTTGCTATAATTCTTTTCACGTTTTTGAATGGCAAACTACAAATGTTATGATTATGTGAGTCAGATAAATGAACCAAATTACTCATCACAAATTAACATATGGTTGGATTGGCTTGGTACCAAGCTACATGAAGCCTAGTTGAAATGAATTGGAGTGTTGTTTCTCTTGGTCTGGTTGGAGGTTTAGTGGGTTTGGACAGGAACCCTCATTGGAAGCTGTGCTGAAGAGCTTGGTTCAGAACAGGATCATCACTGAACCTAATGAGTAATGAGGGCCAACAAAGTGTTTGGTGCACCTTACTTCATTCACCCCTTCTTCACTAAGACTCATACAGCATGGAAACTGACCCATTGGTCTAACTTGTTCATGCTGACCAGGTATGCTAAATTAATCTAGTTCCACTTGCTAGCACTTGGCCCAAATCCCTCCAAACCCTTCCTATTCATATACCTATCCAGATGCCTTTTAAATGTTGTAATTGTACCAGCCTCCACCACTTCCTCTGGCAGCTCATTCCACACACTCATCACCCTCTCTGTGAAAACGTTGCCCCTTAGGTCCATTTTAAATCTTGCCCCTCTCACTTTAAACCTAGGTCTTCTAGTTTTGGACTCCCCTACTCTTGGAAAAAGACCTTGGCTATTTGTCTTATCTCTGCTCCTCTTGATTTTATAAATCTTTAAGGTCACCCCTCAGCCTCTGACACTCCACGGGGGAAAAAAGTCCCAGTCCCTCCTTTTTAATGCAAACCCTCCAATCCTGGTAACATCCTTCTAAATGTTTCTAGTTTAACAACATCCTTCCTACAGCAGGGCAACCAGCGTTGTTTACAGTATTCCAAAAGTGGTCTCATCAATGTTTTGTACAGTCCCACCATGAAGATTGAGCAATTTCAGTTCTGGGGAGGGAGAATTTGCCTAGTTATTTTTGTCATAAGGTAACACTGTAAGGTTGAGTTATACATGGTTTAAATGAACCATGAAGTGTTTCTTCCATGAGCTACCTGACCTCCATTCAGTTGTCACAAATTGCAGAATTCCTATAAGCACAGTTCTTAGTGGCTGGGCTGGCTCTCCATTACAACAATTTGCCAGATCTATTCCCCAACTATCTCCCTGTATCCTGCCCCTTATTCCCTTTCTGATATCAATCCAATTCTCTCCTGAATGCTTAATGTGCTCCCTCCACATTCCCATGCAGTGTAACCAGATTCTATGCATTTGTTGTGGGGGGGAGGAAAGAGTTCTTTCCCTGCATCTCTATTTGCTTCTTTTGCCAGTTGTCTTAAATGTGTTCCCTCTCATTCCCTTTTATTCATGGGATGTGGGCACTGCTGGATGTGTCAGTAATTATTGCCTTTCCCAGATTGCCCTGGAGAGGTTAGGGTTGGGGTTAGGGGGGGCTGGTGGGGGGAGGTGGTGGTGAGCTGCCTTCTTGAACTGCTGCAGTCCTGTTAGGGAGAGAATTCCAGGATTTTGACCAAGTGACACCGAAGGAACAGAGATATAGTCCAAGTTGAGATGGTGAGTGGCTTGGAGACACTTCTGGGGGTGGTGTTCCCATGTATCTCCTGCCCTCATCGTGCTAGATGGAAGTGGTCATTGGACTTGTCCTAAATCAGTTCATCAGCAGGAAATTCTTCCCTGGTACTCTCTCTACACTGTTTACTCCTCAAGATCAAATCTTCTCTTGACCCTGTTCTCCAAGGGAAATCAGACCAATCTTTCCAGTCTATCTAAAAAGCTGAAGTTTCTAATCCCAGGAACCATTCTTCTGAATACTTCCTGCAGCCTTTTCTAATGTTGTCTTATCGTTCCTCGATTGCAGTGAAAAGAACCAATGATGCTTCAGCTAAATCCGTGAGATAGAAGAGCAAAAATTAGACCATTTGGCCCAGTTGAGTCTGCTTTGCCATTCAATCATGGCTGATATGTTTCTTAACCCCAATCTCCCCATAACCTTTGATCCCCTTGACAATCAAGAACCTATCTATCTCAGTCTTAAATATACTCAATGACCTGGCCTCCTCAGCCTTCTGGGACAATGAATTCCATAGATTCCCCACTCTGGCTGAAGAAGTTTCTCTTTATTTCCATTATAAAGCTTTACTCTAAGGCTCTGCCCTCAGGTCCTAGTCTCTTCTGCACAGTGGGAACATTTCCCCAAGGTCCACTCTGTCCAGGTCATTCAGTATTAGATCCCCCTTCATCTTTCTAAATTCCTTCGAGTATAAACCCAGAGTCCTCAAATGTTTCTCTTATGTTAAGCCTTTTATTCCTGGAATCATTCTTATGGACCTCCTCTGGACGTGCTCCAGGGCCAGCACATTATTTTTGAGCTATGGGACCCAACACTGCACACAACACTCCAAATGTGGTCTGACCAGAACCTTCTAAGCCTCAGAAGTACATCCCTGTTTTTATATTTAAGACCCTTTGAAATGAATGCCAACATTATATTTGCCTTCCTAAATACTGACCCTACTTACAAGTTTACCTTTAGAGAATCCTGGGCTAGAACATCCCAAGTCCCTTTGCATTTCAGATTTCTGAATTTTCTCCCCATTTAGAAAATTGCCCGTGCCTCTATTCTCCCAAAGTACCTGACTTCATATTTTCCTTTGTTGTACTCCAACTGCCAATCCTCTGTCCACTCTCCTAACAAGTCTAAATCCTTCTGCAGCCTCCCCACCCCTTCAATACTACTTGCCCCTCTACCTAGCTTTGTATCATCTGCATACTTAGCCAGACTGCCCTCAGTTCCTTTGTGGAACACCACTAGTCACCAGCTTCCATCCTGAGAAGGAATCTTTTATCCCCACTCTCTGCCTTCTGCTAGACAGCCAAGCTTCTATCCATGCCAGTAGCTCGCCTCTGACACCATTATCTTACTCAGTAGCCTCCTCTGCAGCTCCACAGTTAGGGCCAAGCCAATGTTCCAACAAGTTTGTCAAAACATTCTTGCTTTTTGAATTCTTTTTATGAAATGTAGGCATTGTGATCTCGGTCAACATTTATTAACTGTCTATAATTGCTCTTGAGAATGATGTGGAGATGCCGTTGTTGGACTGGGGTGTACAACATTAAAAATCACACAATACTAGGTTATAGTCCAACAGGTTTATTTGGAAGCACTAGCTTTCGGAGCGCTGCTCCTTCATCAGGGGGTTGTGGAGTATAAGATTGTAAGACAGAATTTATAGCAAAAGTTTACAGTGTGATGCAACTGAAATAATATATTGAAAAAGACCTGGGTTGTTTGTTAAGTCTCTCATCCTTTAGAATGACCATGGTGGTTTCAGTTCTTTCATATGTAAATCCCAAAACTTTACTTTTAAAAGTTACATTCTCAAGTGCACTTTAACAATTGGTGTCATGTCTGCCCAGATAATGTATTGAAGGTGTGAGTTTCCCTGTGTGAGGCTGTCTGTGCCCCAATGGTCAGACTGATTCTAATCTAAAAAACAGATTTACAGAATCTTACATAGATTCATATAGTTTTTGAGCAAAGTAAAATGTAATTCTGCAAGTACAAATTCACCCCATAAACATTGTGTGTGACCACACTGCACTCTACACAGACACTCCTACACACACGCACTCACACAGACCCTCACTCACACACTTACACATACACTCCCACACACACCCTCTCACAGACTTAAGCCCCTTTACACTCACATACACACACAACTCTCTCATAGACACTCATAACCCCCCCCCCACATACACACACACACGCATAAGCGCACACACACACACACACACACACACACGCGCGCGCATAAGCATACATGCACACACACACACACACACACACACACACACACACGTTTATGGGGTGAATTTGTACTTGCAGAATTACATTGTACTTTGCTCAAAAACTGCACGAATCCATGTAAGATTCTGTAAATCTGTTTTTTAGATTAGAATCAGTCTGACCATTGGGGCACAGACAGCCTCACACAGGGAAACTCACACCTTCAATACATTATCTGGGCAGACATGACACCAATTGTTAAAGTTCACTTGCAAATGTAACTTTTTTGAAAAACATTTGTGATTTACATATGAAAGAACTGAAACATGGTCATTCTAAAAGATGAGAGACAATCCAAGTCTTTTTCAATATATGATTACAGTTACATCACACTGTAAATTTTTGCTATAAATTCTGTGTCTTACAACCTTATTCTCCAGAACCACCTGATGAAGGAACAGCGCTCTGAAAGCTAGTGCTTCCAAATAACTCTTTTGGGCTATAACCTGGTGTTGTGTGGTTTTTAACTTTGCGATTGAGAAAGTAGTATTGAACCACTGCAATCCATGTGGTTACACTGACTGTTCCAAAGTCAGGCTGCTGCAGAGTTTCCACCCAGCCACAGTGAAGGAACGGTGATATATTTCCAAGTCAGGATGATGAGTGGCTTGGACCGGAACGTGAAGCTGGTGGTGTTTCCATGTATCTGCTGCCATTGTCCTTCTAAATGGTAAAGCCAGAAGTTTTGAAAGGTGCTTTTGAAAAAGCTTTGACGAATTCCTGGGCCATCATGTAAATGGTGTAAACTGCTGCCAGTGTGCATCAGTGGTGGAGGGAGTAGATGTTTAAGGTGGTGGGTGAGGTGCTAATCCTGAATTGCATCAATAATGCACCCATCCAAGCAAATGGAGAGTTTTTGACCACACTCCTGAGTTTTGCACTGTAGGTTGTGGACAGACTTTGGGGAGACAAGAGCTGAGTTGTTTGTCTCAGAAACCCCAAATACTGACCTATTTGTGTAGCCTCGGTATTTATATACTTGCTCCAGTTGTACTTCTGGTTAGTGGGAACCCCTCAAAGTGTTTGGTGATTCAGTAATGGTAATACCATTGAATGTCATGGGGAAATGTTCATTGCTTGGCATGAATATTGCTTATCACTTATTATCACAAGCCTGAATTTTATCCCTGTCTTGCTACATATGGACACAAACTGCTTCAACATCTGAGACATTCTGCAATAACAAACAAACATCCCACTTCTGGCCTTTATGATGGAAGCAGTATCATTGATGAGATTAGATTAGATTCCCTACAGTGTGGAAACAGGCCCTTTGGCCCAACGAGTCCACACTGACCCTCTGAAGAGTAACCCATCCAAACCAATTTCCCTCTGACTAATGCACCTAACACTATGAGCAATTTAGCATGGCCAATTCACCTGACCTGCACATCTTTGGACTGTGGGAGGAAACCGGAGCACCCGGAGGAAACCCACGCAGACACAGGGAGAATGTGCAAACTCCACACAGACAGTCACCAAGGCTGGAATCGAACCTGGGACCCTGGTGCTGTGAGCCACCGTGCCGCCCTGAAAATGGTTGGACAAAGGATTGCAGCCCTTGAGGAACTCCTGCAAGTATCAGTTAGTCTCAAGAACAGTTACTTTGACCAAACTTCTGATGTTCAGTTCCTTTTAAACGTGTTTTCATCAGGACTTTAGTGAGGCCAGTGGCGCAGGATAGCGTCCCTACCTTTGAACCAGAATTTCTGGATTTAAGTTCCTCCTGCTCTGGATGTGTGCGATAACATCGCTGAACAGGTTAATTTAAAAAATAGGTTAAAGTAAAAAAAAACAGGTTAATTAAAAGAATTGTAATGAAACTCCAGAGCTGACTGCGTGAACTGTGAGTCAATGAGTAGGTAATTGTTCAGTAAGTGCCTCTCATCAATACTGTCAACAAACCCTTTCATCACCTTTTTATACCAATGAGCATGTCAATAAAGCCTGTAGATATTTTGCCTCAACCTGTTGAGATGTGTAATAATTCCATGTGGGACTTGAATGCAGTTTTTCCCCAGAGTGACAGTACCACTGTGTTATAAAAGGCCTTTTTAATTTCAGATTTTATTGAATTCCCCTTCCACCTAGTGCTACGGTAGGATTCAAACTCTGATCCCTCCAACATTACCGGAATCTCTAGATTAATATTGCAGCAATAAGACCACTTCACCATCGATTCCCCCATCCTTTTAGAACTGTATCCTGTCTCTGCGCATTCTTTCCACCAAATTGATTCACTTTACACTTCTCAAGTTTCAACTGCCACTTGTCTGCCCATTCTATGAACCTCCCAATGTCCTTTTAAAATTCTACACTATCTTTCCCATAGTTGACAATGCTCCTGAATTCTGTATGATCTGCAAATGTCGAGATCACTTGTTTGCCAACTCCAGTTGCCACACCATTAATCAGAATGTCGGTAAGCCAGATTGAGCTACTATTCTGTGCTGCATATGAGCAGTTTGTGTTTGGTTGAAATGTCTAAACTCTTAGTTCAGGCATGTTGAAATTTCTGAGAGAGGAGATGTCCCTCTCATCCATGTGTCAGATCTCAGCTCAGTCCACTGATGTGAAAGGAATGATTGTTTGATGCATTATTACCAGTTTTTCTTCCATGGCTTTTTTTATTATAATGTAGAACCTTCAATTTGATGATTACATTTACTCAATTGAATATTAGAGGGTGAGTTACAAAGGAAGAAATGAAGGGAGTTTATATTGACTGTAGACCAGAGACAGTGTGACTGTCTCCCCCAGTATTTATCGTGTGTGGCACTGTATCCCTGTAATTATAATGCATACAATGTCCTATCTCTGCAGTATAAAGCTGCCCTGCAAGAGGAGACTGATTGGATATTCCTGTGGCCTGTCAGTGCTGGCTGAGTCTGGATAGGAACGAGAAGCTTGCTATCATCTTTCTCCATTATTTGATAATTGCACTTATTTAAAATGCCCACTGTCTTGTCCCTCAGCATTGAGTTGTTCCCCATTACTTTGTATCTCTGCGATCAAGTGACTGTTGTCATATTAAAACTGTGTCTTCATTGCCACAGCTGCATCCTCCAGTCAGGAAGCTGACTCACTCTCATTGTTTATAATGAAAACTGTGGCAGCAAATTATCTGTGTGGGTATTACACAGACTAATGGATATGTCAGGCAGGAGCGTCAGATCTTTGGCTCGGGCTAATGTTCTCTGGAATTTGGATTGTGAATGTTTGATCACAAAGTTTCAAAGCAACTCCAAACACCATATCTGCCTTTGATTTTGCCGATCTTGTTGTTTTGAAAGCTAGTCATGAGTCAGTTTATTATCTGCACACAGATTGGTTCCAGTTGCTTTGGTTTCTTTGGCTAAATGCAGTCTTACAGTTATGTGGCATCGTGCCTGTTTGATTGCTATTAAACCTGGAGAAATCTGGAGTGGGGGGGAGGTGGGGGTGTAAAACCTTTTCTCAGGCTTTAAAACAGATGGTATCAGGTCAGAAAAGGTAGGTCTTGGTACTTAGTTTAAAATGCCAGTGCTGTAAATGGTACTCAGTGCTGTGAATAACTGGCAAATGATTCAAAAACTCTCATCTTGGCCAGCATCATTGTGTTTATAATCTGATGGTGTGCTGTACAGTGCGATGTTATAGGTAACACTGTACTCCCCCAATGATCAGGATTATGACTGATGAGACTGACTGAACTGTGAGTCCTCACCCTTGTGCCTGCGTGATGCCCACATCAGTTCAGCAGCTTACAATAATAAGCGCTAACCTTGATCCGAAATCTTCCTTTTAATGAGGTTCTGCTTATTCTAACTCTTATGATCCAGCACAAACAAATATTATGTGTATTTTAGTTGTTGCTCATGGTGCACTATTTAGGGAAAGGCAATGGGATATTATTTAGCTACAGAATGATATAAATCTGACCATTGATCTCACCTGACCTTGCGCTTGCGTCGGCTTGTTCCATCTTAAGCAACTCCACCAGAAACCTTTAAGAACTGTTTCTTTCCACAGCAGGCCAGGTGTCAGACTGTGAGTGATTGGACAGGGCTTAACTGTGGTTGTGATGATGGGAGACAGAATTTGCCCAGACAATTAATCGGCTTTTCAGTGCCCCGAGCTGATTTACCACTCGCCTGTATGTGCACGCGATAACAGTCCGAGCACAACACCGCACTGGCAAAGGGCTTGAGTTCTATGAGCCCAGAGATACCTGCAGCCATTGCCAATCAGCAGAGAAACAAAGTGGGGGAGGCTTCTCATCCGAACAGCAACACTACACCTTTATAGACAGGTCTTTTGAGACACTGCCATTGCACATTTTGTATGGAACATAGAAACAGAAGTAGACAATTCAGCCCCTCATGATTGCATCACCATCCTACACCGTGGCCGAGTGCTTACCTCAATACTATCCCATTCTACACTGGTGTCTAGAAACCTATAGAATTCTTACCTGAATGGGCTCAGAGATTAAGCCCTCTGGGCTAGGGAATTCCAAGGATCCGCTCTCACTGATTAAAATCCCTCCTCCTCTCAGTCTTAAATGACTGGCCCCTTATTCTGAGGATGTAGCCCCTGGAGCTAAACCACCCCTTCCTCCCCACCCCATCGCTTTCCCTCCCATCCCCCATCCCCCAAGTCACCTTTTCTGCTTCGGCCTTGTCTAGCCCCTTTAAGAATTTTGAGGTCAAGATCACCTCCAGAAAGGAATCGAGAGAAACTACTGACCGAGCCTCCTCAGTACTGCTCCGCAGAACAGTCCCGTCATTTCAGGGGGTGGTCTGCTGAACCTCTGCTCCAGTCCCTCAATGAGACTGGAAGCAGAGAAGCTAAACCTTTATTGTATTAGATTAAGGGTGTACAGAGTGGTTAGAGGTGCTGCATACTACTGAACAAGGCAGAGAGATCCGTTTTCAGTAATATCTTTTATGCTGAATTAATTGTTCTTAAAGGAATAACATGACAGCTGGTAGCACAGTGGCTCAGTGGTTAGCGCTGCTGCCAGGAACCTGGGTTCGATTCCAGCCTTGGGCATCTGTCTGTGCGGAGTTTGCACATTCTCCCCATGGTAAAACCAATGACTGCAGATGCTGGAAACCAGATTCTGGATTAGTGGTGCTGGAAGAGCACAGCAGTTCAGGCAGCATCCGAGGAGCAGCGAAATCGACCTTTCGGGCAAAAGACCTTCATCAGGAATAAAGGCAGAGAGCCTGAAGGGTGGAGAGATAAGCTAGAGGAGGGTGGGGGTGGGGAGAAAGTAGCATCGAGTACAATAGGTGAGTGGGGGAAGGGGATGAAGGTGATATTAGTGGATGTGCAGGTAAAACATTGATGGATGTGGAAGGCTCCTTTAGGGCCTTGGATGGAGGTGAGGGGGGAGGTGGGGGCGCAGGTTTTACAGTTTCTGCGGTGGCAGGGGAAGGTGCCAGGATGGGAGGGTGGGTTGTAGGGGTACGTGGACCTGACCAGGTAGTCACGGAGGGAACGGTCTTTGCAGATTCTCCCCGTGTCTGCTTGGGTTTCCTCCGGGCGCTCCGGTTCCCTCCCACGATGCAATGATGTGCAGGTCAGGTGAATTGGCCATGCTAAATTGCCCATTGTGTTAGGTGCATTAGTCAGAGGGAAATGAAAGGGAATAGGCCTGGGTGGGTTACTCTTTGGGGGGGTCAGTGAGGACTTGTTGGGCCAAATGGCCCGTTTCCACATTGTCGAGAATCTAATCTAATCTGAGTTTGAGTTCTGACAGGGCCACTTAGCTCGTGACTACATTATAGCCTTGGTCCAAACATAGGCAAAAGAATTGAACTCCAGAGGTGAGCTGAGAATGACTGCTCTTGACTGTAACTTGCATTTAATTAAATGTGGTATCAAGGACTCCTAGCCTAAAGAGTCAATGGAAATGGGGAGTTTGGGAAGGGGGGAGTTCTTTCCTGTACATGGAACCATACTTTGTATAAAGGAAGATGGTTGTAGTTGGATTTCATTCATCTCTGTTGCAGGTCTTTAGATTAGACTTACAGTGTGGAAACAAGTCCACACCGACCCGCCGAAGCGCAACCCACCCATACCCCTACATTTACCCCTTACCTAACACTATGGGCAATTTAGCATGGCCAATTCACCTGACCCGCACATCTTTGTGACTGTGGGAGGAAACCGGAGCACCCGGAGGAAACCCACGCAGACACAGGGAGAACGTGCAAACTCCACACAGTCAGTCGCCTGAGTCGGGAATTGAACCCAGGTCTGACAGGCGCTGTGAGGCAGCAGTGCTAACCACTGTGCCACCGTGCCGCCCCTAATGGAGAAATTCTTCAGGGTAGTATCCTCAGCTCAGCCATCTTCAACTACTTCATCAGTGAGTAAAAAGTGAGGTCTGCAGATGCTGGAGATCACAGCTGAAAATGTGTTGCTGGTTAAAGCACAGTTCCTGATGAAGGGCTCTGGCCCGAAACGTCGAATTTCCTGTTCCTTGGATGCTGCCTAACCTGCTGTGCTTTAACCAGCAACACATTTTCAGCTACTTCATCAGTGACCTTCCCTCCATTGTAAGACAGGAATGGGGATGTTTGCTGGTGATTGCACAGTGTTCAGTATCATTTGTGAATTCTCAGATACTGAAGAAGTCCATATCTAAATCCAGCAAGATCTGGGATTAGACTGAGAAGTGGCAAGTCGCATTCAGGCCTCAAAAATGCCAGGCAATAACCATCTCCAACAAAGAATGTAACCATTGACCAGAAACTGAACTGGACCAACCATATAGATGCAGTGGCTACAGGAGTGAGTCAAAGGCTAGGAATTCTGCAGGGAGAAACTCCCTTCCAGACTGCTTAAAGTCTCCCCACCATTGACAAGAAACAAGTCAGGCATGTGAAGGAATACCTCCCGCTTGTCTGGGTGGACCCAACTGAACAACATTCAAAACGCTTGGCACTGTCTAGGACCAAGCTGCTGCTTTATTGGCACCACATCCGCCACTTCCAACATTCCCTCCCCTCAACATCAATGCACAGTAGCAGCAAGGTGTACCATCTACAAGATGTACTGCAGCTACTCACCTCAGCTCCTCTGACAGCACCTTCGACACACCTACCCTCTGACAGCACAAGGGCAACTGATACATGGGAATATCACCACTTGCATGTTCCCCTCTGAGCCACAGTCCATCCTGACTTGGACTCACACTTCAATTCCTTCTCTATTGCGGGGTCCTCTCTTCCTGAGACCACTGAGTTGCCTACCCTCGAAGGATTGCAGTGGTTCAAGAAATTGCACCACCACTACTTTCCCAAAGGACAGTTAGGGATGGACAGTAATGGCGGCCCAGCCAGTGATGCCCAGTGAACAACGTTTTATGTTTAAATGTCGGGGTGATCACCATAGGCGAGGGACATAGAAAATTAGTCACAGCATTCCTGTTTCCAATCTTCCAGTTTCTCTAGGATGCAGTGGACTGGTTGCCTTATGAAGAAGGCTAAACAGGCTGAGCTTCTATCCTCTAGAGTTTAGGAGCGTCTGAGGTGACTAAATTGAAACAGAAAAAGATCCTGAGGAGACTTGACCCGTTTGGATTTTGAAAGGATGTTCCCTCTTGTGGGATAATCCAGAACTAGGGTCAGAGTTTAAAAACAAGGGAACGCTCATTTCAGACTGAGATGTGGAAACATTCATTTTTTTCTGAGGGTTGGCTGTGAGTCTTTGGATATCCCTTCCTCAAGGTAGTGGATTCAGAATCTTTTAATATCTTTAAGAGAGAGGCAGATTCATGATGATCAGGGGCTGACAATAAAATCAGATCAGCTGAACGCCAGAGTAGGCCCGAAGTAATCTTTTCCTTGTTCATGGGCTGGGGCAGGATTAGATTCTGGTCTGATTTCTCCCATTGATATTTCCTACTCTGGGTCACAGAAGAGGATTTCAATCTGAAACAAGCACCAACTCAGTGAAACGGCAGGCATTATTGTCCAATCATTCAGGATGCAGCAGCCTTGTATAGACAATGTTTCTGCTATCTGAAGCTCAAACCCTCCAAAGATGTTGCTGGGACTGAATGCATTGAGCTATAGGGAAAGGCTGAATAGGCAGGGGTGTTTTTCCCTGGAGCGTCAGAGGCTGAGGGGTGACCTTATAGAGTTTAACAAACTAGAATGAGGGGCATGGATAGGATGTTTAGCTAAGGTCTTTTTCCCCAGGGTAGGCGAGTCCAAAACTAGAGGACTTAGGTTTAAAGTGAGAGGGGAAAAGGTTAAAAGGGACCTGAGGAGCAAGTTTTTCACGCAGAGGGTGGTGTGCGGAAGGAATGAGCTGCCAGAGGAAGTGGTGGAGGCTGGTACAATAACAGCATTTAAAAGTCATCTGGGTGGGTATATGAATAGGAAGAGTTTGGTGGGATATGGGACAGATGCTGGCAAATAGAACTTGATTAATTTGGGATATCTGGTTGGCATGGACGAGTTGGACCGAGGGGTCTTTTTCCGTGCTGTACATCACTATGACTGTATCTGGACAGCTCTGTTATTGAGTCCTGGTTGCTGTCTGAAGTGCAGTGTTCACATCCCTCACATCCATTTCTGGGAGAAACAGTGCACCAGCAGCAGTCTGCCTTCCCGAGGAGGTGGAGGTATCAAGTGTGTTTATGGTGGACAAAACAATGGGCTGAAAGTCAGTTTAAAGTTGAAGGGGATACGTGGAGACAAATGTAAGCCCTTATTTTTCAAAAAAGGATTGAGAGAAATAACGCTGGCAATTAATGCAAGGCCACCCTCCCGCTCCCCCAGTTCCCCATTTGGGTCAAGTCCCCAGATTGCTAGTTAACACTGAGAACAAATTCCAGGAAGAGACTTAATTCAGGTCAATTTTCAATCTGCAATCTTCCCTTTATCCCTCTCTGTATACAGCTGTTAGAAATTGAGATCTCTTGGCGTCACGTCTCAAAGGTCCCAACAAACATTAGGTAACAGCTAAAAACAAGCACAGAAAATACTGGAGAAACTCAGCAGGTCTGGCAGTATCTGTGGAGAGCAACAGTTAACATATTGAAAAAGTATTAAGTTTCTGAAGAAGGGTCACTGGGCTCGAAATGTTAACTCTGTTTCTCTCTCCACAGACCTGCAGGGTTTCTCCAGCATTGTCTGTGTTCGTTTCAGATTTTCAGCATCTACAATATTTTGCTTTTATTAGGCAACTCCACTGCCTTCAAAGTTCTAACTTTTTAAAGTGCTCTCAGTACTTCATGCTTTCTAAAGATATTGACAAAAAGCAAATGCAACAATATGCAAACAACATGTTTACTCTTTTTTAAATTTGCATACGCTTTTTTTTAATAAAAGAACTATCTGTATGAACTTTATTTGAAATTTGTCTTTGATGGTTTTTTTAAATAATCTAGAAAATCGATTGGGTACTGAATGCGAAAAGAAACAGGTAGAAGGTTGTCTGTCTGTGGCAGGAAGCAGAGAGTGGGGACAAAAGGGCCCTTCTCAGGATGGCAGCCGGTGACAAGTGGTGTTCCTCAAGGCTCAGTGTTGGGACCACTACTTTTCACTTTATACATTAACGGTCTGGATGAAGGAACTGAGGGCATTCTGGCTAGGGTTTGCAGACAATACAAAGATAGGTAGAGGGGCAGGTAGCACTGAGGAGGTGGGGAAGGTGCAGGTTAGGAGACTGGGCAAAGAGTTGGCAGATGGAATACAACGTGTGAGGTCATGCACTTTGGTAGGAAAACCTATTTTCTAAATGGGGAGAAAATTCAG
The DNA here is from genome assembly GCF_020745735.1 of Hemiscyllium ocellatum. NCBI lineage: Eukaryota > Metazoa > Chordata > Chondrichthyes > Orectolobiformes > Hemiscylliidae > Hemiscyllium > Hemiscyllium ocellatum. Next base: position 53,734,907 of record NC_083429.1, read on the forward strand.
AAATCTGAAGTGCAAAGGGACTTGGGAGTCCTCGTCAAGGTTTCCTTTAAGGTAAACTTGCAGATTGAGTCAGTATTTAGGAAGGCAAATACAATGTTGTCATTCATCTTGAGAGGACTAGAATGTAAAAACAGGGAGGCAAAAGTGAGGACTGCAGATGCTGGAAACCAGAGTCTAGATTAGAGTGGTGCTGGAAAAGCACAGCAGGTCAGGCAGCATCCGAGGAGGAAAATTGATGTTTCGGGCAAAAGCCCTTCACCAGGAATCTGTAAAAGCAGGGATGTATTTCTGAAATTCCATAAGGCTCTGGTCGGACCACATTTGGAGTATTGTGAGAAATTTTGGGCCCCGTATCTCTGGAAAGATGTACTGGTCTTGGAGCAGGTCCAGAGGAGGTTCACGAGAATGATCCCGGGAATAAAATGTTTAACCTATGAGGAGCATTTGAGGACTTTGGGACTATACTCAGAGTTTAGAAGGATGAGGGGGGGATCTAATTGAAACTTACAGAATACTGAAAAGCGTGGACAGAGTGGGCATTGGGAAGATGTTCCCATTGGTAGGAGAGGCTAGGACCTGAGGGCACAGCCTTAGAGTAAAGAGAAGACCATTTAGAACGGAGATAAGGAAAATCTTCTTCAGCCAAGAGTGGGGAATCTATGGAATTCAAGAAAGCTGTGGAGGCCAGGCCATTGAGCACATTTAAAACCGAGATGGGTAGGTTCTTGGTTGACAAGAGGATCAAAGTTTATAGGGAGAACGTAGAGGAATGGGTTTGAAAAATCCATCAGCCATAATTGAATGGTGGAACAGAGTCGATGGACTGAATGGTCTAATTTCTGCTCCTGTGTTTTATGGTCCTACAATATTTCTGTAGATGCAGTAAATTAAACTGTCTGTGTTCACACTGCAGTATTCAAGCTCAGCTCAATGTCACAGCACTAAGTAAATGCATTGAGTCTAGGTCTTCAAAGAAAATCTTTAATAAAGGTTATAAAAGACAATTCAGTGACATAAGCAATAAAAGTGTATTATAAAATGGGAAGTGACTGGTCTTGTATCTCTCTGGTTGTCTGATGGTATTTCTTTGGTGGAGTATCTCCCTCGCGGTCTAACAGTGCTGCTGTCTGGGAATCTCCGTGGGAACGTGTGACAGTGCTGCTGTTTCACTGGCTATCTGACAGTGATTAGTATCTCTCTGTCCCTGGTGATGGTGCCAATGTAATGCATTGTATCCTGGCCCACTCACACACTGGCAGTAGTTTATTTTGACTATTGCGAGTTCTTCGATAACGCCGTGGTTGCATTCTTGTGCAACCCCACGTTATAGAAAAGTCACGCTTTAGAAACAGCGCTTAAAGTGTTAGCGATGTAATCGCGTAACAGTCAACACGTGCATTAGAAACAGTGTCCCCAATTCATCAAACAGGTTACAGCGAATTTGTGTTAACAAAACATGTGTTGCAGCAGAATGAGCTAAGTTCAAACCTGAAATGAGGAATGTGCTACCTTTCTCCAGGCTCAAACCCACATGTGACATATGGAGGATCATTCAAATCATCAGTCCATTCCTTTGTGTCACTTGCAGAGGGAGGAGAGATTAATCTGTTCCATCCGCACTGAATTTAGTTTCTGATGTCTCAGATGAAAAAACCCTTTCAAATGTTCTGATGCCATTGATCTTTGTTGAGATTGCGGTGTGTTTGTTGTTACAGGTTAAATGGCTCGTTGCCTGTAAATGTGGAGCCACAGAATGCGACTCTGTTCTTCAAAAGGACTGTGACCTATGACCTCGCTGGGACATATGTCTGTGAAGCTACAAACGCAATTGGTACCCGGTCGGGTCTGGTTGAGGTCAACATTACAGGTAGGATGGGGCCTGTGGAAAAATCTTTATTAACCAAAGCTTGCTAATCTTGAACCTGCTATCTTTGCAGCAACCCATAGTCGCATGATTGGTGTGTGGGCACGGTGTTCTAAATACTTTCTTGCTGAATCTAAGCACTTTACTGCTCTCATCTCTCATCTGTCATGGAGCTATTCTCACCTTCATTTAGTTTTACAAATCCAACTGCCAGACTGAAATGTCATTCTCTCATCATTTATGAGTAGAAGCAAGAGGAGCGATTGTTAGAATCAGACGATGTGAAACTATGAGATCTCTGCCTTATACAGATAAGAACCATCTCAACTCTTGCAGAACAGTGCAGTAGAGATGGGGAGTCAGGGGCACATTCTTCATTCTGAGTTAGTTATCACGCTGGTGACAAATGGGATAACGTGATGATTCCTCTCCATCTTTGATTAGATCAAGAATTCGAAGTAAGAGTAAAGCATACAATTGCATGCGCAATGGTCAACAGAATTGAGAAGAAGAATATCCAGACACTAGCCAGTCTGTCAGGGTTACTAAGGAAGTGGGCACTTCATTGTTTGTAAAAAGGGCAACGCTGAGAGAGGGCAAGAGAAAGAGATCTATTCTGTACCATCTGTCTAGGGAGGAGATGAATCAGTCAGGTTTGATGGATAAGAATTGTATCAAAGGGATGGTGTGAGGTGACCTGTCATAATTTCAGAATATGGTCCTGAGGTCTTCAGGAACTGACATTGTTCACTACTGAGAGGTTATGAAATGTTAAACATGACACCAAGATAATGGGGCTGCAGGGGATATTAAATGATTTTTGTTTCAAATGTTTAGTGGATCCACCCAAGTTTTTAATTATGCACATCACCAACTATTGCAACAGCTACTTGTTTCAACTCCATTTCAGTCATTATCAGCTCCTCAAACCTCAACAAAGGTTATATTTTAAGTTTATATTATACAATATAAGAGGATGCTTATAATATCAGCAAGTAATGAACTTGAGTGATAGTTCCCGCATCTGTATATAATTATTGCAGAACAATTATTCAACAAGATAAAGGTTCCTCCCTGTGAATGCTTGGGGCTCTGTTATTCCTGTGCACAACTGGATGCAAGTACTATTTCACTTCTATCCCTCCCTTCATTTTAACCATTTGTACAAGGGTTACTAGTTAATCCTTGCTACAAGGAGGCCTGAGCTCAATGCTTTGTGTCGCACTTATCAGGACTAGCCCATAAGGGACAGACTTGAAAAGGGAACACTAATTTATACAGCACAACTTAAACACCACGGTATCCCTCTGTCAAATGTATGGGTTGGCTGCTCAAACAGAAAATGCTGTAATCCTTCTGTCTAGTCCATTGGTATTAAACCTGCACAGAAGATTCTGTGAAAGTTTGTGAACTGATGGGCGGTAGATGGTTATTGCATGACATGATACTGTGTTGGGAAAAGGGTGCCTTGCTGGGTCTTGTTAGTATTGGTCTCAGTTATCGCATGGTGTGTTGGAAGGGGTCTGTCTCAGTTGGGAGTGCAGATTAATGATGTCTGCCCTCGAGTAAAAGCCCTGCAGTCAGACTGAGAAGTTTGTGCAGATGTTACAGCATGGTCTGCTTTCAGATGCAATATTTCTTTTGATGTCTGTGTCCTTGGCTGCAGTGCTCTAGACTTTCTTAGCAATTGCTAAAAGGGGGTGTAGGGACTGCAGTGTTGGCATTTTTAAGACCTCTCATGTTTCAAATGCTGTAGTTTAGAACAAATCGTATAAAAGCTTGTTTTTTTTTAAACTTCTAATTTATACAGGGGTAATCTTTAGTCCATTTTTGGCTCCCTCACAGCTTGTCCTCAAGGTACAACCAGTTGGCAAAGGGAGAGAGATGTGACTTGGAAACTCGGGAATTAGGAAATGGCATCAGAATGTGTTTTGACAAGTTTTTTTTTCCCTCTCACGTCGCCCACAAACCAAACAACTGAAGTTATTCAACACACAATCTCGAACTGCAGGCAATGTCAGTTCCTTCCATTTAATGGGTCCGTCCTTAAAATGAATATTCACAGAGGTTCAAAAACCTGAATAAATTATGTCTTCCGTTTCTTTGGACAGTTCATGATGCTACTGCACCTCAGACATTGGCGAATGTGATTAGCTTTGCCACTCAATCTGACCTCTTGTACATTTTTGTGTTTAGGAGTGGGTGGGGGGGTTGTGGAAGGATGGGTTGTCATCCAAAAGCTAAGCAACAAGAGTCAATTCCTGGTTCCCATTTGAGTCCGAACTTGATAACTATTTGGTTCTATTTTGTGGGCTGTTTTCCTTTAGGAATGAGAGAGAGAGGCAGGGATTATGGGAGATGAAAGTGGGTGGCCCCTGTAGATGAAGGTGGTGAGGTGTTCCCAGTGAGTGAGTATGGCATGGAGGCTGTGGGGGAAAGAGATGATATTGTGAGAGACTTGGTGAGAGGTGAGTACAGCAGCAGAGAAAGTGTGAGTGTGAGTGCAAGGTATCAGAGAGAGATGTTGGTTGAGTGGAAAAGGGTATTGACCTTTGTCCTATGTTACTGGGCATTCCTCCAGGTGTCTGGGATCTGGGGACTTCCTTGGACCAGGCTGGTCATCATGGCCTACACAGCTGGTTCTGAGGAAGAGGAAACCTCCTCGTCCCGCTGGAGTTTCTGGCCCTTGCCCACTGAAATAACTCCACAGAGGCCGGTATCCGTCACCAAGTCTCCCTTTGTTTACATGTGGAGAATCCCTGAAACTGATCCAGTTCTCAAAGTGAATAGAACCTCTGACACTCCTGATTTTTTTTAAATATTGAAATTCCTCTTAAACCTTTTTTTATTAACCGATTTTTCTAACCAACCCGTTCAGAGATGTTATTACACACCTCTGGAGCAGGTGGCACATGAACCTCGGTCTCTTGGTCCAGGAGCAGGGGCATTATCGCTGCAGCCAGGGCTTCCTGATTGGAGTTGGAGTGTGGTGCTGGAAAAGCACAGCAGGTCAGGCAGCGTCCGAGGAGCAGGAAAATCGACGTTTCGGACGTAAGCCCTTCATAAGGAATGTTGGGAACCAGAAAGGGCTTGTGCCTGAAATGTTGAGTCTCCTGCTCCTCAGATGCTGCCTGACCTGCTGCGCTTTTCCAGCACCACACTTCTTGACTTTAACCTCCAGCATCTGCAGTGGTCATCATTTTCGTGATTGGGGCTGTTAATCTCACCCCTGTTCTATGAGATGCACCTGGCTGCCCTTGTTATAGTCACTACACCCACCCAGCAGGATGTCCGCCATGGGGGACAAATGTCAGGGCAGCTCCAGACTGGCAATCTTCGTCTGGGTGGACAATGAACTTTAAACGACTTAGCCAAAGAAAACGTGTAAGATTTCCTCCTATTGATATGAATTATCAAGAAGACCTGATAAGCAACTGAGGTGTCATCGAACCAGGCTTACTGCCTTTCCTTGTTGTGGTTTGTCAGGCTGAGAAAAACATCTGGATGGGGATTTGGATGGGAAGGGTTTAGAGGGGGATGGGACTAGGTCAGATTGGGATGTCGGGTTGGTGTGGGTGAGTTGGACCATAATCTCTGTTTCCGTGCTGTATGACTCTGACTGACTGTGTTTTTATTTCAGATTTCCTCAATAGGCTAGTCTTTTGTTTCTGCCATTTTTTTCCATGTTTTATTTTCTCAACTGCTTTTACACACTTTCTCTTTTTCATCATCTTTCATAAAATCATTAGGGCTTACAGAGCTGGATACTATTTGACCTTAGGTTTCCGTGCCAACTGTTTGTTAAGTTAATCCATTTCAATTCTTGTTGCCCTGTTCCTTCCCCGTAGCTGTCCATCCATTCAAGGTCGATCACACATTCCCCTGCACACTCTCAGCCCTGTATCGTCTTCTTGAGCTTTAAATATTTATTTACTTTTTAGTATTAAATATTCCATGGTCTCTGCTTTGGTCAGTTGATGCAGCAGGGTATTCCATGTTCCAGCAGGGTATTCCATGTTCCAGCACCCTCTGTTGTAAAACAGTTTTTGCTGCCTCAGTCCTCACACTGTGACCATTTCAAATCAGTGATCCCTTATCACTAATTCCTCAACCAGTGTAAACTATCTTTCTCTAATCACTTTATAAAAACATTGCAAAATTCTTAAAATCTCCTCACTATTACGGTCTCTGTGCATAATTCACCAGCTTCCACCTGCCCTCACCTTTAAGCAATGTGAACCCTAAGCTCTGTGATTCCATCTTGAACAATCTCCACTGCTGTCTTCTCCCATAAGACATTAGTTGAAACTGATACTTTGACTAAACTTTTGATTCCCGTTCCTAATGTTATACATCGCTCAGCTTTGTCTCTTATTAAGCTGCAGTTAAGAATCTTGGTATTTTTACCGTGTTAAAGGCGCTATATAACTGCGGACTGTTTAGGTACTGACTTGTTTCTCTCATCAGCCACTCCACACATGCGTTTCTCTGCATTCAGAAAGGAATTTTTTTAGATTACTTAGTGTGGAAACCGTCCCTTCGGACCAACAAGTGCACACTGACCCTCCGAAGAGCAACACACCCAGACCCATTCCTCTATATTTACCCCTTCACCTAACACTAGGGGCAATTTAGCATGGCCAATTCACCTGACCTGCACATTTTTGGACTGTGGGAGGAAACTGGCGCACCTGGAGGAAACCCACGCAGACACAGGGAGAATGTGCAAACTCCATACAGACAGTTGCCTGAGGTGGGAATTGAACCTGGGTCTCTGGCGCTGTGAGGCAGCGGTGCTAACCACTGTGCCGCCGTGCCACCCACTGAATTGGCTTTCAGTTTTCTCAAATCTGCAATGTTAATCTGCCCCTTTTTAAATATAGATTCTGATTGTGTTTAATTGAATATCATTGATCATTGAAGATGCTCTTATTCAGATATTGAGTGCAAGGGTCATCTATTAATGACCTCGTTGCCTGTGCACGAGTAACTCCAAGCATTAAATACCTCTGCTTTCAGATGATTTTATCTCTCTCTGTCTCACTCGTTTACACTTTTTTATATTTGCCTCTCTACTTTTTTCCTCACAAGCGATATTTCAAATTAATGAACAGAAGTTGCAAGATAGCTGACAATAGGAAGACTTGAAAGTTGGTATGTTTTCCTGCAACTTGTCCTAAATATTACGGGGAGTCAGATGGGTTTCTGGTTTAGTGAGGGTGCTGGATGAGGTGAAATTGATTAACCCAACAATCATGTTCAAGCACTCTTGGCTAGTAACGGCATTCTAAGTGAAAGTAACTTCATTAGTGAAGCTGACAGAGTTTGAAAGAGTTGTTACAGCTCACAGCTGTTTATTACAATGAGGATAGTGAGCAGTGGAATCTGAAATATTCCATCACTTCAGCAATGTTTCACAATTTGAAAATCCAGATATTTTGAACAAACTAAAGCAGATTGCAACTGAGCCGTTGACCCTGGATGCACAATCATCCCTAGGGCTCCTGAATGTGCAAAAACAAATCAATGGGTTTTATTGATTAGCTACCAGATAATGCACTGTAGGTCAAATCCTGTAATGTTTTTAAATGTTAGGCTCATCCAGGGTGACCCTCAAATTCTTGGCTCTCCATTTCCACTTGTTTTAGTAGTTTACAGATGTAAGATGTTTGTGAGTTAAATGCATGTGTACAACTGTGACTTTGTCCATTTACATTCTGAAATTATTTTACTTTCAGAGGATAAAGATAAAGAACTAGGGAACTGGGGAAGAGAGGACTGGGGCACTATTGGGGAAAACAGAGAGTAGGCTAGAGTAATAACCAATTTGGGCTAGAAGGAATGCCTGTAGTTTGCCAGATGTTCTGTATTACACCAGTGTGTTTATGTACTAGATCTTTGGGAAAGGAAATTTAATGTTAATACATGGCAGATGTTGCATAAAACTCAAAAGTTCATGCTGGATTTTCATTGGTAAAATGATGCCAATTGTTCTCTTAACAGTAGGTGATTAGATTGTTTTAATCGCCTGTTTTTTGATCTGGACTTGTGAAGTTGATGAAAGCAGTAATTTTCAGTGGGGAAATTGGATAAATGCTTCAACATTAAACATTTTCAGGGTAATGTGGAAAGAAGAGGGGAGCAGAGTTAACTGAACAGCTCGTTCAAAGAGCTTATGCAGGGTCAATTGATTGAATGGTCTTTTGTGCTGTAAAAAAAATCCATGAATCTTCTTTTTAAACAATTCTTGTCTCCCTCCCTGTCCTTCCTTTCAGCCCCTTTTACTATTATTGGGAAATTGTATTTCAGGTTCAGAATCTTTGTACCAATCCCACTTGGCTCTGCACATTCACCATGAATAACTATAGAATCACTACAGTATGGAAACAGGTCATTTGGCCCACTGAGTCCACATTGACCCTCTGAAGAGCATCCCATGCCACTGCCCTCTTCCTGTAACCCTGCATTTCCCATGGCCAATCCTAACCTGCATATCTTTGGACTGTGAGAGAGAACCCACGCATAAATGGGGAGAATGTGCAACAGACAGTCAACCAAGGCTGGAATCAAACCCAGGTTCCTGGTGCTGAGAGACAGAGGTGCTGACCGCCTTGGGGTAAGGTGTAGATCATTTAAGACTAAGGTGAGAAGGAACTTCTTCATAATTCCGAACCCAAACGCCGTTGCAGCTCAATCATTGAGCATATTCAAGAGAGAAGTTGATCAATTTATGGAAACTAATAATGTCAAAGGATGTCGAGGTAGTATGAGGAAGTGGCATTGAGGTCAATCGTTAGCCATGATTTCATGAAATGGTGGAGCAGGCTCCTAGTGTTGAATTAAAATATCCACACGTAGAAATAGAGCTTTCGCTCTGTTTTGGGAATGCCCACTACGAAGGCTACTCTAGTTTTACCTGTCAATCTCTTTGAAGACTAGCCACACCATCCCTTAGGGCAGCACAGTGTCTCAGTGGTTAGCACTGCTGCCTCATTGTGTCAGCTACCTGGTTGCAATCCTGCCTCGGGCAACTGTCTGGGTGGAGTTTGCACATTCTCCCCGTGTCTGTGTGGGTTTCTTCACAGGGTCCAAAGATGTGCATATTAGTTGGATTGTCCATACTAAACTGCCCATTGTATCCAGGGATGTGCAGGCTAGGTGGATTAGCCAGGGGGCAGAATTACAGGCATAGGGTAGGTGTGGTGGGTCTGAGTAGGATGCTCTTCAGAAGGGTGGATGCAGACTTGATGGGTCAAATGGCCTCTTTCCACACTGTAGGGATTCAGTGATTCCTGGATACTGCCCAACAACAACTTAAATATTTTAATTGTGAATTCAGCATAAAATTAAGTAATGTATTTTTTATAAATGCATATTGCATTTGTAATATATTTAGAGGTATGGCACTCAGCCACATAAGGAAAAAGTAGGTCATGTAACCAAAAACTTAATCAAAGAGAGAGGTTTTAAGGAGCCCCAAATGAGGGGAAAGCAAGGTTGAGAGTTGGCAAAGTTCTGGGAGGGGAACTCGGGATATCCACAGGCCTAGTCACTAATGTTAACAGTGATTCTAATTAGAGATGCTGTAGGAAACCAGAATTGAATAGAAATAAATATTTCTGAAGGATGTGGAATTGGAAGAGATTAGAGAGCTAGGGAGGTGTATGGACACAGAGACATTTGGAAACAAGATTGAGAATTTTAAAATCAAGACAAAATGTGACCAGGGGTTGGTGTAGGTCTGTGAGCGCAGCGTCATCATTGAACACAATCTTGGGGTAAGCCTTGTCAGATGTTTGGATGACCTCAAGTGTCCAGAGGGTAGAGTGGGGGAGACTAGCCAGGAGTCTGTCAGAATGGTAGAATCTAGAGGTAAGAAAGAGATGGCTGAAGGTTGAAAACAACGCAGTGATGTTCGCAGGTTATAATTTCCTGAAGTCAATCTGTGGAAACTGTAGCAGAATATTCCCTTAATGGTTACTGAAGCTAGTAAGCTTGATTTAAAGAGAAGTTGCCATGGTAACAATATTTTAAATGGGAATGCGAAAGCATGTAAGCATGGTGTAATTGCGTAAGGTTCCAATTCTGCGCTGACAATCGAGCAAATGACTGATTAATGCAAGTCCTTTGTGGCTCATTTGCTGCTTTCTGTTTGTCATGTTGGGAGACATGAACAGATCCAGGGTTCAATGAGTTGACGGAGCTGCTCGCTGAAGTGGTCACCAATCACACGCTCTGATTGCTGATAGTGTTTCATTATTGGAATTGTTTTTAAGCGTGAGTGGTAGTGTATTAGCGCAATATTCCATCAGCAGTGTAGAGCTCGTCCTGCGTCTGTGACCCAAACCCTGCGATGTTGCTGTGACAGACAATTGAGCTTAGTGCTGTTTGTTACTCAAGTTCGATGGACATTTTTTGTGACTGGTTTGCTGTGTTGATCTAGACTGCAACATTTGATACTGGTCTTAAATTTTGTTTTAAACATTTAAATCAAAGCTATAAAGTCTTTGATCTAAGCGCAGGGTTGAGTTAATGCACATAGTCAGTTAACTAACTCCTTGTTATGATAAATTGTATGAACCCTGGAACTCCCTACCTGTCATGAGTCGACTGACAGGACATGGTTCAAGAAGGCAGCTCGCACCCATCATCTCAAGGGGCAACCAGGGATGGACAATAAATGCTGACCCAGCCAGTGGCATCCACATCCCACAAGAGAGTTTAAAAAAACCCTTAAATGGCCAACAGTGAAACCTCAAACATTGCAGTTGCTGATTTAATATTCTTTTTGTTTCACCTCCCACCTCAAGTTACTTTAATAACCAGAAAATCAGATTGGAATCCAATTCTACACCACCAGTAGGATTAAGGCTCTGGCCTTGATGGTGGAGTAGGAATCCAAAGTCAGCGTAACCTTGTGTCCCCCTGTAAAGTGGGATGTTACATAGAAGAGCTTACTCGTTTGTTTGGAAGCTGTCATGAATGTTGTTCTGCAGTGGGCGAATCCTTTGATCTGCACTAGACTGGAGCAGGCAGACTCCATTGTAGGTTAGTATAAATCTTGCTAATGACTAGTCTATGATTGGCGTTGGTTCTCAAGTGTAGGAAATTCATAGGATTGAGGGGCCCGTCTGTCAGTTTAGGTTCAGGGTCTGACTACATAATAAGTTAATGTTCCACAAACTATTATTATCCAGAACAGACTATCCCCATAGTAGTCAGAATGTTGTTATGGTTTACAGGCTGTAATGCTATAGCACTTTACTAAAATTTAAATTGTTCATGATTCGAGTCAGTATTGCTGTTTGGTTGTTTTCAAGTATTATAGTTTAACATTCTTTGCGTCATTCCAGTCTCATTTTCCTTTTCCAAGTACAAGCGTTCTCGGATACACAATGCAGCAGACAGCATTACAGGAGTCTCCTTCTCCCCACTCTTCCAGTACCTTGGTTTGAACAAGATACTGGCTCGTTTCCAGATGACTGTGTCATTTTGTACATCAATGATTGCAGCGATTATGAGAGTTAGGGTCACAAATAGAAATCTACAAAACAGCCTGGGTTGTTAGTGGGCAGTCTTCAGAATGATCCTGGGATCGAAAAGTACTAAATTAATAAATTGAGGAGTATAGCAATCTGAGATGTGGTTAATTCCGTGTCCATCAGCATGTTACATTTTAGACATATTTCAATGACATAGTTAAAAATCACACAACGCCAGGTTATAGTCCAACAGGTTTAATCGGAGCTTTCGGAGCGTCGCTCCTTCATCAGGTGGTTGTGCAGTGCTCCGAAAGCTAGTGCTTCCAATTAAACCTGTTGGACTATAACCTGGTGTTGTGTGATTGTTAATTTTGTACAGCCCAGTCCAACACCAGCATCTCCAAATCATGACTACTATGACGTAAACTAGGTAAACAGTCCATAATTTCTGAGTTTGCAGTGGTTCTGAAACTCTGAAATGTTGTAACCACTCAGGAGGATAAGACTTCAGGAGCACATAGAGAGCTGGGTCAGGCTAATGGAGGTGACCAGCTGACCCAATGACTGGTCTTGGAGCTTGCATTGTTTAAGCCAGTAGTTTTAATCACTGTCCAACAAGAAAGAGCTGGATATTCTAAATCTCACTTATAATTCAGTTCTCATTCTCCTGCAAACTCTCACTCCCTTCATTCTTGTCCACACTAGGGTCCTGATTCTTACTGCTTGAATAGAACTTGTTAAATTTGAACACAACTAGACCTCCTGTGTATGTTCTGTGAAATGGAAAAACACACAAGCACATTTCAAGGCAGTAATCCTTCTCATGGGATCATGCTGTGCCCGTTGCGCTTTACTTGAATATTCTGATAAGCTCCTGATGATGTCATACCAATGCAACATGACTCGATGTATTATTAATCTCTTTCCAGAGGACACCAAGTTAAACAAATCACTGGTATTCTGGGATATTTTGAAATGGATGGAGAAAAAAATTAGATTATTAATGTACAGGGTGGCATTTGGCACGCTGCTAACTCTCTTCCCCATTATTGATGAGCTGTAAGAAATCTTCGCATGGTTATTAATTGGCATTCAAAGAGTTTGCCGAGTGTGTGACATTTTATCCGCTACAGCTTAATAAGAATTCTGATTACAAAATGCCATCCAAATTGTATTAATAATTGAAGATTTTTAATCCGTGTCTGGTCTTTCTGCTAAAATTACAATTTCAGGTAGTTTCCTCCGGGTAAGTCAACTTTTCAACATGACCAAGACAAGAAGCTGCCTTGATCCAAATGGGGTTAGTTTGTGCTTATCAGTATGAGGCAGGGCAGCTGGGGAGCCAACATGTCTACTATGGGCTCAGTAATTGTTTGTAAAAAGAATCCAGAATGAGTCATAATCATGGCTTAGGCACACAAGCAACATGAGCAAAGTTAAACTTGTGGTTCCAGGGAAGAATGGCATCTCCTGTGGAATTTAGCTGCTATTAACAGATTCTAGACCAGACACACTTAAATTAGATTTTTTTTAAAAAATTGTTTCTTCTTCAATTTTTATGTGAATTTTCCTGTATTATTTTCTCCACTCCTGAACCCGGCTGTTGCACAATTCCACAAGCTATATTCGGTCACTTTTATCATTCCGTTTGAGCCCCCTGACACATTGTGTTATCAAGATAAGGCTTGCTTCCGTCTCCACCCCTCATGGTGCCCAAGCAAGTACTAGTGCTGAAAATGTGTTGCTGGAAAAGCGCAGCAGGTCAGACAGCATCCAAGGAACAGGAGATTTGACGTTTCGGGCATGAGCCCTTCTTCAGGCTTATGCCCGAAACGTCGAATCTCCTGTTCCTTGGATGCTGCCTGACCTGCTGCGCTTTTCCAGCAACACATTTTCAGCTCTGATCTCCAGCATCTGCAGACCTCACTTTCTCCAAGCAAGTACTAGTGCAAACCCTGGCTTATTATTCCTCCCTGAACTGCTCAGACTGCTTATATTGTTTCATACCATGGTGAGATTAGCTAACAGAACGCCGCCTGTTTTCTCTGGTTACTGAAATGCAGAATTTACACATTGGGAAATGAACTATTTCCCTCTGTGTCAGGGTTAGTTCCTGAAGCCCTGAAGGGCTTTTGCCTGAAATGTCGATTTTCCTGCTCCTTGGATGCTGCCTGACCTGCTGTGCTTTTCCAGCACCACTCTGATCTAGACTCTGATCTCCAGCATCTGCAGTCCTCACCTTTGCCTAGTCAGGGTTAGTGTCCTTGGCTGTAGTTGGGTATGGCCAAAGGCAGAAAAATAAAGCTCCTCTCACTTTGTCCAAATCTCTCTGTGACAGCAGGTGCAACGATGACCATTTTCTCAGCTGCTTTACCAACCGTGGTGTGGTCCCTGTGTGTTGCTATCAAGTATACAGTGTGCCAAAGTCTTCCCTTAAACCAAGCAGCAGCACAGCTCCAAAAGGGTAGCATCACCCCCACAGCTGGTGTCCTACTCAGCATAGAATAAAAAAAACTGTTGTGCGACCAAAGAAGCAAAGTGAAAACAACTTCTCTAACTCTAACAAAGAGCTGGTACAGCTGCATAGGGCCAAATGGCCACCTTGCATGGTGCACGGCTGTCTTAATTCTGTGGATCGCTGTTCTGCCATAACGTGCTTTAATGATGAAAAGGTTTCAATCCCATCTGTTTATCCTAATCACTTCATGATACCCATTCTCCAGAATGTAGAAGTGGAGCCCATCAAAATATGTTGAATGTATTGCTGAGATTCTAGTGTTGGACAATCAGGTTTTCACTCTCAGCTGTTTCAGTCATGAATACTGATGGTGGAAAGCTTTTCAGTTGGTCTCCAGCCACAGTGAAAGACTGTGTTTGTACAGTCGGACCCTCGCACGAGATTACACTTGCCTTTCAATCTAATTGTCTCTCATCTCTCTCTGTCTCTATAACGTTTATAAAAATACTGTTTAAGAATTCCTGCAAGGTGCTGGAGAATACTATGTAATTAAAATGTTTCGAGAGCTATTGAAAAGGCTCTGCTTTGTGCGATTGTACAGAAGTGCTTGAGATTTTTAGGAGCAGTGTGCACAATCAGTAAATGTGCTCTCTATTTGCTAACTGATCTTTTTTAACTAGTTTTGTGTTCACTTTTAAGATAGAGGTTAAAGGTGTTTGTCACCATGTTTGTCACTGACTTTCTTGTGAGTATACCTTGGTATGTATGTTTTCAGAGGGACAGAGGGAGTTTTATTTCCAAATGAGCAGCAAATTGATCTGGGAAATCTGGAAACGTACTTCCCCAACCTTTGCTGAATCTGAGAGTTTCCCTTGGGTACTGGATGTTTGGTGCTGAGGGGGATTTCTGATGGCCATGGAGAACATGTCTGTAGCTACAGTTTCATTTTAGGAGAAGTGAGAGAGACTACAAGTCACTTGGATGGTCCTGAGGTGCTACATGAGCTTATTGGCCCCAATAATTTAACATTCAACATTAAATGAGGACTCACTGTATCTATATTTTGAACCAGGACCCATAGTTTAAAGATGCAGTGAGGGAGATAAGGAGAAATTTCTTCCCCAGAGAGTGGGGAGCCTGTGGAATTCTCTGCCACAGAGAGTGGGGAGCCTGTGGAATTCTCTGCCACAGAGAGTGGGGAGCCTGTGGAATTCTCTGCCACAGAGAGTGGTTGAGGCTGAAACATTGAATTTTTTTTTAGAAGGAGTTAAACATGGTTCTTAGGACTGAAGGGATCAACGGGTATCGGGGAGAAAGCAGGATTGGGGCTAAGTTAGGTGATTAGTTGTGATCATAGTGAATACTGGAGCTATTTGAATAGTGAAAAATATCTGCTATCTGTGTCAGAATGAAAGTCCGTACTGTAATTCCATGTATCTCAAACAAACTGTCTTAAGGACTTTAGATGTCAGCCATGGCTCAACTGGCAGTAACCTTCCCCTGCCAAAGTTTGAGTGTTTAACCGCCACTCCAGACATCTAGCTCTCAAACCAGGCTCAGGATTAGGGGAGCTGTATACTGTACTGTCAGTCACCTTTCCAATCAGCTGTGAAACTGGGACTCTGCTTGTACCCTCAGATGGAAACAATGTCGTGGCGCTAGTTGAAGAAGGATAGAAGAGTTTTCCTTACCAACACTTATCCCTCAAACAATGCATCTTATTACTGTTCATAACATCTTCTTATTCTGCTTTGCTTACACTACCACAAGGGCCTACTTTCCAAAAGTACCACATTCGCAATAAAATGCTTTGGTATAAAAAAAGCACTGTGTTAGTGCTGTTTCCTCTTTCATTGGGCCTGCTGCAGATGTTGAAATTCTCTTGTGCAATTGAAGTCCTACCTCCCAAAGTGAACAACCTCACTTTGCACTCCATCTGGCAGTTTTTTGCTCACTCACTTCACCTTGTCTCCTCATTGCAACTTTGCAACTCCCTATCTTTGTGCTGTCAGCAAATGTGGCTGAGGTACAATCTGTCCTTTCATCCAAGTCATTAATTATAGATCATAAATAGTTGAGATCCTAGCCTGAACTCGATTGCACTTCACTAATTACAATTTGCCAATTTGAAAATGACCCATTTATCCTGTTTCCTGTTAGTTACTAATTGGGTGACACTATTCTTGACTACCAGTGATGAAGGGGAAATCAGACAGTGCTGAAAAAAAACTGTCAATAGACTGAGGAAAATGAAGCTTGAAATATACAAGAAAGTAATAAAATGGTCTTGAGTGAGGTAGTTCTGAGAGAATGATGGGCTCAGTAAGTGTGGTTTAGAAAGTCCTTTATGAGTAACACTCTAAAACTCTATTTGATTGAAACAGATCATACTTACAAGTATTGTCAGTGAAAATGTGATGCTCAAAATCACCACTTTGTTGGAAATTATAGCTGGGAGCTGTCAGTCAAAGAAATTGGTAACTAGAATGACCAGGAACAACAGAGAGGTGGAGAAATGACTTTTTTTGCAAACCGGCATTGAGAAACGCTTGTGACAGTCTGACCCTGAAAGTGTAAGGTATTAGTGAGATGGAGAAGTATCAGAAAGGAAAGTTGATCAGTCGATTGGATTCAAGATTTTTAAAATTCCTTTTATCAGAAGAAGGAATGAGGAAATGTGTGCATTTGCAAAATGTAGGAAGTAAAAGGAACTGCTCAGAATGATGTGCAGACCCAGTAAGGGAGCATTAACAGCAACAGATGGATTGGAAGGTTGGAAAGGGTTAACAGAAACTGGAGAAGAGGGATTTAATCAAGGAACTTAGTTGAGCAGAGGGACAATAGGAAACAGTGAAAAGCAGCAGTATGTTTACCACAAATATCCATCTGCCTGATCTGATTCCTGGTCACTGCTTGCAATCTATTCCTCAGCACATGTTAATGTCACAAATGCCGCATATGATCACATGATGTTGAGACATGTGACCTATTACATAATGCAAAGCTGGTGTAAGAAGAAAACTGAAGAGAAGCTAGGACAGGGGCGAAGGTGTTCACACATCGAGCAGAGGATGGTACCCACCTCGGCAGTTTAAAGTGCCATGCTTACACTCTGATTTATAGCAGTGATTGGACAGTTTTGTTTTAAGCCACTGTTAATAATTCAATTATTTTAATGGAAATGACAAATGCAGTTGGCTTTGATGGACTTGGAATGAATTTCCAATTTTCATAAAATTGTCTGAGCTTCATAAATTGAGTACTTCAGCTGACGCCTCCTCGTGCCTCAGAGCACAATGCTTAAAGAATTCGGAATATTGGGCTGGGTGTTTAGTTCCAAAATTAGCATTTTTATAGTTTTTTTTAATAGTTTTAATTGATAAAGACTAAATTTAAAATTAATCTTCAAAATTGCTCAGTGTGAGTTGTAGATACTTTGACTCCAAGTTCATGCAGATTGAAGAGTATCTGAATCGTAGAATCCGACAGTGCAGATAGAGGTCATTCAGCACACTGAGTCTGCATCATCCCTCCTCCCCTATCCCTGTAACCCCACATCTGCTATGGTTACCCCAGCTAGCCGACACACTGGGGCAATTTCCCATGGCCAATCCATCTAACCTGTACATCTTTGGACTGGGGGAAGAAACTGGAGAACTCAGGGGGGCACCTACACAGACATGGGGAGAATTTGCAAACTCCACAGAGACATTCACCCAATGCTGGAATACAAACGTGAGTCCCTGGCGCTGTGAGACAGCAGTACTAACCACTGAGCCACCATGCCAGGCATTATGTAAAAGCCAGTCTGGTTTTGTCAAATTGAAAGTTTTGTGAGCCACGGTAGAAAGGTGATTTAGGCAAACTATTATAGCAGACTGTGCAGTTTGTGTTTGCACTCTGTGCACAGTGTATTCAGACAGCTCACAAAGGGTGGCCTAGCAATAAAGTTTCATGAGTTCTGGGAATAGATCGCCATAGTCTGTACTGCAGAGAAGGACTTTAGAGGCATTGTTCAGGATAGGTCAGTTATTCCCAAAATAAGCTCCAAGTACCATCAGCACCTTCCTTGCAATCTGTATCCATTGGGAGTTGGTAAATGATGGGGAATATTTTGGAGAATTTGAGGGGAATAGAACTTTCAGGTTTCTGTTTTCAGTTTGTCAGGTGGGGAACCCCGGTGCTAGGTTTGTTATTGTCATCGCTGCCAGGAAATGCATTTTGCATTATCGAACAAATGAGCTAGCACAGGCACTTTGACCCAATGGCGTCCTCCCTTTCACATTAAACATTTATGGGTCAGCAGATATGTTTTCATTCTGGTCAGAATGTGAGACTTTGCACACACAATAGCTACTACAGCTGCCTCCATAACGCTAACTGCATGTTTATTTAGCTGTTCAGCAATGCAGGCAGCACTGGCAAAGCTGGAATTTTATTGGCCATCCCCAATTGCCCGTGGAAGGTGTGGTGGGCTACCATCTTCATAGTAGCTCCAAGCGTATTGCACAAATTGGTTACCAGTCAACCATCACGTAAAGGCCAGGTTAGGCTCGGGCAGGTTATTTTCTTGCCTACATTAGTAAACCAGTTGGGTTTTTACAAGATCAGATAATTTCATGGTTATCAGATTTATTTATTGAGCTGAATTCAAATTCACAGCATTCCTTGGAAAGAATCCCATTCATTTATCAAGGTTATAAAACCAGACTTCTGGATTACTAATCCAGTCGTACAACAGCTGTGCTTCTTACACTGTGCTCTACATGATGTGAAGCACATGTGGTCACTGAGGGGCATAAAGTGTTTTTCAATACAAGTTCTTTAGTTCTAAAGATTTCATTAAAGGGATACATTAATGAATGCTGCTGAACTTGAGTGGAACCCTGTGTGTTTTTGAGTCACTTTCACAATTAAAGGGGATATTGTGATGGGATGTTTTAAACTTAGAAGCTTGCAATCACTGTATGAATCTTAAGTTGCTCAGTAATATAGTCCATGGGTCTTTAACTGATGAAGCTGAGCTTTACAAGTACAGCCTGTCAGTCGTCATCTTCAGAGATCGGTCACTGATGCTGCTTGAGTTATGTTGAGCGGACGCTGAAATTCCCCCTCGGAACAGATTCCATGCCCTTTGTAATGCTATCCTCCCCTCCATATCCTACCTGTCTGACTTTGGTCTCTGTACAAATTGATCCCCCCTAAATGAAGAAAGACATGTTTGTGACGTAAGATTACTCACAACATTGATCTCAAACATTTGTGAACGCATGAATAATTTAACTTTAGAATCCCTACAGTGTGGAAACAGGCCCTTCTGCCCAACAAGTCCATTCCGACCCTTTGAAGAGCAACCCAGTCTGCTACCCTATATTTACCCCTAACTAATAACCTATGGGCAATTTACCATGGCCAATTCACCTGACCTGTGCATCTTTGGAATGTGGGAACAAGTCCATACAGACACTGGAGAATGTGCAAACTCCACATAGACAGTCGGCCGAGGCTGGAATTGGACCTGGGTCTCTGACGCTGTGAGGTAGCAGTGCTAACCACTGAGCCACCATATCATCTGATTCAGCTTATCCTCTGAGAAACCTTTCATTGGCAGCAGGTTGGACTAGGAATGTTCAGGAGTCAGGCGTGTGATGTGTAACACGGCTCCCTTTCATATGCCAATTGATGGCTAAGGCTGTTGTTTTTCCCAGAATCTCTAATAGGTTGCTCTTTGAATCACAGACAGGAGTGTCACCAGGTTTGATTAGTAAGGTTTACTGTTGGGACTGTGTTAAAGTCGGAGATGCAGGTGCATGTTCTTTGAGTTTACACATTTCCTCATTGATACCAACTGTTTATTTTTTTCATGATATTTTTATGACTCTGGTGTTTTAATTAAGACAGTGTGACCCTTTTGATTTTGTTGCATATTCCAGGGCAAGGTCACAATTTTTGCTGGCATTTAAAGCTCACTATTTCCACACCAGAGTGCATTCCATGGGTTCTGCATCTGACCCTTACTGATACAACCTTCAAAGCCTATTGCAAATGAGATAGATGGTAAAGGAGGAGACACTGATGGAAAGTCACTTCTCCAAGGACAGCCGGTGGCACTTTCTCTGAAGAAATTAGCTTCAAGCTCGATGTAACCTGACTGAAAGCAGAAAACAGGAAAGTGACAGTGACACCCTGGTATCTTTTAGAGACAAAGCCAGAGTGGTGGTATCTGTAAGATTGTAGCAACAACCACCAGGGAAATCTCTACCCTGACGGGCCCAGGAATGAGTGGGAGAATAGCCAAAGTATTTTACCCAGGGTAGGGGAGTCTAAAACTAGAGGGCCTAGGCTTAAGGTGAGAAAGGAAAGATATAAAAGAGACCTAAGAGGCAACTTTTTCACACAGGGTGGTACGTGTATGGAATGAGCTGCCAGAGGAGGTGGTGGAGGCTGGTACAATTACAACATTTAAAAGGCATCTGGATGGGTCTATGAATAGAAAGGGTTTGGAGGGATATGAGCCAGGTGCTGGCAAATGGGGATAGACTCATTTAGGATATCTGGTTGGCATGGACACGTTGGACCGAAGGGTCTGTTTCTGTGCTGTCCATCTCTATGACTATGAATGCAGTTTGGATACAATTTAGTTTCAGTGTTACTGCAGTTGGTTCAGGGTTATGCTTGCCATACCTCACCGCTGTTCAGGAGTTATTTGGATGTGTGCACCATTTTCCCAATGTTTATCAGTTTGGATTGTGAATATTCTCACTGTAGGATCATGTGTAGTATCGACATTTCTGGTAAATAGGAAACTACCGGTGCGATTGTTGACATGTGGTGACCAATCCCCATTGCATCTGCCATCCCTTAAAACTATTTTTATTTTTGGGAACACTTTAAAAGATGGAAAAATTTAAAATGTTGTGTTTATCAATAATTCTTAGTTTGTCTAAAAGGTACATAATGAAAGGTGGAACCAAAAACAAAAGGGAATCTAAAGGCACAGCAAGGACAAAATTTTACATTTTTTTGTAACAAATCTTGTTTCATTGTGTCTCGTGTTGACACAGACTTTAGCAGAGCACGCATTCAAATTGTGACTTAGTGGAAAACTGTTCTATAGCGTTGGTGCATTAGTCAGAGGGGGGTGGGTTACTCTTCAGCGGGTCGGTGTGGACTTGATGGGCCAAAGGGCCTGTTTCCACACTGTAGGTAATCTAATCTAATCAATCTCTTTGTGCAGTTTATTATCAAGCCCTTGAGCATCCGAAACTACACATCTTAAACTGACTGTGAAAAATGGCTTCAATCTTCCCTACTTCAGAACAATGCTCTGTGTAAACAGGGCATCCTAAACCCAGTGTTGTTTACTAGCGTGGTCCTGAGGCGAGACTTTGGGATGGTGTGCTCCAAGGTAGCAATGGGCTGAATATTAACAGCTGCAAATAATGATTGAAATGATTACAGACATGGCCCATTGGACGATCTGAGGGCTGGTAGCTGGTTCAAAAAACCCTATGAAGACATTCCTGATGAAGAGCTTATGCTCAAAACGTCAACTCTCCTGCTCCTCGGATTCTGCCTGACCTGCTGCGCTTTTCCAGCGCCACATGTTTTGACTCTGATCTCCAGCATCTGCAGTCCTCACTTTCTCCAAAAGCCCTATGAACTCCCACCGCACTGAAACCTTCCAATCCCTATCCCTCCCCACCACTAGATAGTAGGTGAATCTTCTATCACCCTCCCCTTTCCCTCACCCTCTCCTGTCTCCGAGCTCTCTCAACGACAGAGGCAATGGAATGGGTCACACTGGGAAAAGCTTGGGAAGCACTGGAGATTCCAGTGTACCTCTGACCCTTTGTACCATATTGAGGTGAGGTGGTGGTGTGGTGTTAATATCAATGAGCTAATAATTCTTAACCCCAGTCTAATGTTCTGGGGGCTGCTTCAAATCCCACCGTGGTGGATGGTGAAATTTAAGTTCAATTTAAAAATAAATCTGAAATAAAATGTGAGTCGAATGGGGACCGTGTAACCACTATTGGTTAAAAAGAAAACCTCAGCTCCTTCACTAAGGAAATTTACCTGGTCTGACCTACAAGTGACTCCAGAACTCAGCAATGTAGTTGGCTCTTAATTACTCTCGGGGCAATTAAGGATAGGCCACAAATGCTGGTTTTAATTCCCTTCTGTCCTCAGTATACGAAGAAAGACTGGTCCTGCTGGAAAGGTCTGAGATATAAAAGTTGAAATTAAAAAAACGTGAAAAAATTTGCAGTGACGGCGGCATCTCTCACACAATATGTCAAATGCATTAAAAACAGAAAATCAAACTTGTGCTGAACTGCCGTACCTGGGATCTGTTTTCCCCTCTTGGGTGGATTGTTCAAATTATGAAAGCTTTCAGGCTGCTGTGCACATAGCTAGAACAGACACCACATTAAAAGGAAGTGTTGTAGCAGTGTATGATGGTAAACCTGCTTTCTGCAATTGTTACAATCGTATTTAATGCTTGTTGGAGTCAGGCTGGAGTGACCATCCTGATCGAGCTGAATAGATACACTCTGCTGCTGGTTACTATCATCTTGCTGGGGCATCAGCAATGAAAAGCAGACCACTCCCACTCCCATCCCCACTCCCATCCCCACTCCCACTCCCACTCCCACTCCCACTCCCACTCCCACTCCCATTCCCATTCCCACTCCCATTCCCTCTCCCATCCCCACTCTCACTCCCACTCCCACTCCCACTCCCACTCCCATTCCCACTCCCACTCCCATTCCCATTCCCACTCCCATTCCCTCTCCCATCCCCACTCTCACTCCCACTCCCACTCTCACTCCCACTCCCACTCTCACTCCCACTCCCACTCCCACTCGCACTCCCACTCCCACTCCCATTCCCTCTCCCATCCCCACTCTCACTCCCACTCCCACTCCCACTCCCACTCCCACTCTCACTCCCACTCCCACTCTCACTCCCACTCCCACTCCCACTCCCACTCTCACTCCCATTCCCACTCCCACTCCCACTCCCACTCCCATTCCCACTCCCATTCCCACTCCCACTCCCATTCCCACTCCCACTCCCATTCCCACTACCATTCCCACTCCCGTTCCCATTCCCACTCCCACTCCCATTCCCACTCCCACTCCCACTCCCATTCCCTCTCCCACTCTTCTCCCATTCCCACTCCCACTCCCATTCCCTCTCCCACTCTTCTCCCATTCCCACTCCCACTCCCATTCCCACTCCCACTCCCATTCCCACTCCCATTCCCACTCCCACTCCCACTCCCACTCCCATTCCCTCTCCCACTCTTCTCCCATTCCCACTCCCACTCCCACTCCCACTCCCATTCCCTCTCCCACTCCCACTCCCATTCCCTCTCCCACTCTTCTCCCATTCCCACTCCCATTCCCACTCCCACTCCCATTCCCACTCCCATTCCCACTCCCACTCCCTCTCCCACTCCCATTCCCTCTCCCACTCCCATTCCCACTCCCACTCCCTCTCCCATTCCCTCTCCCACTCCCATTCCCACTCCCATTCCCACTCCCACTCCCTCTCCCATTCCCTCTCCCACTCCCATTCCCTCTCCCACTCCCACTCCCTCTCCCATTCCCACTCCCATTCCCATTCCCACTCCCATTCCCACTCCCACTCCCATTCCGACTCCCATTCCCACTCCCACTCCCACTCCCACTCCCATTCCCTCTCCCACTCTTCTCCCATTCCCACTCCCTCTCCCATTCCCACTCCCATTCCCATTCCCACTCCCATTCCCACTCCCACTCCCACTCCCACTCCCATTCCCTCTCCCACTCTTCTCCCATTCCCACTCCCATTCCCACTCCCATTCCCTCTCCCACTCCCACTCCACTCCCACTCCCATTCCCACTCCCATTCCCACTCCCACTCCCACTCCCACTCCCACTCCCATTCCCTCTCCCACTCCCACTCCCATTCCCACTCCCATTCCCTCTCCCACTCTTCTCCCATTCCCACTCCCATTCCCACTCCCATTCACACTCCCACTCCCATTCCCACTCCCACTCCCTCTCCCATTCCCTCTCCCACTCCCATTCCCTCTCCCACTCCCATTCCCACTCCCATTCCCACTCCCATTCCCACTCCCATTCACACTCCCACTCCCATTCCCACTCCCACTCCCTCTCCCATTCCCTCTCCCACTCCCATTCCCTCTCCCACTCCCATTCCCTCTCCCACTCCCACTCCCATTCCCACTCCCACTCTTCTCCCATTCCCACTCCCACTCCCATTCCCACTCCCATTCCCACTCCCACTCCCATTCCCACTCCCATTCCCACTCCCACTCCCATTCCCTCTCCCACTCCCACTCCCACTCCCACTCTTCTCCCATTCCCACTCCCACTCCCATTCCCACTCCCACTCCCACTCCCACTCCCACTCCCACTCCCATTCCCTCTCCCACTCTTCTCCCATTCCCACTCCCACTCCCATTCCCACTCCCACTCCCACTCCCACTCCCACTCCCATTCCCTCTCCCACTCCCACTCCCATTCCCTCTCCCACTCTTCTCCCATTCCCACTCCCATTCCCACTCCCACTCCCTCTCCCATTCCCTCTCCCACTCCCATTCCCTCTCCCACTCCCATTCCCACTCCCATTCCCACTCCCACTCCCTCTCCCATTCCCACTCCCATTCCCATTCCCACTCCCATTCCCACTCCCATTCCCACTCCCACTCCCACTCCCTCTCCCATTCCCACTCCCATTCCCATTCCCACTCCCATTCCCACTCCCACTCCCATTCCCACTCCCATTCCCACTCCCACTCCCACTCCCACTCCCATTCCCTCTCCCACTCTTCTCCCATTCCCACTCCCTCTCCCATTCCCACTCCCATTCCCATTCCCACTCCCACTCCCACTCCCATTCCCTCTCCCACTCTTCTCCCATTCCCACTCCCACTCCCATTCCCACTCCCACTCCCACTCCCATTCCCTCTCCCACTCTTCTCCCATTCCCACTCCCACTCCCATTCCCACTCCCATTTCCTCTCCCACTCCCACTCCCATTCCCTCTCCCACTCTTCTCCCATTCCCACTCCCATTCCCACTCCCACTCCCATTCCCACTCCCACTCCCTCTCCCATTCCCTCTCCCACTCCCATTCCCACTCCCATTCCCACTCCCACTCCCTCTCCCATTCCCTCTCCCACTCCCATTCCCACTCCCATTCCCACTCCCACTCCCTCTCCCATTCCCTCTCCCACTCCCATTCCCTCTCCCACTCCCACTCCCATTCCCTCTCCCACTCTTCTCCCATTCCCACTCCCATTCCCACTCCCACTCCCATTCCCACTCCCATTCCCACTCCCATTCCCACTCCCATTCCCTCTCCCACTCCCATTCCCTCTCCCACTCCCACTCCCACTCCCACTCTTCTCCCATTCCCACTCCCATTCCCACTCCCACTCCCACTCCCATTCCCTCTCCCACTCCCACTCCCATTCCCTCTCCCACTCTTCTCCCATTCCCACTCCCATTCCCACTCCCACTCCCATTCCCACTCCCACTCCCACTCCCATTCCCACTCCCATTCCCACTCCCACTCCCACTCTTCTCCCATTCCCTCTCCCATTCCCACTCCCACTCCCACTCCCACTCCCATTCCCACTCCCACTCCCATTCCCATTCCCTCTCCCATTCCCTCTCCCATTCCCTCTCCCATTCCCATTCCCTCTCCCACTCTTCTCCCATTCCCACTCCCACTCCCACTCCCATTCCCACTCCCATTCCCACTCCCACTCCCATTCCCATTCCCTCTCCCATTCCCTCTCCCACTCCCACTCCCATTCCCTCTCCCACTCTTCTCCCATTCCCACTCCCACTCCCATTCCCACTCCCATTCCCACTCCCACTCCCATTCCCACTCCCACTCCCACTCCCACTCCCACTCTTCTCCCATTCCCATTCCCACTCCCATTCCCACTCCCCCTCCCATTCCCACTCCCATTCCCACTCCCACTCCCACTCCTACTCCCACTCCCATTCCCACTCCCATTCCCGTTCCCATTCCCACTCCCATTCCCACTCCCACTCCCATTCCCACTCCCACTCCCACTCCTACTCCCACTCCCATTCCCACTCCCATTCCCACTCCCACTCCCACTCCCATTCCCACTCCCATTCTTGAATGATGTGCTGAGATCGTTGTGAATTCACTGGCTGCACTGCAACTGCCCTCAGTTCACTCCATGCACCCCCCGAGTTGCGAAGGAATGTAGCTCAGCCGATGCTTCGGAGAGCCAAAAGTAGATCCGTGATGGCACAAAGAAAGAGAACCGAAAACAGAACATGGCATGGCAACCATCACCGTACCAAAGTGGAAACCCGAGGGGCAACTGTGCGCTATCAGATGCCAGGCCAGGGGCCACAGTGGGATGGTGGGGGAATTTAGTCACCTGACGTATTGTCCATTTAATTATTGAATTTGTGAAAAGATACATTTATTCTTCTTTCGAAATGGAATCAGCATCCAGCAGAACAGAAAGCAAGGAGAGGTAGATTGGTTAGTGACCCAAAACATTTCCCAGACACTTCACTTGTTATGGCGTAGATTTGCACAAAGCAATTACGAGTCTCCAGACCTTTAATAACGGTGTGGAGGATTCAAATGTGGAAACTCCATCTCCATCTCCCACAGGTTCATTTTCACTGTAAGGGGGAAACCGAAAAGTGCATTAAGGGAAACCAGAATTTGGCCGGTCCGTTTGAATTCGGAGATGGCTTTGTTTTTCACCAGGGCCATAGCTGGGAATGCTGGAGTCACAATTTTCCTTTTAGACTAGATGTAAATGCCAATGTAGGGCAGACAGAATTGTCAAGCTGTGAAGTTAATTAGATTCCCAGCACTTTAATGATTTTTTATATAAACTGACTGCTTGTGTCAATGGGAGTTGAATAAACTTTTGTTATATCATTACAACAGCTTTATTTTACATCTCCCCAAGTGCTATCATTGTGAATACCTCGCTGCTTACATTGTAATAGAGGATCCTACAGTCACTAACAACTCTGAGGTTATTAAAGGATTAACTGTCTTTGATGTAAGGTAATGAATAAAAGTTGTTTTTTTAAGGGATGAAGTACTTGAAATGTACAAGTTTTGAATAGGTTTCTATGATTTTGTTGAGATGATGAATGCTGTGATATGTTTAGACCTCTATTATTTCACCTCAGCCTTATTCCTGAACACTGCCTCTGGTGGATACTGGGTGAGTTAGAATGGAAGGTGTCCCTGAGACACACGGGTACAGGTTAACTCACTGACTTTTCCCAACGAGATCAAGGATATTTCAGGATTTTCTCCAACCCTGTGTTCCTGGACTTCTTAAAAAAAAGCATAAGACTTAGTTACTGTTCTAATCACCTCGAGACTACCAAGGCAAAACTACTCTTTTTTTGCTGGAATGCTTTTTTTTTCTAGACTGAGCCTATTTCTAGTAATTATCCTCTTTTTCTGTTGGACTCAAATCAGAAGCAGCAATCCTGCCCGGCAGGTTATCTACTCATTCAGGTTAAACCACGTGATTTACTGTAATTGGCATTTTGACCAATTGCTTACCAAAGGTTTCTGACCTTCAAAAAATGTTTCCCTCACAACCCAAAACCAAAATCTCATTTACCTCTACTTTAGAAACCAAGTTCATAAATATTAATATGCTGTAAACCTTCATCGTCAGAGACCTGCCCAACCCATTTAAGGCTGACACAGGCTTTGGATAATCCAATGCAATTTAGCAAGAGCTTGCATCCTGATACCTGGCCAATATTTATCCTTCAATCTGTAAAACAGAATCTCTGCTCATTCCCATACTTACCCTGCTCTAATTCGCTGTCATGTTTCATACATTACAGCTCCTGTTTGCTATCACTCCTAGATGGATTGAGAATGAGGGGGCACAAATTTAAAGTAAATTTGCAAAAGCAGCTGCTGCAAGAAAAATGTTTCTCACAGAGTGGCGAGTGTCAGGCTGTCTGTTTGGGAGTATGGTGAAGGCAGATGCAATTAAGATGTTGAGAGGAAATTGTTTCTATTCAAACAATGTACTGGATCATGGGGAAAGGCAGGAGAATGGCACTAAATCATAATACTCATGGAGAATCATGGGAAATAATGGGCTGAATGGCTTTCTTCTGCACTATCATAACTCCTTCGTCCTGTGGTACATTTTAAACATAATTTGAAGAATATAAAGAATACTGAAGGGGTGAAAGAAGCAAGAAAAATACAAGCTTTCCATTTTTCAGCATTTGTGGCATCGGTTACCTTTCCGACCCTCTTCCCCATGTGACAAGGATATCCTTTCTGCATAAAGCCTGTTTAGATGGCTTCTGTCTGACTCGCAAAAGGATGAAAGGAGACTGCTGTACATTTGTTCACTTCATGTCCCAAAATAATCCTGATCAGCACAAGAATAGCCTGCGAGACCCCGCGTCTTTATACCAGGTGCTAAGCGATCATGTGTGATCATTATTTGCAGCCCATTCAATTAAAATGATGAGAGTTTGCTTTTGTTTGGCCAGACCCACCGTTATAGAGCTTGTACATGAAGAAAGTTGAATATGAACAGGCTGAGTTTTTAAAAGTTTCTCAAACTGATGATTGTTAGATCCAGTCAATCAACCGTTGTTCCTTACGTCAACATGTGACTTTCAAATTTGATTTGGTTTATTATTGTCACGCGTACCTAGGGACAGTGAAAAGTTTTGTTACGTGTACAGTACAGACAGATCACACACCCACACCCCCACCCCCCATACAAAGATTATAGGGTGATTGAACAGTGCGAGGAACTGCAAAGAAGGAACACAAAAAGCAAGGTTAACATTAGATTTAAAATTTGAGAGGTCCATTCAGAAGTCTAACAAGAGCAGGGAAGGAGCTGTTCTTGAATCTGTTAGTCCATGTGTTTAAGCTTTTGTATCTTCTGCCTAATGGAGGGAAGGTTGTCTCTTGTGATGGTCCAGGCTATGTTCACAGCTCTAGTTTCTTACAGTCCTGGGCAGAGACGTTTGGACAGTGCTATAGCCAAAAGGTTGAGGCAAAAGATTTCCACATTGGAATGATTTGTGGAAATCCTAGTAACAGACAGTTCTTTTATATCTGCTTGATGCCGGTAGGTTAATGTCTGCAGAGAGTATTTTGAGCCATTGTAAAGGTGATGAAGTACTTGTCAACTCAATTAGATTAAAGTTGATTTTTTTAGTTTGTAAACTCTGTGTGCAGCATTGAGACTGGTTGGGAAATGAGCCGATGACAGCATTGGATTGAGACGGTGAGAATCTTTCTGCTGCCCTTTCTTTCGGCGTTCTGCTGCTGACTTGTTTCCTCTTCTGTCTATGACATGGTGCTGTTGGGGAAAAGGGATGATGCAGACTGACCTCACTGTTCCAGCTTTCAATTGGCTACAGCTAGCAACTCGAAAACTCAGGCATGTATCTCGCTAATCTGAAAACGTGGAGCTCTGTTCACATCGGGAATGCTTCAAGAAAGACATGCTTCGTAGCTTTGTGGCACGTTTGTCTTCAGCATGTTTCTATCTTCCATAATATATTGTTTATTTCACATTACATCTTAGTTAACACTAATTTAACATAACATTGTGAAGTTATTCTCAACTGTATTGAAGTTGTTCTGAGCAGTTTTTTTTAATATCTCACTTATAAATGAATGCCCCATTTATTCCCAAGGACTCTCGTGATGCAAGGTACAAATGTATATTTCACAGCAGATCCTGACAATTGAGGAGCTGTGCAGAGCTGACAAACACAGAAACAGCACAGTACTCTAAAAGCTCTGTGTTAAAGAGCTGGGACCAAACAGGATGCTCAAAACTGCCTCTTCAATTGGAAACCTGATCAGCTGGTTTGTTCCAAACACCGCAGTCTGAGCAGACCCCTGACTTACTGTAACTCAAGCAGGATTTTGACAGAATAGATTAAAAAAAGACCCACAAAGTTACACTTTAAATCTCATTGTTCCTCAATTGGTTCATGTTGCTAAGTTCTCATGATTGTGATACCCAGTTGGAAAACTTAAGTGCACAGGGCAAAACAACCCCTCTATAGTTTAAAAGTGTAGAAGAGATGGTGATACTGCTGAGGATGAACAGATGCCAAGCTTTATCTACAGAATAGGACCGGGCTGGAACGGAAGGAGACGTTTATAGTTTGAGGTCCTGGTTAGATTAGGAGGCATTACTGCAATGAGTCCAATACTGTGAAGAGGAAGAAGGCTGTGAGGTTCATGTTTTGATCTTGAATCATTAATGATTGTGATATTGAGTGAGGTCATAGAGATGAACTGAGAGATTGCAGAGTTGACTTTCACCTAAAATTGCTTGTGTGTCTTTATTTGAAATTGAGAGCGGTAAAGTAGGGTTCCAGATAAATGAGCAGTTTTCAGAAGCCATAAATGTGGTCTTTACAGAGAATTATGAATTGCCATAAGGTAAATTATAAAAGGAGCCAGTTTTTTGGAGAGACCTTTATCAATGAGTTTAGGGAGTCCATTTGAAAGAGCGAGAGCAAAACAGAGAGCATGCAAGACAGGAAAGGAGAGTGTGTTTGGAAACTGAAGAATGGAGGAAGAGTCATACCAGATTTGAATCATTTAACTCTGTTTCTCTCTCCACAGGTGCTGCCAGACCTGCTGAGTTTCTCCAGCATTCTGTGATTGTTAGAAATTGCCGGTTGGATGTTTAAGAGACACTAAGAAAAGCTCTTGTTGGATAGCAGTGGGATTGGAAGGGACATTGCAGAGTAAAAGCAAATGATGGTTCTATGTGCTCACACTAAAATGGAAAGGAGTCCAGCTAAGACTATTCCAGATGTATCAGTTTTGTTTTGAGTGTAAAGCATTACCATCACTGAATCCCCCATTAGCTTCATCCGAGGGTTACCATTGGTCAGAAATAGTAAACACAGTGGTTAGAGCAACAGGTCAGAGGTTGGGAATCCTGCAGCAATAACTCACCTCCTGACCCCACCCCCTCCCCCCTGCCAAAGCCTGTCCATCATCCGCAAGACATAGGTCAGGAGCCTGATGGAGTACTCCCCACTTGCCTGGGTGAGTGCAGTGCAGCTCCAACAACACTCTAGAAGTCAGCACCATCCAGGATAAAGTAGCTCACTTTGATTGGCACTACATCTACTAACATCCACTCCCTCCACCATGGACATTCAGTAGTAACAGTGTCTACCAGCTACAAGATACACTGCAGAAATTCACCAAATATCCTCAGACAGCACCTTCCAAACCCGCAACCACTTCTATCTAGAAAGACAAGGGCAGAGGATATATGGGTACATCGCTCCCTGCTGGTTCCTCTTCAAACCACTCATCATCCTGACCTCAAGCCTACCGCTGGACAGATAGTTAGTGATGCCAACAGCGTGGGTCCAATTCCTGCACTGGCTGAGATTACCATGTAACACTGAGTGTCTGAAACACCACCTCACCTGAGGCATAGTGATCCTCCGACAACTGGTGTTGAGTTTAACCTGTCTCCCCAAATTAAAGAGAAGACAATTGAAATTAACCCATGCACCAGGAGTCAATCGCCATAACATGGTCATTCCTGTGTAAGAATGTGCTCTGGTGCAGGATCAGGATCGCGTGATCGGGTCAGTTTTGTTGGAGTTCCCAGCTGTTGAAATGATGACTGTTGTCAGACCAGTGCAGGTGGGTTGTGATATTTCCATTATAGAAGTTCTGATTTGAAAATCTTAAAACTGGAACCTTTAGGAACAATGGCATTGTCAAGGAAAATCGAGAAAGTGCATTAATTTCATATTCTGTAATTGTAGTTAGATTTTTAAAATAGATTTTATGTGCTGTAACCCTGAAATAGCCAGAGAATACAGTGGGCACAAGCAAGTTAGGCTTTTGTCCTTTTGAACTGTGTTCCATCTTATGCTGTGGGACTGTACTGAGTCCAGTGAACTCTGAGGACAACTTCATCATATAGAATCCCTATAGTGTGGAAGTGGGCCATTTGACCCATCAAATAAATACCAAACCTCCAAAGAGTGTATCCCACCCAGAACCACCTCCCTACCCTATCCCTTTAACCCTGCATTTAGCATGGCAAATCCACTCTAATTTGCACATCTTCGGACTGTGGGAGGAAAGCCGTGCAGACACGGGAAGACTGTGCAAATGCCATCCAGACAGTCTCCCGAGGCTGGGATCGAACCTGGGTCCCTGGCACTTGAGGTAAAGGTGAGCCACTGTGCTGTTCCTTTAACCTAACTTTCTTAGGTTAAAGAATTATGTCCTTCCCACCTCAGAAGCCAATACATTGTGCAGTGTCCTAAACATTTGAATGATTTGAAAAACGCACCTAACCCAGAAATGGACAGGTGAACAAATCAGCATTTCTTTCCAGCTTTAGAATTTTCAGAGATAAACTGCAATGGTTCTTGGCACAGAAAGTGTTTCTGCAGCAGCTGGAGGAAGGTGAGCTGCTTTTCCTTGAACTAGTGACCAAATAAAAATGGAAACACTGAAATACTTGGTAACACTGGCAGCAACGTGGAAGAAACACAGAGTTAATGCTTCATTTAGATGGCAATCCTTTGGAATCACAAAGTCAAAAATCACACAACACCAGGTTATAGTCCAACAGGTTTAATTCGAAGCACACTAGCTTTCAGAGCGCTGCTCCTTCATCAGGTGGTTGTGCGCTCCGAAAGCTAGTATTTCCAATTAAACCTGTTGGACTATAACTTGGTGTTGTGTGCTTTTTAACTGTGTACACCCCAGTCCAACACCAGCATCTTCAAATTATGATTTTGGAATCATATTGTTCTAACACTGTTTTCCAATCTAAAAGGTAGGGGTAATTAGGAGTAAGGAAAGATATCAATTAAATATATATCTTCTCACCTAATATGTAGAGAGAGCAAGTTACAAGACAGCCATTGTGATTATCACTTTGAAAGGGTTTGGGGATTTGAGGGACGTATTTCTGGAAGGGGAAGCAACTGAGGGTGTGGTACTGGGTTCCATCTCTGAAAAAGAGAGCGAGAAAGAGACTGTGTTTTAGGCTGGGTAGTCTTTTGCAGTGCCCTGTTTATTCAACAGCACAGTTTGAGATTGATTCAAGTCCACATTCTAAGAGAAATGTGAGAAACATATGGAATTTGTGACCTGCAGCATTATGAAGGGAGAATTGCAGGCCGAGACTGCTTTTCATTGGTGGAAAATGGGTCGTGATTTAGGTCTTTAAAATGCTGGGCATGGATATGAGCAGACTGTTCAATTTAAACTGAATAGCTGAATGAAAGGCAAGTATGAATATGGTCAGTGCCCACAAACTGGAGATTAGAAGCTGTGTGTATTCCCAGAGTAAGATCATTTGTGCAGACATTCTTTGTTGCGTTGTGATAAACCATGCAGGAAAAGTGAGACGTGTTGGAGAGAAGGGTTTTTACATATGAAAGAAAAGAAACTGTGGCTTGAGAGTGGGCATTCCAGACTGTGGCACAATAATGGCAGAAGGTACAGGAACTGAAGGGAGAGCAGAGGCAATGGCTGCAAATCTTACTTTTAACGCCTTAATTAGTAATCTGTTTTGATTTAACATTGCCTTTAGATTTTATACCAGTTGTCTCTAATTTTTAAAAAAAAAGCATTTTTTAACACCCTTATCAACACCTTCCAGTCTTAAAAGCTTGTTGACTCTAAGGCCAGCACAGTGGCTCAGTGGTCAGCACTGCTGCCTCACAGCCTTGGTGACTGTCTGTGTGGAGTTTCCTCCCACAGTCCAAAGATGTGCAGGTTAAGTGGATTGACAATTCTAAATACAAAGGTAAAAACAATGACTGCAGATGCTGGAAACCAGATTCTGGATCAGTGGTGCTGGAAGAGCACAGCAGTTCAGGCAGCATCCGAGGAGCACCTCGTTGGATGCTGTCTGAACTGCTGTGCTCTTCCAGCACCACTGATCCAGAATTCTAAATACAGAGGTAGTGGGGGTGGATCTGAATTGGGATGCTCTTCAGAGGACTAGATGGACTGAATGGCCCACTTTTCTGCACTGCCGGGATTCAATGAAGTCCCTCAATCTTTCAGCTTTGCTGCTTTTGAATTTCTAGCAAACAATATTTCTGACCTCTCCTGACTCTTCCTCCCAAATCAATCCCCAAGATTTCTCCTGATCAGGTTCCACTGCCATCTATTTTCCAACAGATAAACCTCTGTTTCATCTTGTAGTTGCTGCTTGTCCTTTTAACTGTTAATTCCTTTTCTGTCTATTGTAGTGTAATGTCACATGTCTGTACAAAATAATGCTCCCACAATTAGCCCTTTTGGACAAACTCAAAACATCCAGTAACCACTGCCCTGTTTATATTCTGACCTTTATTTATCTTCCCATTCTCTGCCCATGTTGCCATTTCCCAGTAATACCACAGTGTCTTATCAAATCAACAATTACCACTGGGTGTTGCTGGCTTGGGCCCACTTTTATTGCCCATCCCTAATTGCCCTTGAACAGTTGCTGGCAAGCTGTTGTCTTGAACTGCTGCTTTTGTCATGTTGTAGTTACACCAACTGTGCTGTTAAGGAGGGAACTCCAAGATTTTGACCCAGCAACAGTGAAGTCAACATAGTTTCAGGTCAGGATGGTGAGTGGTTTGGAGGGGAACCACTTCAAGGGATAGTGTTCCCATGTTTCTGCTGCCCTTGTCCTTCTGGGTGGAGAGGTCGAGGGGTTGATAGATGCTAAGGAGCTTTGAGTTGCACCAGTGCACATAGTGCTGTGTTGGGGCTGAAGGGGCTGAATATTAAAGGTGAGGTGACAGTCCAGTGGGCTGCTTTGTCCTGGATGGTGTCAAGCTCCTTGCTTGTTGTTGGAGCTGCCCCCATCTAATATTCCATCACACTCCTGACTTGTGCTTTGTGAGTGGTGGACAGGTTTTGGGGAGTCAGAGGTAACTGTGGAGAGGGAAGAGGGAGCAGGAAGTCAATAGCAAAGGCAGGGGCGAAAAATATAGGACTTTGGACCAGGTCTACACCAATCGGCCCTTCGGGCCTGTACTGTCATTCAGTAGGATGGCTGATCTGCTTGTAATTTCATCTCTAGTGACCTCTGCTCCCATAACACCTGAATTCCTCATCTATCAAAAATCTATCTATCTCAGTCTTTAGTAAACCTAATGACCTAGCGTGCACTGGGGAAGAAAATTCTATAGTCCGTAACCCCATTGATAGGGGAATACCTTTTATCCCCTTATCTCCACATTAAAATGAGACCTCTTTATGCTGAAACTGCCCCTTGTTCCAGTTCTTCGACAATGAAACTTCCTCCCAGAATCACCCTGCCATCTCTGTTCAAGACCTTCTATGTTTAAAAAAAGATTGTTTTTGTGTTCTCTAAACTCCAATGGCTGTAGTCTCAACCGGTTCAACTTTTCTTCAAGATAAACCCTTATCTGGGTCAAGGAATGAACTGAGTGAGCCCTATCTGAAATGTACTCAAAACTGTCTACAATTCTGCAGTTCTACTCTCACCAAGGCTTACAGTAACATTTCCCTCCTTTTATATTCCATTCCGCTTGAAATAAATTCCAAAATTCCATTTGTCTGTCTAATCACTTGCTGTATCTAAAACCTGACTGGAAACGAGACACCCCGATCTCTCTCTACCTCACTCGCTTTCAAGTTAAATAATAATTTTTTTGCTCTTCCTGCCACAGTGAACAAGTTCACATTTTTGTGCAAGGTATCCCTCATATACTCCAGTGGTACCAATCCCCTGCTCAATGTCTAATCCCCTAATTAATCAGTAAGTGTCCTTCAGACACACAGACACACACACACACACACAGACACAGACACAGAATCACGGACACAAAACACACACACACACACACACACACACAGATACATTCACACTTATAGACACAAGTTCCGACACACACATACTCATAAGCACACGTTCCAATGCACGCACGCACACCGATGCACACATGCACACATAGGCACATGTTCCAACGCACTGACACATGGTCATGAGCTGGCCACACTGTTTCAGCTGCTGTGTTTACCCAAGTGGTGTGTCTTCCAGCTGTGTGTAAATCAGCAGGACTGGGAGTGAGCCCATTTTGTGATCATTAATTGGCCCCTGAAAGGCCTTAATTTATGGCAGGGCAGGAAGAATGACTGAGAACATAACAGGGTGATGGCGGTGATTAGTGCGTCACCATCCACCCCCTACTCAAATACCCTTCCTATCTCTAACTCACCAAAACCAACAGAGAGGATTTTGGTCAGTGTCAGCAAATGAGCAGATTGCATGAAGTAGTAGTTTCATTGTTTAAGACCAGCTAGCAACAGGACCAACCAGTCTTAAAGAAAATTGTTCTCCTCTGTTAGCACTGCTGCTTCACGACACCAGGGACCCGAGTTCGAACCCACCCTCATGTGACTGTCTGTGTGGAATTTGCACATTTGCCCAAGTCTGTGTGGGTTCCCCCTGAGTGCTCCAGTTTCAAAGATGTGCAAGTTAGGTGGTTTAGCCATGCTAAATTACTACATAGTGTCCAAGGATGTGCAGGCTAGGAGGGATAACCGTGGGAAATTCTGGGTTACAGGGATAGAGTAAGGAGGTGGTTCTGGGTGGGATGCTCTTCAGACAGCAGGTGTAGACTTAAAGGGCCG
This sequence comes from Hemiscyllium ocellatum, assembly GCF_020745735.1. Taxonomy (NCBI): domain Eukaryota; kingdom Metazoa; phylum Chordata; class Chondrichthyes; order Orectolobiformes; family Hemiscylliidae; genus Hemiscyllium; species Hemiscyllium ocellatum. Next base: position 53,771,424 of record NC_083429.1, read on the forward strand.
AGTGGCCTGCTTCCACACTGTCGGGATTCTCTAATTCTGTGATTTGTTATTTGTATACAAATGAATCCATCAGTTGATCTTGGTTCAGTCCTCAGCCTTGCTAAGGTGCAATGTAAATTCTGCTTAGTTGGAGTCACTTTGTGATATCATTCTCTAGTGTGTGAATGGTAAGTAGAACATTTGTTGAAAAAGCTGTAATAATCCTTCACGGTCCAGCTCCCCTTGACTTGAAGTAAATAACAAGCTGTCTCACCTTATCAGCGGTGCTGTGTAAGTATTGGATACTTGCCTTTTTCCATTTTGCAGTAATGCACACACACAATTACACTCTGATATTTCCCAGATAATTTAATAATCAGCATAGGGACTGCCTGCCGTCTGTCAGATGCTGATCGAGGAAGCAGCAATTCTGGCAGGAGATAAGTTACCAATTTATAATTTATTTTGTTTACAATCCTTATCTGGATTATGCAACAGCTTCCTGTATACAGTGCTTAATAAACCTCCCAATAATTCCAATGCATTATTAAATAGTATTTTTACAGCGAGGTGTGGACTCTTGTGTGTGGAGGAGAACAACTCAACATCATGCAATTTTTATGCTGCTGCTAATTTGTTTCAGGTTCCAGGAGATTAATGTTCATGAGGAATTTTTGTAACACTTAACGTAACAACAGTTTTGTAGATCTATGAAAAGGCAGCTCTGTAAGCCTGCCACTTAGAGAAAGGAGCTACATTTAGCAGTGTGAGTGGTAGGACTGCGAGCTCCCAGAGTCTGATCTAACACATTGGCAATTTAAAAGATGTCTCTGCTCACCATCAAAGTATCCATCTCAATGATGCATTAGCACCACATTTCCCCCTTTTCCCTTTGCAGTGTAAGAAAGAGAAGTTATTCAGTATGGTGATAAGTTCAAATTCCTCTAGACTCACATTAAAAGTCAAGGAGACAGGCGAAGAAGTGTTGTGAAATAAGTTAGCAGGAAAGGACAATGCAGCTGACAGAGCAAATGGGATCAGTTAATGGATTTCTTAAAAGGAGGCAAGGGATTTAGGTGAAACTGTGGCATTATGATGGCTTTCTATTCTCCTCAACCTGCCCCCCCCCACTACCTTCCCCCTGCATTTATGTCCTTGTCCTTCTGTACGCATTTGCACCACAATTAGATGTTATTTCCCTCCTCTGGCAGGAGCCCATTGTGTGTGTGAGCCCGAGATAGTCTGCCTCTGTGAAACTTTCTTGAATCATTATTCAAACAGCCCTCTCATGATTAAGTCATCTTTAGTGAAAAAGATGGGGACTATATTACACATTTTGCGGGAAATTGAAGCTGGTAGCCACTGCTGTTCATGTATTACAAAGCATCTTCCATAATTCACATCTTAATTGGCCGAAAGGGAATCAAATTATTTGGAAATCTGTGACCAAATAGATCCTCCCAAAACTCTTGTTAATTCTGCATTATCAGTACTCATTCTCCTCCCATGAAGGTTTACAGCTCTGTCCACAGGAAACTGGCAAACCGTTTCAAGTAGATTCTTAAGGAATAAAAAAGTAGTTTAGAAAACAGTGGTGCTGGACCTTCAGGATCTTTGAAACAGCACGAAACAGCATGAGAGCAAACCCAGCCAGTGCTGGTTTCCTGGATCTCTGTGTTAGATAGAGAGTGGTAGAAGATATGCTTAAGACGAATGCATAAGCTTTGCAGCTGGTGTTCAGACAGAGAAGATAATACATATGATAACACAGACGATCATGGGACTGGTATCAGTGTCGGAGAGCCTCTGAAATATGCAGAAAGGATCTTTTGGAAATAATTCTGCAGCTTATGATTGTTAGATTGAATCTCTGTTTCTGGCGTCAACTAACCCTTCATTGATTTTACAAATGTAGCTTATCTGTTGGTACATTAGGGCGAGCCTGAGATTACCACACCAGTGTTCTTACAGCATTGTCCCTGGGCTGTTTTATGTAACCAACAGTAGCATTAAGATTAACAGGCCCACTGTAAAGGCATAATCACCACAGAGTGATGTTTAACAGCTGCATGTTAGTCATGAACAGGTGTCGGAGATAAGTGTGTTTGTTCTTTCAGATACATGCCCCATGCCCTTGAGAAGACAGAGTTGTGTTTACATGTGTTTTCTCTGTGATACCTGAATGGTTTTGCTCGATAACAATGATATTCTAATAAGCGGCTGGTGCCATTTAAAGAAAATGTATTAACAAACTCACAATTTAAGAGCAGGAGCATCTTCTCTGGGCTCAAAGACTGCAAATATGCAGCAATTTTGGACCACACCAGCAGAATATGATAAATGTCATGAAACAAAACCCTTTCTGTACAGAGACAGTTAGTAAAGGTCAATCCTGAATCACGCAATTCTGAGGCACCGATTACACAGTTGCGGAGAGTCATCTGTTGAGCGACTTTGGCTAATACTGCCTGTTTACATTGTCAACACCCAAAACATGTGTGTGCGTGTTTTATGGACAGCTCATTTCACAGCTTCTGCATGTCAGGAACTGTCCTTACACACTGCTATCAAATTGGTGGCAGCAGATCAGATAAAAATGTGTGAAATTTACCTCAGCAGAAGACAATCCAAAAATTGTATCAGGTTACATAAAATACCAGGTAATTCACCAGCCCATTTGGTTTATAGGTTTCATTTACCTCAAATTCCATGGAGGCAGATATTGAAATTTCAATTCAATTTTTAAAATTGATAATGGTAACAACTATTAATCATCATACAAACCTATCTGGGTTCATTAATGTCCATTAGATTACATTAGATTCACTACAGTGTGGAAACAGGCCCTTCAGCCCAACCAGTCCACACCGACCCTCTGAAGAATAACCCACCCAGACCCATTTCCCTCTGACTAATGCACCTAACACTCCGAAACGTCGAATTTCCTGTTCCTTGGATGCTGCCTGACCTGCTGCGCTTTAACCAGCAACATATTTTCAGCACCTAACACTATGGGCAATTTAGCATAGCCAATTCACCTGATCTGCATGTTTTTGGACTGTGGGAGGAAACCGGAGCAAACCCATACAGACACAGGGAGAGTGTGCAGACTCCACACAGACAGTCACCCGAGGCTGGAATCAAACCCGGGATCCTGGTGCTGTGAGGCAGCAGTGCTAACCACTGAGCCACCGTGCTACCCAGTTAGGGAAAGAAATATGCCTTCCTTACTTGCTATTAAACACAATCTATTGTTAGCCACTAACGGTCTCCATTAACAGCTATTCACCCTCCCAGCCAGATCATTATCCACTCCTTTGTCTATCCAAATATTCTTCTCCCTCTTTGGGCTCTATTTCCCCCTATCATTTACTCCTTATCTATTCACCCCCCCACTCTATCTTCTGCATGTAAGCCAACATTTTCCGAGCAACCATCAGTTCTGAAGATGGGTCACTCAATCCAAAACATTAACTCTGATTTCTCCCCATAGATGCTGCCAGACCTGCTGAGCTTTTCCAGCAATTTCCATTTTTGTTTCTGATTGACAGCATCTGCAGTTCTTACGGTTTCTACCCTTATCTGGTCAGACCTACATGTGATTCCACACCCACAGCAATGTGGTTTATTCTCTAAGGATTGCAGATGGGCAATAAATGCTGATCTCGCCAAAAATTCCACAAATGATGGACTGCTACAACCATTCCATTTGGTAGCAAGATTTCTTGCTTGGCTTTATTATTTAAACACTCTCAACTTGCCTTGATGAACTCACATCTGGCAACACCTGAGCAACAGCCTGCTTCATTGAGATCCCACCACAAGTTGAGGCATTCATTCCTGCTGCACCACACACTGTCAGCTGGGTGCAGTAACTTGGCAAAGTCTCTTAAACAGCATTTCCAAACCAGTGACTTCTAACATCTAGAAGGACAAGGGACAGCAGCTCCACAGGAATACCACTCCCTGCAAGTTCCCCTCCAAGCCACTCACTGATTTGGAAGTATGTTGCTGGGTCAAAACCCTCACAAACAGTGCCCTGTCCACCTGCAAGGAGTCATAGAGATATACAACTCAGAAACAGACCCTTCACTCCAACTCATCGATGCCAATCAGATATCCCAACCCAATCTAGTCCCACTTGCCTGCACCCAGTCCATCTCCCTCCAAACCCTTCCTATTCATATACCCATCCAGAAGCCTTTTAAATGTTGCAGTTGTACTAGCCTCCACCACTTCCTTTGACATCTTATTCCACACATGCACCACCCTCTGCGTGAAAACATTGCCCCTTAAGTCTCTTTTATATCTTTCCCCTCACACCCTAAACCTATGCCTCTAGTTCTGGACTCTCCCACCCCAGGGAAAAGACTTTGTCTATTTACCCTATCTATGCTCCTCATAATTTTATAAACCTCTATAAGGTCACCCCTCAGCCTCCGACACTCCAGGGAAAACAGCCCCAGCCTGTTCAACCTCTCCCTGTAGGTCAAACCCTCCAACCCTGGCAACATCCTTGTAAACCTTTTCTGGAAGGAGACCAGAATTGCACACAGTATTCCAAAAATGACCTAACCAATGTCCTGTACAGCCACAACATGGTTTCCCAATTCCCACACTCAGTGCTGGGATGTATTGGTTCAAGAAACAGCTCAAAGACAATTGGGGATGGACAATAAATGCTGGTTGAAACCAGCAATGCCCACATCTCAGGAACCTTTTTATAAAAATTCTAAATTCTTTATTTGATTACCTACTGCTTGTCTTATATTCCTTTACCTTATATTCCTCAACCACCCTATTGTACAACCACCCTATTGAGTTATGTTTATTCAAAACTCCGTTTGCTGCTCGCATTCCATTTAGTTTTTGCCCTTTTCAACAAATACACTCTCTCCTATTCCTCCTCACAGAGATTTGTCTTCATGTTGAATCTGGTCATGCTGCAACCCTGCTTGTCATCCTGTATTTTGGTGCAGTTTGTCACATCATTAATGTGGACGAGCCGCTGTTGGACTGGGGTGGGCAAAGTTAAAAATCACACAACACCTGGTTATAGTCCAACAGGTTTAATGGAAGCACTAGCTTTCAGAGCACTGCTCCTTTGTCATGAGCCACCTGATGAAGGAGCGATGCTCCGAAAGCTAGTGCTTCCAAATAGACCTGTTGGACTATAACCTGGTGTTCTGTGATTTTTAACATCATGGGTTATATTCTACAATTTGGTATCATCTACAACTTGTACCTATGTTCCTTGGAGTTTGCCTTGTTTATGGATATAGGAGCAGCATTGAGTCCCAATCCAGTTTTTGGGATGGTCTCCAGTGGCCACAATTGCTCCAGACTGGAAACAGAATACTGTATATCTTCCCAGTATCTCCGAACACACTTCCTGTTTCCTTTACCATGTTGTATAATGAGAACAGGATAAGGCGGAGACTGCTGCAACAGGAAATCTAAGTGTTTAGCCCAATTAAAAACTCCAGATTGAATACACACAGGCTGCAGTCAATATTCTCGGCTTCATGGTGTGCAAAGGTGAACTCAGTCCTTCGGTGCAAAACAATTTTATCAGAACCTATTTTTACAGGATTCCGAAACCACTTGCCTTTCGTAATAAAAAGCCGCGTAGTTTCATTCAGCACTCTGCCAGCCATCGTACTGAGGAGCTACAATACAAACTGACCCTGATGATTTTTTCTTCTCTCCATCAGTTTACCAAAGACATTCCAGCCATGCCTTCCTTCCGTGATTGTGAGTGACTCTCCCCAGCCCTTCTGTCTCTTCTTACTGTTCCTCGAGATTCTGATACAAAGTGGTGCAGTGGGACAGACTTTAGCCTCTTAGCTGTTTAAGCCCATTCTGTCTTCAGTGGACCATCTGTAATCAGTCCCATTCCACTTGCTACCTTCACCTGCATAAAAATCTATCAACTGGAGTATTAGCATTTCAATTGTCCTCCAACATCCAAAGTATGGAGTGGAGGCAGAGTTTCAGATTTTAAATCTAAATCTAAATCAGATTCCCAATATTCTCCTATGAAAAAATGCTTCTGGATTTGATTCTGAAATGTCATTTCTCTAATATTAAAGTTGGACCTAATTATTCTCTATCTGTAGCAGAGAAGAATTTATCTATATCTACCCTTGCAAATGCCTTTTTCAGCGAGATTCAATTACATTAACACTGCGATGTGTGATTCTTGTTATAAACTATGATACTGCAGCACACAGCTCAGTGCAAGTTGATTTGCAGCTTTCGGAGGGAGTAAATCAATCCTAGCATTGTGAAGCTGGGCACCAACAAACTCCATTTATATACCAATATAATTTGTGGAAAATCTAATCTAACGTTCACATGAATTTGTATGGCAGAAAAGAATATTACAAAAATTAACTTGGAAGATCATTTTAAGTTCTGAAAACCACCTGATTGTGATTGTAGTCCCAGAAATAAAACAAGTTATACTTTATTAGTCAGCTGCAATTACTAAGCACTTTGTTGGTCCTCAATAGCCTACATCTGGGAACCATAAGCAATAACGTACTGTGTGTGTGAGAGAGACTCATCCACACTGTGTCAGTTTACCAGAGTGCTGCGGTTTTGTCTGCAGCAGTCGCTGTACAAGTCCAGAATTTATAGGAGCAGAATTAGGCCATTTGGCCCATCAAGTCTGTTCCACTATTTGATCAGGGCTGATATGTTTCTCACCCCCATTTTCCTGCCTTCTCTCCATATTCCTTCAACCCATCACCAATTAATATTTTTATTTAATTCATCCTTAAATTTACTCACTGTCCCAGCTTCCACAATACTTTGGGGTAGTGAATTCCATAGGTTCACAACCCTTTGGGAGACATGGTTTCTCCTCGACTCTGTTTTAAATTTGCTACTCCTTACCCTAAGACTATGACCCCTCATCCTAGAATGCCCCACAAGAGGAAGCATCCGTTCCATGTCTATTTTATCCACATCTTTTATCATCTTGAATACCTCAATTTGATGATTAGATTAGATTCCCTACAGTGTGGAAACAGGCCCTTCGGCTCAACTAGTCCACACTGACCCTCCGAAGAGTAACCCACACAGACCCATTTCCCTCTGACTAATGCATGGCCAATTCACCTGGCCTGCACATCTTCAGACTGTGGGAGGAAACCGGAGCACCCGGAAGGAACCCACACAGACACAGGGAGAATGTGCAAACTCCACACAGACAGTCATCCGAGGCTAGAATTGAACCTGGGTCCCTGGCACTGTGAGGCAGCAGTACTAACCACTAAGCCACCATGTCACCCCTCATTCTCTAAATACCAGAGAGTATAGGCTTAAACTGCTCAATCTCTCTTCGTGCGACAAACCCATCATCTCTGGGATCAATCTAGTGAAAGTCCTCAGAATAGCCCAAGCTGATTTATCTGTCTTTGTCCACACCATCTGAAATCTGATGATGATACCTAGTGATGTCCATCTGAGAGAGATTTATCCATGAGTTCTTCCCTAACATTTTGCCCTCATGTGAATCCATGGCAAAGTTTGGAAGTTGTCACAGGGTGGCACGATGGCTCAGTGGTTAGCATTGCTGCCTGACAGCACCAGGGACCTAGGGTCAATTCCAACCTTGGGTGACTGTCTGTGTGGATCTTTAGATTAGATTAGGTTCCCTACAGTATGAAAACAGGTCCTTTGGCCCAACTCTCCGAAGAGTAACCCACCCAGACCCATTTCCTACATTTCCCTCTGACTAATGTACCTAACACTACAGGCAATTTAGCATGGCCAATTCACCTGACCTGCACATCTTTGGACTGTGGGAGGAAACTGGAGCACCCGGAGGAAACCCACATAGACACGGGGAGAATGTGCAAACTCCACACAGTTGCCCGAGGCTAGAATTGAACCCGGGTCCCTGGTGCTGTGAGGCAGCATTGCTAACCACTGAGCCACCGTGCTGCCTGCAAACCCTGAAGTTTGCACGTTCCCCCCGCATCAACATGGGTTTCCTCCCACAATCTAAAGATGTGCAGGTCAGGTGAATTGGCCATGCATTAGTCAGAGGGAAATGGATCTGGGTGGGTTACTCTTCGGAGGGTCGGTGTGGATTTGTTGGGCCGAAGGGCCTGTTTTCACACTGTAGGGAATCTAATCTAATCTAATCTGATCGTGCCCCCGTAGTGAAAACTGGGAGGTTAGAGGTGAAGACCTGGGAGATAGCTGGAGTCCTGTCCTGACCATTACCGCCTCTCAGTAGAATTTTAACTTTAGGCCCAACATTTGGGAAGCCTGTGCTGGAGTATTACTGGCCCCAGGCTAACTGTGAAGCATCACTGGGCTAGGAAACAGTCACGTTTCCAGCCCTATCAAGTGGGTACCGGGGATGAGAGAATGGAAGTTAGAATTTTCCAGTACTCAGCAGTGTTGCTGTTAAGATATATTTAAAATTTACAATCTACATACTCCCTGGTTGCTTCATTACCCTTAAATTGTGCTCATTCACCTCCATTAGACTGAAAATCTGCGCTAGACGATTGTGGTCTCAAATTCGCAAAAGGCTTTGAATACATAATTAAAGTTGAACCCGAGCTGAAGGAGTGAATGGTAGTTACATTTTTCAGACAACTGTCCAGTGACTGACATCATTCAAGATGGGTCTTAAAGATCCCACAATTCTGTTCAAACAGTAAAAAGCACTTTCTCTCTTTCCTGGAGGAAGTGAGGACTGCAGACACTGGATACCAGAGTCAAAAAGTGTGATGCTGGAAAAGCGCAACAGGTCAGGCAGCATCCAAGGAGCAGGAGAGTTCAGGCAAAGCTGTTTATCAGCTCTTTCCCTCTATCTCTCTATCTGTCTTTCTCTCTCTTCATTTCTCTCCCCTCTTCCCCCCCTCCCCCCCACCACTTTCTCTGTCTCTGTCTCTCTCTCTCTCTCTCTCTCTCTCTCTCTATCCTTCTGTCTGTCTGTCTCTCTCTCTCTGTCCCTCTCTGTTCTTCCCTCTGCCTGTGTGTATCCCTCTGTCTCTATTCTACTGTCTCTCTCTCTGTCTGTCTCTGCCTTTCTCTTTGTGTCTGTCTGTCTCTCTATCCTTCTCTCTGTCTGTCTGTCTGTCTCTCTCTCTTCCCCCACTTGCTCTCTTTCCCCCCAATTGCCTTATTTCTCTCTTAGCCATGGTCCACCTATAGCCCCTATCCTCTGAGTCCAAACTAACTTCCATCAGGCCTCCTTTCCTAATCCATGGAGTCAGAAGTCACGCCAAAACCAGGTGAAGTCACCACCTGACAAAGGGGCAGAGCGCTGAAAGTTTGTGATTTTAAATAAACCTTTGGACTATAACCTGGTGTCCTGTGACTTCTGACAGTGTCCACCCCTGTCCGACACTGATCGCCACATCATCCACTGAGACTTGTTCTCAACTACAGAAGTTATACTGCACCTCTTTGCCTTGTTGCTATCTCTCCTCTCATTAAAAAAAACTAATGATCTACCTTTCAGGCCATGTCTTTGATAATTTTATGTAATTTCAGTGGATCGTTGACCCAGGAGGCAGTCATACCCCTGGGATCTAGGAGTGGTGTAGGTCTGATTCCTGGTCAGGATCAGCATCAAGGTGTGGGTGTGTGCCAGGCAGTTCAGGAGAGCTCACAAGCAATGCTGGAAACCTTTGACCTTTTGTCCTTACCCACAGGTACAATGTTATTTAAATGAATCCAAGATCATACAGAGCCCAGCCAAGTAGGAAAGTAAACTGGGGAGAGTGCCAGGACTTTACAAAGGAGGAGAGAAAAATTAAGGGAATAGACAATTTGAACGAATTGTGGAGAAACACAAGGTGATTCGCTTTGGTAGGAGAGCTAGAGAAACAATGTTTGTTTGAATGGAATGAGCATCAAATGTTGGTGCACAGAGAGAGTTGTGTAAATGGGTACATAAAACACACAGTCTGTATGAAGATGACAGTGGACAATTAGAAAGATGAATGATTGGCCCTCACTGTAAAGGGGTGGAGTATGAGAGTAAATAAATGTTGCTGCAGTTGTTTGGTTCTTTGAGATCTATCCTGGAGGACTGTTTATAGTTTTGGTTTCTGTACCTTCGGATAGATCTGCTTGCCTTTGAGAGCATTCATCAAGGTCACTAGATTAGCTCCTGGATTGAGAGAACCGTGCGTTGGGGAGAGATTGAGTAAAATAGATCAGTACTTTCTGAAGTTTTGATGAATAAGGTAATTTTGTGGAAGGAGGATTTAGAAACATTGGCTGGGGAAATTGTTGAAAAGCTGCTTGCCTTGGCTGGAAACTCCAGAGTTAGGGCCCATGGACTCAGGATGACCCTTTGTCCATTTAGGACTGAGCTGAGGAAAAAAGTCTTCATTCAGAGGGTGATGAATCTTTGAAGTTCCCTACCCCAGAAGGTTGTGGGTGTTTAGTCATTATGTTTTGAGTTTGGATATTAGGAGAATCAAGGGAGATAAGATTCAGGCAAGGACGTGATATTGAGGGAGGAAATCCAGTGAATGACAGAGCAAGTTTGTTGGAAAGAATGGTCTTCTGCTGTTTCTTGTGCTCCCTTTCTGTTTCATTTCAATAACGGAGTTCTAACAGTGTAAGTTACAGAGCACTCTCAAATGTATTGAAATTCATAATTAGGCTTAACATGCAGCATTTAACACTAAGCACTTAGCTAAATTATAATAGTTCTATTACTGTCTAATGTACCAAGTGTTCGGTCATTAATTTTATTGAGAGTTTTAAGTACACAATGATTAATACACTTTTATTTACACCGATTGCAATGAGGATTTGACCCTTTTCTCCAATTTCCATTAATGTATTTCTACTCCATCCTCAAGAGCATATTTCCACTGTTCCACTGTGGTCTTTACTTTCCAGTTTGTAACCATTTGTCAGTGACTGGGTACTTTACTGGCATTTAACAGCCTTTAACTGGAGTAATGTGTCTAAACTCTGGGCACTGCATGTTATGAAAGATGTAAAGGCACTGGAGGGGGTGCAGAAAGAAATTTACAAAAATGTTTGCAGGGGTAATAAACTTCAGTTACACGGATAGAGGGAAGAAACAGGGGCAAGCAGGGAAAGTTCAGAAAGAGGGTGGATGAAGGGTCTGACAAACCACATAGAGAGAACTGTTCCTATTGAGGGAAGGATCCAGGGCGAGATATTGCTAATTTAATGATGGTGAAAGAAGCAATCACAACACAAGGAGAAGTATTTATGCAGTGAGTTTAGGATTACCCTAGAATGTGTTTGTGGTGTACTCCATTGAGGCTTTCGAAAGCAAATTGGATAATAGCCTGAAGAGAGAGGAATTTGCTGGGGTGCAGGGAAGTGGCTGTGGCTTGGGGCTAGACTCACTGGCAAATGGTTGGCATGTTCATGAGGGCCGAATGACCTCTTCCTGTGCTGAAACCTATCCGTGATTCTATAAATGTTGGTCTTCTCTGACCTTCATCCCATCAACACAACATTGACCAAATTCCAATGTGCGAGTCGGAGAGGGATCATGGAACCCTTTTCACGTGACTTTCCCTCTGTTGTCATGCAGGAGCTCCTCCTTAAAGTGTACCTCTGAGCTAGTTTCAAACTCTGATTACAGAGTTGAAAAGAAAATCTCTCACTTCATTTCGGCCAGTCAGGTCTCCATTATTCTTTAGTTAGACGCAATGAAGGTGCTGATGAAGTCAGTACTGATTGTTAGCCTTGCTCATGCTTTCAGAAGATGTGTTTATCCAAAGCACAGCGTACAACACAAAGATTGTGGATTCAGTGACTTATACTAAACTTATTATGAATTCCTTTCCTTATTTCTTTATTTGTGAATTGTAATGGAAACTGGCAAGGCTTTGAAACTATGCGCAGTGCACACACTGATCCCTCTCACGGATTTGGTTGTTTGAAGCTAGATGAATGATGCAGCGTACGCACTCGTTTTCCTGCTCTGGAATATATCGAGGTTGAGATTGAAATTACAGCAGCCTTCTTCCCAATATTGTGTTCAGTTCAGGTCTCCCTGCTGTAAGAAAGATGTCAAACTTGAAAGGGTTCAGAAAAGATGTTGCCAGGGTTGGAGGATTTGAGCTGTAGGAAGAGGTCGAACAGGCTGGGGCTGTTTTCCCTGGAGCATCAGAGGCTGAGGGGTGACCTTATAGAGGTTTATAAAATCATGAGGGGCATGGATAGGATAAATAGGCAAAGTCTTCTCCCTAGGGTTGGGGAATACAAAGTCAGAGGGGCCGAGGTTTAAGGTGAGAGGGGAACGATTTAAAGGGGATCTAAGGGACAAACGTTTTCATGCATGTATGGAATGAGCTGCCAGAGGAAGTGGTGGAGGCTGGTACAATTACAACATTGAAATGGTATCTGGATGGGTATATGAATAGGAAGGGTTTCGAGGGATATGGGCCAAATGCTGGCAAATGGGATTAGATTTATTTAGGATATTGGAGCAACATGGAAGAGTTGGATCGAAGGGTCTGTTTCCATGCTGTACATCTCTGTGACTGTCAGGCAGGTGATGTGGGTTAAACTCTAACGAACCTGTTAAGTGTCTAAAGCAGGTCGCGGTGCTGACTGTACATTGCAGCTATTGCACGGGGTTTAGACTGAGTGTAGAGAGAGCCATTCCACCGCACCCGACATCAGAGAAACCATCTCATGAAATTCTGTGCTGGAGGCTCCTGTAACACCTCATCAGCATTACAGAGAGGCTGACTGTGAGGAAAAGGATGACAAGATGTAAGGAGCAAGGAGATGTAGTGACACAGAGTGAAGCAGAGTTGTAAATATTCTGAAGAAAGGCATAGATTCAGAAAACAAAAGAAATCTGTGCTTGTAAAAGCAGAAAACATGCAGGAGAAGGCGTTATTACAGAGATCAATTGTAGTTTTCCCTTTCACTGAGTGGACTGCATGTGAATGCCTAGAGGAAGTCTGTTAGAATATGTCTGCCGCCCCAGGAGTTAACTGTTGCCTTCCAATCAGCAATTATTAGGGCCAGGGTAGGGTTACCCCATGAGAGAGGTCTTCACGTTATTAGAAATTGCCAGGGGGCACCTTGCAGTCTGCACTACTATTTCACCTTGTAAGCCTGTTCCACAGTGATCTTAGCTGTGCTTCTTGGGCCTGGACATACGATAAAGACTATCATTCAGCAGCAAAATCCTTTGCTTTACCCTCCTGAGGGAGTTCCTGTATTCCACAAACAGCACCTAGTGGATGACAGCTGAGATTTTGCCTAATGAATCATGTTCATCATAGACTGTTATCAGATTCCCATTAACCTGAATAGCCTGGCCAGTCAGCACTAGGGCAGGCACCTTCCACTGGCCTGGGGTTCCAGTGGAAAAGGATTGTTGAAATCTCATTTGTTTTTATAGTTGCAGAGATAATTGCAGCCCGTGTAGCGATTGCAGCACTCCAAAGAGTCTGGGATTATTTTGTGCCTTTCACCTCTCTCTGCAAAGTCCCAGAAACTGTGGTGGCTTCAGCAAATGCTGTAGGTGATACATCTGTCACTGAGTCACCTGATGCGCAGGAATGGATTTTTCTGATGGCCACAGTTTTAGATCCAAGCAAATTGTTGACTGTAAGTAGGTGTTGTGCCATGCTTTAATAATTATGTCCTTAGTACAGCCTGAAGTTAATAACACAATAGTAATCAGGACAGGCTGTGGAGATTACTGGTGGGGGTCCCCTGGTTTCAGTTCAGTTTCTTTGTTACTGCAGTAGTTGTTATCTGTGGGGAGACCAGCTCCTATTTTGCAGAAAATTTAATTAGCTTTCTGCTCCAATTACTTTCCTTTTATTCCTCCCATCCCAGCCCCACACCCATGAGCTTCTGCCTGCCTCCATTATGCAGCTGTGTATCCACCTACTGAATATCAGCAGGCTCTATATTGACAAGGATATTGTCTGTCTGGCTCGCTTGCTGTCTCACGCACTCATACATACACAGACACAAACGCATGCAGACGCACGCACCCCCACATGCCCACACATCCAGTCGGGAATTCTCATTTTTCTCACTCTCAGTTCCTTTCAAAAGTAAAGATAAATCACAGTGTCTCATTATAAAGCATTAACCTGTTCAACTTGCATCAAACCCCCTGAACATGGAAACAGACAGTCAAAGATAAACTCTGCACTCAGTTACAGGATGCTGTCATGTTCTAGGCCCAAAGGTAGGACTGTTGTAACTACCACCATGTGAAACCACTTCATTGCCATAAATGCACTAAGAAAACAGTGTAATGCAGCTATCTCTGTTTCGAGTGGATCTTTATATAAAATAATGGATGCTTAGTCAAATCACAAGGCATCTTGATTTGAATTGAATTTATTGTCACATGTACCGAGGCACAGTGAAAAGCTTTGTCTTGTGAGCAATACAGGCAGATCACAGAGTTAAGTAGCATAGATAAAAAATAATAGGGAAACAGCAGCAAAAACCAAACCACAGGTGCAGGCAAATGTGAAGAGTTTGTGTGTCCATTCGGTATTCTAACAACAGGAGGGTAGACACTGTTGTGAAACCGGCTGGTGTGTGTGTTCAGGCTTCTGTCCCTTCTCCCTGATGGTGAAGGTTATAAAAAAGCATTGCCAGGGTGAGATGGATCTTTGAGAATGCTGGAGGCCTTTCCTTGACAGCGGGCCTGGGAGATGGATTCTCTCGATGGGAGGTTTATATCTTGTTTATATTGGTTTGAACATTGTTCTGAAAAGGTGTCTAACTCAAATGGAGAGAAAATAGTTGGTAAATTCAGCTTCCTACCTCTAAGAACTTAGTTCCATTTCCTGCATTGAGCTCTTATCTGAATCTCATTCTTGGTTTAGTTTTGGAGTAGAATATTTTTTCCACCAGCAGTTACAGTTAAAAAGCTTTAGGCCAAGTCACATCAAGTTGTAGAGAATGAGGTCCTGATCTCTAATTTGCTGTTATTGCTGTCTGTGTAACAGGATAGTAACAGCCAAGGAACTGTCAACATACTGCTGATGCTGGAGACTTGAAATAAAATTATAAATTGCTGGAAAGACTCAGTAAGTCTGGCAGTATCTGTGGAGAGAGAGAGAAAGAGAGAGAGTTAACATTTGGAGTCAAAATGTCACTTTTGACTCAAAATGAAGCTGTTCAAAATGCTTGCTGTTTCTTTTCACTTCCAGACCACTGAGTATTCCCAGCACTTTCTGGCTTTATTTCAGGGAATGTCTCCATCTGGTTGTCGGTCATTAGAACCAGCTCACAGTTAATCCACAACTGATTGTCTGGGATTAATTTACAAACAGTGGCATCTTTGTCGTCTGTCTGTGTGATCTTCTCATTATTTTCAATGATTAAAAGCAATTTAATTAATATTTATTGGAAGATTATAAATCACAGGCTGAAAGTTACAGGAGATTCTCCCTCCTATGGCCAGCAGCAGAAACAACAGTCCCCAGTGATTAACAACAACAACAGAAGTAGCTGGAAAAAGCTCAGCAGGTCTGGCAGCATCTGTGGAGAGAAAGCAGAGTTACGTTTCGGGTCCAGTGACCCTCCCTCAGAACTGTTTCTCTCCACAGATGCTGCCAGACCTGCTGAGCTTTTTCCAGCAATTTCTGTTGTTGTTTGATTTCCAGCATCCACAGTTCTTTTTATTTAGTAGTCCCTGATGATTATGTCGTTGTATAAGCAGCATTGGGCACTGACAGACGCTTAATATACAATGAGGCATCCATTCGTAATGAAGACCAGACACAACCCACACCCATCAGAAGGTTTCACACCTCGTCCACCTTCCCATCAGCACCTAATCCCAAAGGTGCTGACCCTGATTGGGAGGATCCTCCATGGGTTTATGTCTTTGTACCTAGTCCATACTCCACATGTGAACCCCCAGGTTTTGATATTTAATCAGAGGGATTCCAGCTCATCCTAAATCCACAGGTAGAGAATTGCAGCAATGCATGGGAACAGCAATCTGGCCCCCCCCCGTGTTTAAAATGCACTTGGGCTGACAGCAGTCACTCGGTACGTGAGTCAAACACCGCAGGTGCTATCTTCGTAACAGCATCTAGAATTAAAGGTCTGATCAAAGTTGTGAAACCATGATCAATTGTCATTAAAAGCTTTATCTGAGAGGGTTGTTGCTGAGGATGATAATGTCCTTACCTCTGAGCCAGGGGTTCAAATCCCACTTGCTCCAGAGGTGTGTCAGAGCATCTCAAAGCAGGTTGATTAGAGAAGTGAAAGATGCTAAATGAAAATGTTACCACTGTTGGCAAAACAAAATGATATATAAAATAAAAGCCATGAGAAACAAAAACAAAAATTGCTGGAAAAGCTCAATGGGTCTGGCAGCACCTGTGATGAGAAATCAGAGTTAATGTTTCAGGTTGAATGAGTGTTCCTCAGGAGCTCATTTGGTTCTCCAACGTCCCTCAGGGAAGATAACTGCTGCCCTTACCTGGTCTTAGCTACACGTAACTCCAGGCCCCGTGGTTGACTTTGAAATGGTTAACTACTCAATTCCATCTTCTGCAAGGGCAGCTAGGGATTGGACGTTGCCATCCCAGCCAGTAATGCACCCATCCCTTGAATGCGTATTAAAAAAATTAACATCCCGTTACAGCCTTGAGAGATGGTTTAGTGTTGTTCAAAACAGGCTTCCCAAGTGTAGGAACTAGGTAGTATGCAGAGCAATCTTGTATCTGAGGTTGCAATAGTTTTGGTTCAGTATTTCTGGTGTGTTTCACACTGTGTTGAAATATATTGGTATATTTCAGTATCCTGCATAAATGTGATTACAGAATGCTCAGTGATATCAGAGATTTATTACATTACTTATAGGGAACTCTGATGTAAGAATGAGACAGCTCTCTTGTGGCCATTCAGCTCATCAGCACACATGCTGGCTTTTTGAAAGAGCTATCTAATTAATTCCACACCACACCACAGGTCCTGGGAATATGTGTTTTATTTCCACTTAAAGTGATTATCTGATTCCCTTTTTAAAAGCTAGTTTTTGTCATCCTTTTCTGGCAGTACGTCTGAGATCACAACTCCTCACTGTATAGATATGACTGAAGGGGAGTGAAATTATTACCTGTCACCTTGAACAAAGCATTAAAAGTTCCATCATTTTTGGTTTACAGTCCCTTAGATGTAGTGTAGAGTTTGCAATCGAAGATGTTGCTCATCTATTAGGAAGGGGAGTGATAGAATTATTATTGAAGCAAATAAGAAGAGGAAATGCATGGCTATGCCTGATTCATTCTAAACCTCACCGTCAAACAATGATCCTTTTATAACCCAGTTTTAACTTTATAATTCCTTTGCTGTTGTTAAAACCTGATGTTTGCTTTGTATTCTGTCTTGTTTCTTCTTTTCCAGTAGAGTTGCACCTTCTCCATGCTGAATAAGTGTAGCTAATCCCTTGGCTCCTTACTGCATTTTAATGCATTGTCTCCTCAGTTTCTCATTAGAGAGGAAGGAGTGTGTGTGTGTGTGTGTGTGTGTGTGTGTGTGTGTGTGTGTGTGTGTGTGTGTGTGTGTGTGTGTGTGTGTGTGTGTGTGTGTGTGTGTGTGAACAGGATGATCTGGATAGTGAGTGATGTGGAGTGTGTTAATGATATGGATCATTCAGCCAGCGTGTGTATTGTCGTTCATTCTTCCTTTTAAAGTGGTGCTTTGCATCTTTATTTTTATGTAACTATTTAATGATTAAATTTACAGTGAATGATATAACTGGGGGAGACTGTAGCACAGTGGTAATGTTACTGAATTAGTAATCCAAGCCCCCGCCCAAGCTGTGGTTATGGGTTCAAATCCCAGCATGGTAGACCGGAAATTTCAATGTCAAATATAAAAGAAAACTGCATTAAAAAGCTAATCTAATGGTCACCATATGACCATTATCAATTGTCAAATGTTCATTAGAGAAGGAAATCTGCCATCCCTATCTGGTATGGCCTGTATGTGACTACAGACTCACAGCAATGTGGTTGACTCTTAGCTGGTCTCTGAAATGGCCACTTGGTTCAAAGGCAATTGGGGATAAGCAATAGCCAGTCAATGCCATCCCAAGACAAAATAAAAAACGCTGAACGATACTTGTGGTAGTTTGGGTAGCAGAGAGGAGGTGTGATTGGAGTAAAGACTTGCCCTTACCCGGCAGCACCGTGGCTCAGTGGGTTTCCTCTGGGTGCTCTAGATTCCTCCCATATTTCCAAGGTTAGGTGAATTGGCCATGCTAAATTGCCTATAATGTCCAGCAGGCTAGGTTGAGTCAGCCGTGGGAAATACAGGCTGGGCTGGGATGGGATACCCTTCAGGGGGGTCAGTGCAGACTCGATGGGCTTCCTCTGCACTGTATGGATTCGATACAAGTCTAGGCATTCAAGACTAAGGTACCACATTACAATCAGTGGCAAATATTTAAAAGTTAACCAGTAATCCTATATTTCAGTAAATGCATGTGCAGGCGTGTGGATTTTAATGAATATGACCAGTTGGGATCATGCTGCAGGAGGTCCCACTGATTGAGCTCATGTGTACCCCTGCCCAGCTGAAAGTACACCTGTAACTGTGTGCAAGAGGCTGGTTACAACTGGGGGGTGATTCTTTTGAGCAGCTGTTTGTGTGACTGCATAAGGTGCAGAGTCTGGACTGGGAGAGAACAAGATACAAAGATTATACTAAGTACAAGGACTTTATTGTACAAGAGACGCACATGTTTGATTTGAGAAACTCATGACATTGAGTTTATTAATATGAAAACAACACAAGTAAAGCAGGAGAGTTAAGTAGAAAGTGCTGGAAATGCTCAGCAGGTCAGGCACCATCTGTGGAGAGATATTTTGGATTGTAGGGACTTCACCAGAACTGGGCTTTCTTTACAGTTCTGCCTGATTTTCTGAGCGTTTCTACCACTTACTGTGTCTGTTTCAAATTTCCAGCATCTGCATTATTTTGCCTTTGTTTGACAATAAGCACAGGCTGTCTGGGGGGATGGGAGGTGTGTTCTCGAAGGTAGCACCGTAACTGTGCTCTTTGTAAATGTCATGATGTTGAGAGAGCAGCTTAGATGTAGACTGTTAATTTCAGCCATCTTTCTCCCTTCCCTCTGTCTCCCCTTCCCCTTTCCCCTCGTCAACGCATCTTACAAATCACGGGACTGACACTGTCCCTTCCATCTGTCTTTTCCTACCCAGAATCCCCTCAAATCCTACCATCCAGCACAAGCAGTCCCAGTGTGAGAGAGAGTCTGGACAGCAGTGGAAGCAGCAGCAAGACCTTGGTGATTGGAGCAGTTGTGGGAGGTCTGATTCTCGTCTTGGTTATCGGTGTCATAATCTTCATCGTCCTTCGGAAGAGGCAACAAACCTTCAAGGGTGACTACAACACAAAGAAACACGTGTTTGGGAATGGATACAGCAAAGCTGGCATCATGCCCCCAGCTCCAGAGCACATCTCTTATCAGGAGGAGTCCGATGAGGATAAAAAGCCATCTTCCATGAACGTGAGTTATGAGAATGAGAGGAAAGTTTCCCGTGATGGTGTAGACTTTGACACAGACTCCAAGCGTCCTTACTTCACCGTCGACGAGAGCGACACGCAGGAGGACTTTGACGAGCAGACTCTGAGCTTCCAGTATCCGCAGGATTTGACGGAAGACATGGTTTCGCAGAATGATGGCTCCATCATTTCAAAGAAAGAGTGGTATGTGTAGTGCCAGACCCCTCATGGTGCAGGACAATGTCTGCATGTCCTGCCTCCTGTACACCTGGCTCCACTGTAAGAACTCTGCATCAGCTAAAGTCTTAATGATTACATTGTGATTTATTTTTTACATTTCATTAAAAAAAATATAAATAATGTTCTCAGATAGTGTTTCAAAATGAAAGGGAACACTAGTCTATCTAGCACTAATTCGGGGTAATCCTCACTTATATCAGTTGGACTTCTGTAAAAACTGATGTCTCTTTGATATGCTACACAGACATCAGGTAACTTGTGCTAAACACTGGAACTTAATCTGGCTGTCAGCACTTCTGTGGCTGCATGACCATAACTTCTTATTAACTTCTCATTAATTTATAACCATTCACTAGGACTGGATGGATGTGGCTAATAACTTACTGGCCTTTGCTGGTGAGTGGTTAGTTTGTTTGGTTACCAACTAGTGACGACATGTGATAGCAACTGTTAATATTCCATTTAATTGGAGTTTTTACAAACACTCACTAAATGCTGCAGCTAATAATGGATTTATAGCTGGATTTTCCACTAGATGATATCAATATGTGTAAATACCAACTATTGTTTTTTTTAAACTGCACATAACACTAAAGCCACAGAAGATCTCTTTGGGTACCTTAAATGCCTTGGTACCATTTGGATCAAAACTTTGCTGTCAATTTTTTTTAGCTTCTAGGTAAAATTAATTTGCCTGGCATAAAGAGAACATTTCCCCCCCCCCCTCTTGAATGATGTTCTGGTTGCAGCTTAAAACATTCCTGCATGTGAATGTCCATTTCTCCAGGCAATGTGAAGTGTGGCGCTGCACCCTTCCCTCCACAAATTTCTAACAAGTCTCTACAATGTTTAAAAATGTTGGGCTCACTTGTTGATTCTTGTCTGTGCATGCTTCAGAATCCTCTTTAACGAAATGTTCAATGTACTGCATCTTGCCTGCAGTCAGTCATGTAGTATAATGTATTTTTCGGGCTTATAACATCACGTTAGAGCTATAGTGTTGCCTGTCCAAATGTAGTTACCCAGGTCCATTTCTTGATAACTTGATAAAAATTAAGCCATGCATCACAGAGACCAAATTTGATGGGTGTGATCACCAAGCCTGCATGAGCCTGTGGAGTAATTGTTAATGAACAATCATTAATTAGTGGACAAGAGCAGTTTTCTGTGGATGCTGGATATCTGCGATAAAATATTCGAAAGGTCCAGCAGGTCAGATAGGTTCTGTGGGAAAAAAAGAGAGATGTGTTTAATGTTTGGGTCAGTCACTGACTCTTCAAAAGTGGAAATCTCTCGACTGGACTTAAATATATGTCCATTTTCTCAAAGCCTTACCAGTAATTTATTGTTAAGTCGGCACTCTGTTCCATTCATAATACTTAACTGGTGATGTTTCCCTGAGTGGGCAGTAAGAAGTGGCCATTTACAGATAAGCAAGAGATAATGTGACAAACCTGTGCCTTGAACTGCAAGATGTGGACCCTACAGCAGTGTAGGTTGTTGAGCAGGTCTATTTGCCAGCAACTGATTTAAAATGGTCCAGTTTTCGCCGCCTTTGTCCATTTTAAATTTGGTAAAGAATTGCAGTCTGTTCTTGATGTGGTCAGCAGGTCTGCAGAGTAAGTACCACACCTCCCACAGTATTAAACACATGGGCATTGTGCAGATAGCAAACAGGGACACAGTTCAGCATGTGCTATCAAACAAACGTAGCATTCTCTTTGTTTGTGAAATGCATCAACAGTTACCTTTGTCTAAAAACGCCTACAAAGTGGGTGGAAGAAGTGTTATCCATAAATAATAATGGTAACATTGTATTCCTCTGGCTTGGCAAAACTGTCCACCATTCCAACCAATGGGTTTAGACGTGGCCTTGAGCTTCTTGCAATCAGGGACATTTTGTCTTGTAAATCCGAGAGGTGAGACACCCATCAGGTTCATAGGAATCCACAGGCAAAGACTATTACAATTAGCTGCTGGGTTGTGAGACAAGGAGGAGAGGGGATTGCTCCCTATCGCTATGGATCCTCATTTGGAAACTGCTCAAAATACACAACCAATCAGTCACTATCCTTCAAAACGTAAGATATGATATTTCAGGAGTGCACCCTTTATCCAAACTATTTTGTAATTCTGAACTGTCAGCAAGTCAGCAACAAGGGGGCAGTAAAAGGCAGGAGGCTTAGAGGGAATTTGAGGAAATGTTTTGTCACCTAGAGGGTGGAGGGAATCTGAAATGCACTGCCTGGGGTGGGGGGAAATAATGGAAGCAGGAAGCTTCATAACCTTGAAAAAAATACGTGGATGAGCACTTGAAACATCATAACATTCAAAGCCATGGGCCTACTGTGGGGAAAATAGGACTAGTGTGTTAATAGTATTTTTGACAGCAGAGGCTTGATGGGCCAAAGGATCTCCTCTGTACTGTATGATTCTATGAAGCTATCTTCAAATATGATGGTGTAGAGGACTATTCTTCCAGGGAATGGTGTACCAATCTGTACGTAGCGGTTTGATCATTTGAATTTGGTTTTGTTAATGCAGATGAAAAGCTGAGGTTAGTAAATGACCATAATCCATTTAATTGAGATAAAATTCCCATTTATTCAATCCCTTTTAAGGAAGGGAGCTAACTGTCCTTCCCAGCCTGATGCCATTCCCACACCTGGCTGGTTGACTCTGAAGTGGTTTAGCAAATGACTCAGTTGTGTCTCAGCTTTGGGCGTGGAGAGGGAAGCACCTGATGCTATCCTTACCATTGCCTTCCATGTTCCTATCAGTACTTGCAAATAAATGCTAGCAAGGCTACTGTCAGTATTTTAGCAGGGGTCTGAGCGTTATCCCATCGCAGTCTCGTTGGAATGCTCGTGCTTTGCTGAGCTCATCATGGGGATAACTTGCGATTCAAGGTGGCACATTAATGTTATTTCTATCTTGTTTGTACATGAGCCGATGGGTGATGGATTGTTTCAGAGTACACTGTTCCATATCAGAAGTATTTGACTTTGAAAAGGCTTTTGTAAATATCGCACAAGTTTGTTATATGTCAGAGTAACTCCATCTTCCTATTATCTAATGAGAGCTGATCTGATGGAGTGTAATATAGGTGCACATCTTTGTTTGTACCTCGTTGCATCATTGTTCCCCCTTCACAGCTTGTTATTACAGTGCCATTTGAATGTTACTATGCTTTAATATTTAGCACATGTTGATGAAACTTCCCCGGTTAAACCTCTGCTCACTGACCATTCCATTTAACTGGTTCTCGATCAACACTTGAAAGCATTCTAATAAGAGAGAGGGAGAAATTTTGTTAGTGATGCACTGTTCCCAGTGGGCACCATTTCCATTCTCTAGCCTTTTCCCATGTGGCTATGATAAAGATTGTAAATGCCATCTAAGCACGAGGGGAGATGGGTGATTATCAGCTGGATTGGGATCAGTTACAATGCTATCACTAAAAGATCCCGTTCTGATGAAGAATCACTGGTCTTGAAATGCTAACTCTGTTTGTCCCCACAGATGCTGCCAGTCCAGCTGAGTTTCACCAGCAATTTCTGTTTTTGTATTAAAGAACCTCCTGGAAAACAAGGGAGGCATTTCATCACAGCCAAAACCTCCCCTTCCAGCCCCATTGCTGTTCACATGAAAGCTACTGAGAGTACAGAGGTGAAAGGGATGTTTTACACATTTAAATTCCACATGTAAATATTTCACATTACATTGGTTTTCTTCATTTGCATGTGCATTATTATTTGCTGACAATAGCTTAGTCAGTGAGCGCAGTGTACGGACCTCCCTCACTGTTGGCACACCTTAATGGGGAAATTAGGGATGCTTCCTCAGTGCAGGAGAAACGACAATGCATCTTTCTGTCCACACTGTATTGACCGTTCATTTTCCAGCCCTGTGTTGTGTTCGCCATTCCCGGGGTTTTGTCTGAACTTGTCCGCACACTACACCCACCCCCTCTTTCTGTGCGCCGTGAAGGAGATTGTCTGAAATCACGCTCATTGGGGAGAACTGAAAAATTGTCCCTGACACCTGAGATGGACCCACATGTGGGCAATACTGCTGCTGCCCTCTCATCTTCATATTCTGATAGTGTTCTCTGTGTCCCACCTCTACCCAACATACCAGGGGCCTCTCCACACAAACTCTCCACACCTCCGATCGCACCTCTCTGTTATTCCCATGGATTCCTCTTCCACCCCTCCAATGGGTGCAATTCATCCTGACACTTTCAACCCTGACCCCAATCTCCCTAACTGACCCTTGCTGGTCATGAGGGTCCCCGCAATCATCCAAACCAACTCTCTCCCACCCCACACACCCAGTGCTGCTTCTACAAGATCATAGCCAACAGCAACTATGATCCAGACTCTGTGAATCTCTCACATACTGCTCACGTTACATTTAAAGAATAATGTAATTCGGACATCTCTATACGAGTGAGTCTTTGGGCCATGCAAACTTACTTCAAGTACAAGCTGCCCAGCCCCCCCATCCCACCCCTGTCACCGGAACCTTCACTTGCAGCTCATTCAGTCCCCCCCACACACCCTCATTTGTGTGTGTGGGCCCACCACCCCCCACCCCATAAAACCAGCCCACCGCAGCCAGCAGCGATGTTTCTGCACAAAGCGGTTTGTTCCCGGTCAGTATTGGGTCGTGTGTTCAGCAATGTGTCTTTTGCACAAATGGTCCCAGTTTAGGGATGTGTTTGGGTGAGTGTTGCTGGTTACTGCTCAGACTGAAATGATCAAGACCACTTTTTAAATTATTTACTACCTGGTGATCAGAGGATAATTCCAATAACCACATCTGATAAAGAGCATTGCCATCCTTAGAGCTTCAAGGTTCTATGCAAATGGCCAGAAACATTTTGGGTCTTGAACCTTTATACATGACATGGGCATCAGGAGACAAAGGGTAAAATCCCAGAATATTGTCAATTCAAAATAGTACTGGTATATTTGAAGTGTTCAATATTTATCATTCCATGTACACACAAAGCTGATCAAAAAATGAAGTCCATTTACTTTTTATAGGTTTTGGTCTTATAACAAACCATTGCAAGGTAATCAATTCATTCATTTGAGAATTTCAAGATGTATTTACAACTCCAGCAATATCCAATGGTGAACTGAGCTCCAGCATTCACTAATGTCTGTTCGGGAAGGAAATCTGCCATCCTTATGTGATCTGGCCTACATGTGACTCCAGACCAGCAGCAATGGGGTTGACTCTTAACTGGGCAATTAGGGATGGGTTATAAATGCAGGCCTAGCCCACGTCCTGTGAACAAATTGTACAATGCAGTATGACAGAGTCATAGAGATGTACAGCACAGAAGCAGACTCTTCGGTCCAACTCCTTCATGCTGACCAGATAGCCTAAATTAATCCAGTCCCATTTCCCAGCTAATGGCCCATATCCCTCCAAACCCTTCCTAATCATATACCCATCCAAATCCCTTTTAAATGCTGTAATTGTACCAGCCTCCACCACTTCCTCTGGCAGCTCATTCCATACACGCACCACCCTCTGTGTGAAAAAGTTGCCCCTTGGGTCCCTTTTAAAAAGTCCTGCAATGAAGTGTGACATGCACTTTACTCCAGCGATGCAGTGATATTAGGAGAGAAAGCGATGACATGACTTTCTCCCACACTGAGTCTGCACGTCCTTAGAGATACTTCACTTGCATATCTCTCTCTTCTTTCTCTCTCTCTCTCTCTCTCTCTCACTGTGACCAAGGTACTGTTATTTGCTTTTATTGTCCATTTACATCCAGCGACATGTATTGACAACTGGATATCCGACCACACAACAAACCAAGCCATCAGTATCCCACTCCTGCTTGTACTTGGTCTAACCATAGTGCTGTGTTCTTCTGCCCGCTCAGTGCAGAGCTGGGATAAATAGCTAGTTGTTCTCTGCCATTGTGCCCAATCATGACATTTCTTCTTCCATTAATTCAGGATCGAGAGCTAAATTAGCCATGTGTGGCTGTTCTGAGCTACAAGATGGTCACGCTTTCATTTAAAGCTCCCCGGTTTGGTGCTGCGTTGGGATATACTGTGTTCATTGAATCTTGTTAACTATTGTGCAAATAAAACCATTTTGTAAAGTGTACTGTGTAATGTTTTGTACAATGTTGCAGATACAATCTGTTTTATTTGGCTGCTTCCTTTCTTGTTGTTTCTCTTGATATGGATTCTCTGGTTGAAGGTGGTTCGGTTGTGGATCCTGCCTGCTCTGTTATGTGCCCAAGTGTGTGAAATGTTCCAAATCTTATTTGGGGGAGGGAAACTTCTTTTTTTTAAATAAAATTTCAAATGGAAATTTCTTTGGTTTGCTGTTTTTATTCTCCGGTTGGTTCTGATCTAGTGAATTTTCCTGATTCTTGTCAGAAAGAATACTGAGTTCAGGAGTCTGTCTTCACCGGGGGATATGGATTTTGTTTTTTTTTCCCCTTTCAACCTCCCCTTTTCACCAATGCCTGAACTCTCAATCCAGGCTGGCACTCCCGGTGCGATTCTGAGGGAATGCTGCATTGTCAAGATATTAACAGGAAAAGTCAGGGAAAATTTTTTAAAAATGTATTCCTAGTGGTTGGATATTCTCAAACTAGGCACAGTCTAAAGATTAGGGCCAGACCATTCAGGAGAAATGTTAGGAAGCACCTTGACACACAAAGGGGAGTGAAGATTTCAAACTCTTTTCCAAAAATGGCACTGGATGCTAGATCAGTTGTTAATTTTAAGTCTGAGAGAGAGAATTTTCTGTTAAGTAAAGGACATAAGGGATATGGACCAAAGGCAGGTCTGTGGAGTTTGGCTACAGATCAGCTGTCAGACAGTCGGTGGGGGCTGAGTGTCCTACTCCAGTTCTTGCGTGCAATCTGTTGGATGGATCTTAAACCGAGGCCTTTGTGAAAAGGGTCTGTGGCACTATTTTGAAAAAGAGAAGACAATTTCTTCCCCTATCTTGAAACACATATTTATCCCTTAACCATCATTATCGTCTGAGCAGTCAATCCCACCCTTGCTGCATACGTTGTGGGATCTTGTTCTGTGTAAATTTATTGCTGTGGTTTCTACATTACAACAGTGATCCCACTTTTAAAATGTGCGTCACTAAGGTGTACAGCACTTTGAGCTGCCCTGAGGATGGGAGCGGTATGATGTAGAAATGCAAGTGGACTTATTTTCCCTCCCATGATGCTGTTCTCTGGTTCAGTTTCACAAAAAGCTCATGTCAGTGTAGAGAGCTCAGTCCTGTCTCCTTCCAGAAGGCAAGTTCCTTTCTGCAGATGGTCAAACGAAAAAGGAGTGGGAACATACGAGACATATTCCTTTTCTGCCATCCTCCCCTTCACTTTCCGGCTGACCAAGCCAGGATGGGGTTGCCCGGTGGCTCGGTGGTTAGTGCTGCACCTAGCAACACCAGGGACCCAGGTTCAATCCCACCCTCCAGTGACTGCAAACTCCACACAGACATTCTCCCTGTGTCTATATGGGGTTCTTCCCACCATCCAAAGATGTGCAGGTCAGGTGGATTAGCCATGCTAACTTGTCCATAGTCAAGATTAGAGTGGTGCTGGAAAAGCACAGCAGGTCAGGTAGCAACCGAGGAATATTCCTAAGATCATAAGACATAGGAGTGGAAGTAAGGCCATTCGGCCCATCGAGTCCATTCCGCCATTCAATCATGGCTGATGGGCATTTTAACTCCACTTAACCGCATTCCTGTTGCCCTTAATTCCTCGAGACATCAAGAATCTAACAATCTCTGCCTTGAAGACATTTAGCGTCCCGGCCTCCACTGCACTCTGCGGCAATGAATTCCACCACTCTCTGGCTGAAGAAATGTCTCCGCATTTCTGTTCTGAATTGACCCCCTCTAATTTTAAGGCCTGTGTCCACGGGTCCTAGTCTCCTCGCCTAACTGAAAAACTTTCCTAGCGTCCATCCTTTCCAAGCCATGTATTATCTTGTAAGTTTCTATTAAGTCTCCCCTTAATCTTCTAAACTCCAATGAATACAATCCCAGGATCCTCAGCCGTTCCTCATATGTTAGACCAACCATTCCAGGGATCATCTGTGTGAATCTCCGCTGGACATGCTCCAGTGCCAGTATGTCCTTCCTGAGGTGTGGGGACCAAAACTGGACACAATACTCCAAATGGGGCCTAACCAGAGCTTTATAAAGTCTCAGTAGCACAACGGTGCTTTTATATTCCAACCCTCTTGAGATAAGTGACAACATTGCATTCGCTTTCTTAATCACGGACTCAACCTGCATGTTTACCTTTAGAGAATCCTTGACTGGCGCTCCCAGATCCCTTTGTACTTTGGCTTTATGAATTTTCTCACCGTTTAGAAAGTAGTCTATGCTTTTGTTCTTTTTTCCAAAGTGCAAGACCTCGCATTTGCTCACGTTGAAATCCATCAGCCATTTCCTGGACCACTCTCCCAAACTGTCTAGATCCTTCTGCAGCCTCCCCACTTCCTCAGTACTACCTGCCTGTCCATCTAACTTCGTATCATCGGCAAACTTCACTAGAATGCCACCAGTCCCTTCATCCAGATCATTAATATATAATGTGTACAGCTGCGGCCCCAACACTGAACCCTGCGGGACACCGCTCGTCACCGGCTGCCATTCCGAAAAAGAACCTTTTATCCCAACTCTCTGCCTTCTGTCAGACAGCCAATCATCAATCCATCCCAGTAGCTCACCTCGAACACCATGGGCCCTCACCTTGCTCAGCAGCCTCCCGTGTGGCACCTTATCAAAGGCCTTTTGGAAGTCTAGATAGACCACATCCACTGGGTTTCCCTGGTCTAACCTACTTGTCACCTCTTCAAAGAATTCCAACAGGTTTGTCAGGCATGACCTCCCCTTACTAAATCCATGTTGACTTGTTCTAATCCGACCCTGCTCTTCCAAGAATTTAGAAACCTCATCCTTAATGATGGAATCTAAAATTTTACCAACAACCGAGGTTAGGTTAATGAAGGGCTCCTGCCCAAAACATTGATTTTCCTGCTCCTCGAATGCTGCCTGACATGCTGTGCTTTTCCAGCACCATTCTAATCTTGACTCTGATCTCCAGCATCTGCAGTCCTCACTTTCACCTAAATTGCCCATAGTGTCAGGGATATGTAGGTTAGGTGGATTGTTGCTGGGAAATGCAGGGTGACAGCGATGATGGGGGAGGAGGGGGTCCTGGCTGGGTTGACCTTCGCTGGGCTGATATGGATTTAATGATCCAAATGGCCTGTTTCCAACTGTAGAGATTCTACGATGCTGTACTGAAACCAAATTCAGTGTCTCCAGCTCTTGGTTGCACTTGGTTCTCTACAGTTCAGTGTTCAAGGTTGTGACATTATGCCCCAGCCATCTGGTCTAGAACTATCTAGAACAGAAAGAGGTCAGCTGGTCCATTACTAACTCTTTGGTAGAGCCATCTAGATTCTGTAATTCATTTCCTAATGTTTTCCCCAGTCCTGCAAATCATTCCATTCGAGTGTTTATCTATTTTAACCCTTACATCTAAGAATGTGGTACATGATATGTTTATTTTCTTTAACTTCTAGTTGTACATCTACTGTTATAACGCCTGTGAAGGTGGCAAAGCCTAACTCTGACTGATACCGCTATCCCACTGAAAAGCTCAAGATACAGAAAGTGACTGTTGGTTTACAAAATGTACAGACAGTAACATCACCAGGAAGGATATGGGATGTTAATATTCGAGATTGAGTTAGTGAAGGAGGTGATTGTTCTGAACTGCCCTAAAGCAGGGATTGAGATCACCTGACCGGCGGACAATTCCATTTATGGTCCCAGTTTTGTGTTAGAGATTCTATACTTCCTGAGGAACTACATTACTGTGAAATATAATGCAAATTCTAGAATCCCATGACTTTTGTCCCACATTGACTGACTTGTGTTCTGTAGTTTATTAAGGGTCAGTTTCAATTCAGATGTTTTAAAAGGCAAAGTTTATCACACATTGCTAACAAATCTCAGTTCACATGAGCATTGAGAAGTCGAGTGGAATTTGGAAAGCTTGTCCTTTCACCTTTAATGTACGACCTGCAGTGAGGGGCTAACTGGGGTCACAGACAGTGACATTGGCCTTTCAATCTCTGCCTCTTGATGTTCAAACTAGTGGGTTGGAAGGGTCTGTTGTCTTGTCCTTCAGACATCACATTGTTTTGGGTCATCTCAGCCACTCTTCTCGAGATTCGAGTACACATCTTCATTCACAACAGACCCTTCGGTCCAACCTGTCCATGCTGACCATTCACAATATGATACTAGACTGGCTCCAGGAATTCCAGAAAGAGACTCTGTATCAGAAATGGAAATAATGTATTGCTCAAGTACCATGCTCTTCAGAAGCTACCAATTTTTTTAAAATTAGATTACATTATTTACAGTGTGGAAACAGGCCCTTCGGCCCAACAAGTCCACACCGACCCGCCGAAGCACAACCCACCCATACCCCTACATTTACCCCTTACCTAACATTACGGGCAATTTAGCATGGCCAATTCACCTGACCCGCACATCTTTGGACTGTGGGAGGAAACCAGAGCACCCAGAGGAAACCCACGCAGACACGGGGAGAATGTGCAAACTCCACACAGTCAGTCGCCTGAGTCAGAAATTGAACCCAGGTCTCTGGCGCTGTGAGGCAGCAGTGCTAACCACTGTGTTACCGTGCCGCCCAAAGGGTGTTGATAGGGTAATGTGTGCAGAAAATGATTCTCTGTATCTAACCCTGTATTCTCTTGGGAGTGTATGATGGGGGGGACCGTGTAGAGAGAGCTTTACCTTCAAGATAGAGTAGGGGAAGATATTCTGTAATCTGACCCCCATGCTGTCTCTGTCCTGGGAGTGTGTAATCAAAGTGTTTGAAAGTTAAACATTTCTTGATTTGATCATTCTTCTGCAGATAAATTAACTTTAAAAATGGATGATTCCAAAGGCTTTTCAATATACAGATTCATAAACTCATACAGCACGGAAACAGACCCTTTGATCAAACTCAAACATACCTAACCAAGTTTCCCAAATGAACCTAGTTCCACCTTCCTGCATTTGACCAATGTCCCTCTAAACCTTTCTTAATCATGTACCTACCCAAATGTCTTTTGAATGTTGTAATTGTACCTGCATCCACCATTTCCCCTGACAGTTCATTCCACATGTACACTGCCGTCTGGAAAGAGTTGTCTCTCTGGTCTCTCTTAAAATTTTTTCCTCTCACCTTAACCCTCTAGTTTTGAACTCCCCCACCCTGGGGAAAGACCCTTCCTGCTGAGAAGCACAGAAGTTAATGTGCACGGCAAATTCCCAGATTGTGATAATGAACAAACAATCTGCCTTTAAGCTCATCACAAGATCAAACACCTACCCTGAATCTCCCTCCCTCTGCTGTGAAATGTGGCTAACTCTCCCAGGAGACACCAAACGCCACTAAAGTCCTCAGGTGTTCCTATTGCAACTAGCCAACCGCATTCCCTCATCTGTAAATTGTCAACTGTGATTTGCCGCCTTACCCAGTGACTCTCAAATGAAAGTCCTCCTGCCCTTTGAGTGAGTGAGTGTTTTTATCAGTGGGATGCTTCTGCCCAGGTATCTCTCCCAGCAGAGGTGTTAGAGTTTCCAGTTGCTGTCCTGTCATTGGAATGGTATGCTTGGCTCTGGGACAGAGATGTAGAATAATGGGTATCCTTTGGGGCTTGGACAAATGAAAGCTCGAGTATGGCTCTGGGAAAGGAAATCTCTTACTCTTGACGCTCCATGAGTTGGGGCTGGGGTTGGGAGGGTAGATAATTCACCCCGGCTCTCCGGATATTGAACTCAGCTTGTTTCTGGCCTGCCTTTATTCCACAACCTGGGGGCTGCAAATCCAAAAGATATTTTGCACTGGAGAGGGTGGATACGAGATTAATTGAATCTCTTTGAAACTTAGAGAGCACTGAGGGACCTGGATAGAGTGGAGCAGAGGAGGACCGGGGAGGGTAACAGCCACAGGAGTGAAGGGGTGACCCTTTAGAAGTGAGGTGAGGGGGAATTTCTTCAGTTGCAGGTTGGGGAATCTGTGAAGCTCATTGCTGCTGAGGGGGTGGAGGCCAAGTCATTGAGTGAGAAGACAGGGATAGATAACTTCGGGAGTGAAGGGATCAAGGGTTATGGTGAAAAGGCAGGAGAATGGGGTAAACATACCAGCCATGATCTAATGGTGGACCAGATTTGATGGACTCAATGGGCTAATTCTGCTCTTGTATCTTATGTTATTCATCTAGATGTTGCCTTGGCTGGAGCATTTTATGAAGAGAGGCTGGATAAGCTCAGGTTGTTTAATTTAGAGAGAGAGAGACACACACACACAGTGGAAGGGAGGCTAGTAGAGGTATTACAAGTTACGAGGGGTGTGGATTGGCTGGATAGAAAGCAGCTGTTCTCCTCAGTTGAAGGGTCAATAACAAGGAGACAGACTTCTCCAATGGAAGGCAGACGGTTTCGAGGGAATCTGAGGAAAGATGTTTTCACCCAGAGGATGGTGGGTGTCTGGAATGCACTGCCTGGGAGGGTAGCTCAGGTGGGTAACCTCACAACCCTTTTTAGAAAAAAAACTTGGATGAGCATGAAGTGTCATAACATTCAAGGCTAAGGGTCCAGTGGGTGAAAGTGGGCCGAGTGCAGATGGTGGTGTATTTTAGAAGGTGCACCACTCAAAGGGTCACTTCTGTATGTATGATTCTATATTTAACTGGTATATTAGCATCTCCCACTTACCGTTAAAAGGAGTTTTCCATACACTAGAGCTATTACAACCTCATCTGATCCACAAAGCAGCATTGTGTGGGAAAATCTTCATATATGATATGTTTAGTTTTGCTGATGTGATCCTCTTAAAATCCCAATTGTTTCAAGGTGCAGTCCCCATCATCTCTAAAGTCTAGTCATTTCAGAAATTGCCCTGACCATCGAGGTCAATCAATCGATCTTTATGGACGTTAGTAAGACATTCAACCAGGTTCCCCATGGGAGACTGATGAGCAAGGTTAGATCTTATGGAATACAGGGAGAATTAGCCATTTGGATACAGAACTGGCTCAAAGGTAGAAGACAGAGGCTGGTGGTGGAGGGTTGTTTTTCAGACGGGAGGCCTGTGACCAGTGATGTGCCACAAGGATCGGTGTTGAGTCCTCTACTTTTTGCCATTTACATAAATGATTTGGATACAAACACAATAGGTGCAGTAAGTTTGCAGATGGCATCAAAATTGGAGGAGTAGTGGACAGCGAAGAGGCTTACCTCAGATTACAACAGGATCTTGATCAATTGGGCTAATGGGCTGAGAAGTGGCAGATGGGAGTTCAATTTAGATAAATGTGAGGTGCTGCGTTTTGGGAAAACAAATCTCAGCAGGACTTATACACTTAATGGTGAGGTCCTAGGGAGTGTTGCTGACCAAAGAGACCTTGGAGTGCAGGTTCATAGCTCCTTGAAAGTGGAGTCGCAGGTAGGTAGGATAGTGAAGAAGGCGTTTGGTACGCTTTCCTTTATTGGTCAGAGTATTGAGTGCAGGAGTTGGGAGGTCATGTTGTGGCTGTACAGGACATTGGTTAGGCCACTGTTGGAATATTGCATGCAATTCTGGTCTCCTTCCTATCAGAAGGATGTTGTGAAACTTGAAAGGGTTCAGAAAAGATTTACCAGGATGTTGCCAGGGTTGGAGGGTTTGAGCTACAGGGAGAGGCTGAACAGGCTGGGGCTGTTTTCCCTGGAGTGTCAGAGGCTGAGGGGTGACCTTATAGAGGTTTATAAAATCATGAGGGGCATGGATAGGATAAATAGGCAAAGTCTTTTCCCTGGGGTGGGGGAGTCCAGACCTAGAGGGCATAGGTTTAGGGTGAGGGGGTAAATACAAAAAAAACCTAAGGGGCGACTTTTTCACACAGAGGGTGGTGCGTGTACGGAATGAGCTGCCAGAGGAAGTGGTGGAGGCTGGTACAATTACAACATTTAAGAAGCATCTGGATGGGTATATGAATAGGAAGGGTTTGGAGGGATATGGGCCGGGTGCTGGCAGGTGGGACTAGATTGGGTTGGGATATCTGGTCAGCATGGACGGGTTGGACCGAAGGGTCTGTTTCTGTGCTGTACATCTCTATGACTCTTATTACAAAGGCCCTATTTGAAAGGTATTAAACACACTGTGTTTCAGGCTTTATCCTCTCCCCGGAAAGTTAAACAGTTCTCTGCTTGTTTCAGGCAGAGATGGTTTTGGATCAGTTTCAATCAGCTGTTCACACTCAAAGTGTTATGACATAAGGTGATAAGATTCGCGATGGGACTGTGAACAGGTAGGAGAGGCCAGTTGATGAATAGATTACATGTTTATTTTAAGTAAATACTTGTCTGAGGTACAAACAGCTGGCTGAGGCAGCTTAAAATTCAAATTTGGCTCAAATCAGCAGACTCTTTTCAATGGGTAAGTATAGGACAAGGGTAATCACTGCACATCGTATGTCAAACACGATCAACAGGAATTTTGTGTCGAAACGTACGGTAATGAAGGTTATTAATTTAATTTCCCCAATATCACTGGTTGTCTATCCTCGGTCTGAGTTGTGACTGGAGTGGGTGGTTCTTTTGCAACCACTCTGACCCTGAAATTGTTTCTCCTTCAGTGGTCACTGACTAACTTCAATAAACCAGTACAGATTAGTCAGCATGGACACCCCGGATATACTGAGGCACCAGTCTCAAGCTGAGGTAGATGGAGGCGGTGTGTAACCCAGACCCAGGCTGACATTATAACCCTGACTAGTTACTGGTAGTTGGGGGGTTACCGCGGTGATGATGTGACATTGACTGAAGGGATCAGTGATCTGCCGGATCCCCGGGGTGGGGGCGATGAGCTGCAGCCCGCCCTTGCTTATCCCATGTATAATTAAATGGGGACACGTGAGAGTTACAGTTTTCTTAAGCTTCAGTCTGTTCAAATATCATCCGCAGCAGGGGCTGTTCTGACTGTAAGCCTTCAATAAAATATCATCCTGTGAGCCCGTACTCCTACAGAAGTGTTTGGTAAACACATTCCTGTTTCCACGGAGATTCACTTGCAAAATTATTGCTCACAGATTGTCAGTAAATGCAATTTATTCTCCTATCTTTCACTGCTTTCTGTACTTCTGTGTCTCCCGTTTCCTCAGTCCACCCTTCCCCCACCTTTCGTCCTTTTATCTTGGTTTCTCCCTTCTATCCATCTTTCCCTTTTATCTTTTCCCTGCGATGCTCTCCCTTGATTTCCCAGTTCTGTCTTTGCCACCCCGTCCCTCTCTGTCTCTGTGAATCAGTCCGTTTCCTCACACACATGGGCAGCTCGCCATTTGAAGAAACCCAAGGTTATCCATTAAGGTTGTCAATAGCTGATCAGACCAGCTCGTTCACACCACTGTAAACTCAGTTCTGTGATGTATGGTGAGCTGTAACTGCTTGAGACAGTGCCAGCTCTTTGTGTTCTGGCCCAAGATCAGTTTACAACTGATTGATTGATTGACTGAATGGAGCATAATCACTAGGCAGAGGGAAGTGATGGAGCTGGGGTTCGTCCTCTTCCCAGTTGTTCCTCCCATCTAGTCAGGTGTTACTAGGGGACATAGCTTTAAATTAAGGGGTGGTAGGTATAGGACAGATGTTAGGGGTAGATTCTTCACACAGCGGGTTGTGAGTTCATGGAATGCCCTGCCCGTATCAGTGGTGAACTCTCCTTCTTTATGGTCATTTAAGCGGGCATTGGATAGGCATTTGGAAGTTATTGGGCTAGTATAGGTTAGGTAGGATTCGGTCGGCGCAACATCGAGGGCCGAAGGGCCTGTACTGCGCTGTATCCTTCTATGTTCTATGTTCTATGTTCTATCTACTGCAAAAGGTGTTGCCTCGTTGTGGAAGTCTGTATTGGCACAACCCTCAGTCCGCTATTAACAGGCTACTTGTATGTGGAGTCCAGGGCTTTGTGTGTTTATAGCCGAGGGTTCAAAGGAGCACTCCCGTTTTGTATAGACACCTTTCAGATACAACTAAGACACTAAACTGGGGACTGTTTACCTTTGAAGGTGAATG
The DNA here is from genome assembly GCF_020745735.1 of Hemiscyllium ocellatum. Lineage (NCBI taxonomy): Eukaryota > Metazoa > Chordata > Chondrichthyes > Orectolobiformes > Hemiscylliidae > Hemiscyllium > Hemiscyllium ocellatum. Next base: position 53,807,307 of record NC_083429.1, read on the forward strand.
AAATGATTTTATTTCTGCTGTTGGAGTCAGAGCAAGGAATCCCTGGACAACATCCTGGGTGAGATTTATCCCTCACCCAAACACTGGTAAAAAATTGACTAGTTGCTCATCATCACATTGCTATTTGTGGGAGCTTCATAGAGTCCCTACAGTGAGGAAGCCGGCCATTCAGCCCATCACGTTCACACCAGCCATCTGAATAGCATCCCACTCAATCCCTGTCACCCTGCATTTCTCATAGCTAATCCATCTAACCTTGCACATCCGTGAATTATGGGAGGAAACCAGAGCACCTGGAGGAAACCCACACAGACACGGGTTGAACATGCAAACTCCACACAGACAGTTGCCTGAGGCTGGAATCGAACCCGGGTCCCTGGCGCTGTGAGGCAGCAGTGCTAACCACCGAGCCACTGTGCTGTGCATAACCTGGTTGTTGCATTTTTTGCAATACAACAGTGTCCACATTTTGAAAGATGCTGTGAAACTCTTTGTGCATCCTCTGGTCGTGAAGAACAGCTTTAGAAAGATGGTTATTTTTCAGTTGTACACTAGTGATCCCTTTTAATCTTAAGGTTAGATGTTAGCCATTGCATTTGGAAGAAGGAATTAATGACATGCGTTTATGATTTGGGGTTTTGAGCCATGCTTTATGAAGGACAGGTTTTCATCACTGTCCACCTGCTGACATTACTCCTCTGGTCACGGGAAGGTCTCTGTCACTGCCAAGACTTTGCAGGTTGTTCTCAGTCTCCAATGAATCAGATTCTCTGATGTCTTGTCTTCCCTTGCCCCACCCTGCCTTGTGCAGAATTATATCGAGAAAAGGACAGTGGTGCAGGAATGGTGCTCACACTGACAGACCTTACAATTGCTTTGCCTTTAAGTACTGTTAAACCCACACCACCCCCCACACACATATTTAAGTTTACTGCTGCATAGTATTTGGAAATAGGTCTAAGTTGCGCCAGCACAAGTCAGACATTGTAAAGCCGAATACACAGCAGTGGCACTAACTTGGTATTATCATATAAGTTTCACTTTATTTGCAAAAAGCCTGTCATTTCTTTAGCTTCCTGTCATCATGCCTTCTCAAAGTGTTGTGTCAATTTACAAGTGGCTCCAGCACTAACACTCTCGCCCCTGTGTCAGACGTGTGCCGGGATCAAATCCGACTCGATCTTTGAGCTCGGAAGTCTAGGCTGATGCTGCCAGTGTGGTTCTGAGTGCTGCTGTGTTGGAGTTGGCACAGTAACCCAGGGTCCTGGCTATCCCCTCAGCTTGATGTGAAAGATCCCAGAGCACTGTTGACAGTAGAGTAACAGCTGTCCATGGTGTTCTGGTCAATACTTATTCTCCAACCAATGTCACCAAAATGGATTACACTTTGATGTTTGTAAGTGAAATAGGTTGTGATTTGGAGATGCTGGTGTACAAAGTTAAAAATCAAATGGTTGTCACCTGATGAAGGAGCGTCGCTACGAAAGCTCGTGCTTCCAATTAAACCTGTTGGACTATAACCTGGTGTTGTGTGATTTTTAACTTTGAAGTTGGTCGCTGCGTTCTCCACATTATTAAAGTGTTTCAGTCATTGCCACATGCCTGGGGGTGGGGGGGTGGGGGGAGAGTCCTGTGATATGAAAGGTGCAATATCAATGCAAGTGTTTTTCTTTTTAATGTGAAGTTAGTGGTATAATGTAGGAAATATGTAATTTAATTTCTGCACAGCGGGGTCCTGTGCTCAATCTTGTGATAATAAAGAGATGATCTGTTTCAGTAATGTTCATTCAGTCCATAAACAAATGTGAAGCATATTTTCAAGTAAATACCATTGTCATGGTCAGTCCAATCTGATTTCTCATTCACTGCCCAGCGTGTGTACAGTTTAGGTGTCAGTCCATAATGGGAGCTCACAGCTTGTGAGGATCTGCATTAAATTCTGTTTTTGCATTTGTTTGATGGAAGACATGGGAAACAATTGGAAATAACCTGTTTTCAACATTCAAAGGTTTGAGAAATAAGTAAACACACGGCTAATGTTTTTCAAGGTGAACGGTGTGAAACGTAGGGATGATGTATTACATTGGAGTTCCTGTCACTCAAAAATGTACAGAGTTGCTTTTCAGACAGGAGGCCTGTGATCAGTGGTGTGCCACAAGGTTGGTGCTGGGTCCACTGCCTCTCCTCATTTATATAAATGATTTGGATGTGAACACAGGAGGTATTGAATTGAATCGAATTTATTGTCACGTGTACCGAGACACAGTGAAAAGCTTTGTCTTGTGAGCAATATAGTTAGTAGATTTGCAGATGACACCAAAATTGGAGGTGTAGTGGACAGTGAAGGGGATTACCTCAGATTACAACAGGATCTTGATCAGATGGGCCAATAGGCTGAGGAGTATTATGAAGCTGTAAGGGGTACTGTATCTTTAAGAAATTTAAAAGCAGAATGACCTGACACAGCACCAAGCGTTCTGAACAAGGTAACAAGGTGACATTTGGTCAAATAGCTAGATTTAACTGGGTTGCCTGGAAGCAAAAAAAACAAATTTGAATTCGGCCAATCAGTTTAAATTATACCCCAAAATACCAACCTCCAATCAAGTTTGAATTTAGTATTTTGACAATATTAAAACCAATGACACAATCCGATGCTGAGGGTATAAGACCAGGAAAAATTGAACAGTTGAGGGAGAACTGCCAAGCCAGACTGCCCAGAGAATAGCTCTCTTAAAGGTACCTTTATTGATCAGTGACCTGTGAAACAGAAACCCTAACATGAAGAAAAGAAGACAGAGGAAGATATAAAGAGAGGATTTGACAGCTGGCTGGTTTTGAAATTTGAAATTTTTGGTAAATCTTAATCGGGGATTTTATCGGACCAGTATTATAGAAGGGGGAGGAGAAGATAGGTTAGAGAAAAGAGTTGTAAATAGTCATTATTTAATTATTCTCTGTTAGACTTTAAAAAATAAAGTTGTTAATTTTTACTTTAAATACAGACTTTTGGGAATAGTTCCTTGCCTCTCAAATTTTAACAGATTACCACATGGGATAAATCTTTTCTGTGTTGCTGGTTTAAAGTAGTAGAAGGGGATTTACCCTGTGTTGTATTTACCCTGTGTTGTATTTACCCTGTGTTGTATTTACCCTGTGTTGTATGCCTGAAGCATAAATTAAACTGATTGGCCAAATTTGTATTTGTTTTTTATTGTATCCAGGCAACCCAGTTAATCGAGATGTTTGACCAAATGTAATATTGTTACCTTGTTCAGAACGCTTGGTGCTGTGTCAGGTCATTCTGCTTTTAACTCTCTTAAAGGTAAAGTACTCCTTACAGCTTCATAACAGGAGTGGCAGATGGAGTTTAATTCAGATAAATGTGAGGTGCTGCATTTTGGGAAAGCAAATCTTAGCAGGATTTATACATTTAATGGTAAGGTCCTAGGAAGTGTTGCTGAACAAAGAGACCTTGGAGTTCAGGTTCATAGCTCCTTGAAAGTGGAGTCGCAAGTAGATAGGATAGTGAAGAAGACATTTGGTATGCTTTCCTTTATTGGTCATAGTATTGAGTACAGGAGTTGGGAGGTCATGTTGCAGCTGTACAGGACATTGGTTAGGCCACTGTTGGAATATTGCGTGCAATTCTGGTCTCCTGCCTATCGGAAAGATGTTGTGAAACATGAAAGGGTTCAGAAAAGATTTACAAAGATGTTGCCAGAGTTGGAGGATTTGAGCTACAGGAGAGGCTGAACAGGCTGGGGCTGTTTTCCTTGGAGCATCAGAGGCTGAGGGGTGACCTTAGACAGGTTTACAGAATCATGGGGGGCATGGATAGGATAAATAGGCAAGTTTTTTTTTCCTTGGGGTGGAGGAGTCCAGAACTAGAGGGCATAGGTTTAGGGTGAGAGGGAAAGATATAAAAGGGACCTACAGGGCAACTTTTTCATGCAGAGGGTGGTACGTGTATGGAATGAGCTGCCAGAGGATGTGGTGGAGGCTGGTACAATTGCAACATTTAAGAGGCATTTGGATGGGTATATAAATAGGAAGGGTTTGGAGGGATATGGACCGGGTGCTGGCAGGTGGGACTAGATTGGGTTGGGATGGACGGCATGGACGGGTTGGACCGAAGGTTTTGTTTCTGTGCTATGTATCTCTATGACTCGATTTACAGTAATGTTCAGTGTGTCACACAGTTAGAAAAGCAATTCCAAGTGCCTTTTGTAATATCTTCAGTAGGAAGTCTCACTAATGAGATGGGTTGAGCTTTGAGCTCAGACTGCAGACATCAATAATATTCTAGTCCTGTTAAAGAGTTAGGCTGTGACATTACCATTTCAAAGTTAAAGACATTTGTTCATAATTTTGTGTTCTCAACGAATCTCAGATCAGTGTGCTGACAGGAGCTTTGAATAGAATTGCCTTTGTTAAGTCCGCCCTAGCTTAGAACACTGCGTAGTTTTATTTGGTATTTTACGCCTCACTGCATCTAACTGATTCCATTGCAGCGTCTGCATAAAGCCCAGAGGAAGAGAGATCTGAGCACTCAGGATTATAACAAAACAGTAAATCTGAGAAATGGGTTTAAACCACACGCCCTCAGGTTGGGAGAGCAGGCTTCCTTGTATTTTTCAATACCCATTGCTTTCACACGCACATCACAGTATTACCGAATTATTACACTGCATCAGCAGACCATTCTGATTATCATGCCTGCACCAGCTCTTCAACTGAGCATCATTACCCAGTTCCAATCTCCTGCGCTATTCTCATACCTCCACTATCCAAATAATTATCCAGTATCCCTCTTGAGTGTCTGAACTGAAGCTGCCTCCCCCATATCTCCAGGCAGTGAATTCCATACCCTGACTGCTCGCTGGGTGAAAACATTATTCCTCACATCACCCTCGCTTCATCTTCTCTTTAAATCCCTACCCTCTCATTTCTTGTTCCTTTTAAGAGCAGGAACAGTTTCTCCCTATCCACTCTATCTAGCCCAACTCATGATTTTGAAAACCTTGATCAAATCTCCTCTCAGCCTTCCTCTCTCTGAGGCGAACATTCCCAACTTCATCAATCTGTCCTCATCGCTGACGTTTCCCATTGCTGGGTTCGAAAGCAGGGTCACTGGATCCAAAATGTTGACTCTGCTTTCTCTCCACAGATGCTGCCAGACCTGCTGAGTCCTTCCAGCAATTTCTGTTCTTGTTTCTGATTTCCAGCATCAGTTTCTTTCAGTTATTTTTCTCATTGCTGGAATCATTCCTGTAAATCACTTCTGCACTCTCTCTCCAACGCATTGACAATTAGCAACAACCATGCCAAAATAGACCTGCATTTATATGAAAGGCAAGGTTGCAGCTGTTCTCTCATTAGAGAGAGAGAGAGAGAGATGAGTGGTGGTGATTTAATCTGAAGGCCACGTACCTCAGCTGAGGGGAGGGGTTGAGGAGGAGAGACTGCAACCAGGAAAGGAATTGAGCTCATGCAGCAGGTGGGCAGGGAACCAACAAGAGGGAGAGACATGGCAGCCATCATCGTTCCCAACCTGTCAGCTGCAGATCCAGCCATCAAAGACAGTATTGTGAAGAGAGACCACTGTGCAGTCCTTATGGAGTCAAAGTCCCATTTTCACATTATTTCCTCCACTCTACCGATACCATGAAACCAAGGACTTAGTCCTGGTTCAGTAGAGAGCGCAAGAGAATATACAGCACCAGCACCAGGAGTAACATCAAAATGGGGACTAATTGCAAACAGCAGAAGCAACAAGTGATAGACAGAGCTAAGCAATCCCACAACCAGTGAATCATATCTAAGCTCTGCAATCCTGCCACATCCAGTCGTGAATGGTGGTGGACAATTAAACAAGTCACGAGAGGAGGAGGCTCCACACATATCCCCATCCTCAATGATGGAGGAGCCCAGCCCATCAGGGCACAAGATAAGACTGAAGCTTTCACAGCTATCTGCAGCCAGATGTGCCGAGTGGAAGATTCTCCTTGGTCTCCTGCAGTGGTCCCCAGCATCTCAGATACCAGGCTTCAGCCAATCCGATTCACTCCCTATGATATCAAGAATCAGTTGAAGGCACTGGATACTGCAACGGCTACAGGCCCTGAGAACATTCTGGCAATAATACTGCTCCAGAATGTGCCGCTCCCCTAGCCAAACTGTTACAGTCCAGTGACATTTACCCAGTAATGTGGAAAATTGCCCAGGTACATAGAACATAGAACATAGAAGGATACAGCGCAGTACAGGCCCTTCGGCCCTCGATGTTGCGCCGACCGAATCCTACCTAACCTATACTAGCCCAATAACTTCCAAATGCCTATCCAATGCCCGCTTAAATGACCATAAAGAAGGAGAGTTCACCACTGATACGGGCAGGGCATTCCATGAACTCACAACCCGCTGTGTGAAGAATCTACCCCTAACATCTGTCCTATACCTACCACCCCTTAATTTAAAGCTATGTCCCCTAGTAACACCTGACTCCATTAGCGGTAAGAGGTTCTTAGTATCTACCCTATCTAAACCCCTAATCATCTTATACACTTCTATCAGATCTCCCCTAAACCTTCTCTTCTCCAATGAGAACAGCCCCAAGTGCCTCAGCCTTTCCTCATAAGATTTTCCTACCATTCCAGGCAACATCCTGGTAAACCTCCTCTGCACTCGTTCTAAAGCTTCCACATCCTTCCTATAGTATGGCGACCAAAACTGCACACAATACTCCAGATGAGGCCTCACCAGAGTCTTATACAACTGCAGCATGACCTCAGGACTCCGGAACTCAATTCCTCTGCCAATAAAGCCCAGTACACCATATGCCTTCCTCACAGCACTATTTACCTGGGTGGCAACTTTCAGAGATCTGTGTACATAGACACCAAGATCCCTCTGCTCATCCACACTACCAAGTAGCCTACCATTAGCCCAGTAATCCATCATCTTGTTATTCCTACCAAAGTGAACGACTTCGCACTTAGCTACATTGAATTCCATTTGCCACATTTCCACCCAGCTCTGCAACTTATCTATATCCCGCTGTAACCTACCACTTCCTTCCTCACTATCCACAACTCCACCGACTTTTGTGTCATCCGCAAACTTGCTTACCCAGCTTTCAAGTCCTTCCTCTAGATCATTTATAAAGATAACAAAAAGCAATGGTCCCAAAACAGATCCTTGTGGTACACCGCTAGTAACTGCGCTCCAAGATGAACATAATCCATCAACTACTACCCTCTGTCTCCTTCCAGCCAGCCAATTCCTAATCCAAACCTCTAATGTATCCTCAATGCCATACCTCCGAAGTTTTAGCATTAGCCTACCATGGGGAACCTTATCGAACGCCTTACTAAAATCCATATACACAACATCTACTGCTTTACCCTCATCCACTTCCTTAGTCACCTTCTCAAAGAACTCAATAAGGTTTGTGAGGCACGACCTGCCCTTCACAAAACCATGCTGGCTATCCCTGATCACGTTATTCCTACCCAGATGTTCATAAATCTTATCCCTTACCATTCTCTCTAAGACTTTGCCCACCACTGAAGTCAGACTCACTGGCCTATAGTTACTAGGGCTATCCCTACTCCCTTTCTTGAACAATGGGACCACATTCGCTATCCTCCAGTCCTCTGGTACTATTCCCGTTGACAATGACGACATAAAAATCCAGGCCAATGGCTCTGCTATCTCCTCCCTAGCTTCCCATAGGATCCTGGGGTAAATGCCATCAGGCCCAGGAGACTTATCTATATTCATCCTTTCCAATATTCCCAAAACCTCTTCCCTGCATATTTCCAGGGCATCCATTCTAATTATTTGTGATTCCATATTCACATCAGCAACAGTGTCCTGTTCCTGAGTGAATACTGATGAAAAACCAAGACAAATCCATCCTGGCCAATTATCACCCATCAGCCTACTACAGTAAAGTGATGGAAGGGGTCAGTAACAGGGCTATCATGCAGCACCTGCTCAGCAATAACCTGCTCAATGACGCCCAGTTTGGGTTCCCCCAGGGACACTCAGCTCCTGACCCCATTACAGCCTGGGGTCAAACATGGACAAAAGAGCTGAATTCCAGAGAGGAGGGGAGAGGGACAGCCCTTGATATCCAGGCTGCATCCGACCGAGTGGGTCATCAAGGAGCCTGAGCAAACCTGGAATCAAGGGTATCGGGGGCAAACTCCGAGAATGTTTCTGCTCTAAAACCTGAGCTCACATTTTGACAACTCTGAGAAATTGTCCCATAACATTTGAAAGCAATCAATAGCAATTTGCATAAACATTCCACAACATTCTTTTTAAAAAGAGACATGTTTCCCCATCTACCAATGTTAATGGATCATTTTTTAAATTACAGAATCTAGATCCGCACATTAGTCAAAACCAATCAATTCTTCCTTGGGCACGAGCTTATCAGTGTATCAGGCTTCATTGAAATCTGTCTGTTACCTTTTGAAATAGTTTGCTTGCTTCTACTGAGTATAAAAGATTAATACGTTATTTCCACCCACCTGGATGGAAACTTGGGAAAATCTAAAGAAAATAACAAATAAAAGGGAACCAGCAAACTTCCTTCAGGTCTGTTTTAAAAGGTTTTCTTTTGCTCTCTTGGATTCTCACCAATGTAATGGAGGAAGCAACTTTTGGAATATAACAAAAACATGAAAAAGGTGTGAAATTTATAAAACAAATGTGATTATTTTGTAACATAGCGAGTTTTGAGAAGATTTGTAGCTCAGGTTGAGGTTTTAGATGTAGGTTTGCTCGCTGAGCTGGAAGGTTCATTTCCAGACGTTTCGTCACCCTACTAGGTAACATCTTCAGTGGGACTCAGGCGAAGCAATGCTGAAAATTCCTGCTTTCTACTTATATGTTTGGGTTTCTTTGGTTTGGTGATGTTATTTTCTGTGGTGATGTTATTTCCTGTTCCTTTTCTCAGGAGGTGGTAAATGGGGTCTAACTCGAGGTGTTTGTTGATAGAGTTCTGCTTGGAATGCCATGTTTCTAGGAGTTCTCGGGAGTGTCTCTGTTCAGCTTGTCCTAGAATGGATGTGTTGTCCCAGTCGAAGTGGTGTCCTTCCTCATCCGTATGTGAGGATATTAATGAGAGTGGGTCATGTCCTTTTGTGGCTAGTTGGTGTTCATGTATCCTGGTGGCTAGTTTTCTGCCTGTTTGTCCAATGTAGTGTTTGTTACAGTTCTTGCACGGTATTTTGTAAATGACATTAGTTTTGCTCATTGTCTGTATAGGGTCTTTCAAGTTCATTAGCTGCTGTTTTAGTGTGCTGGTGTATGTATGTTTTATGTATTTCTGTTTTCTGTTGGAAGTGTGTGATATCTGAATTTTTATAAGTGGAAATTTTTAGTGAAACTAAATATTCTTACCCAAGATAAGAAAATAAAATGTGTTGAAGGTGAGACAGGGAAAGTTTAAGGGAGATGTGTAAGGGATGTTTTTCAGGCAGAGAGTGGTAGGAGCCTAGAACGCACTGCTAGAAGAGATGGTGGAAGTAGGCAGGTTGGTGGCATTTAAGAGGTATCTGGATGGTTATATAATAGAGGGAGAACAGACGGATATGGACCGAATAAGGGCAGAAGGTTTGTTTTTTTAATTTAGCTAGGGCATGAGTGATTAACTGGGACGAGGGATCATAGTTTGAAGATATTAGGAGGAAGGTATAAAGGAGACGTCAGAGGTAGGTTCTTTACACAGAGAGTTGTGAATGTATGGAATGCGTTGCCAGCGGTGGTGGTGGAAGCAGAGTCATTAGGGACATTTAAGCGACTGCTGGACATGCACATGGATAGCTGGGAGTTGAGGGGTGTGTGGGTTAAATTTTTATATTTTACATTAGGATTAAACTTTGGCACAACATCGTGGGCCGAAAGGCCTGTTCTGTGCTGTACTTTTCTATGTTCTATGATGATCAGCTTAGGCTTGGAGGGCCGAAGGGCCTGTTCCTGTGCTGTACTCCTCTTTGTTCTGTTTGAATCTTGCCAATATTCTGAGGCTCTCAGTATTGTGGGCGGCACGGTGGCACAGTTGTTAGCACTGCTGCCTCACAGCGCCTGAGACCCGGGTTCATTTCCCGACTCAGGCGACTGACTGTGTGGAGTTTGCACGTTCTCCCCGTGTTTGCGTGGGTTTCCTCCGGGTGCTCCGGTTTCCTCCCACAGTCCAAAGATGTGCGGGTCAGGTGAATTGGCCATGCTAAATTGCCCGTAGTGTTAGGTAAGGGGTAAAATGTAGGGGTATGGGTGGGTTGCGCTTCGGCGGGTCGGTGTGGACTTGTTGGGCCGAAGGGCCTGTTTCCACACTGTAAGTAATCTAATCTAATCTATCTAATCTAATTAAAACCTAATCTGACCACATTAGGTTGATAGCTTTGTTCCTGCAGATGCTGTGATTTCTGTGTCCATAGTGTGAAAGGAGAGGGAATGACAGACTCTAAGGCAGAATAACTGGGAACCCCTCTGTGTGTCTGTGCCACATAAAATAATTCAATGTGGAGATTTTGGAATGTTGGAGGTATGCACTCATTCTTAATGTTGTTTGTACATGGGATATGGGGCTTGCTGGCTGGATCAACATTTATTGCCCGGGCAAAAACAATGACTGCAGATGCTGGAAACCAGATTCTGGATCAGTGGTGCTGGAAGAGCACAGCAGTTCAGGCAGCATCCGAGGAGCAGCGAAATCGCCGTTTCGGGCAAAAGCCCTTCATCAGGAATAAAGGCAGAGAGCCTGAAGCGTGGAGAGAGATGCTTGGGGAGGTTGGGGGTGGGGAGAGAGTAGCATAGCGTACAATGGGTGAAGAGCTTCAGGGCAGAGGAAATGACCTGGGAGTTGCAGTGGGAGAGGGACTCCCTGAGATTCTTGTAGAGAGAGGAGGAAAACTTCTTCAAGGCAGGCATCCTTGCAAGAGGATTCGCAGTAGGGTTAAAATCAACGAGGTAAAAACAATGACTGCAGATGCTGGAAACCAGATTCTGGATCAGTGGTGCTGGAAGAGCACAGCAGTTCAGGCAGCATCCGAGGAGCAGTAAAATCGACGTTTCGGGCAAAAGCCTTTCATCCTTAAGAAGGTGGGGGTGAGCTGCCTTCCTGAACCACTGAACTCCACCAGTTCACAACTCTCTGAGTGAAGTAATTCTTCCTCATCACAGTCCTGAATGGCCTATCCTTAGACATCTTCTTAACTTGTGGCCAGTTAAGCTGGGGAGTCGCTAATGTATAATAAAAATCCATTTCGGATGTGGCCACATCGTCTGCGCATCTCGCACACGAGAAAGGAATTTTCTTCCATTTTATTGTCAATGATCTTAATCCAAGAAACTCGGTCACAAATACCAAACACAACATACACAGATCTGTCTGAAGCCCGCGAAAACACTCATCAGCTTCCCTAATGACAAACTCTCTGAACTGCAAGCTCTGAGATTTCTGATAAGGTTGAGATGTAAAAAAATAAAATCCAAATCTTGCTGCAAATGTTATCATGTTCAAAGACACGAGTCAAGTCATAGAGTCATACAGCATGGAAACAGACCCTTCAGTCCAACTCATCATGCCAACCAACCTCCCCAAACTAATCTAGTCCCATTTGCCTGCATTTGTTCCATCTTCCTCTGAACCTTTCCTATTCATGTACTTATCCAAATGTCTTTTAAATGTTAAAAATCACACAACACCAGGCTATAGTCCAACAGGTTTAACTGGAAGCACTAGCTTTTGGAGTGTCGTTGTAACTGTACCTGCACATACAACTTCCTCTGACAGTTCATCCCAAATAGAAAACACCTTCTATGTGAAAAAGTTGCCCCTCAGCTCCTTTTTAAATTTTTCTCCTCTTACCTTAAAAATTTGCCCTAGTTTTGGACTCTCCTACCCTGGGGAAATGACCTTTGCTATCCATCTTATCCCTGCCCTCATGATTCTATAAACCACTATAAGGTCACCCCTTAACCTCTGATGTTCCAGGGGAAAAAAGTCCAAGAATATCCAGCTCCTTCCAGTAAGTCACACCTTCCAGTCCCGGTAATATATTCCCTCTAGTTCTGGACTCTCTGACCCCAAGGAAAAGACTTTGTCTATTTATCCTATCCATGCCTCTCATAATTTTGTAAACCTTTATAAGGTCACCCCTCAGCCTCTGACGCTCCAGGGAAAACAGCCCCAGCCTGTTCAGCCTCTCCCTCTAGCTCAGATCCTCCAACCCTGGCAACATCCTTGTAAATCTTTTCTGAACCCTTTCAAGTTTCACAACATCTTTCCAATAGGAAGGAGACCAGAATTGCACCCAATATGCCAACAGTGGCCTAACCAATGTTCTGTACAGCCGCAACATGACCTCCCAACTCCTGTACTCAATACTCTGACCAATAAAGGAAAGCATACTAAATGCCTTTTTCACTATCCTATCTACCTGCGACTCCACTTTCAAGGAGCTATGAACCTGCACTCTAAGGTCCCTTTTTCAGCAACACTCCCAAGGACCTTACCATTAAGTGTATAAGTCCTGCTAAGATTTGCTTTCCCAAAATGCAGCACCTCGCAGTTATCCAAATTAAACTCCATCAGCCACTTCTCAGCCCATTGGCCCATCTGGTCCAGATCCTGTTGTAATCTGAGATAACCCTCTTCACTGTCCACTACACTTCCAATTTTGGTGTTATCTGCAAACTTACTATCTGTACCTCTTATGCTCACATCCAAATCATTTATGTAAATGACAAAAGGTAGAGGACCCAGCACTGATCCTTGTGGCACTCCACTGGTCACAGGCCTCCAATCTGAAAAACTACCCTCCACCACCACCCTCTGTCATTCAACATTCAACATAAATGTACAGCATAGAGACAGACCCTTCAGTCCAACTCATCCATGTCGACCAGATATTGGAAATTAATCTAGTCCCATTTTCCAGCATTTGGCCCATATCCCTCTAAACCCTTCCTATTCATATACCATCCAGGTGCCTTTTAAACGTTGTAATTGTACCAGCCTTCTCTGGCAGTTTATTCCTTACATACACCACCCTCTCCATGAAAACGTTGTACCTTTCACATCTTTCCTCTTTCATCTTAAACCTATGCTCTTTAATTTTGGACTCCTCTACCCCAGGGAAAAGACCGTGGTTGTTCAGCCTATCCATGCCCCTCAAGATTTTACAAACCTCTATAAGGCCACCCCTCAGCCTTCGGCACTCCAAGAAAAATAGCCTCTTCTTATAGCTCAAACCCTCCAAACCCTCCAAATGTTCTTATAAATCGTTTCTAAGCCCTTTCAAGTTCTTTGTGAATCTTTTTTGGAACCCTCTCTAATTTAATAATATCCTGCCTCTAGCAAGAGGAGAAAGTGAGGACTTCAGATGCTCCTGCTTCTCGGTGCTGCCTGACTGGCTGTGCTTTTCCAGCGCCACACTTTTTGACTCCTTCCTCGGGCACACCAACCTATACTTCACTTTAAAACATTTAAGCTCAAGAAAGTTTGGGTTGGGATAGCTCAGCGGCATGGACGAGTTGGACCGAAGGGTATATTTCCGGGCTGTATTTCTCTATGACACAATGACTCTAAGTCTCAATTTTCATCATTTAATTTTTAGAGCTGCTTTGAAATTGTCTGCCCCTCGCTTGAGAAAAGCAGGTATTGTTTCCTGGCTCCTGAGAACGAATCCTGTGAGGTGCCTGACTTTTCTGCTGCTCCTTCCTGACATAACTCCAGCCACTGGCTGTCTACTGTTTCTCTCTCCTCTACTCAGAGAAGCCAGGCTTCATTTAGCGTACATCTGCTCGAAGACACCATGCTGTGCTTTGCTGAGCTGCTGTGTGTTTAATCTAGACTCTGGTTATTTGGCAGCCTGCAGGTTACAGCTGGCAGGGACAGATTGTGACAGCTTCACTCCCTTTGTGTGTGTTGCTCTGGGAAGAGAGTGGCTCTTCATACAGTAAGCCCAGGGTGTGGCCATACTGAGTGTCTGTCTCTAGTTCAACTCACCAAGAGCATTTCACAATCAGTTTTGACAAGCGTTTCCTGCCCTGCATTATTAATAAATTGTTACTCTCATTTTATCATGGAATAAATTGTATGCTTTTACATGTATTTAATGAACTAACTCAGTTTAAGCTGCTTAGAACGATAAAAGGATTTGATGGGAGAGATAGAGAGAAATGATTACCTCTAGCAGTGGGATTAAGATCAAAGGGACGTAATCTTAAAATTAGAACTAAAAGTAAAACTTGCTGCAAATATTCAGCAGATGTGTTTAGAGAGCGAGCGAGTGATATTTGAGGTTTGTGACCCTGTATCAGAAGGATGTGCTGGGTTTACCTTTGTTTTTAAACCTAAGAATTAGAATCAGATAGCTCAGAGGAGATGTCAAAAAATGCATCTTCACTCAAGGCACGGTGAAAACTCAGGAGTGCTGTCCTCAAAACATTGTTGAGGCACTTGAAGATTTAAGAACCTGATGTTGATAAGATTTTTGTTGGGTTTCAGAGGTTTTTGAATCAAGGCAATGAAATGGACTTAAAATGCACAGCAGTCATGATCAAATTCAATGGCTGAACATGTCCAGAGGATGAATGGGTTCCGTTGGTTCCAACTGAGTTATTGTCACGTCAGATTTCTCAATCATCGATGCCACTTGTTGGCATGTTTGGAGATTTGAGTCTTGTTGATAATGTGTACCTCATGTAGCCATAACGCTGTTTCTGTCATGGTGACTGGGTTTGAATGCGAGTTTGGGGCGTTTACTGACAGCAATCAATCCTGTGTTATGAGAACAGTGAAATTAATTGGGAATCTCTTGCAATGTTCCTATTTGTTTTGTGTTCCCGTTAAGCAAGAGGACTGTTGCCATTAGAGAGCCAGTTCCCGCATCATTCCATTAACTCTTTGTGGTTTAGAGTCTGTTTTATGGTTACCACTTCTGAAGTGAAAACAAGTTACAGCAAAGTCACATGACTGCTAAGTCACAGATGATCCGTGAAATCACACAGTTCTCCAAAACTTCCCTTTTTCAGACAAAAAAAACAACAAACAAACATTCCACGCAGTCAGAAATTACCCAGCTCACATGGTCTACATGAATTTTGTATACTGGTGGTAATTTTCTGGTTATTCATTGTCAGTCCCATCTTTGTCAGTCTCTGCATATACATTCCATCCATAACCTCTAACACCCTCAATTAGACTCACAGAGTTATAGAGATGTACAGCGTGGAAACTGACTCTTCAGTCCAACTCATCCATGCTGACCAGATATCCTAACCTTATCTATTCCCATTTCCCAGCCTGTATTCCTCTAAACCCTTCCTATTCATATACCCATCAAAATGCCTCTTAAATGCTGTAAGTGTACCAGCCTCCACCACTTCCTCTGGCAGCTCATTCCATACACGTACCACCCTCTGTGTGAAAAGGTTGCCCCTTAGGTCCCTATTAAATCTTTCCCCCCTCTCACCCTGAACCTATGCCCTCTCGTTCTGGACCCCCCACCCCCCACCCCAGGGAAAAGACCTTGCCTCTTTACCCTACCTATGCCCCTCATGATTTTCTTTTGATAATATGTGACAAAGTTTGTGTCGGCATTTCATTTGGGATCCCCTCATTTCCAGGGTGATGTTGCTTCTCTGATGAGTGTTGTTCTCCTGATGAGTGCTAGAACAGCGCAGGACGTTTACCTGTTAGATTCAGTGTCTCTGCTGAGTTGATAACTCCCAGTGTGTCAAGCTGTAGTTGCTCATTTTTTCAAGTGACAGCTGTTTCCTGACTGTGTGCACATCCTTAGCTGTGAACATGTAGCAGTTCACACTCTGATGACAGGTTTGGCAATAACTTTTCTATCTGGTTCACAAATCCAACAGATCTTTCACTTTCTCATCTTTTGGTCGCTGTGTCTCTGAGCTCACCAGGATGTGGACAATTCCTTTCGCTGTCAATACATGGTCATCAACTTCAGGCATCTTCAATTGCACCATTTTTTGTTCAGCTTCATCTGGTGAAAGCTCTCCTGCCGTCACACTAGATTCTGAATGAGCTTTGCAATGCTTTCTTCCTTGTATCTGACATCCGTAGACAGGCAGATCATGCACAAAAGCTTCCACTCCACAAAGATCACTGACTATCTCATGTTGCCTTCATTGATTCTCTTCTGGAGCAGTGGAGAAGACAGATGACATTTGCAACTATCTCCTAAAATGGTGTCAATGATGTAGTGAGAAAGCTGTCACCTTTATTCAGCTTTACTGACCAGTCCCTTCACATTGAGGGGAGTAATAAGCTTTGCCAAAATAAAGCAATTTTTCTACAATGATTGACTTGGAGTCATGAGCTCTTCCTGAAGTTTGTTCGAGTTTTTTTGGATCAGTGCAGCTTCCTAGATTTTCCCAGCTCCCATGCCACTGTCCAGCCTGTGGGTCTTGTCACTTTCTCAATGGTTCCTTCCTTTCATAGCGCCTCGATCTCAACTTTGAGGATAGACTTGATGACAGCTGAAACTCCCTTCAACAAATACTGTTCTTCGGGTCACCGGACCTGAAGTGTTAATTCTGATTTCTCTTCACAGACCTGCTGAACTTTTCCAGCAATTTCCATTTTTATCAATAAATACTGTGTTGGTCTAACACTTTTATCTGTTTTGAGGTAATATCCGTTAGAGACAAAAAAAACTGCAGATGCTGGAATCTAAGGTAGACAGGCAGGAGGCTGGGGGAACACAGCAAGGCAGGCAGCATCAGGAGGGACAGGCAGGAGGCTGGGAGAACACAGCAAGGCAGGCAGCATCAGGAGGGACAGGCAGGAGGCTGGGGGAACACAGCAAGGCAGGCAGCATCAGGAGGGACAGGCAGGAGGCTGGGGGAACACAGCAAGGCAGGCAGCATCAGGAGGGACAGGCAGGAGGCTGGGGGAACACAGCAAGGCAGGCAGCATCAGGAAGGCCAGGCAGGAGGCTGGGGGAACACAGCAAGGCAGGCAGCATCAGGAGGGACAGGCAGGAGGCTGGGGGGACACAGCAAGGCAGGCAGCATGAGGAGGGACAGGCAGGAGGCTGGAGGAACACAGCAAGGCAGGCAGCATCAGGAGGGCCAGGCAGGAAGCTGGAGGAACACAGCAAGGCAGGCAGCACTAGGAAGTGGAGAGGTCGATGTTTCAGATGGAACCCTTCATCAGGACTGGGAGAGAACTTCTTCAGAAAAACTTTCACAACCTGGAACCATATGTTAATCTTCTAGGAAAGATTCAGCAGTCAATGGCCTGTTGCCCTGTAAATCTCTCCAAATATGTCTGGGGGGTTAACAGTTTGCACTTGCTTCAGCCGAGAAGAGTGCATTTTGTTTAACATTTACTCTCTGAAATTGCGGATGTCCATTCCTTCCATTGCATGGTGGTGTCAGCCTTCGCTGTTGTCTTGGCGTGAGTATCGTTCCATCACCTCGCCTCAGATTAACCTTTAAGAGATCCTTTTCTGAGTCGCAAATGCTGCTCCGTTTGACAGGGGCACAGTGCACCCGAGTCTCTCCAACATTTCACATTCACGTCATGCTCTGTCTTGGCAGTCATCATTTGAACAGTCACAAACCATTTATCACCTTTAGACCTGACATTGTCACCTGCTGGATGGTGTGGAGTGATTTGTCAGAATCAGCAGGTTTGTCTCCCTCCAGCAGCTAACTCTGCTCCGTTCCAGCTCCACGTTGATTCAGCTTCTTGTTGATAGAGAACTGCTTTACCCACGCTGGGAATGCTGTGCTTTCTTTTATTCCTCTGCAACAGTTCAATCCTGTACTCAGGCGTCCGCAAATATTTCTTAATGGAAAGCTTCAAATAATATCTTCAGAATTCGGGCAAGATTTCTGGCTTTTCCGCTCCTCAGTGAGACCCAGGCTGTAACTCTTTCCCAATAACGATAACAGAGTTGCTCCCTTTACTTGTTCAGGCTTCTTACTCAACTCTGTAATTACCTCATAATTTTGCCATAGACTGGAAGAACTTCCTATTCTGTCCCATGTTGTCTTTCAGTTCCGCAGCACTAAAGGCCAACAAACCAGGCATTCTGAGTTATCCAGTGATTTCAAGTTACAGGTTGCTGCAAATCCTTCTTTGCTGCTTCCGAGAGTAGCTGGGTCTCTTACAGCTCGACAGTTCCCCACAGTCTCAGCTGGTGATGCTTTATTTTATTGCAATGCCTTTTAATGGTTGATCCTTCTAAAGTGACAGCAAATTGCAGCAGAAATCATATGATCATGGTGCACCACAAGCAGACATTATCGAGATAGATTCCTCTGGACACAGCCTGTGTTCTCAAACATTGTCAATATTTCTGTTTACCCCAAGAACATTGAGCGCTGTTTAGTAACAAACACATCTAGACGTTAATGTGCTGCTGCCACTTGTGGTCTCCAGTGGTCAGCATTGTCTTCAGTGCCCTCAGGAGAGCTGATGCCAAGGTGTCCATGTCACTCGGCTATTACTCCAGGCAGGAGGAAGTGTGGGTGGCAGGTGCCGGAGAGTCCAAAAGTGGGACACTGGAAAAGCATAGCCGGTCAGGCAGCATCTGAGCAGCAGGAGAGTTGACGTTTCAGACATAAGTTCTTCATCAGGAAGGTGGGGGGGGGAAGGGGGTGCTAAGGGCTGAGAGATAAATGGGAGGGGGCTTCCCACATCCTGGAACAGACCCCCTACTACAGCCACATCTCCTTCAGCACCATCATCTCCCCTCCCCCCACCTTATCCCAGATCCAACCCTCCAATTGACACCGTCCTCTTGACCTTCCAACCTGTCCATCTTTCTTCCCGCTTATCCACCATCACCCCCCACCTCCATCTGCCTTTCGCATTCCCAGCTGCCATCCCCCCAGCCCCAAGCCCATGCCATTTATCTCTCAGCCCCCTTTCCCCCCCTCAATATTCCTGATGAAGAGCTGATGCTCAACTCTCCTGCTCCTCAAATGCTGCCTGACCAGCTGTGCTTTTCCAGCGCCACACGTTTTAACTATGAACCCAGGCACCCAGGTGATGTTCTGGGTTCAAATCCTGGCATGGCAGGTAGTGGAATTTGAATTCAATAAAAAACATCCAGAATTAAGAGTCTTATGTTGACCATGAAGCGATTGCTGATTGGCGGGAAAACCCAGTTGGTCCACTTTTCCAGAAGGAATGCCTTCCTTACCTGATCGGGTCCTCAGGTGACTCCAGATCCACCACAATGTGATTGGGTCTGAACTGCCCTCTGGGTAATTAGGGATGGGCAATAAATGCTGGCCTGGCCACCAATACACCCCACCCTGAATGTATAAACCACAGAGTCAGTGAGACCGTAAGACATAACAACAAAAGCAGGCCATTCAGCCCATCACGTCTGGAGACGTGCTTGAGCACAAAAGGAGGCCATTTGGCCCTAGTGTGCCTTTGGGAATTAATCTAATTGGTCTCACCCTCCGCCTCTCTCCTGCAATGATTTTTCCCATTCACATATTTATCCAATTTCCTTTTGAAAGATAGCAATGAGTTGGCTCCTGTCATCTTTTCAGGCAGTGCATCCCTGATCAAAACAACGCCCAGTAAAAACACGTTCCGTTGTGTCACTTAGAGTCATAGAGATGTACAGCATGGAAACAGACCCTTCGGTCCAACCCATCCCTGCCAACCAGATATACCAACCCAATCTAGTCCCACCTGCCAGCACCCGGCCTGTATCCCTCCAAACTCTTCCTGCTCATATACCCATCCAGATGCCTCTTAAATGTTGCAATTGTACCAGCCTTCACCACTTCCTCTGGCAGCTCATTCCATACACATACCACCATCTGAGTGAAAAAGTTTCCCCTTAGGTCTCTTTTATATCTTTCCCATCTCACCCTAAACCTATGCCCTCTAGTTCTGAACTCCCCATCCCTTAGCCTATTTATCCTATCCATGCCCCTCATAATTTTGTAAACCTCTATAAGGTCACCCCTCAGCCTCCAATGCTCCAGGAAAAACAGCCCCAGCCTATTCAACCTCTCCCTATAGCTCAAATCCTCCAACCCTGGCAACATCCTTGTAAGTCTTTTCTGAACCCTTTCAAGTTTCACAAAATCTTTCCGATAGGAAGGAGACCAGAATTGCACACATTATTCCAACAGTAGCCTAGCCAATGCCCTGTACAGCCACAACACGACCTCCCAACTCCTGTACTCAATACTCTGACCAATAAAGAAAAGCATAACAAACACCTTCTTCACTATCCTATCTACCTGCGACTCCACTTTCAAGGAGCTATGAATCTGCACTCCAAGGTCTCTTTGTTCAGCAACACTCCCTAGGACCTTACCATTAAGTGTATAAGTCCTGCTAAGATTTGCTTTCCCAAAATGCAGCACCTCACATTTATCTGAATTAAACTCCATCTGCCACTTCTCAGCCCATTGGCCCATCTGATCAAGATCCTGTTGTAATCTGAGGTAAACTTCTTCACTGTCCACTACACCTCCAATGTTGGTGTCATCTGCCAACTTACTAACTGCACCTCTTATGCTCACATCCAAATCATTTATATAAATGACAATAAGTAGAGGACCCAGCACCGATCCTTGTGGCACTCCACTGGTCACAGGCCTCCAGTTTGAAAACCAACCGTCCACCAGCACCCTCTGTCTTCTACCTTTGAGCCAGTTCTGTATCCAAATGGCTAGTTCTCCCTGGATTCCGTGAGGTCTAACCTTACTAACCAGTCTCCCATGGGGAACCTTGTCGAACGCCTTACTGAAGTCCATACAGATCACATCTACCACTCTGCCCTCATTTCATACAACTCAATCAAGTTTGTGAGACATGATTTCCCATGCACAATGCCATGTTGACTGTCCCTAATCAGTCCTTGCCTTTCCAATATAAATCCTGTCCCTCAAGATTCCCTCCATCAACTTGCCCACCACCGATGTCAGGCTCACTGGTCTATAGTTCCCTGGCTTTTCCTTACCACCATTCTTAAAGAGTGGCACCACATTAGCCAACCTCCAGTCTTCCGGCACCTCACCTGTGATACATCACTTCCCTAGCTTCCCACAGGGTTCTGGGGTACACTACTGATTGCTTTGTCAACTCCCCCTGTCTCCTCTGGTTACTGACCCTCCTGCCAGTTTCTTTTACTTACGCCACCAAAGCCCAATTGTAATATTATCTCCTCTATCGCATTTCCTCTTTAACCTTCTCTGCTTTGCCGAGAGCAATGCCAGATTCTGACCATATCAGGAAGTAGCTGGTCACCTGCTCCTGCCCTGGTACATCTCACCCTCACCTGAGCAAGGCCCTCCCCACACTCGGGCCCTCAGAATTGAACACACTTTCTCCACTTGAAGTCTAACCAGTATTTTGTAAAGCTTTAATATAATTTCCTGCTTTTGCATTTTTATTCCTTTATTTAACACCAAAACTAAGGATCCCGTATATTTTTTCAGCAGTTTGTTTCCACCTTCCCTCTTCCCCGTGGTTTGGCAAATACCTGGCAGAAACATGAATAGTGAAGAATTACTTTGATCGTTCTCCTGCTAACTGTGGGTGTGTGATTTATGTCAGAGGTTATCGAACTGAGTTAGCTCTGTGCTCACCAGGCACAATCCACCCAAGCATTTCTTTCATTTCTAAAACAATTAGCAGTTCTCTTGATACCCAGAACCTTCAGTAACTCAGTGCTTGGGTAGTGAAAGGTCATATCTCAACCAGAAAGGTCATTGTGAATTGAAAGTGTTCTCCAGACACTGTATTGTAGAGTCCCGCTCACTGTGACCTTTGCTGTGGATTAGCTGAATTATAGAAGTAATCTGCAGGGTTAGAAACTAAAACAGCATCTGATTTTGTGGTTTTGTTAACTAAAGACTGTGGGCCTCATGAAATAGCCAAGAGGCCTACAGTCTCTGCTAGATCCCAGCTCTGCTGTCCAGCAGAAGCCTAGAGTGTGACCCAATCTACACATAGTCCACCTGTGTATTGGAACCCAGTCTGCTATAAATTCCCATGTGGTTATAGAGTCATGGAGATATACAGCACAGAAACAGACCCTTTGGTCCAACTCATCCATGCCAACCAGATATCCTTAATAAATCTAGTCCAATTTGCTATCATGAGACCCATATCCCTCTAAATTCTTCCTATTCACATATCAATCCAGATGCCTTTTAAGTGTTGTAATTGTACCAGTCTCCACCATGTCCTCTGGCAGCTCATTGAACAGCTGAACTCGCCACTGAACTGCTCCCCCTCACAGGATTCTCCAACCTTGATTGCTGTTTGCAATATAAGTCTATCTGGCACATGACATAGTTCTGTATGTGACTCCAGTTATACAGTGTACTTGATCAGTCGGGGAATCAAGGGTTACAGGGAAAGGGCAGGAACATGGATGTGAGGAATGTCGGATCAGTCAGGATCCTATTGCGTGGTGGGGCAGGCTCAAGGGACCGAATGGCCCCCACCTGTACCTATTTTTTATGGTCTTAAAACTGTAAGGCTAAATGCAAACCAATTTTGTTATGTACTCCAGACCTGTAATACCACCTGATCCTGTAATACCACCTGATCCTGTAATACCACCTGATCCTGTAATGCCTCCTGATCCTGTAATACCACCTGATCCTAATGCCACCTGATCCTGTAATGCCACCTGGTCCTGTAATACCACCTGATCCTGTAATGCCTCCTGATCCTGTAATACCACCTGATCCTGTAATACCACCTGATCCGGTAATGCCTCCTGATCCTGTAATACCACCTGATCCTAATGCCACCTGATCCTGTAATACCACCTGATCCTGTAATGCCTCCTGATCCTGTAATACCACCTGATCCTAATGCCACCTGATCCTGTAATGCCACCTGGTCCTGTAATACCACCTGATCCTGTAATGCCACCTGATCCTGTAATACCATCTGATCCTAATACCACCTGATCCTCTAATACCACCTGATCCTGTAATGCCTCCTGATCCTGTAATGCCACCTGATCCTGTAATACCTCCTGATCCTGTAATGCCACCTGATCCAGTAATACCACCTGATCCTGTAATGCCTCCTGATCCTGTAATGTCACCTGATCCTGTAATACCACCTGATCCTGTAATGCCTCCTGATCCTGTAATGCCACCTGATCCCATAATACCACCTGATCCTGTAATGCCACCAAATCCTGAAATACCACCTGATCCTGTAATACCACCTGATCCTAATGCCACCTGATCCTGTAATACCACCTGATCCTGTAATACCACCTGACCCTGTAAAATCACCTGATCCTGTAATGCCACCTGATCCTGTAATGCCTCCTGATCCTGTAATGCCACCTGATCCTTTAATGCCACCTGATCCTAATGCCACCTGATCCTGTAATACCACCTGACCCTGTAATACCACCTGACCCTGTAATATCACCTGATCCTGTAATGCCACCTGAGCCTGCAATGCCTCCTGATCCTGTAATGCCTCCTGATCCTGTAATGCCACCTGATCCTTTAATGCCACCTGATCCTGTAATACCACCTAATCCTGAAATACCACCTGATCCTTTAATGCCACCTGATCCTGTAATGCCACCTGGTCCTGTAATACCACCTGATCCTAATGCCTCCTGATCCTGTAATGCCACCTGATCCTGTAATACCACCTGACCCTGTAATACCACCTGATCCTGTAATATCACTGTACCAGTGAAAGAACGCTTGGAAAGTCCTGTGATAAAAAGTTGTCATTACCGCTCTTGTCAGGTGGGTGGAGAAGATCCCAAGGCACTATTTCCAAGGAGACAAAGGAAGTTCTCTGGTGACCCTGATAATATCTATCCCTCAACAAATTTATAGTTCATGACCACCTGGAGAGGTTTGCATCGTGCACATTAGTGACTCTCTTTCCTCCTTTCCAGCCGTTAAGTTCACTTCAAGGGTAGCGTTGTTGGCAGTACAGGCTGTGGGCAGGAAAGGTGTTTGCAGAAATGTGATTTGTGGGATCTTGCTGTGCTGCACAGCTGTAACATTGACCTGCAGTGAACAGATGTGGTATTTCCTGGACTGTGTGTTGCTGTGAAACAGACAGAATGGTGTGCAAGCATGCCAATTGCTGTTCCTGGGGATTCACACTGGACCACAGCCTGGGGAGATGGAGAACTGACCATCATCGTGGAGGGTCAGTGTTCCTTTCATGGTGAAAGAGTCCCTTTGTCATTCCTCGGTGGAGTATGCTGGAGGATGGATCAGAGTGGACCAGAATCAGGTGTGATGTTATTCAGATCCTGTTGTCACTGAGAGTGGTTTATCTCACTCTCACACACAGACTGGGAGGCTGGCTGCAGGCACTGCCTCAGGCTGACTGATCTCCGTTTGATCCAGAACTGTGGTTGCATAATTGACTTGATTCTGACATAGGCCCAACCCTGACCAGGAGGTCAAATCCCACCCTGGCAGCTCGGGGATTTCAAATTCAACTAATTATCTAGATTTGGCATCAAATCAAGTCTCAGTAATGATGACCATGAAGTGACTGGACTCTCATTAGTGGCTCATTCATGTTCTTTGGAGCAGAAAACCTCCTGGCCTTGGTCAGCCTGATCTGTGTGGGACTCTAGAGCCGCACTGTATGACTCTCAGCTTCTCTCTGAAATAGCCAAGCAAGTCATTTAGCTGTATTCAAAAAGGTGGGCCACCACCATCTCTGAGGAGCAAATATTATGATTTGTCCATCAGACGTGGATGTTGCTGATTGGCCAGTGTTTATTCCCTATCCATATTTGCCCCTGAGGAGGAGGCTCTGCAGGTAGGCCCACAATGCTGTTAGGGAGGGAATTCCAGGATTTTAACTCAGCAACAGTATTTCCAAGTCAGGATGGTAAGTGGCTTGGAGGGGAACTAGCAGGGGGTGGTGTTCCCATGGAATACGCTGCCCCTTGTCCTTCTCAGTGAAAGTGGTTCTGGGTTAGAAGGTGCTGTCTAAGGATCTTTGGTGAGTTTCTGCAGTGTATTTTGTACTGCTGAATGGTGGTGCTGAAGGGGATGGATATTGAAGGGGGTAGATGAGGTGACAGTCATGCGGGTTGCTTTGACCTGGATCATGTGAAGGTTCTGGAGTGTGGTTCGAACTGCATCCATCCAGACCAGTGGGGAGTATTCCATCACACTCCTGGCATATCTGTCAGGTGGTGGATAGGCTTTGTGAGATACAAGGTGAATTACTTGTTGCAGGATTCTATCTTGTACCTGGTCTTGCAGCCACTGTATGTATTTGGATGGTCCAGTTCAGTTTCTGGTCAATGGTAAACCCCGGGATGTTAGAGGATTGTTGTGAATCGGTAACGGAAATTGCATTGAACATGAAGAGGTGGTTGGATTCCTTCTGATTTGAGAAAATCATTGCCTAACACTTTCAGCCATTTCTTGTCACATGGAGTGAATCAAATTGGCTGCAGGCTGGTAGCTGGGGACCACTGGAGGAGACAGAGATGGATCATCCACTCGGCACGTCTGGCTGAAGATTGCTGCCTTATCCTTTGCCCTGAAGGGCTGTCATTGAGGACAGGGATATTTGTGGAACCCCCACCTCCAGTGAGTTGGTTAATTGTCCACCACCATTTCATGACTGGATGTGGCAGGACTGCAGAGCTTAGATCTGATCCGTTGGTTGTGGAATCACTTAGTCCTGTCTGTGACTTGCTGCTTCTGCTGTTGGGTGTGCAAGTAAACTTGTTTGTTGCCTTCACCAGGTTAACCTCCCGTACCTGGTGCTGCTCCTGCCATGTCCTCCTGCACTCTCTATTGAACCAGGGTTGCTCCCCTGGCTTGATGGTAATGGTTGAGTGGGGGGGATATACTGAGCAATGAGCTTGTACACTGTATTGGAGTACACTTCTGCTGCTGTTGATGGCCCACATTACCTCATGGATGCCCAGCCTTGAGCTGCTAGATCTGTTCAAAGTCTGTCCCATTTGGCACGGTGATAGTGCCGCGTTGGAGAGTATTTGCAATGTGAAGGCTGAACTTCATCTCCACAAGGAACATGCGGTGGTCACTCTTACTGATACTGTCACGGACAGATGCATCTGTGACAGGAAGATTGATGAGGACGAGGTCAGTTTGGATATTCCATCTCACTGGTTCCTTCCCCACCTGCTGCACAATATGTGGTGGGTCTTGCCAGTGATGCTCACATGCTGTGAATTAATAAAACAGATTTTCAGGGAAAAGGAATTCAATAACTATTTCATATACACTGCACCCAATGATTGGAAGGAGAGGGGTAGAGTGGAGTAGGGAAAGATGGAGTGAAAAAGAGGAGGGAATGGGAACGAGGAGAGAAAGCACAGTCTTCGTGCTGAGTGTGTGTTTGGATATTATTCCTTTGAAATACTGGTTCAGTAACAACACTGTGCTCTGAAAAGGCTTTGTTCTCCAAGAAAGTCTACAAAATCGCTTTTAAAGCATCAACATAAAAGAACTGTGTAAAATGAGGAATATTAATAATATCACACATAACAAGAAAGGCTCTGCTGGCACGCAGTCACATTACTGGGGGCGGACTCTGATTAACATTTCAAACTGCTGTGGCCTTTAGAAACCCACATTTGCTTGTCTGTTTTCCAAGTCAATTTTGTAAACCTCAGATGAATGACCACTGAGCTCCAGCGCACTTGAGTCAACTTGATTCATGGCTGTCACAGAGAGTCTTTGACAAAACCCAGTTCAAGGGAAGTTGCTTCAACAGAATCTGTCTCCCTTTCTTCACCAACGCAATGAAGCAAAATAGACCCAACAGATTTGTTCTGAACAATTGCAGTTTCTCTGCAAGTGCTGTGCCTTGGTCTGAAGCAGTAAACTAACAACGATGCTTTGGTTTCTCTTTGAAGAAAAATGTTTAACTTTACACCGTTAAAAGCAGACCCTTGCAGGAAAGGCCCCTA
Source organism: Hemiscyllium ocellatum (assembly GCF_020745735.1). Lineage (NCBI taxonomy): Eukaryota > Metazoa > Chordata > Chondrichthyes > Orectolobiformes > Hemiscylliidae > Hemiscyllium > Hemiscyllium ocellatum. The sequence continues at coordinate 53,834,258 of NC_083429.1, forward strand.
TCGATGCTAATAGACACAGAAATGTAGCACAAATATTCATATCTGCGTTGTCATTAAACAGCAGTCTCCTTGTTTGTTTTGGTGAATGAGAGAATGTTTAGGCAGGGGCTGTCAGAGACTCTGGTCAGTGACTCAACAACAGCTCAACAAAGGGAGGGAGACAGCTGTGACCAAAATCCATCCTCTGGACCTGGGGCTGAATCACAACCTCACAAGATGTACATCTCCTCCAAAATTATTTAGAATCCCAAGTTTTTTAAAAACTCCCTTTTGTTTTATTCACTCACTGAACATGGGCATCACTGGCTGGGCCCAGCATTTATTGCCCATCCCTAGTTGCCCCTTGAAAAGGTTGGGGTGAGCTGTCTTTGTGAACCGCTGCAGTCCATGTGCCTGTGCCCTTAGGGAGGGAATTCCTAATTCCTAGGGAGGATTTTGAGCCAGTGAGAGTGAAGGAATGGCAATATACTTCCAGGTCAGGATGCCAAATGGTTTGAAGGGAAACTTGCAATGGTGGTGGTGTTCCCATGTACCTGCTGCCCTTGACTTTGTAAATGCAAGTGGCCACGTATTGGGAAAATGCTAAGAAGTTTTGGGGAATATCTGCAGCGCATCGTGTAGTTGGTATACTGCTACTGAGTCTCATTGGCGGTGGAGGGGTTGGATGGTTGTGGATGCCATGCCCATCAAACAAGCTGCTTTGCCCTGGATGGTGTCGAGTTCCTGGATGTTGTTGGAGCCGCACCCCTCCCGGCAAGTGGGGATTGTTCCATCACCCTCTTGACTTGTGTCTTGTAGATGGTGGATAGGCTTTGGGGAGTCAGGAGGGGAGTTATTTGCTGCAGTTATTCCTAGCCTCTGACCTACTGTTGTAGCCACTGTGTTTATATGACAAGTCCAGCACAGTTTCTGGTCAATGGTAACCCCGAGGATGTTGACAGTGGAGGATTCAGCAATGGTAACCATGAGAAACAGAACCTTCTCATTGGGGTTGATTTCACAAACATGGACATTGCCTTAACTTCTGCTCTATTTGCTCATCACGTTGTACCAAGAGCAATTTTTGGCCTCATGTACAGCCATGGTCATGCCTGAATTTGTTGGCCCCCAAGTCTATATTCGCCACTGAAGTCAGACTTATATTGGAGACTGGGTACATATGTGCAGCATTCTTCAACTGGTTACACTTCAGTATACTGCTCATAAAACAGCAGCTGCATCTCATAGTCTCGATGAGAGTAACTAGTTTCTTGTGTTATTTGAAACTTTCGCACCACACTCTAAACCATGGGAGGCAACTGATGGAAACGCTTAAATTAATGCAGTCTCGCACTGAGAAAACTATCCCATTAACTCCGGCTAACGCAGTTCACTTCGTAGCCCCTTCCGTTAGTGATGCCTTCTGCCTTCCTTGAAATACCAAGGTAGCAATATATTCCGTACGGACTGAGTCTTGCTGCAGACTTTGAGTCTTGTTCGGACTTTGAGATGTGCGAGGGCACCAGGATTTCTGATCAACATGGGCACATTAATCAGCTCAAGCTGCAGTGCACTTGCCTGGCACTGAAAGCAGTGAGTCACCAAGGACTCAGAGCTTGTCTCTATGCTCCAAGTTATTGTGCTGCCTTTAAAAAATGTTATAATTTTCACACTCAAAAACATCTAGCCCTCAGAATGTAAACTGCTGGTTTCTCCAAATCATGTTATAATAGTTTGGGCACAGCCAGAAACTCCCCAGAGTCCCCAAACTTAATTTCCTATCACAGTGTTCAGTGTCTGTCTCACATCTCAACTAGAGACCAGCAACAATTCGCATTTATATAGCACCTTCAATGTGATCAAAGATCCTAGTCTCTTCATAGGAGCATTATCAAACATAATTTGATACTTAGGGATAAAAACGACAGATACATGGGAAAGCCACCCTCTGCAAGCTCCCCTCCCAAACAAACACCGTCCTGACTTGGATATACTTTGCTGTTCCTTCACTGTCACTGGGTCAAAATCCTGGAATTCCCTTCCTCGCGGCATTGTGGATCTACCTTGATCCCAAATACTGCGGCAGTTCACAAAGACAGCTCACCACCACCTTCTCAAGGGGTAACTAGGGCCGGGCAATAAATACTGGATCCAGTCAGCAACACCCACATCCCTCTGAGAGAAAAACTAGAGCAAGGGTTGGACAAAGTTTTTTAAGGCGTTTCTTAAGGAAGAAAGAAAGGTAAAGGCATGTGGGGAGAGTGGAATACGGAACTCAACTACCAAAGGTGTATCAATTAAAATGGGGAATGATCAAAAGACCAGACTGGGGGAATATAGACAGTTTTCAGGCTGAAGGAGATGGCAGAGGTAAGTGGTATCACCACCGGGGATTTATAAACAAGAACAAAAGGTTTAAAATTGAGACATCTCCTGGCTGGGGACCGATGGAGGTCGGTGAGCAGAGGGTGTGATGGATCCGAGTTAGGATACAGGGAGCAGAATGATGGATTGAATTCAGATTTACAGAGAGTGGAAAGTGAGAGGCTGACCAGGATAATATTGGATTATCACTGTGAAATTCTCCAAATAACCCCCTTCACTAAAATCTTATATTTGTTGTCATTGCAGTTTTGGGATTCTGCACTGTAGCAAAATGAAGAGGGTAGAACATAGATCTAACGGAATGATGCTTATAAATTGAAGTCTTAGAAGATTAGGTCGTTTTTCAATATGAGAGTATTTAGCTTGAGGTGTTCAACATTGTTCCTTTCAATTAAAGGCAGTTTTGCATCCAACAGGCAAAACCTGGGCAGTCCCACTTTTAAAATCAGATTTTTGATCAATAGCTGGACTTTCTCCCAATCGCCTTTCCAAAATTCTGCTTTCTCCTGGCACTCAAAAGCACAGAGCAGCTCCAAGAAATATTTTGGTTCCTTCACCTGGGTGTTAACTGCCAAGACTGGGAAGTAGCTGAGAATTCAACTCCTGCCCACAGCCAATGAATTTATGCATTTGTTGGCTTAAAGAATCCAGACTAAATGTTGCAGGAATCCAGTTCTCCCCACGTTGGAAGAATGCTGCTGTTGATAATTTAGTCAAAAATGTACAGGACTTCATCAAGTGCATTTTCCAATTTGGATGTGATATTCCAGAGAAGGTGATGCAGAATTGATCAAACTCCCCACCAATCCTCCACTCTTAAACCCTCAGCTATCTTTGGGTAATCCAAGATGGAAGGTGGAAAAAATTTCTGGCTGTAAGAGTTGCTCCTTTTTGAGGTATTTTAGGTGTTGGAGGTGATTTTCTCGAATTCCAGGAGCAGCAATGACTGTTTTATATGCTGTTGCGTTGTTTTGGAACAAAGTTCAAAACAATGGCACTGACAAAAGTAGGAATACAGACAAAAGGCAGTGACCACATGCTCAGTGAGGGAGAGAGAGAGAGAAATAAACCTATACTGTGAACTGACACAGCAGTGAATCTGCACAGTTATTGTCTTTGCTGTTTAAGTTCATGTATCGCTGAACATCGGAGTGCATCTGGGAAAATTAACAAACTGTGAAATTCACAACTGACCTTGAAGGAGGCTGTGTGGGAGAGGTCACAGCACAGAGACAGATCAGTGCATTGCTGTACGTCTACAGTAGTGACCAGAGTGGGTTCTTTCTTGAAAATATGTTCTATTGAGATCTGTCCCTTGACTAAATTTTCAAAAATATAAACCGTAGATACTAAATTAGCCTGGAGTAGTGTGTTTTAGACCAGTAAGACAGTGCTATTTTCTGGGTCTGTAGATTGTGAAGGAGCAAAGATGGTCTTTAGTAGAATGATGTGTTCGTCCTTTCAGATGTGGGAGTTTAGGGAGAGTTTCCATGTTACTGATGATTATGTCTGCTGGAAGTGTCTTTGGTTGCGAATCTTACTATATTACATGGATCAGCTGGAACGGCAGTTAGAGGCAATAAGGAATTTACAGGAGCTAGTGAGTGTGATGGATGGTAGTTAGAGAAGGAGGAAAAGCTGTAGATACAGTCACAGGGTTAACTCCAGGAAAGATGAGAGATAGGCAGGTAGTGTAGGAGTCTTCCGTGGCTATTCCCATTTCAAACAAGTATGCTGTTTTGGAAAAGATTGGGGATGATGGACTCTCAGGGGAATGTAGCACGAACAGCCAAGTTTCTGGTATCGAGACAGGCTGTAACGTAATGAGGGGTTAGTCCGATTCCAAGCGATCGATTGTGATTGGAGAATCTCTAGTCAGAGGTACAGACAGACGTTTCTGTGGCCAGCAGTGAAAAATCAGAATGGTGTGTTGTTTCCCTGGTGCCAGGATCAAGGATGCCTCAGAGAGGGTGCAGAGTGTTCTCACGGGGGAGAGGGGCCAGCAGGAGGTCATTGTCCACATTGGAAACAACGATATAGGAAGGGAAAAGGTTGTGATTCTGAAGGGAGAATATAGAAAGTTAAGCGGGAATTTAAAAAGGAGGTCCTCGAGAGTCGTAATATCTGGATTACTCCTGGTGCTATGATCTAGTGAGGGCAGGAATAGGAGGATAGAACAGATGAATGCATGGCTGAGGAGCTGGTGTAGGGGAGAAGGATTCACATTTTTGGATCATTTGAATCTCTTCTGTGGTAGAAGTGACCTGTACAAGGAGGACGGGTTGCACCTGTATTGGAAGGGGACTAATATACTGGCAGGGAGATTTGCTGGAGCTGCTCGGGATGAGATTTGCTCGACACCCCAGGCTCAGCAGATCCACCAAAAGGAGTACAGACTGAAATAAGTGACCAAACTTCACTTCAATTGAAAATGGAATCAAGTTCCTGGCAGCCTGGTCATACAGTGAGACAAGTACATCTCCTGTTCCTCCTGTGAATGTGCACACACAGGCTGGAGGTAGAGGAATGTGGTAAGATACAGCCATGACTATGCCCCATCCCTACAAAAGCATAAAGGAAAATGAAAGACTGTATTAAAAATGAGGAAGGAGACTCAGTATTGGTGCAAAATACCAAACAGAGCCACGGTCATTAGCCTGACCAACACAGTGCGTCAAAATGCCGTGTTAACATGTTGCTGAAGGCAATTGGATATTGCATCTGTAGCCCCTGTTGATGCAGTGGTTAGCTCTGCTGGATTCTGCACTGCTGAGCCATGCTTAATGGGGTTGTGCTTTTTCAATTATATTCTAAAATTACATTAGAAGTGTTTAAAGGAGACACACTGGGCATTGTAATGGAGACTTTACAGAGGCAGCAATCCCTTAGTTATGTGTCAAGCGCTTTAGTTTCTGTGTCGCTATCCAACACAGCCTGTGAGCAACAAAACATCATTGAAATTCTATTAAAGAGTATCCATTAAACTCATTCTGCGATGAATGGGAACCTCACTAGGTCCAAAACTCAATCTGAGTAATTGACCAAGCTCCCGGCTCTAAGGAGTGTCTTACAACAGCACAGAAATTTGTGCTAAGTTTCTAACCATTTTAACTAGTGGTTGATAAATCATGTGACACAGACCCAAATTTCCAATATACTGTACTCCCCACTGAGATGACAAAATAAAAAGACTGCCCTTAACCTGTGCTTTATCTCACTGACACTAATTCTGCACTTGCCACTTATTGTGTTACCTACCAGAGAAGATTTACTCATTTCTCGAAACTTTTCGCAGTGACACTGTACAGATTTCAATTTACTCAAACTAATGTACACAATTACTGTCTCTCAAACTAATGTACACAATTAAAGCCTTTCAAAATAATTAATGTACGCAATTAATTCCTCTTAAACTATTGTACACAATTAATTTCTTACACTGTATACAATTAATTCCTTGTACTGTATTGTAATGTACACGATTAATTTCTCTCACTCAGCACTGTATATGATTAATTGCAGTTCTACCCAATACAGCAGAAACCTATTACCTTACCATGTTGGGATGGTCCTGCCTGAGTTAATGTAAGTAATGCTGGGGTCAAATCTGCCTGTTTGTGGAAAGGTTTATTAATATGTCATGTTTTGTATTGCAGTCTATGAGACCCACATAACTAAAGCCCAAGAAACTCAGTGAAATACGTCTCCGCAGCCTGTCCCAGTTAACAGGATCTCTCTGCAGAGTTTGTGCATTTTGTTTATTGTCTGTTCTTGGGATATCTTCGAGGAGAAAGTGAGGTCTGCAGATGCTGGAGATCAGAACTGAAAATGTGTTGCTGGAAAAGTGCAGCAGGTCAGGCAGCATCCAAGGAACAGGAGATTCGACATTTCGGGCATAAGCCCTTCCTGAAGAAGGGCTTATGCCCGAAACGTCGAATCTCCTGTTCCTTGGATGCTGCCTGACCTGCTGCACTTTTCCAGCAACACATTTTCAGCTCTGTTCTTGGGATATGGTTAACGTCGGTAAGGCCAGTGTTGTTCGTGCTCCCTAATTGCCCCATGAGTTGGTGAGGGTGAGCTGCTGCTGCTGCAGACTCATGGTGCTGAGGAGAAATGTCTTCACCCAGAGAGCGGGGAGTGTATGGAATTCATTACCACGAGAGCAGTTAGGACCAAGACATTGAATGTTTTCAAGAAAGTGTTAATATTGTTTTTGGGCTAAAGGGATCAAACAGAATGAGGAGAAAGTAGGATTAAGTTTGATGGAAATAAGCGACATTAGTGTACTCAGTAACCACACAAACAGCAGTGTCAGAAAATCTAAGGGAATCCAGGCAGAGAGCTTCAGACAGGGCTCCCAGCACAGAGAGATGGGCGCTGCCTGTGGTAGCAATCCAGGGGTTGGCTCACAGTCAGTCATCCACTCAGGATGGTTACAGTCTGGGGTCCATATGACCACCAGTCTGGGCAGTGGGCATGGTCAGCACCGTGGGTCCAGTGTAACCTGTCCAGGGAGTCCCGGGAACATGGTCATGGAGCTGTACACACATCAGTCTGGGGGCTGGTCACTAAAGAGGGTTCAGGGGGCAAAGCTATCAGTGCTGAGGGAGGGTAACTGGGGAACTTAACTGTGGGGTTTAGAGTCAGAATGCAGAGAGAATTAAAATAGTGAAGGGGGCAACTCAGTATGTAAGGCTGGGAGGCAGTATGGCAATGCAGGGCTGAATGGTCTAATTGTATGTTTTCTATGAAGGGAGAGGGGTATTACAGGAGTAGGAAGACAGGCAGGAGCAGCCTGGCTTCCGTGTGGGAAGGGTGAGCTACTGGAACTGCCTGTTGCTGCATATCCCTGGGGCTGAGGTGGGAAAGGTGCAGACATATACAGACAGGTTGGGAGAGGGAGGGATCCGGGAAGGGGAGGTTATATTTGGGGACTCACCAACGGGAGGAGACTAGGCCTGAGACTCTTGCCAGAGGGGTGACTGCTGTCTCCTCCCTTCATACGGCAAATAACAAGTGCCCAATACAGCTGCCTGACCTCCACAGCCAGAGTGTTCCCTTCTGTAACCAAGGGGGCTTCAATTCTGAGCAATGAGGGCCCCCCACTTTCAAAGGGCAACAGCATGACACAACACCCAGAGACTCAAGCTGAAACGTACCGTAAGTAGCACACACTGAGAGAACCTCAGACAGAAACCAAGGGTAGCAGCAAATTACTAGGAGAAAGTGAGGTCTGCAGATGCTGGAGATCAGAGCTGAAAATGTGTTGCTGGAAAAGCGCAGCAGGTCAGGCAGCATCCAAGGAACAGGAGAATCGACGTTTCAGGAATTCCTAAAGAGGGGCTCATGCCCAAAACGTCGATTCTCCTGCTCCTTGGATGCTGCCTGACCTGCTGAGCGTTAGCAGCAAATTACTGCAGATGCTGGAATCTGTACTGAAAACAACAAATGCTGGAGATCCCAGCGGCTCAGACAGCATCCAGGGAGAAAGAGCAAGCTAGAGTTTCGCGTCAAGATGACTTATCATCAGGGCTGACATGAAGTGTGGAAGTGTGAACCAAGTAAAGGGTGGCACGCTGACTCAGTGGTTAGCGCTGCTGCCTCATAGTGCCAGGGAACTGGGTTCAATTCCAGCCTCTGTCTATGTGGAGTTTGCACATTCTCCCCGTGTCTGCGCGGGTTTCCTCCGGGTGCTCTGGTTTCCTCCCGTAGTCCAAAGATGTGCAGGTCAGGTGGATTGGCCATGCTAAATTTCCAGTACTGTTCAGAGATGTGTAGGTTAGGTGCATTAGTCAGGGGAAACGGAGACTAATGCAGTAGGGGAACAGTTCTGGGTGAGTTACTCTTTGGAGGGTCAGTGTGGACTCGTTGGGTGAAATGGCCTGTTCCAACACTGTAGGGATTCTATTATTCTATGAAGTAAAACTGAAAGGGAAGGAATGTAAGTGGGTTCACAGTCTGAAGGTATTCAACTCAATACAGTATCTTGGAAAGTAACCGACTGTGAGCAGTCCACATCCTTACCCCAAACTCTCTCGAGCAGAACATGCAATGTTATGAATCAGTTCCAGTAAAGTCTGTGCTGTGCAGGGACAAGTAAACTTGCTCAGCTCGATGGATGTAAACTATCTACAAAACTCAACAACGCTGACACTTGACTGATTTCTACTAAGATCCAGCCCGACAAGTTTCTTCTGTCGCTGTGGAGACTGACAGTTTGCTGGTTTCTTTCTGTTAAGAGTAACCTGAGCCAGCCAGTTGGTGGGGGAGGGGATGCATATGGGTGTTTGACCAGGAGCAGCACTGAGTCTGGCCACCATTGGGACGGGGCCCAATCAGAAACACGAACAGAAATGGCTGGAGAAACTCAGCAAGTCTGGCAGCATCTGTGGAGAGAGAATCCAGAGTTAATGTTTCGAGTCTGTTGACTCTTCATCAGAAAGGAACCCGGTCTTTCTGTCCTGGAAGTTTAAGGGAGATCTCAGTCCGTCAGCTCCTTCCTCAAATGCTGCAGCTAGCCTGTGATGTAACTGGCTAATTATTTCTGTCGCTGCTGTTGTGAGTGTCTGCTGGTGCTTGTCTGTACAAGTCATTTTGCTTCAAAGTAATTTATTGAATGTGAAAAGCTCTGTGACATTTCTGAGAGGTGTTTGATATGTGAGTCCCTCTTCCTAAAATATATGTCAAACACCTGCAGCTGTCTGCACATTCTCCCTCCGTCAACGCTGCAAACCAACCGCAATCTGTGGGTGTTTTTTGGTCAAACCAGCATTTATTACCCATCCCTAACTGCCCTGGAGAAGGTGGAGATCAGCCGCAACTTTGAATCGCAGCAGTCCCTCAGCGGGTCGAGACCATCCTCCCCCTCCCCCCCCACCCCCCACCAACCTCCCCCTCCCCCCACCTCCCCATTGGGGCAGTTTGGCTTAAGAAGGAATGCAGGACCAGTGATCCAGTTCCAAGTCAGGATGGTGTGTGACTTGGAGGGGACCTTACAGTGTGTCTTTCCCACCTCAGTGGTAGAGCGGGTGGTTTCTCAGGTGCTGCTGGTGGAGCTTTGGCGAGTAGCTGTGGTGCTGTGGTGCTCTGAGTGTCGGTGATGGGGCGAGTGTGTGGTTTGTGGATGTGGTGCCAATCAATGTTGGGGCTGCTTTGTCCTGGGTGGGGGTGCTGTGCTTCTTGAGTGTCGTTGGGGCTGCCCCCATCCTGGCAACAAGGGGATATATCCCTCACACTCCTGACTTATTACAGAATCATTGAGTCATACAGTACAGGAGAGGCCGTTCAGTCCATCAAGACTGTCCTGCCAAAAACAACCAACACTAGTCCCACTTAGCAGCACTCAGCCCATAGCCTTGAACTTTATGACTTTTCACGTGCTCATCCAAGTACTTCTTAAAGATTCTGAGGTTTCCTGCCTCAACTCCCCTCCCAGACCCCCAACCACCCTCTGGGGGAAATCCCCTCTAAACCGCCTGCCTTTCATTTAAAGTTACGCTCCTCTATTTTGATCCTTCAACTAATATGACCAGGATTTTAGGAGTTAGGGAGTGACTTTGACCCATTTTGGGGGATAGTAAGGACTGCAGATGCTGGAGATCAGAGTGGAGAGTGTGGTGCTGGAAAAAGGCAGCATCTGAGGAGCAGGAGAATCGACGTTTCAAGCATGAGCCCTTCATCAGGAAGGGGGGATTTGGGGGGATACAGCATTTCTATGGCTGGTCCAGTTCAGTACTTGGTTAATAGCAGCCCCCTCAGGGTTGATTTTGGGAGATTCAGTACAGTAATACATTGAATGACAATGGTGGCTTTGACAAGCCCAAACTACCCACATGGAATCCACAAAACCCGACCTCAGAATTACTGTCTCAATGACACTGAATCTCATTAAGTTGTAAGGAAATTTGCATCTCTTGTTTTACTCACATTTGCATGATTCTGCACATATTGAAGATGAAAGGTTTTCTGGAGAATGTTTAGTTTGGAAAAGACAGTGGAGCTGGACTTAAAGTATACAATTAAACCACATTTCAGCAGTTTGCTTTGAGCAACAAGGAGATGGAAAGCCACATGGATCGAACACAGAAAATTCCTCCTGTCCTCTCCAAACAGTGGGGCTCATGTTACACTGCAAAATTTGTAAACTGTAACTGCCGTTACCTCCCTGACCTCCCACTCCTGCTCCACCAAACTTCCTTGTGAGCCCGTTATCTGTGTTTTGTGTGTGTGTTTGTAAACTTGTTTTATTGTATTTTTCAGATAATAAAGCTCCATTCTCTTTCAGTTAAGAAAATGTTGGAATTGGCAGATCTTCATTTTTGGGAGAAAGTGAGGACTGTAGATGCTGGAGATCAGAGCTGAAAATGTGTTGCTGGAAAGGCACAGCAGGTCAGGCAGCATCCAAGGACCAGGAGAGTTCTGAAGAAGGGCTTATGCCCGAAAAGTTGATTCTCCTGCTCCTTGGATGCTGCCTGACCTGCTGTGCCTTTCCAGATCTTCATTTTTGGTCTGATTAGCTAAGTTTGATTAAAGGTGACAGCTGGGTGCTAGAAGGGAATACACAAAGTGATTTGTTGCAGCTGACCGTGAGGTAGGGGAGCTGTGACCCCTGCCTCACCTGGTCCTAACGGCACATATAAACAAAATCTCGCACACACTCTCTCACACACAAATGTGATGGGGAGGAGTCAGTGTTGGACTGGGGTGTACAAAGTTTAAAATCACAACACCAGGTTATAGTCCAACAGGGCGGCATGGTGGCTCAGTGGTTAGCACTGCTGCTTCACAGCACCAGGGCCCCAGGTTCAATTCCAGCCTCAGGCGACTGACTGTGTGGAGTTTGCACGTTCTCCCTGTGTCTGTGTGGGTTTCCTCCGGGTGCTCCGGTTTCCTCCCACAGTCCAAAGATGTGTGGGCCAGGTGAATTGGCCATGCTCAATTGCCCTAGTGTTAGGTGCATTAGTCAGAGAGAAATGGGGCTGGGTGGGTTACTCTTCAGAGAGTTGGTGTGTTTCTGCACTGTGGGGAACCTAAACAAAGGTTTATTGGAAGCACTAGCTTTCGGAACACTGCAACCACCTGATGAAGGAGCGGCGCTCTGAAAGCTAGTGCTTCCAAATAAACCTGTTGGACTTTAACCTAGTACTGTGTGATGTTTAACTTTACACACACACACACCCCTACTTGGCACATTAAAGGAATTATAGAGAAAGTGACAGCTGAGAATAATTTATCAGACACACATGGCCACGTGAGCCAAACTTTGATTTCAAGAGGAGTGTAAAAGGTTAAAGAAAGTTGTTTCTGTGGGGGGGGGGTAAACATTGGGGAGGGTGTGAGAGCGTAAACTTCAATCAGAACTGACTTTTCATATGAAGGGCTGGATTTAATTAACACAGGGACTGCAATGCAGAATAGATTCCACTGCTTGCAATTTTGATTGGAGTCTCTCTCATAGACCACAAACTCTGTCTTTCGCTGTAATTCGAATCCGAGCCCCCTCTGGGCCTGGACACAGCATTACTGTCTCTGACTATCGATGATGTCTTCCCCGAGGTGTGTTGGTAGAGTTCCGGGGTCACAAGTGAGACATTCCCTCCTTATTGCAATCTGTGAGCTCTGTTTGTCCGAAAGTATGCCAGCCTCTTATCAGCCTCTGCAGATTTGCTAAAATAAATTAAAATTAAAGCACTCGACAATTTGAATGCAAAACAACCTCTTTATCAGTAAACAGCAGCCTTTTAAATAAAACCAAAGATTGTTCAGGAAATTGGTTTACCACTGTTAACACCTCTCAAATACAAACACGTAGACACACCTTCGAGAGAAATGCAGAGGGGTAGAAGAGGGATACAGAGACACTGAATGGGGGAGACAGGGGAAGACAGAAGCCAATTTCCTGACAGTGGTCAATCACTGGAAGTCTGGAAACAAGAACCGGTTTCATTCTGTCTGCCTGGATGATTACCAATATTCATGACATCTGAGAGATAATCACTATTGGAATGTCAAGCAAAATCACCCCCCCCAAATTCACAGGCAGCAAGTCCCCACCAATAGCAAAGAGATATTGTCCAGATCATCTGTCTTATTTTCTATTATATCTGGAGAAATCAACAATAACAGTCTATAATCCATGATCTACCTCAATGGGGCAATAGAACCTTATATTGATGTCTTCCCTTGGAACCAGTATTTTAGACAGTGCAGCACTCCCTCAGAACTGACCCTCCGACAGTGCGGCACTCCCTCAATACTGACCCTCCAACAGTGCAACGCTCCCTCAGTACTGACCCTCTGACAGTGCAGCACTCTCTCAGCACTGACCCTCTGACAGTACGGTACTCTCTCAGCACTGACCCTCCAACAGTACGGCACTCCCTCAGCACTGACCTCCGACAGTGTGGCACTCCCTCCGCACTGACCCAATGTCAGTGCGGCACTCCCTCAGCACTGACCCTCCAATAGTGCGGTACTCCCTCAGCACTGACCCTCCAACAGTACAGCGCTCCCTCAACACTAACCCTCTGACAGTACGGTACTCTCTCAGCACTGACCCTCTGACAGTGCGGCACTCCCTCAGCACTGACCCTCCAACAGTGTGGCACTCCCTGAGCACTGACCCTCCGACAGTGTGGCACTCCCTCAGCACTGACCCTATGACAGTGCGGCACTCCCTCAGCACTGACCCTCTGACAGTGCGGCACTCCCTCAGCACTGACCCTCTGACAGTGCGGCACTCTCTCAGTTTCCCACTAGAGCAACAAGCTGAATGTTGAGTCTCAGGGATTTGGAGTTTAGTTTGAGCAGATGAACCGTTTGAGTTGGAGGCGAGTGGACTCCCTGCTGAGCCACATCTGACAGTGTGAGTGTCAGAGAGGAAACTGAATCAGAGCTACAGGAAAATGGAATGATTTGATTTTTGATCCAAAACCTGAACATTGTCAGTCGAGCTGATGGTGTAGTTTTATTATCTACATTACATTTTATTTCCTGATGAGGAGGGAACCTCGCAGGTATCAGCTGAGGGCAGAGACTGTCTCTTTGTAATGGGTGAGGGTCAGTGAGAATGAGACATGTACTGCAGTCCCTGAGGAGAATAGTGTCCTTTTCCCCCCACCCCCTGCGGCCAGGAGCAGCTGGTGTCAGCGTGGATAATTAGGGAAACACCAACTCACAGAGCCAGGAGCAACTGGCATATCCACTGCCCAGCGCTCAGCCCTCCATTGGCTCCTCGGACAGTAACGCTTCAATTGTCAGATTTTCATGGATTGCTTTTAGATCTTTCCATGGCCCCAAGCTCCCAATCGTAGCCTTCTAAACCCTATCCCCAATGCCCTGCACCCCCACCCCCACCCCTCTCTGGCATTCGCACACCTCCTCCCATTACCCCCACCTTTGCAGGTGTGGTTTCCAAGCTCACTCTGGGGAGATCTCTTCCTAAATGGTCCACCTTCTGCTTATATTTTGATCAGCTCAGCTAACCTTTCCTTTTGCTATCTTCCATTCTGGTTCTGAGTAGCAGTTTGAATTGCATTCTCACCAAATGTAACAACAACGGACACTGGGTGCCCCAACCGCCCCTTTTGATTCGTGTTAAAGAGTTCTGAGGGGTTTGCTACAGTTTCACAGCTTATTGACAAATGGTGGCTTTCCCCTTGCCTCCCAGCTGTGAGCCTGAGGGAGGTGGGTTTGAGCTTGAACTTGACCCGAGAGGTCTGAGTCCACAATGCAGGCTGACACTGTGCAGAAGGGAGGGTGTGCTGCATGGTCAGGAGTACCGCCCTGTGGAGGTGAAACCCCCAGAGCACTGTGAAAAGGAGAAGGGGCATGCTCTCATCGTCCTCAGCAATGGTTACCCCTCAGTCAGCATCACAAAACAACACACCATCTCAGCATCATCATGTTGCTGTTAATGGGAGCGTGCTGTGCACTATTTGGAGATCATATTTCCTGCATTAAGACTGATTACACTTCAGAAATATTTTCAGCAATATGGTGCTTTGTGATATCCTGAGAGTAAGGAGATCGTTCATTCTCCCACAGACTGTTATCATTCCAGAGTCTTCTAAGGCTGCATGATTCCCTCCTCATTATCTTCTCTCCTCTCCTGACATCGAGATCCTGATGTGATTTTGATCCTGACCTCACACAACCACCTGGTTTTAATCTGAAATAACAAACTGAGCTGAGGTGGTTTGAAATGTTTCTGAGAAACTGGTCTCTTATTGTGAGCTGGATTCAACTGTGAGCGTTGCTTACCATTTCCAACATTGAAACAAAGCGAGAAAACATATTAATTTTTAAGTTGAAACAACTTTTAAAGACTGAAGGCCAATCAGCCAGGGCGAACAAACCACCCAGAAAGCTGATCTGTTTCCTCCCAGCTGGCCTGGACTGCCTGCACCCACATGTTTTGGACACGAAGCTGAAATTCTATTTGCCGATTGTAGACGTGTCCCACATTGCAGAACTAATGAGCCAGCTGTTTGGAAGCTCAGTGAGCAGCGAACTCACACACTAGTTTAATTCCAGCTCGTTTTCAGCATTTCCCAGAGTCTGTGAGCCCTGGTTTTGGAGGAACATTCCAGATGTGGGTACTGCTGCTCGCTGGCCCTGAACTGGTTCATTTTGTTACAGTGGAAACATTTCAAAGAACAACACCGATTGGCACCTCATTCATCATCTTCCAATTCACAGCTCAGCGCTGGGTATCTCTAAAGCACACTAGCATCCTGAAAATGCCCTCTTTATACCAATTCTCTATCTTCAGTTCGCCAATTCTCCATCCACCCTAATATACTACCCCCCAACACCATCAGCTTCTTATTAAGTAACCCAGTGTGTGATATAACACTAATTAGAAATCTGATTATACTCCATTTATTTATGACTCCTCAGATACTGAGCCAGCCTGTGTCCAAATGCAACAAAACCTGGACCAACATCTAGGCTTGGGCCAACAAGTGGCCAATAACATTCAGGCCGCATAAATGACAGACAATGACCATCTCCAATACAACAGAATCTGACCACCACACCTTTATATTCAATGGAGTTACCATCACTGAACACCCCACTAGCAAGATCCTGGGGCTTACCATTGAGCAGAAACTGAACTGGACTCACCACATCAACACAGTGGCTACAAGGGCAGGTCAGAGACTGGGAATCCTATAATTCCCCTCCTGACCCCCCCAAAGCCTGTCCACCATCTACAAGGCACATGTCTGGGGAGTGGTGGAATGCTCCCCACTTGTCTGGATGGGTACAGCTCCAACAACTCAAGAAGTTCAACACCATCCTGGGCAAAGCAGCCCGCTTGATTGGCACTGTACCCACCCATCTCTTCCTACATTCATTTGTTCTGATTTTGATTTGATTTATTATTGTCACATGTACCTAGATACAGTGAAAAGTTTTGTTTTATGTGCAGTACAGACAGATCAGATCATACAAAGTGCATAAGAGTGAACAGGGTGAGGAATACAATATTACAGTTGCAGTGAAAGTGCACAGAGAGTGACATCAACATTGAACTTGAAATTTGAGAAGTCCGTTCAGAAGTCTATTAACAGCGGGAAAGAAGCTGTTCATGACATGTTGGTACATGTTGGTATATGTTGG
The DNA here is from genome assembly GCF_020745735.1 of Hemiscyllium ocellatum. Lineage (NCBI taxonomy): Eukaryota > Metazoa > Chordata > Chondrichthyes > Orectolobiformes > Hemiscylliidae > Hemiscyllium > Hemiscyllium ocellatum. The sequence goes on from NC_083429.1 coordinate 53,850,248, forward strand.
TACATGTATAAGTTTTTGTATCTTCTACCCAAGGGAAGATGTTGAAAGAGATTCTAACCGGGGTGGGAGGGGTCTTTGATGGTGTTGGCTGCCATCTCTAGGCAGCTGGAAGTGTAGATGGAGTCCATGGATGAGAGGCTGGTTTGCATGATGGTCTGGGCTGTGTACACAACTCTCTGTAGTTTCTTACAATCCTGGGCAGAGCAGTTGCTAAACCACACTGTGATGGATCTGCATAGGATGCTTTCTGTGGTGCACCTATAAAACTTGGTCAGAGTCTTTATCAACATGCCAAATTTCCTTAGCCCCCTGAGGAAATAGAGACATTGGTGTGTTTTCTTGACTGTAGCATCAATGTGAGTGGGCCAGGACAGATTCCCCATACCTTTGATTCCTAGTGTAGGCTGTAGTATGTACCACAAACAATATGCACTGCAGTAATTCACTAAGGCTCCTTCAATTGCCCTTTCCATTTTCCAACTCCTATCAAAAAAGAGAAGAGCATAGATAAATGATAATTTCCTTCCAGTCCATTCCCCATCCTTACTTGGAACTATATCACTGTTGCTAAAAGATCATTGGCTCAAAATGCTGGAACTCGCTCCCTAACAGGACTGTGATCCACCCACACCCCAATAGAAAGCAACTAACCCCCTCCTTCTGAAGGGCAGTTCGGAATGGGGAAATCAATATTGGCCCAGATAGTGACACTCAAATCCAAGAACCATTTTTTAAAAAAATGGAGTTGCCACCTCAGACCTCAGTCAGAATCCAGCGAGAAAGTTGGACAGAGCTCCCCAGATTAAGCTGAAACTGAACAAGATAAAGATGCAAATTAAAAATGGCTGAAATATAAAAGGCATTAATTGACAGTGAAAGGACTTTGGCCTTATCCTGTAAAGGTGAGAACAAGTGATGCAGCAACCAACATATGAAGAGAAACTGGATTAATCAGGCCTAGACTGACTGGAGATTAGAAGAATGAGAGGAGATCCTAATCATAATGTCATACAGCACGGAAACAGACCCTCGGTCCAACCAGTCCATGCCAACCATGTACTCAAGCTAAACTAGTCCCACCCACTTGCATTTGGTCCTTATGGGAGGGGCATGGTGGCTCAGTGGTTAGCACTGATGCCTCACAGCACCAGGGACCTGGGTTCAATTCCCACCTCAGGCAACTGTCTGTGTGGAGTTTGCACATTCTCCCTGTGTTTGCATGGGCTTCCTCCCACAGTCCGAAGATATGCAGGTCATGTGAATTGGTCATGCTAAATTCATGACATGAATTCACATTCATGTGAATTGGTCATGCTAAATTGCCTGTAGTGTTAGGTGCATTAGTCAGGGGTGAATGTAGGGGAATGGGTCTGGGTGGGTTGCTGTTTGGAGGATCGGTGTGGATTTGTTGGGCTGAAGGGCCTGTTTCCATACTGTTGGGAATCTAATCTAATATCCCTCCAAAACCTCTCTATTTAGGTGCCAGTGCAAATGTCTTTTAAACATTGTAATTACCTGCATCCAGCACTTCTGCTGTCGGTTCATTCCACACACAAACCACTCTTTGTATAAAAGTATTGCCCCCGTATCCTTTTTAAAACTTTCTCCTGTAACCTTAAAATGACGCCCCCTAGTTTGAACTCCCCCACGTTAGGAAAAGACCCTTGGTTAATCACCTCATCTATGATTTTATAAACCTCAGTAAGGTTACCCTTGAACCTCCTACATTCCAGTGAAAAAAGGTTCTAGTCTACCTAGCCTCTCCTTACTCAAACCCTCCATTCCCGGGAACACCCTGGTAAATGTTTTCTGAACCCTCTCCAATTAAACACAAGAGGATGTTCATTATGATGGAGAGTCCTGAACAAGACGTCAGAGTCTAAGGAAATGGGCTGTAAACATGCAACCATTCAGGACGGAAATCAGGAGAAATTTCTTCACTCAGAGAGTGGTAAACCTGTGGAATTCTCTGCCACAGAAAGTAATTGAGGCCAAAACATTGAATGGCCTCAAGAAGGAGTTAAATATAATTCTTAGGGCTAAAGGGGTCAATGGATGGGAAAGGGAGGGGGTTTAGGATATTGAGCTTGATGATCAGACACAATCGGTGTTACACAATGTAATGGATGTGAAAGCAGTGCAAAGATTTGTTGATTTGTGAACCAGTGAGTAAGATTCAAGCCTCATGTGTTATCAGAGGGTGAACCACCTCACCCAGCTCACTGCACAGGATGGACAGTGATATCGGGCACAGGAGGAGAAGACGTTTTTACTCAAACCAGCCAGCTCGTGATGACAGCATTAAGGTTGAAATGTAATGGTTCCATCACCTTGAAGAATGGGAGAAATTCCCAACAGCATCAACAACCAGCATCCCTGTGCAAACTGAAAGAAGGAACAAGCACACAAAGGATGAGCAACCAACAACAACTCACGTGTATACCATTAGAAGACTTGAACATTTAAAGATTAGGAATGCAGTGCATGTGCAAGGACAGATGAAAGGGTGTAGACTAGAATGAGTTTTTATTCTTTAGCACTCACTTTCCTTACTGACCATGTATATTAGATAATTTGCAATTGCAAAAGAACGCAGTGTAATATTTTAATAAAATTGGCAATGCTTTGCGAAATGCATTTGTACGCAAAGCTGTGCCCAGTGACTGGTCATGGCCCTGTGCCCTCAGATGTAGTGGCTTTCTGTTTTGAGGTTTCAGACTGAAGTCATTAACAACAAACACCTCAAGTACACTCTCAGGAGAATTAATGAATCAATTCTTTCAGCCCATGGGCTATAATATAGTTGAAATTTATATTCAGTTTGAGGGTCAGTGGTTCAAAAACAATTTTTAAAAATTTAAATAAGGATAATAATGAAGGCATGAAAGCATGAAATACATTTTCAAATTAATTTGAAATATAAGTCAATTCAGATGCAGTGGCTCACAGTTAAGAGGATATTTCAGAATACATTCCGACAACAAAATTAGTTACATTCCTACAAGAAAAATTCTAAGAGAGACACCCACCATTCACAGTTAATGAGAAATTTTGTGGTGGGTGAGAAACTTTGACAAAATATTAAAAGATGCAAAGAATAACCAAAAACTAATATTTGGAGATGCCAGTGTTGGACTGGGGTGTACAAAGTTAAAAATCACACAACACCAGGTTATAGACTAACAGGTTTAATTGGAATCACTAGCTTTCAGAGCGCTGCTCCTTCATTAGCTAGCTATTAGAGTAGGGTTATAGGACACAGAATTTATGACAAAAGATCATAGTGACATACACTAATGCAATATATCGAACAAATCCAAATAAACCTATTGGATTCTAGCCTAGCATCATGTGATTTTTAACAAAAACTTACAAAGAGGGAAAAAACAGAATGCAAGAGATAGCTAGCCAGAAATATGAGAACGTATAGGAAGAGTTTCTGGAGTATGTGTCCGGTGGTCACCCCATTATAGGAAGGATATTATGAAACTGGAGAGGGTTCAGAAGAGATTTACCAGGATGTTGCTGGAAGTGGAGGGTTTGAGTTGTAAGGGGAGGCTAAATAAGCTGGGACACCTTTCACTGGACCGTGAGAGGTTGAGAGGTGATCTTATAAAGATTTCTAAAATGATGAGGGGTAGAATAAGGTGAATGAAGGTGTCTTTTCACAAGGGTAGGAGATTTCACGACCAGGGGACATATTTTTAAGGTAAGAGGAGAAAGATTTAGTACATGAATAGGAAGGGGTTGGAGGGATATGGGCCAAGCGCAGGCAGGTGAGGCTAGTTTAGTTTGGGATTATGGTTAGCATGGACTGGTTAGACTGAAGGGTCTCTTTCCATGCTGTATGACTCTAAGTATTTAAAAAAAGAAAAGAAAACTGAGTGTTTGGGTGTAAAGATAGACCGGAGATTTAATTACGGAAAGGAAGGAACGGCTATTTTTCATTCCTCTTCCCTATAGAGGCTGCAAATAACATCCCAGAAGCAGCGATGATTTAAGGAAAGAGAAAAGAACAGGAAAATCACAGTCACTGAGAAGTAAATTGTTGGAACTGTGGACTGATCGGGTCCCAATATCTGATGAAATCATCCCAGGGCTATTCAGAAAAGGAGAGAAACAGAACACATGGATCACAAACCAGTTAGCATTCGTCAGAGGGAAAATATTAGAAGTTATTATTGAAGAATTTACAGCAAGGTAATCGGGCAAAGTCAACATGGTTTGTGAAAGGGAGATCCTGCTTGACTAATCTGTTGGAGTTCTTTGAGGAGGTAGCTGTATATAAAGGGGAGCTGGTGGATGCACTGTACCCGGATTTCCAGAAGGTATCTGACAAAGTGCCACATGAAAGGTTATTGGAGAAAATCAAAGTATGGTGTTGAGGTTAGTGTATCGCCACAGACAAAGGGTTGGTTGGCTGACAGGAAGCCGCAGGCAGGAAGTATAAATAGGTCTTGTTCAGGTTGGAAGGATGTAGCAAGTAGCTTCCCATAGGGATCAGTGCTGGGACTTCAACTCTTTGCAATTTATATAAAGGGCCCTGATTGAAGGACAGAAGGTGTTTGTCAGATTTGCTGAAGGCACAATGATAGGTCAGGCAGTAAGTTGTGAAGATGGTATAATGATAGGTCAGGCAGTAAGTTGTGAAGATGGTATAATGATAGGTCGGGCAGTACATTCTGAAGAGGATATAATGAGCTTACAAAGGGATGTAGATAGGTCAACTGAGTTGGCACAGATGTGACAAGTGGAATGTAATGCGGTAAAATGTGACAGAAAGGATTAGAAAAAACATTATCTCAATGGGTAGAGGTTGCAGAGTTCTAAGATACTGAGAGATCTTGGTGTCCTAGTGCATGGATCACAGAAGGTTAGAATGCAGGTGCAGCAAGGAATTAGGAAAACTAATGGAATGCCCTCATTTATTGTGAGAGGAATTCAGTACAGAAGCAGGTAGGTTAAACAATACTCTGGTGGGTGTTGTGAATCGGGTAACCACTCCCTGTAATGGGCATCTAACGGCATTGGAGTCCATTCAAAAAGATTTATCAGACTAATCGCTGAAACGAGAGGGTTGTCTTATGGGGAAAAGGTGGATGGGTTTGGGTTACATCTGCGGGAGTTTAAAGGAACAGTTGATTAAAACATAAGATCCTGAGGGGTCTTGACAAGGTAGATGTGCAAGGATCTCTCCTCTTATGGGGAATATGGAATTAAGGGTCACTGATTAAACAAAAAGGGCTAATCTATTTCCAACAGATGAGGCAGCAGTTTTCCTTCCAATGCGTCATGAATCTTTGGAACTCTCTGTCTGGGGAGGTGACGGAAATGGAGTATTGAATATTTTTAAAGATAGAGGTAGATAGACTCTTGTTAAACTAGGGGAGTGACGAATGATGATCATCAGGAGGAAGAAATGGGGATTCGAGATTCCAACCAGATCAGCCATGGTCTTACTGAATGGCAGAACGGGCTGGAAGGGCCGAATGGCCTACTCCTGGTCCCAATTTTTTTTTAATTGAAGGATTGCACAGATTTTGAAGATTATTTGGACGGAAGAAAATGACAGAGGATGAGGCCAGAGACGGAATATACAGTAGACAGGAATTTAGATTGTAAAACAGAGGCAAACTGCTGGGTGAAGGGGCCTTAGGACAAATCAGGATGTGAAGAGTTGATCTTTTACACAGTGGGAAAGGTGTGAGACCTGGCCGTACAATGTTCAAGGAGGAGGGAGGGCTGGAGAGTGGCTTGGGGTTTATCCAAAGGGGATGATTGTTGATTGTTTCCCATGAGTTGCCTCCAATAACAATCTGATCACTTTATAACTAATTACCAGAGGTCTACAATTGTTTTTGTTTTGAGCACTTGAACATTGTACAGTGAATCTTGCACAATCCTTTCCTGTCCTGTGATTAGTTTGTTGCTGAATCCAGGAGTTAAATCTTTCATTTCTGCTTCTCCAGAGTAATCTTGGAGGGTGTTTGGCAACATTAACACAGCCTCTGCTATTGGCTCCTGTAGCTGCTCGACACTTTAATCAGCTCCTTCCCCCATTCCAACACCGAGCCTACATGAGACTGTATCATCACCTCACTCTCCTGCTGCCTCACACCTTCCTAAGAGATTTCTAGAAGGTTGTTTTTTATCGTGACAGATGAGCCTGAAGCATGGGGGAGGAGGTGAAAATGTCAGCACAGCCTGTTAATAGCACTTCATGTGCAGCACGAGGCAGACTTGTTATCAACTGTTTGCATAGTGCTCTGTGTTTGTATGTATGTGTGTGTGTGTGTCTCTGTGAGTGTCTGTGAGTGTGTATGTGTGTGTATGCACGTGTCTGTCTGTGTGAGTCTGTGTTTTCATGTCTGTCTATGTATCATTATCTATCTATGTGGGTGGTGTGTATGTGGCTATGGGTGTGTATGCCTGTGTGTGTGTGTGGATGTGGGTGTGTCTGTGTGTGTATAGGCGTGTGACTGTGTGTGTGAATGGGGGGGTGTCTGTGTGTGTGGATGGGGTCTGTATGTGAGTGTGTGTGTGTGGATGGGTGTGTGTGTCTGTGTATGTGGATGGGGGGTATCTGTGTGTGTGGATGGGGTCTGTATGTGAGTGCGTGTGTGTGGATGGGTGTGTGTGTGGATGGGTGTGTGTGTGTGGATGGGGGTGTGTCTGTGTGTGCGGATGGGTGTGTGTGCGTGTGGATGGGGGTGTCTGTGTGTGTGTGGATGGGGTGTGTGTGTGTCTGTGTGTGTGGATGGGGGTGTGTCTGTGTGGATGGGATGTGTGTGTCTGGATGGGTTGTGTGTATGAGAATGTGTGGATGGGGGGTGTCTGTGTGTGTGTCCCTGTGTGTGTGTGTGTGTGGATGGGCGTGTGTATGTGAATGTGTGGATGGGGGGGTGTCTGTGTGTGTGTCTGTGTGTGTGGATGGGGTGTGTGTGTGTGTGGAAGGGATGTATGTGTGTGTGTGTGTGTGTGTGTCTGTGTATGTGTGTGGAAGGGGTGTGTGTGTGTGTCTGTGTATGTGTGGAAGGGGTGTGTGTGTGTGTGTGTGTGTGGATGGGGGTGTGTGTGTGTGTGTCTGTGTGTGTGTGTCTGTGTATGTGTGTGTGTGTGTGTGTGTGGATGGGTTGTGTGTGTGTGTGTGTGTGTGGATGGGTTGTGTGTGTGTGTGTGTGTGTGTGTGTGTGTCTGTGTATGTGTGTGGATGGGGTGTATGTGAATGGATGTGTACATAGAGCTCCTTCCTCATTCTCAGTAAGCTGTGTGGATAAAATGGAGCAAAACAATGAGAAGCGATGAATCAGTCTGGAAGGGGTGGGATTGAAATAACTGCACAGAGATTGGTATCCCATTCCCCAGTCCCCCTCTATTTACACACGGAGAGTCCCTGACACTGACCCAGCTCCCTCAGAGCCAGCTCCCAGAGGAAACAGAACTTCTGACACTGCTGTTCTTTTTTTCTTCTTTTCTTCATTTCTTCCTAATGTGACGGTTTAGTTTTTTGTTAACTTCTCTATTATGCTTTTAGTGGATGGTTGGTGTCAGGGACAGACCCTCCTGTTTATATCTGTCAGCCAGGGCTCCCTGATTGGACCAGATTGACAGCCCCAGTCAGGGATCTCATATTCTGTGCTGTCCAGCTAGCTAACCTCACTCCAATCACTACAAGGAGTTTGCCGAAGGTGCAGGAATCCTGATAAAGATGCAGTTTAATTTCTTACCTTTGATTTTGTTTGGGAAGGTTTAGCACATCTCAGTGTTGGAATGGATCCGTTTATAAATTGTTCCCTTATAGCATGACTGTATTAAGGATCAGATTTATACTCATTCACTCAGAAATTGTATAATCTGGGTATATTAAATTCTTTTCTTTAATATGGAAGTAGAATACATTAGATCTTCACTACAGAGTATTCATTTTGACAGGCCATTAGTGTGGAGTTCAGCGATACAGTTCAACGCAGTGAGGATGGAGGGGAAGGGGAGGTAGGAACACCCCTGCCCAACACACATAATATCTAGGACGAGACCATTCAGCCCCTCGAGCTTGCTGCACCATCAGATACCATCACCGCTGAACTCATTTCAGCTTCAAATCCACTTTCCTGCCTAGTCTCCCGTAACCTTTCAACCTGTTACTAATTAAACATCTGCCTGTCTCCTCCTTACTCAGCATCCCAGCCTCCACCACACCCTGGGGCGGTGAATTCACAGAACCATGAGAGAAGGTGTTTCTCTTCAGCTCTGGTTTCAATCTGCAATTTGCTGAATGCCCAGTTGCCGGGGAATGATGGCTCAATGTCAATCCCATTGGGTACTGCACAAAATTCCAAGTACTGCGCAGTCAGTTTACTATATTTCAGCGCTAGCTGTTTAATTTTGTGCATTATTGAAGTTCATGTCTGGCAGCTTTATCCCAATCCAGATTTCAGCTTTAGGGCTCATTACTTTAGAGCCATAGAGATCCAACCCAGCGCCACAACCCCTACCCTATTCCACTGACCGTATATTTCCCATGAATAACCCACCTGGCCTGCACACCCCTGCACACTACAGGGCAATTTAGCATGAGCAATCTTTGGAATGTGGGAGGAAACCCACGCAGACACGGGGCGAATGTGCAAACTCCACACAGAGAGTCGCCCGAGGCTGGAATGGAACCCGAGAACCTGGCACCGTGAGGCAGCAGTGCTAACCACTGAGCCACCGTGTCGCCCCCATGATTGTCTAATCCCAGTCCAGATTTTACCTTTACCTTCAGGGCTCATTGCTCCTGGTTTTGGTTTCACGACACCTGTTTGAAGCTAAACCCAAACCAATGCTTTGAGGATTTGAGTTGGAACTGTGCTCATAAACAAAAGATCCAAACCTTAACCTACAAGCAACGTTTTCATTATTTCCCAGCTTTTTACACGTGTTTCTACACAATAAAGGATATTTTATTCCATGTTTTATAAATGCCTGTTTCAAAAAACCGACACAACACGGCAGCCATTATATGTTCTGTTCCTGTCTCACTATAAGCATTTATTGCCATCACTGAATCCCCCGCTATCAACATCCTGGGGGTGACAATTGGCACATCTTGGCGCATAGAGTCATAGAGATGTACGGCATGGAAACAGACCCTTCGGTCCAACCCGTCCATGCCGACCAGGTTGGTCTGTGAAACTTGCAGATGACACAAAAATTGGCCACGTCGAGGAGGGTTTGTCTACAGAGTCAGTATGGGTGGAAGTCAGAAACAGAAAAGGGGCAGTCACTTTATTGGGAGCTTTCTACAGACTCCTAAGTAGCAACAGAGACATGGAGGAGCAGATTAGGATGCAGGTTTTGGAAAGGTGCAGAAGTAACAAGGTTGTTGTCATGGGTGACGTTAACTTCCCAAAGGAACCTACTTAGTTTGGATGAAGCAGTTTTTGTTAGGTGTGTCCAGGAAGAGTTCCTGACTCAATACGTAGATAAGCCGACTAGGAAGGAGGCTATATTGGATTTGGTGCTTGGCAACAAACCAGGCCAGGTGTCAGAGCTCTCAGTGACAGAGCATTTGGGTGATAATGATTACCACTGCATGACCTTTACTGGAAACTTTAGAGAAGGTGCAGAGGGGATTTCCCAGAATGGTACTGGAGGGCATGTCTTATGAAGAAAGGTTGAGGAAGCTAGGGCTTTACTCCTTGGAGTGAAGAAGGATGAGAGGTGACTTGATAGAGGTGTACAAGATGATGAGAGGCATAGATAGAGTGGATAGTCAGAGACCTTTTCACAGGGTGGAAATGTTTATCATGAGGGGACATAATTTTAAGGTGATTGGAGGAAGGTTTCAGGGAGATGTCAGAGGTAGGTTCTTTACACAGAGAGTGATGGGTGCGTGGAATGCACTGCCAGCAGTGGTAGTACAGTCAGAGACATTGGGGACATTTGAACATTTCTTAGATAGGCAGATGGAAGTTGGTACAATTAAGGATTTGTAGGTTAGTCTGATCTTTGAGTAGGATAAAAGGGCAGCACATCTGGGGCCGAATGGCTTGTACTGTGCTGTACTGTACTGTACTGTGCTGTGCCTTGCTGTACTGTGCTGTACTGTACTGTGCTGTGCTTGCCATGCTGTACTGTGCTGTACTGTACTGTGCTGTGCTATACTGTACTGCACTGTACTGTGCTGTACTATACTGTGCCGAACTGTACTGTACTGTGCTGAAAATGTGTTGCTGGAAAAGCGCAGCAGGTCATGCAGCATCCAAGGAACAGGAAATTCGACGTTTCGGGCATAAGCCCATCATCAGTACTGTACTGTACTGTACTGTACTATGCTGTACTGTACTGTACTGTGCTGTACTGTACTGTACTATGCTGTACTGTACTGTACTATACTGTACTGTGCTGTACTGTACTGTGCCATACTGTACTGTGCCGTACTGTACTGTAATGTACTGTGCTGTACTATACTGTGCTGTACTGTACTATGTTGTACTGTACTGTGCTGTACTGTACTGTGCTGTGCTATACTATACTGTACTGTGCTGTACTGTACTGTACTATGCTGTACTGTGCCGTACTGTGCTGTGTGCTGTACTGTGCTGTGCTGTACTGTGCTGTACTGTACTGTACAGTGCTGTGCTGTACTGTGCTGTACTATACTGTGCCGTACTGTGCTGTACTGTACTGTGCTGTACTGTACTGTACTGTGCTGTACTGTACTGTACTGTACTATGCTGTACTGTGCCGTACTGTGCTGTACTGTACTGTGCTGTGCTGTACTGTGCTGTACTGTACTGTACTGTACTGTGCTGTGCTGTGCTGTACTATACTATGCCGTACTGTACTGTACTGTACTATGCTGTACTGTACTGTACTGTGCTGTACTGTACTGTGCTGTGCTGTACTGTGCTGTACTGTACTGTACTGTGCTGTGCTGTACTATACTGTGCCGTACTGTGCTGTACTGTACTGTACTATGCTGTACTGTACTGTGCTGTACTATACTGTGCTGTACTGTACTGTACTATACTGTACTGTACTGTGCTGTACTATACTGTGCTGTGCTGTACTGTACTGTGCTGTGCTGTACTATACTGTGCCGTACTGTGCTGTACTGTACTGTGCTGTACTGTACTGTACTGTGCTGTACTATACTGTGCTGTACTGTACTGTGCTGTGCTGTACTGTACTGTACTGTGCTATACTGTACTGCACTATACTGTGCCATACTGTACTGTGCTGTGCTGTGCTGTACTATACTGTGCCGTACTGTACTGTACTGTGCTGTACTGTACTGCACTATACTGTGCCATACTGTACTGTGCTGTGCTGTGCTGTACTATACTGTGCCGTACTGTACTGTACTGTGCTGTACTGTACTGCACTATACTGTGCCGTACTGTACTGTACTATGCTGTACTGTACTGTGCTGTACTGTACTGTCCTATGCTGTACTGTACTGTACTGTGCTGTGCTGTACTGTGCTGTGCTGTACTGTACTGTGCTGTACTATACTGTGCTGTACTGTACTGTACTATACTGTGCCATACTGTACTGTGCTGTACTGTACTGTGCTGTACTGTACTATGCTGTACTGTACTGTGCTGTACTGCTGTATGTTCTAGTGTAGAGGATAACTATAAGCTCAAATGATATAGGTGTGTTTGGAGTGGGCAGGAACATGGCGGATGGAGCTTGACTCTGATATGTATGAGGTAAGGCAGCTGAGGAGGTCAAACAGGAAAACAGATTATGCAGAGGTGATGGGAGAGCTCTTGGTGTGCAAGTGCACAGGTCCCTAAGGTAGCAGTACAGATCGATACGGTTGTAAAGAAGGCATATGGAATGCTCTCCCTCATTGGCAGAGATATAGAATACAAAATATAATGATGAAACTGCACCAGACACTGGTGAGACCGCAACTGCCTGGTGGAGTATTGTGTGTGGGTCTGGTCACCACATTACGTTCTTGCTCTGGGGAGAGTGCAGAGAAGATCAACTGGAATGTTGCCAGGGCTGGAGTATTGTCGTGACGAGGAGAGATTGGAGAGGTTGGGGTTGTAATCCTTGGAACAGAGAAAGCTGGTGGGTGACATGATGGAGGTATAGAGAGATAGAGATGGAGTAGCAGGAGGAACCAGTTACCCTTGGCAGAGCTTTCAAAAGCCAGGGATCACAGATTCAGGCTCAGTGGCCGAGGAGTGAAGGGGACATGAGGAAAAGGCTTTTCCCACAGAAGGTGGTGGGTGCCTGGAATTCACTGCCTGAGTTGGTGCTGGAGGCGGAGACCCTAAACTCCTTCAGTAAGCACCTGGATCCATACCTTTAATTGCTGTAAGCTGCAGGGCAACGGGCCGTGTGTGGGAGGATGGGATTAGAAAGGGCATCTGGGTCAGCATGGACAAGGTGGGGTGAATGGCCCCTTTGTTGTATCATTTTTATGGTTCTATGGTTTCTAAGAAGCTTGACACCATCCAGAACAAAGCAACCCACTTGATTGGTACAGATATAGAAAATGCTGGAGAAACTCAACCAAACTGATAACATCTGTGGAGAGAGGTAGAACCTAAGAAGAGTCATTCAGATTTGAAATGTTAACTTTACTCCACAGACACTGCCAGACCTGCCGAGTTTCTCCAGCATTCGCTCTGTATTTGTTTCAGAATACCAGCACCTGCAGTATTTTGCTGTTATTCACTTGTTTGGTACCTCACCCACCATCTTCAACATCTGCTCCCTCCACCACTCAGGCTCAGTAGCAGCAGTGTGCACCATCTACAGAAATTCACCAAAGATCCTCAGGCAGCACCTTCCAAACCCTCGACCACTCCCAGCTAGAAGGACAAGAGTAGCAGATACATGGGAACACCATTGTCTTCAAGTTCCCCTCCAATCTGCTCATCATCTTGGCTTTGAACCATGTCATCATTTCCTCTGTGTCACTGGGTCAAAATCCTGGAATTCCCTCCCTAAAGGCATTGTGGCAATGACACTCCCGGGGCTGAGTGGTGAAAGAAGGTAGCTCACCCCACTTTCTCCAGCGCCATTAGAGATGGGCAATTAATGCCTAATCTTGTCAAAGACTCCCATGAAAGAATTATAAAAACAGCAGGGGAGTTTTACCTTCTTTGAGAAACTGATGGAGTGAGAATGCCCCAGCCCAGAGTCTGATCATCAAGGTAATCTCACCCTCACTGCATAGGATGGCACCATCCACCCAACAACAGCTGCATCCCCCTGAACAAACCCTCATTTCTAACCAAGGGAGTAAATGTATTCTCAAACAAAGCAGGTGGTGCCATTGTTAACGCCTAACAATGGACTGAAGGTGGCATCAGCGTGATGTGCTGAGAGATGGCATTGTGAAAGTGCCAGGGGAGCTGCCCAGTTGGTGCAGCTCAAGAAGAAATAAATAATTTGTATTAATATGTTGTGACCTCAGGAACTCCTAAAGTGGTTCACACCTATGACATGATTTTCACAAATACTTAACGTTGCAATGCTGAGAAATATAGGAGCTGAAAAACGTGTTGCTGGAAAAGCGCAGCAGGTCAGGCAGCATCAAAAGAGCAGGAAAACAACGTTTCAGGCATAAGCCCTTCTTCAGGAATCTTCAGGCTTATGCCCGAAATGTCGACTCTCCTGCTCCTTGGATGCTGCCTGACCTGCTGCGCTTTTCCAGCAACACATTTTTCAGCTCTGATCTCCAGCATCTGCAGACCTCACTTTCTCCCTGAGGAATATAGGAGTCATACTGAGAACAGCAAAGTCACACAGGACACACCAAATAAGTGATCAAATATTCAGTGTCTGTGCTAATGAATAGTTTGTACGACTGGATGTAGGAGGGACTGCACTGCTTCATCACCACCATCTCCAAGGCAGTTCAGACTGGCCTGTCAATGTTGGCCCAGCAACACCCACATTCCGGGAACAAATAACAGACCCTGTTGGTTAATTTTCCTTTACATCTTCCATCCATACCTCCTTTCCAGGCTGACCTGTCAGGTCTGTTTTCCTGACCCTCTCACTTATTTAGATTATCCTCCCTTTGGCTAATCCCAACTCCTGACATCTGAGGACGCTCACAGCTGGAGGCTGGGATCAGACGTGGCTGACACAGCCATCGATTTGCATGGGTAATAGAGATCTGAGGACAAACAGTCAAAGTAATGACCATGCTGGCTCTGCGATCCAGAATCCATACAGCTCACGGTTTCACTTGGCTCAGCTCAGAATGAATGCTGAACAGTGTATCTTTGTCATTGAAACAGTGCAGCCCTGTGGCCTGACCATTTCAGATTCACGGTATGCCCAGAGTGTGCCATCTCTGCCCCATCTTGGAGTGCCATGGGATGAACTTCTGCTGCAGAGATTTAAACACACAGTGCAGACTGAGACTCCAGAGCTGCCCTTTCAGGCTGGCAGGACTGAGGGAGTGCCTCACTGTAAGAGGTGCCATCTTTCAGAGGAGATGTTATATTGACTGAACCCCACCTCTCTACCCAGAGTGGGGCAAAGTTAGACAATAGACAATAGGTGCAGGAGTAGGCCATTCAGCCCATCGAGCCTGCACCGCCATTCAATATGATCATGGCTGATCATTCCTAATCAGTATCCGCTTCCTGCCTTATCTCCATAACCCTTGCTTCCACTATCTTTGAGAGCTCTATCCAACTCTTTCTTAAATGAATCCAGAGACTGGGCCTCCACTGCCCTCTGGGGCAGAGCATTCCACACAGCCACCACTCTCTGGGTGAAGAAGTTTCTCCTCATCTCTGTCCTAAATGGTCTACCCCGTTCCCTTGGTAATATTTGACAGAGGAGGAGGGATTACTCCGCAGTGTCCCGTACTTATCCTCCAATCGATATCACAAAGCCCAGACTATCTGCTTTTTGTCACATTGATATCTCTGGAATTCCCTACGTTACAGCAGTGACTACCCTACACAGAGTACTTCGTCAGCTGTTGAGCATTTTGTGGTGTCTGTTGGTTGTGAGACTTAATATCTTTTATATTTACACCAACCTGCCCAGGCCACTAATCTGACATCTTTTATCCAGTCCCCTCACTGTTTAGCAGCCCCAATGCATTGTGTTAATTGCAGCTTTGTCTGGCTGATGTCTGGGTCCAAACCATTAACAGGCACCATCAGCAAAAACAAACCTAACTGTGGGTCACATCACATCCAATCCTCCAATCAAACAAAGGCACGTTCATGCCCAATGTGGAGCTGTGCAGTTGTGTTTTCTGTGCTACGTTGTGTTGAACATTTGGGTTTAGATTGAGACACCAAGTTCACGGAATTATCATGGAATTGATGACACGGTGGCTCGGTGGTTAGCACTGCTGCCTCACAGCACCAGGGACCCGGGTTCGATCCCACCCTGGGGCGACTGACTGTGTGGAGTTTGCACCTTCTTCCAGTGTCTGTGTGGGTTTCCTCCGGTTTCCTCCCACAGTCCAAAGGTTAGGTGGACTGACCATGGGAAATTGCCCTGGAGTGTCCAGGCTAGGTGTATTAGCCATGGGAAATGTGCGGTTACAGGGAGAGGATAGGATGCTCTTTGGAGACTAGATGCAGACTCAATAGGCTGAATGGCCTCTTTCTCCCCATGGGGAATCAGTGATCACTGGAGTCAGCTCAGGAAACTGAGTGCTCTGGAGGCGATTGAAGATAAATTGGGGGAAAGACACAGAGGACTTTAGTGAATAGCCCCAGGGAAAGGAGATTGGCATTAAAGAAATGGGAGGGGGTAGTGAGGGGTAGGGGAAAGGATTGTAGTGGGATTAGGGAAGTGGAGTAGAGGAAGTGTAACTTTCATGAATTAAATTAGTTTTGATTAGCTGGCTATTCAGTTCATTGCTTTTTACGGGATCATGATTGGCCAAATGGTTGTATTTGCCAAATAATCATTTCACTTCAAAGTAATTCATGATGTGTAAAATATTTTGAGACATCAAAGTATTTCTAAGAGATGTGAGCAGAGGCCGTTTCTGTGTTGTGATGTCATGGACGGCTCTGCATTGTGTATATTATGAAAGACCGCACAAACACTGAACCCAAGCGATCACAAGCACTGAGGATTGCAGCTCAAGAATGCAGCTCCTCACCTTCTCCAGATGTGCAATAAATGCTGACCCAGCCAGCGATGCCCAGATCCCATCAACAAATCAAATACACATATGGATTGAAACAGTGAGCTCAGAATCAGAAAGGCATCTCCCAGTTCCATCTGACCTTCCCCTTAACGTTCACTTCGATGACAGGTTATTCACGCACTCCAGGTCATGGCCATGTTTATCGTCCACACAAACATCCCAATTCCCACTCTTTACCCTTGTCCCTTTATCCTACGTTGCTATTCTATTGTTTATTTAACCTATTTTCCTAACCAACCCATTCAGGGATATTACTACACACCACTGGAGCAGGTGGGACTTGAGGGAGGGCCTCCCAGTCCAGGAGTAGGGACAGTACCATTGGCTCCATTCTTAGATGTTAACTTAGCCTTTTCATCAGTCGTTAACTCATCCAACATGCTCTTATATTTAATCTTATAGTTGTATCCTTTCACGAGAAACCCCTCAATCTGTTTCTCTCTTGTCTGTTCTGGAGAAGAGTCAGGATCCGAAATGTTAACTCTGTTTCTCTCTTCACGGATGCTGCCAGACCTGCTGAGTTTCTCCAGCAGTTTTGGTCTCTATCGACATTCTGAAATTCCTTTGTAATGTTAAACACCTCTTTCAAATCACCTTCAACCTCCGTTCTCACAAAAACACGTTCCCAAATTGCCCGGCGTTCCTGTAATCCCCTCATTCAAGCAGCATCTTTGTGACTGAGTACTGTCCCCTCTCTGTCGTGTCAATGCCTTCCAACAGTGTGGAGACCTCCTCTCTCTCAGGCCCACTGGGAATTTCCTCATGGAACCCATTGTCTGGCAGTTCCTTTGGTAACAGGATGAGTCTACGTACCCCATGGAGTATTTTGGTGCTCAATAATAACGAATATTCCTTTCCAGTCAGGTTTGTTGCTTAATGCAGAAATACTTCACAGAATCCTCAAACGGAGCATTCTTATAGATCTGACCTTCTGTTATAAACAATTCCTCACAATAAAATATTTTCATGGTGCCTTATCGGAAGTCAGAATTCCTCCCACGCTAAATCCCTCTGCTATTTACAAACATAGAAACCAGGAGCAGGTGGAGGCCATTCAGCCCCTTCAGGCCCGCTCCGTTATTTCTCAATATCCAGCTCTGAATGAGGAGAAATGTCTTCACCCCGTTGAGTGGACGGCTTGTAGAATCTTCTGTGGCAAAATGGCGTTGGTTCCAAAATTTTGAATGTTATCAAGAAGGAGTTACACCGAGTTTTTAGAGCTAAAGGGATTGGAGCATATGGGGAGAAAGTGAGAACAGGGTCTGAGTTGGATGATCAGCCGTAATTGTAGGGAATAGCGGAGTCGGCTTGAAGGGCCAAATGGGGGCGGAAGTGGCTGTGGGAGTGGCCATGATGGGGGCGGAAGTGATATCATCAATCAGCGTGGGGGTGGTAGCTGCATCAGCCGCATGGCTAATGGCATTTCCGAGGCCAGGGGAATCTTCTGGAATGGCCTATTCTTTTCCTGCTCTATTTTTTTGCACTGTTCTGTGAAGCAGCTTCAGATAGCTTACTTCTTTAGAGACGCTATATAAATGCATGTTGTTGTTCATTGAGAAACATGAAAGTGAATTAGATCAAAGGTGTTGAAACTCAGGAGTCTTAGAGTCATAGAGTCATAGAGACGTACAGCACGGAAACAGACCCTTCGATCCAACTCATCCATGCTGACCAAATATCCAAACCCACCTGCCAGCACCCGGTCCATATCCCTCCAAACCCTTCCTATTCATGTACCCATCCAGATGCCTTTTAAATGTTGCAATTGTACCAGCCTCCACCACTTCCTCGGCAGCTCATTTCATACACGTACCACCCTCTGTGTGAAAAAGTTGCCCCTTAGGTCTCTTTTATATCTTTCCCCTCTCACCCTAAACCTATGCCCCTCTAGTTCTGAACTCCCCAACCCCAGGGAAAAGACTTTGTCTATTTTACCCTATCCATGCCCCTCATAATTTTGTAAACCTCTATAAGGTCACCCCTCAGCCTCCGACGCTCCAGGGAAAACAGCCCCAGCCTGTTCAGCCTCTCCCTGTAGCTCAGATCCTCCAACCCGGCAACATCCTTGTAAATCTTTTTTGAACCTTTTCAACTTTCACAACATCCTTCTGATAGGAAGGAGACCAATCGATCCTCTGGGTGTCATCTATTTCACAAAATGTTTGGAGACCAATTATAGCAAATACCATTTAAATTTACAAGTAACAGGGCGACAGTTTTGCACACGCACGTGTGTGTGTGTGTGTGTGTGTATAGATGTTTGTATGTGTCTGTGTGTAGATGTGTGTGTGTGGTGTGTGTGTAGTGTGTGTATGTGTGTAGGGGTGTGTGTGTGTAGTGTGTGTGTCTGTGTGTAGATATCTGTGTAGTGCGTGTGCCTGTGTGTAGATGTTTGTGTGTGTAGTGTGTGTGTTTGTGTGTAGATGTGTGTGTGTGATGTGTGTGTAGTGTGTGCACATATGTGTAGGGGTGTGTGTGTAGATGTGTGTGTGTGCCTGTGTGCACATGTGTGTAGGGGTGTGTGTGTAGGGGTGTGTGTAGGGGTGTGTGTGTGTAGATGTGTGTGTGTAGCTGTGTGTGTGTGTATAGGTGTGTGTGTGTTTGTAGATGTGTGTGTGTAGATGTGTAGATGTGTGTGTATGTGTGTGTGTAGATGTGTGTGTAGCTGTGTGTGTTTGTAGATGTGTGTGTGTGTAGATGTGTCGATGTGTGTATGGATGTGTGTGTGTAGATGAGTGTGTGTAGCTGTGGATGTGTGTGTGTGTGTAGGTGTGTGTGTGTAGATATGTGTGTGTAGGTGTAGATGTGTGTATGTAGCTGGGTGTGTGTGTGTGTGTAGATATGTAGGTGTGTGTGTGTGTGTAGATGTGTGTGTGTAGATATGTGTGTGTGTGTTTGTGTGTGTGTGTAGATGTGTGTGTGTGAGTGTGTGTGTAGGTGTGTGTGTGTTTGTGTGTGTGTGTAGGTGTGTGTGTTTGTGTGTTTGTGTGTGTGTAGGTGTGTGTGTGTGTAGGTGTGCGTGTGCGCGTGTGTGTAGGTGTGTGTGTGTAGCTGTATGTGTGTGTGTGTAGGTGTGTGTGTGTAGGTGTGTGTGTGTGTGTTTAGCTATATGTGTGTGTGTAGGTGTGTGTGTGTGTGTAGCTGTATGTGTGTGTGTAGGGGTGTGTGTGTGTGTGAGTGTGTGTGTGTGTTTGTGTGTGTGTGTAGCTGTATGTGTGTGTGTAGGTGTGTGTGTGTGTGTGAGTGTGTGTGTGTGTAGATGTGTGTGTAGCTGTATGTGTGTGTGTAGGTGTGTGTGTGTGTATAGGTGTGTGTGTATGTGTAGGTGTGTGTGTGTGTGTAGCTGTATGTGTGTGTGTGTAGGTGTGTGTGTGTGTGTGAGAGAGAGAGAGAGAGAAAGGTGGCACAGGGACATTTAGTGAAGTATTCACTGACTTCAAACATTGAAACCAATATCACTCCCCAAATATTTCTGTTTTGAAATTAAATCCTGCCTTGCTGTCTGTGAGGAGCCCATAACCACAAGCTAATTGATTATGTACCCTGACAGACAAAGGATGGTCAGAGATTGTTAATCATTGCAACCGTCCCCAGGCTGCTGTCCCTCTCACCCCTGCCTTGTTTTATTGCCCTGGTCCGGGTGAGATAGCTCCCAGCAATCACTTGTTTCTGTTTTGTGGAGGAGTTTGAGCACTGATGATAAATGACATGGAGGAAAATGCTGCAGAGACTTTTGTTGAACCTTTAGATGTTTTACTATCAGCCAACAGACAAAAGAAATGCAGAGGGAAACCATTGAGGTTTCTGCAAAGGCTGCAGTGTTGTGGTCTGAGATGTACTGTCTGAGCGCCTTTCCTGGCCATGGACAAGGAGCAGTGAAGTGGCACTAATTGAATTCCTTCATGACTGAACTGGCGCAGGCAGGGTGACCAGATGCTTTCTCTCTGTCCTGCATCATTCCAGGTCAGGGAGAATGGAAAAATCGCCTTGCCACCTAACTCAGGCAGCCTCAAACTTCAGCAGCCCCTTCCCCAGGGTGTAGCCCCCCTCCCCCTGTGATTTCTGGGGCTTCAGCAGCCCCTTCCCCAGGGTGTAGCCCCCCTCCCCCTGTGATTTCTGGGGCTTCAGCAGCCCCTTCCCCAGGGTGTAGCCCCCCTCCCCCTGTGATTTCTGGGGCTTCAGCAGCCCCTTCCCCAGGGTGTAGTCCCCCTCCCCCTGTGATTTATGGGTCTTGAGCAGCCCCTTCCCCAGGGTGTAGTCCCCCTCCCCCTGTGATTTCTGGCTCTTCAGCAGCCCCTTCCATCCCCTGAGCCACAACCCATGCCCACCCAACTCCTGAAGACTGAAGGCCAATAGGTGATCTGTAGGACGTTTTTAAAATGATGGTTTGATTGAACAGATATAGAGAGAGAGAGAACGTTTCCAGTTTGGGGAAGAGCAGAACTATCAATACGAGATAAATCCAATCAGGAATTCAGAGAAATGTCCCTAATCGGGAGGTGACTAAGAAAGTAAGTCTTTCTCACACAAGAAGCAACTGAAGAAAATGGTCTAGATGTGTTTAACAGAACGTTAGGCACTCACGGGAAAATGGATGGAGAGGATTGTGATAACAGATTAGAGGGAAAAATGGCAGCAGGTTCAAGGGGAGCATAAATGCCAGCTCCGACTCGTCGGGCCGAATGGAGGTGTGTTGGACACGGAGTGTAGTCCTATGTAAACCCGGAGCTACAGAGCAAGCTAACCTGTCTAGCCTAAAGATCCAGGATTTCCAAGTTAGTGTAGATTGGCAATGAGAGAGCGCAAACTGAGGCACGTAAGTGGGAACAGATGGGAACTTAAGTGATCAGCTCCTTACAACCAGATAAGTCCCAGGAATCACTGTCCGTGGTTATGTGTCTGGGACGTGAATGGGATTTGAAGAGGCAGCGGGACAAGCTCACAATATATACAATGAATCTTCATCATCAAACTGTTCAGACTAACTAAAATTAAGTATATATAGTGTCGTTAATAACTCCTGATGGAGAACAAAGCTCCATTCCTGTTCCATGACTTCATCCCAGGCTGCCTGACCAGGAGGTCTGGTTCTGACACTCCATTTCAACACTGAGCCAGAGACTGAGTCATCAAACATCCTCTGACCATCCAATCCTTACCTGGTGATTGTGCTAGTTAACTCGCTGACCAGCAGGCCTGCTTCCCACATTATAACGACCTGATACAGAGACATAAGCGAAAGTGCAATTGATGATTTGCAAGATTTTTAGGGGGAGGGTAATGGCCTACAGTAATATTGCTGGACTGTTCATCTAGAATCCCGGGGAATGTTCTGTGAACCTGGTTAGCAGATGGTGGAATTTGAATTCAGTTTTATAAACGTGGAATTGTTAGAACCGCCACTACCCTCTCCCCTCCCTCTCCGCCCCCCCCCCACCCACCACCTCCTCCCCCCACCCCAGCCCTGGCTCACTAATGTCCTTTAGGGAAGGAATTTGCTGTCTTTATCTGGTTGTCTGACTCCAGACCTACAGCAATGTGGCTGACTCTTTCATAGAATCACTCCAGTGTGGTAGCAGGCCATTCAGCCCATCGAGTCCACATCCACCCTCCAGAGAGCATCCCACACTCCCCCCACCCTGTCCCTATAACCCCACGTTTCCCATGGCTAACCCACTCAGCC
The DNA here is from genome assembly GCF_020745735.1 of Hemiscyllium ocellatum. NCBI lineage: Eukaryota > Metazoa > Chordata > Chondrichthyes > Orectolobiformes > Hemiscylliidae > Hemiscyllium > Hemiscyllium ocellatum. The sequence goes on from NC_083429.1 coordinate 53,872,081, forward strand.
TGCGCATCCCTGGACACTATGGGACAATTGAGTGTGGCCAATCCACTTACCAGCACCCCTATGGACTGTGGGAGGAAACCCATACAGACAGTCGCCTGAGAGTGGTATTGAACCCAGGCTCCTGGCGCTGTGGGGCAGCAGTGCTAATCACTGAGCCACCACGCCATCACTCTTAACTGCCCCCTGGGCAAATTAGGGATGGGTAATAAATGCTGGCCTAGCCAATGGCACCCACCTCCTGGTAATGTATGGAAAGAATGGCTGATCCCAGAAAGGAAAGGTTCAGCCAATGCTGACCAAACTGAGACTGTCTCCAGAAAACCACAAGGTAACCTGATGGAAATCTTTGATATGATGAAAGGGAATGATAGAAAATATGTCGAGAAGATGTTTTCTGCTTGTGGGGAACGAAAGCTAAAGGCCATCAAAGTAACACATTCGCAAATGAAACTAAATGGGGATTCAGAAGCGAGTCATTTCTCCGAGTGGTGAGAAGGTGGAACGCACTCCAACAGAGCTGAGGGCTAACTGAGGGTACATTGCAGGTGCAGCTGGGGGAACAGATGAGGGAGAAGGGAATAGGTGAGTTTACTGACAAGGGTGTTGGGAATGGGGAAGAGGCTGCTGACGTGCATAAAGCTGTCTAGATACTCAGTGTAACGAGAACAGATCATGCTAAAGATTTATAAGCAGGATATTAGGCAAGTACTTCACTGGCTCCAACTGGGAAACCTTCAAAACTTGAATATCTTGCCAGAAGTGAGACATGATATAACCACAGGGGACGTGTGAGTGAGACAAGACATAAATAAAGTAGAAAGTAAAAAATCAATAAACTGCTGTGTAATAGATTGTTACATTATTGATAAACTTAAGTGTTAAACATTTAAATATGGAGGAGAATGAACGAGTTACTGGAACTCAAAGTTAATCAGGGTCTGATAAATGGAAAGGGGATTGCTCCATGTCCTGCCAATCATCTTCATAGATCACCCGACTCCTGGGGAAGGAACAATGTTGACACAGAATGCTGAGTGGGCAGGGTGGAGTGTGACAGCCCGAAATGTGGAGAGAACATCTCAGTGAAACACAGGGACATCCATATTGGCCTTCCACTTCTCTCAAAATATTCCTAAAAACTTCACAAACCAGGAATTCTTATGGAGTATTGTCTCATTTCACAAAGGCAGGACCAACAGCCAAGATGTGATTACAAAGATCCAAAGGAGAACGATGGGATAAATAGCCTGTTCGGTTTTTCAGCGGTGTTGCTTGAGGGTGACGTTTGGGGAGATTACTGGGGTTAGTCCCCACTTCTCCCAGCAGTGGCTTGGGCTCATCAATATCCACCTGAACAGGTAAAAGGGGCCTCATTTCAGTATACCATTCACAGCAGGACACCTCTGACAGTGCGGCGCTCCCTCAGCACTGACCCTCTGACACTGCAGTACTCCCTCAGCACTGATCCTCTGACAGTGCGGCACTCCTTCAGCACTGACCCTCTGACAGTGCGGCACTCACTCAGTACTGACCCTCTGACAGTGCGGCATTCCCTCAGCCCTGACCCTCTGACAGTGCAGCACTCCCTCAGTATTGACCCTCTGACAGTGCGGCACTCCCTCAGCACTGACCCTGACAGTGCGGCACTCCCTCAGCACTGACCCTCTGACAGTGCCCACTCCCTCAGCACTGACCCTCTGACTGTGCAGCACTCCCTCAGTACTGACCCTCTGACACTGCAGCATTCCTTCAGCACTGACCCTCTGGCAGTGCAGCACTCCCTCAGCACTGACCCTCTGACAGTGCGGCACTCCCTCAGCACTGACCCTCTGACAGTGCGCGCTCCCTCAGCACTGACCCTCTGACAGCGCGGCACTCTCTCAGCACTGACCCTCTGACAGTGCGGCACTCCCTCAGCACTGACCCTCTGACAGTGCGGCACTCCCTCAGCACTGACCCTCTGACAGTGCGGCACTCCCTCAGCACTGACCCTCTGACAGTCCTCACTTGCTCAGCACTGACCCTTCGATAGTGCAGCGCTGACCCTAGGGATCCTTGTCAATAGGTCACTGAAGACCAACATACAGCTGCAATTGTCACGGAGAGAGTGTGATGAAAGTTGACCAGATTGTTCCTGGGACAGTATTATGAAGAGAGATGCGGGAAACTGGGCCTGTATTCACTCGAGGTTTAAAGAATGAGAGGTGATCTCATTAAAACCTACAAAGTACTTAAAACCTTTAAGTCTTTTTAATGATGGGATTGATAGGTTTCTAGTTACCACTGACATCAAGCGTTATGGGATTAGCGTGGATCAAAGACATTCAAATTTTCGATGAGCCATTATCATAGAATCCCTACAGTGTGGAAACAGGCCTTTCAGCCCAACAGGTCCACCCTGACCCTCCGAGGAATAACCCACCCAGACCCATTCCACCCCACCCTACATTTACCGCTGATTAGTGCACCTAACCCACACATCCCTGATCACTACTGGCAGGTTCGCACAGCCAATTCACCCAATCATATTGGATAGTAGGCTGAATGGCCTACTCTGTGGCTGGTTTCCTCAGAGGGAAGAGGGGAGTAGAAAATGTGTTGCTGGAAAAGCGCAGCAGGTCAGGCAGCATCCAAGGAGCAGGAGAATCGACGTTTCGGGCATAAGCCCTTCTTCAGGAAGAGGGGAGTAGGCCAGGAGACTGAGATGGTGTAAATGTGGAACTCAGAGGGACCTGAATTTACTCACTGAGAAAAACAATGCAGTAAAACAGGAAAAGTTTCAAGGATGATTGTAAAAACAGGTGAAGCAGGTGTCAAATCCCCCCAGTGAATCCCCCCAGAGCCAATGCTGCGTCTGAAGGCCACTACACACTGACTGCCCTGCAGGTTTCGCTGAGAATCGGAAATGGATCAGAGGGCACACCGTGCGCTTTGCTCTCTATCTCATCCTTTCAAAACCATTCCCCACTCTCAGCCATTTACACACCTGGTCTCTCTCTCCTACTCACACTCCTTCTATCCTTCCATCTTTCTCTGTCACTGTCTTTCTCTCCACTGTGTCTTTGTTCTTTCTCTTTGTTGCTTGTTATTGAGTAGAAACTGGAAAGAATATACGATGTGAGATGGAAGTGCAGGAGAAACTCAGGGGGTCTGACAGCCAGTGTGTGAGGAAGGCAGAGTGTCCGAAGCTTCTCCACCTCTTTCTGTTACGGATCTACAGCACCCAGTACTTTGCTTTTAGAGTCACAGAGTCATAGAGATGTACAGCACGAAAACAGACCCTTCGGTCCAACCCGTCCATGCAGACCAGATATCCCAACCCAATCTAGTCCCACCTGCCAGCACCCGGCCCATATCCCTCCAAACCCTTCCTATTCATATACCCATCCAAATTGTTATGTACTTTTTAACAATTTACTTTGAGTCATAGTGACCCATACCCAGGAAATAAAAGGTCATCAGCATCAAAACTGGGCTGTTTAAATGGTTGTATAACGAACAGATTGTTTTGTAAAAAGGACAGACGTTGGGATAGGTGAATAGAGAGGCAGACCACTCGGACAATGTAAACGTTTTCTACAGGATTAGAACTGGAGAGGGAGGGGGGGAGTGGGGGATGGGGGGTGGGGGATGGGGGGTTGGGGGGGGGGGGGAGGGGAGGTGGGGGGCGGGTGCCAATGTGTGTAATTCTTCATTCTCATGGTGGACCAAGTTAAAAATCACACAACACCAGCTTATAGTCCAACAGCTTTATTTGGAAGGACTAGCTTTTGGAGCACTGCTCCTTTCCCACTAGCTACCTGCTGAAGGAGCAGCGCTCCGAAAGCTAGTGCTTCCAAATAAACCAGTTGGACTATAAGCTGGTGTTGTGTGAGTTTTAACTTTGTCCACCCCAGTCCAACAGCGGCCCCTCCACATCATGATTCTCCTGGTGGTGCTGATGAGTGAGACAGTGGGGGTAGATGATCAGGTCTCAGCTGAGGCAATGTGATAGCAACACTGGACATGGAGGTCAGTGCCCACCTTCATCCTGGTAAGGCTCAAACTGGTATTCTCAAACATCCAGCACTTAATCCCCTCCAACCATTCCCTTTCATTGATTTTCTACACATTAACCTATTTTATTCTAAACATCCCCTGGGTACAGGTGGCCAGTGAGTGAGCCACAGATTGGAAGATTTCAGAACGAGATGCCAGGGTGTAGTTGGATATTCTCACTTGCTGGCCCTCTCTCTGTTGGTCACACAGTCAGCTGCACTGTCTCATTAAAAGTAATGTGACATGAGCAGCAGTCCTTTCCAGAACTTTCCAGTTCACCTTCAGGGGGCCATCTGTCTGAATTGACACCGGCCCTCCGAGCTCCAGTTCAGAGCTGCTGTGTATGTTAATCTGTGATTGATCTCAGTGAATCCCCCCAGAGCTAATGCTGCGACTGAAGGCCACCACACACTGACTGCCCTGCAGGTTTCGATGAGAATCGGAAATGGACCAGAGGGCACACCGTGCGCTTTGCTCTCTATCTCATCCTTTCAAAACCATTCCTCTCTCTCAGCCATTTACACACCTGGTCTCTCTCTCCTACTCACACTCCTTCTATCCTTCCATCTTTCTCTGTCACTGTCTTTCTCTCCACTGTGTCTTTGTTCTTTCTCTTTGTTGCTTTCTCTCTCCTCCTCTCCCTATCCCAGTCTCTCCCTCTGTCTCTCTCTCTCTCTCTCTGACACTGTTTGTCTCTTTCCTTTCCTCTCTTTCTCACTCCATGTCTGTTTTTACTGGTGACTATGTCTCACTCCTTATCTCTCTCCCTCTCCCTGTCTCACACTAGTGTCCCCCCCAAAAAAATACACCATCTGAGGCTGATCCAGGAAAGATTGTCAAGTTGACCCTGAGATGAACCTCCAATCCCATCCTCTTCTGATCATTGAGCGAGATTACTGATTTCAGCCCTGATGTGGAGATGCCGGTGTTGGACTGGGGTGGACAAAGTTACAAATCACACAACACCGGGTTATAGTCCAACAGGTTTAACTGGAAGCACTAGCTTTCGGAGCACTGCTCCTCCTTCACAACCACCTGACGAAGGAGCAGCGCTCTGGAAGCTAGTGCCTCCAATTAAACCTGTTGGACTATAACCTGGTGTTGTGTGATTTGTGACTGATTTCAGCCCGTGTATCACACCCACCTCCCCTCCCCCCACTCCTCCACCAGCTCCAGGTCCCAAAACTCCCATTTGTATGTGATTTATCTTTAAACATGTCCACTTCTGATTCCCTCCTGGCCCGCCCCTCACCTTCTACCCTCCACAAACTTGAGTTTGTCCAAATCTTTGCTCCCTGTTTCCTATCCCACCAACTCCCTTTCATTCTTTGACCCTCTCCTAGTGGATCTCCACTGCCTGAGGGTTAAGCACTGCCTCAATTTTAAAACTCTGCTCCATGACTTGGAACCCATGAGCTCACCTTTCCCCATATCTCTGACCTCCTCCTGCCCCACAGTGTCTATCCCCAGGTGCCTATTGCCCCCTGAGCGTGCCTGATCTGAACCAGCCTGATCCCTCTACCTGGACACTCACTAAGCTCCGGCAATCCCTCCCAGTCACTCCATCATTCCTTAGGATGTTCCTCAAAACCCGCTCCTTATGCATGTCATTGATTAGATGCCCTACCCTGACGCCTGTTATGTGGCTCACTGTTACATTTTGTTTGATAACACTTTGGGAACGTGCCTCAGGACAGTTTCGTGCTCTGAGCAGCCAGAGTTAGTAGGTAAAAACAATGACTGCAGATGCTGGAAAGCAGATTCTGGATCAGTGGTGCTGGAAGAGCACAGCAGTTCAGGCAGCATCCATCGAGCAGCGAAATCGGCGTTAGTATTCTGTTTGACACTATCTCTCTGTTCTCTTCTTCTCAGGCTCAAAATACCCCTCCCTGTCTTTGCTTTAGAATTCTTTCTTTCTACATGATAACAGACCCTCCACCCCCCAGGCCTCTGGATGGGAAGAGAAGAAAGATTACCTATATTTCAATAGCACCTTTTCTAACCTCACGACATCACATTGTTTTTCACAGTCACTTTAGGTTTTGAAGTATAGTCACTGTTTAGGAAACATTTGTACACAGCAAGTTCCCAAAGGAATATGATAATGATCAGAACATCTGTTTATTGAGATGTTGATTTTGGGTTAAAGGTGGCCAGGTCCCTCAGGCACATTCCACTGCTAACCCTCCACAGGGTGCTCTCTGATCCTCCCCACCTGCCTCAGACAGAGCAGGGCCCTGCATTTAAAATATCATAACACCGACAAAAATACAACACTCCCTCAGCACTGACCCTCCGACAGTGCGGCACTCCCTCAGCACTGACTGTCTGACAGTGCGGCACTCCCTAAGCACTGACCCTCTGACAGTGCAGCACTCCCTCAGCACTGACTGTCTGACAGTGCTGCACTCCCTCAGCACTGACCCTGTGACAGTGCAGCACTCTGGGAGTGTCGTTCTCAGTGTGTCAGTGCGGATTCTGCACTCGGGTCTCTGGAACAAAAATCAATCCCACAATCTGCTTCTCTGTGTCATCTGCTCCGACAGACCCTGGGTGCAGCCTGCGGTCTCTCCCTGTCGATCTCGTAGTTTGTGTTTGAGAATTCCAGGGGGGTGGCTCCTGTCAAAGCTGAAATTTAATCAGACACTAAATTACAACAGTTTGCTGGCTTCCCCAAGGGACTGAGTATTCTGTGAGTGACAGCCCCATTAATTGTTACAGCATAATTGTCCATTAACTTTCCCACATTATTTCTCTCAAACTGAAACCCGTAGAATACGAGATAAAGGGATTTCTGAGAATTTAGCAAAGGGAGGCGGGTGCAGGGCAGTGGCAGCAGCTGTGGGGGAGGGTGGATTATAGGGCACACAGTGAGACGGAGGGCAGGGGGAGCAGAGTGGGCAAGGGGAGGGGGGAGTGAGCATACAGGGGTTGGAGACTGCAAGGAGGGGGAGGGTGCAGAGAGCGTACTGGGGGGTAAACGCCTGTGGGGAAGGGGGTTACTGCGCAGGATGGTGGAGTAGTGAAGGAGGAGAGTGTGTTTGGGGGAGGGGAAATGTGGGGGAGGGGGAGAGAGTGTGTGGGGGAGGGGGGAATGTGGGGAAGGGGGAGAGAGTGTGTGGGGGAGGGGGGAATGTGGGAAGGGGGAGAGAGTGTGTGGGGGGGGAATGTGGGAAGGGGGAGAGAGTATGTGGGGGAGGGGGGAATGTGGGGAAGGGGGAGAGAGTGTGTGGGGAATGGGGGGAATGTGGGGAAGGGGGAGAGAGTGTGTGGGGGAGGGGGGAATATGGGGAAGGGGAGAGAGTGTGTGGGGGAGGGGGGAATGTGGGGAAGGGGGAGAGAGTGTGGGGGAGGGGGGAATGTGGGGAAGGGGGAGAGACTGTGTGGGGGGTGGGGGAATATGGGGAGAGGTGCAGAGAGTATGTGGGGGAGGGGGGAATGTGGGGAAGGGGGAGAGAGTGTGTGGGGGAGGGGGGAATGTGGGGAAGGGGGAGAGAGTGTGTGGGGGAGGGGGGAATGTGAGGAAGGGGGAGAGAGTGTGTGGGGGATGGGGGGAATGTGGGGAAGGGGGAGAGACTGTGTGGGGGAGGGGGGAATGTGGGGAAGGGGGAGAGAGTGTGTGGGGGAGGGGGGAATGTGGAGAAGGGGGAGAGAGTGTGTGGGGGAGGGGGGAATATGGGGAAAGGGGAGAGAGTGTGGGGGGGAGGGGGGAATATGGGGAAGGGGAGAGAGTGTGGGGGGGAGGGGGGAATGTGGGGGAGGGGGAGAGAGTGTGTGGGGGAGGGGTGAATGTGGGGAAGGGGAGAGTGTGTGGGGGAGGGGGGAATGTGGGGGAGGGGGAGAGAGTGTGCGGGGGAGGGGGGAATATGGGGAAAGGGGAGAGAGTGTGGGGGGGAGGGGGGAATATGGGGAAGGGGGAGAGTGTGTGGGGGAGGGGGGAATGTGGGGGGGGAGGGGGAGAGAGTGTGTGGGGGAGGGGGGAATATGGGGAAAGGGGAGAGAGTGTGGGGGGGAGGGGGAATGTGGGGGAGGGGAGAGAGTGTGTGGGGGAGGGGGGAATGTGGGGGAGGGGAGAGAGTGTGTGGGGGAGGGGGAATGTGGGAGTGGGGGAAAGAGTGTGGGAGAGGGGGAGGGAGTGTTTTGGAGAGGGGAATGTGGGGAAGGGAGAGAGTGTGGGGGAGGGGGGAATGTGGGGGAGGTGGGAATGCTCGCAGTGTGTTGGGTATTTGGGGAAGACAGTGCCAGCAATTTGAACAGATGGAGGCCGTAGTAACAAGCGCTGTAGATTATTACTGACTTTCCCCTCCCCCTTCCCCAGAATCTGCCCCAATTCCTGTTCATCCATCTCCCCCCGCACTCGGTCATCTGCGTTAACTCCTGCCCAACAACGTGTGCCATTAAAACCTTCATTGTTGGCCTCGCCTCTTCCCCAACCCCCTCAATCCCCTTCCTCACTCCCTCTCCCCATCTCCCTCAAACCCCTTCCCCATCTCCCTCAAATCCCTCCCCAACCCCCTCAATCCCCTTCCTCACTCCCTCTCCCCATCTCCCTCAAACCCTTCCCCATCTCCCTCAAATCCCTCCCCATCTCACTTACCTCCCTCCCTATCTCCCTAATTCACCTCATTCCCAAATTCCCAGGTATCTACATAGAATACAGGCCCTTCGGCCCTCGATATTGTGCTGCCCTTTTATCCTACTCTAAGATCAGACTAACCTACATGCCCTTCATTGCACTATCTTCCATGTGCCTATCCAAGAGTCGCTTAAATGTCTCTAACAGACCTTGCAAAAAGTCTCTGATGTATCTAACCCGACTACCACAGCTGGCAGTGAATTCCACACAGCCACCACTATTTCCTCATGATAAAGTTGCTTTATAAATGTAAGTACTTGTTATACAGTAACTCACCCCAAATAAACAGGTGGGTTAGATTAGGTAATCCTTATCCCATTTCATAAGCAGTAACTCTGAGCAATAGTGGACACGTACCTACCCTAGAGCAGCCTGAGTGTGGCAAACTGTGATCCAGAAAGCAGAGTTTGGGGAAAAAAGCAGACGGTTTGTTTTCAGAGAGGAGTTTATTCGGGCTGGGAGAAGCTGACCTGGGGCATTCAGTTGCAAATGTGAATAAAAGCAATTTTTCTCAGCTCGTTTTCACAGGATTTATTCCACTGTCAAACAGGTTGGGTGTTCAGAAACCCCCTGACATTGACTGCACTCTGGCAGATATCAGAGTGACATATCGGTCAGGCTTTCAGTGAGTAACTTCATTGCAACAGCAGGACTTTCCTGATAAGACACCATTTGCTCCTTGTGTGTTAGCAGGAGATGAAAGTGAAACATTACCGCTGAATATTTATTGCAATTTAAAAGTAACAGGGATTTTGTGAAATGGAAGTTTTGAATAACTCCAGCTGTGGTTTTGGCCAATAGCGTGACGTTTTGGGATGTTAGTTAACTATCGTCTAGATAGCACAGTAAAACCTGGCCCGAGAGCACAGACCTTGTTAACCGAGGGTTAGCTTTGTTGTTCATTCTTGACATTGACTGTCCATTGTGCCTATACCCCCTGTAGAGGGTAGTGGTGACCCCCTGTAGAGGGTAGTGGTGACCCCCTGTAGAGGGTGGTGGTGACCTCCTGTAGAGGGTAGTGGTGACCCCCTGTAGAGGGTAGTGGTGACCCCCTGTAGAGGGTGGTGGTGACCCCCTGTAGAGGATGGTGGTGCCCCTGTAGAGGGGAGTGATGACCCCTGTAGAGGGTAGTGATGACCCCTGTAGAGGGTGGTGATGACCCCCAGCAGAGGGTAGTGATGACCCCTGTAGAGGGTGGTGGTGACCCCCTGTAGAGGGTAGTGGTGACCCCTGTAGAGGGTGGTGATGACCACCTGTAGAGGGTAGTGGTGACCCCCTGTAGAGGGTAGTGGTGACCCCCTATATAGGGTAGTGATGACCCCCTGTAGAGGGTGTGACTGGGGGTACAAATGGAAATCTTGGCTCTCAGAGTTCTTTGAGGAGAAAGTGAGGACTGCAGATGCTGGAGATCAGAGCTGAAAATGTGTTGCTGGAAAAGCGCAGCAGGTCAGGCAGCATCCAAGGAGCAGGAGAATCGACGTTTCGGGCATGAACCCTTCTTCCTCAGAGCTCTCCCTAGGTGTCAGTTACTGACCTCTGTATGTGATGCAGAGACGTTCGCGATGTTATGAGGGAGGGACTGAGACCCAGCGACGGACAGACTGAAGGAACTTTGATGTTTTTCCAAGTCGGGATGGTGAGGGGTTCGGAAGGGAACCTGCAGGGGGTGGTGTTCCCATGTATCTGCTTCCCAGGTGGAAGTGGGGATGGGTTTGGAAGGTGCTGTCTGAGGAGCTGGGTTGAATGACTGCATCTTGTAAGTGGTACACCCTCCGGAGGGGATAATGAACAGAAAACAACAACTTATAGATTAGATTACTTACAGTGTGGAAACAGGCCCTTCGGCCCAACAAGTCCACACCGACCCGCCAAAGCGCAACCCACCCATACCCCTACATTTCACCCCTTACCTAACACTATGGGCAATTTAGCACGGCCAATTCACCTGACTCGCACATCTTTGGACTGTGGGAGGAAACCGGAGCACCCGGAGGAAACCCACGCAGACACGGGGAGAACGTGCAAACTCCACACAGTCTGTCGCCTGAGTCGGGAATTGAACCCGGGTCTCAGGTGCTGTGAGGCAGCAGTGCTAACCACTGTGCCACTGTGCCGCCCACAAATTCTGGAGATCCCAGCAGGTCAGACAGCATCCAGGGAGAGACAGCGTGCTAACGTTTTGAGTCTAGATGTCTCATCACTAGACCTGGCGTGAAGTGTAGAAGGGCCCAGCATTAATGCAACAGTGATGGTGTGGTGGAGGGGACAGTGAGGTATGGGGTGTTGGTGGAGAAAAGAGGTGGATGGTTCAGATTAAGTGATCGGAATGTGAGAATGGCAGAACAATGGTGTGTCCAACTGTCAGACTGGGAAGGGAAGACAGTCCCGCTGGACCAGAGACTGGGTGGCAGCTTTGTAAAGTCCCTCCTGTCTTTGCGCAAGGATGGTCTTCCTGGTTATTTTAACCCAGCGTGCTGCTCACATGCTGACATGTCTGTCCTCGACATGCTACAGTGTTCCACTGAATCACAGCACCAACTGGACGAACAACATCCCATCTTCAGACTAGACACTTTGCAACCTTCTGGATTTAATATGACATCCAACACCTTTAAATTGTGAACCCACTCCCACTCCTTCTCTTTCTATTTGCTTTACTTGTGACATTATCTGTCCCCCATGTCCTCGTTCCCCTCTCCTCTGTCTGTCCTTCCCAGTCTGGCAGTTAGACACCCCCCATTCTGCCTTTCTCACATTCTGGTCACTTCATCTGTACTATCAACATCCTTTCTCCAACAGCACTCGACACTCCAGAGAAAGTATATTCCTGTCAGGGTGAAAGGAAAGGCTGGTAGGTATAGGGAATGCTGGATGACGAAAGAAATTGAGGGTTTGGTTAAGAAAAAGAAGGAAGCATATGTCAGGTACAGACAGGATAGATCGAGGGAATCCTTAGAAGAGTATAAAGGCAGTAGGAGTATACTTAAGAGGGAAATCAGGAGGGCAAAAAAGGGGACATGAGATAGCTTTGGCAAATAGGGTTAAGGAGAATCCAAAGAGTTTTTACAAATACATTAAGGACAAAAGGGTAACTAGGGGGAGAATAAGGCCCCTCAAAGGTCAGCAAGGCGGCCTTTGTGTGGAGCTGCAGAAAATGGGGGAGATACTAATTGAGTATTTTGCATCAGTATTTACTGTGGAAAATGATATGGAAGATATAGACTGTAGGGAAATAGATGGTGACATCTTGCAAAATGGTAAAAACAAGGACTGCAGATGCTGGAAACCAGAGTCGAGATTAGAGTGGTGCTAGAAAAGCACAGCAGGTCAGGCAGCATCCGAGGAGCAGGAAAAGCCCTTTGACCGAAACATCGATTTTCCTGCTCCCCGGATGCTGCCTGACCTGCTGTGCTTTTCCAGCAACACTCTGATCTACATCTTGCCAAATGTCCATATTACAGAGGAGGAAGTGCTGGATGTCTTGAAATGGGTAAAGATGGATAGATCCTCAGGACCTGAACCCCCAGGTGTACCTGAGAACTCTGTGGGAAGCTAGAGAAGTGATTGCTGGGCCTCTTGCTGAGATATTTGTATCATTGATAGTCACAGGTGAGGTGCCGGAAGACTGGAGGTTGGCTAACATGGTGCCACTGTTTAAGAAGGGTAGTAAGGACAAGCCAGGGAACTATAGACCGGTGAGCCTGATGTCAGTGGTGGGCAAGTTGTTGGAGGGAATCCTGAGGGACAGGGTGTACATGTATTTGGAAAGGCAAGGACTGATTAGGGATAGACAACATGGCTTTGTGCATGGGAAATCATGTCTCACAAACTTGATTGAGTTTTTTGAGGAAGTAACATAGAGGATTGATGTGGACAGAGCAAGGGGTGTGATCTATATGGACTTCAGTAAGGCGTTCAACAAGATTCCTAATTGGAGACTGGTTAGCAAGGTTAGATCTCATGGAATACAGGGAGAACTAGCCATTTGGATACAGTACTAGTTCAAAGGTAGAAGACAGAGGGTGGTTGTGGAGGGTTGTTTTTCAGACTGGAGGCCTGTGACCAGTGGAGTGCCAAAAGGATCGGTGCTGGGCCCTCTACTTTTTATCATTTACATAATTTGGATGCGAGCATAAGAGGTACAGTTAGTAAGTTTGCAGATGACACCAAAATTAGTGGTGTAGTGGACAGCGAAGAGGGTTACCTCAGATTACAACAGGATCTGGACCAGATGGGCCAATGGGCTGAGAAGTGGCTGATGGAGTTTAATTCAAATAAATGTGAGGTGCTGCATTTTGGGAAAGCAAATCTTAGCAGGACTTATACACTTAATGTTAAGGTCTGAGGGAGTGTTGCTGAACAAAGAGACCTTGGAGTGCAGGTTCATAGCTCCTTGAAAGTGGAGTCGCAGGTAGATAGGATAGTGAAGGAGGCGTTTGGTATGCTTTCCTTTATTGATCAGAGTATTGAGTACAAGAGTTGGGAGGTTTAGTTGCGGCTGTACAGGACATTGGTTCGGCCACTGTTGGAATATTGTGTGCAATTCTGGTCTCCTTCCTATCAGAAAGATGTTGTGAAACTTGAAAGAGTTCAGAAAAGATTTACAAGGATGTTGCCAGGGTTGGAGGATTTGAGCTACAGGGAGAGGCTGAACAGGCTGGGGCTGTTTTCCCTGGAGCGTCAGAGGCTGAGGGGTGACCTTATAGAGGTTTACAAAATTATGAGGGGCATGGATAGGGTAAATAGACAAAGTCTTTTCCCTGGGGTCGGGGAGTCCAGAACTAGAGGGCATAGGTTTAGGTTGAGGGGGAAAGATATAAAAGAGACCTAAGGGCCAACTTTTTCACACAGAGGGTGGTGCGTGTATGGAATGAGCTGCCAGAGGATGTGGTGAAGGCTGGTACAATTACAACATTTAAAAGGCATCTGGATGGGTACATGAATAGGAAGGGCTTGGAGGGATATGGGCCAGGTGCTGGCAGGTGGGACTAGATTGGGTTGGGATATCTGGTCGGCATGGACGGGTTGGACGGAAGGGTCTGTTTTCCGTCTGACAATCTCTATGACTCTATGACCCACCACCCCCACCCCCCACCCCCAGTGCATAACTGCTGCCCCTTCCACACCTGACTTCAGCTCTGATGAAGTATCATTTGGACTTAAAAGGTTAGCTGGCCCTCTCCATGGAGGAGGCTGGAAGAACACAGTAAGCCAGGCTGCAGAAAGATTGCACCCAAACCATTGACTTCTCCACCTCCTGAAAACCAGCTGCCTGGCCTGCTGTGTTTCTCCAGCCTCCTGCCTATCTCCCAGCATCTGCAGTTCTTTTGGCCACTCTCCATGGATGCTGTCTGACCCGTTGTGATCTCCAGCATTTGTTGTTTCCAGGTCAGATTCGGGCATCTGCAATAATTTGCCCCTCTGTGGGGGGTAATGAATGTTTGTTTGTTGGGATGGTGCTGACCCAAACAGCTGCTTTGTTCTGGACAGGATTGAGCTCTCTGAATGTTGGCGAAGCTGTGCAAACCCAGGCAGGGGATGAGAATTCCTGATGAAGGGCTTATGCTTGAAACGTCGACTCTCCTGCTCCTTGGATACTGTGCTTTTCCAGCGCCATACTCTTGACAGGGAAGAAATTTCCCACCACATCCTCACATGTGCACAGTCTTGTATTTTTAAGGTACCTTTCACAACCTGTAGGCGACACATTACAGCCACTTAATGTCTGGTCACTTGTTGTAAGGTGGGAAACACAGCAGCCAATTAGATCACAAAGAGTTCCCGAACAGCATCGGGAGAGTTATTGAGAAGATGTGTTTTAATAAATGCGGGAGGATGAGATTGATGTGATTGATGGTAATGTAGCTGAGGACATGAGGAGCAGTGTTTAGTGATCCAGCGTACTGAAAGCAGGGTTAAAGCACAGCCACAGTATCTGAGTCTTAGAGATAAGGACAGACACCCATAGCTCAGAGACACAGCTGCACCCTCGTGTCTAGATAGCAGAATTGACCTCAAGTACAAGGGAGGTCAGTGATGGTTCCCATGGGCTAAGAATTGAACGAGGCATAGAGGAGCCACCCTGCTCTTTGATTAGTCCCTAATGGACTTTTATATCCAGCCTTGTGAGACTTTGTGTTAATGTGTGTCTTCAGAAGGAGTGGCAACTCAGATTGAGAGCAATCATTGCACATCCGACTCTAAAAATGCAACATACCCCAAAATATACTGCACTGGCTCCAAATACACAGCACCGATCCTAGATATACTGCACTGGCCCCAAATACACAGCACCAATCCTCAGTACATTGCATTGACCTTAAATACACAGCACCAATCCTAAATACACAGCACCAATCCTAAATACACAGCACTGATTCTAAATACACTGCACTGACCCAACATACACAGCACCAATCCTAAATACACTGTACTGACCCCAAATACACAGAACTGATCCTAAATACACTGCACGGACCCCCAAGTATACAGCACCAATCATAAATACACTGTATTGACCCCAATACACAGCACCAATATACTGCACTGATGCCAAAATCACAGCACTGATCCTAAATATACTGCACTGACCCCAAATACACAGCACTAATTCTAAATATGCAGCACCAATCCTGAACATATAGCACTGATGCTAAATTTCACAGCCCAATTCTAAGTAAACTGCACTGATCCAAATACGCAGCACTGATGCTAAATACGCAGCACCAATACTGATTACACAGCACCAATCCTAAATACACAGCACCGATTCTAAATATACAGCACCATTCCTGAGTACACAACACTGATCTTAATTACACAGCTCAATCCTAAAATCACAGCACCAATCCTGAATACAGAGCACTGATTCTAAATACACAGCACTGATACCGATTACACAGCACCAATCCTAAATACACAGTATTGCTCCTGAATACACAACACTGCTGCTGAATATACAGCACCAATTCTAAAAACACATCACTGATTCTAAATACACAGCACCAATCCTAAAATGCACCACTGATTCTGAATACACAGCATTGATCCTAAATACACAGCACCAATCCTGAATACACAGCACCAATCCTGAATATGCAGCACCAATCCTGAATACACAGCACCAATCCTGAATATGCAGTACCAATTCTAAATACACAGCACCAATCCTGAATACACAGCACCAATCCTGAATATGCAGTACCAATTCTAAATACACAGCACCAATCCTGAATATACAGCACTAATCCTGAATATGCAGCACCAATCCTGAATACGCAGCACCAATCCCGAATACACAGCACCAATCCTGAATATGCAGTACCAATCCTGAATACACAGCACCAATCCTGAATACACAGCATCAATCCTGAATACGCAGCACCAATCCTGAATACACAGCATCAATCCTGAATACGCAGCACCAATCCGGAATACAAAGCACTAATCCTGAATATGCAGCACTAATCCTGAATACACAGCATCAATCTTGAATATGTAGCACCAATCCTGAATACACAGCACCAATTCTGAATACGCAGCACCAATTCTGAATACGCAGCACTGATCCTGAACACACAGCACTGACCCTAATGAGACAGTATGTTGCCTAAATACATAGCACTGCCCGATATAAACACGGTCACTCAATGGACGGAACCATCTCCCTCGGGGCAGTAATATTGTTGAAGAACAGTCAGTTGAATGTAACCTTTTGTTGGTGAAGTGGCAGATGCTCTGAGTTTTTGGCAGGGTTTTCACAGAGTGGCACAGTGGGATCTCACACTCTGCCTGGCTACACCCTGGCATCTCTCTGTCTAATTCCACTGCTCCCTTACCATGCAGTGTCCATGGAACATCGCCCCACCGATCTCCCATTGAGATAGCCCTTGTGTTGTGCCATCTTGAACATGTTGGTGTGCCCATGGGCAGGTGTAGGAGGTCTAGCATTGCCCCTCACTGGTAACGTCTTGGCACAGAGCCAGTGTGACCAACCCTCTCTCTCATACACACAATGCCCTTCTCTCTTCCCAGTCTCTGGTTAATCACCTGGGCACACAGGTGACCCTCATTGCCCACTCCCCGACTGACCACTGCCCACTCCCTGAGCTGTGGGAGGTGGGGGGGCAGTGCTGTGACTGTTACTAGCGCCAGAGACCCGGGTTCAATTCCCGACTCAGGCGACAGACTGTGTGGAGTTTGCACGTTCACCCCGTGTCTGCGTGGGTTTCCTCCGGGTGCTCCGGTTTCCTCCCACAGTCCAAAAATGTGCGGGTCAGGTGAATTGGCCATGCTAAATTGCCCATAGTGTTAGGTAAAGGGGTAAATGTAGGGGTATGGGTGGGTTGCGCTTCGGCGGGTCGGTGCAGACTTGTTGGGCCGAAGGGCCTGTTTCCACACTGTAAGTTATTTAATCTAATCTAATCTCATCAATGTAACTCTGACTGACAACAGCTCCCCCCAGTCTCAGACTGAACTGACCACAACCCCCGGCCCGTCTCGGGCCTGACCAGCTGTCTTTGTAACCACAGTGTGTTTGCCATCCCGGCAGCCGGCACATGGTGTTGGTGTTCAACCGAGTTCCCCCTGCCCCGTGGCATTAATGAGGCTGTTCCCCTGCAGTCCCCAGGCACAGTGAGACTGAGAAACAGCAGCTTCATACAGCCATATCCACAGCTAACGGGCAGCTCACAGGAGAGCAGAGAGGCACTGAGTAAGGGAGTGAGTGTGAGTAAGTGGGTGAGTGGGTGAGTGAGTGGGTGGGTGTGAGTCAGTGAGTGAGTGTATGAGAGAGGGATGAGTGAGTGAGTGGGGAGTGAGTGTGAGTGAGTGAGTAGGTGGGTGAGTGAGTGGGTGGGTGTGAGTCAGTGAGTGAGTGAGAGAGTGTCTGACTGAATTAGTAAGTGTGATTGTGTGAATGAGTGGATGAATGGGTGTGAGTGGGTGAGCAAATGAGTGTGTGAGTTGGTGAATGAGTGGGTGACTGAGTGGGTGAGAGTGTGTGAATGAGTGGGTCAGTCAGTCAGTAAGTGAATGAATGAGTTGGTGAATGAGTGAGTGAGTGGGTGGGTGAGTGGGTAGGTGAGTGGGTGAGTGAGTGAGTGGGTGGGTGAGTCAGTAAGTGAGTGAATGAGTTGGTAAATGAGTGAATGAGTGGGTGGGTGAGTGAATGAGTGGGTGAGTGAGTGGGTGGGTGAGTGAGTGAGTGAATGAGTTGGTGAATCAGTGAGTGAGTGGGTGAGTGAGTGAGTGGGTGGGTGAGTCAGTAAGTGAGTGAATGAGTTGGTGAATGAGTGAGTGAGTAGGTGGGTGAGTGAATGAGTGGGTGAGTGAGTGAGTGGGTGGGTGAGTGAGTGAGTGAATGAGTTGGTGAATCAGTGAGTGAGTGGGTGAGTTGGTGAATGAGTGAGTGAGTCGGTGGGTGAGTGAGTGGGTGAGTGAGTGGGTGGATGAGTGAGTGGGTGAGTGAGTGGGTGAGTGAGTGGGTGGGTGAGTGAATGAGTTGGTGAGTGAGTGAGAGACTTAGTGAGTGAGGGAGGGAGATGCGGTCTGGTAGTCTCTGAGTTGGGTGTGTGCCCACCTTTCCTGAGTGTACGATATGTGAATCGAGGAGGTACCGTGATGATCTGAGGGGTTGTCAGTGTGTGTAGCTGAGCGATACTGTGGCTGTGGACAGTCTGGTCACAGTCAGTACCTGAGTCCCTGAGTATCCACACACGGTATCCACACACCCACCGCAGCATTAACGTCTGGGTCTGGACCTCACTGGGAGAACAGCCAGCTGGGAACACTGGTGGGCCGAGTGATTGAGCTAATGTCTCCAGGGTGTCCACTGGATTCTCCGTGTCATTTGCTGGGACAGGACACTGAATATTAATGAGGTTTAATAACCTCCTTAACCAGCAGTTGACCAGGGTCTCATGAGTAACCAGCCTCTCCTCTTGGTTAATACAGACACGATACAGCGAGTTGCTCCCGATGTTGAAATGGCCTTTGTCCCTCTCACTCAGTGCCTTAACCTGCATCGTTCAGGTCTCTATAGATTCTACACAGCATTTATTTTTGGTATGCAAAAGATTATTCTAATTACAGGATGTGTATGATACTAAATAATGTTTCAAAATCACACAACACTAGGTTGGACTACTGCCCAGTGTTGTGTGATTTTTAACTTTGGAGAAAGTGAGGAGTGCAAATGCTGGAGATCAGAGTCAAGAGAGTGATGCTGGAAAAGTACAACAGGTCAGGCAGCATCTGAGGAGCAGGAGAATCGACGTTTCATCAGGAATGAGGCTTGTGGGCCCTGGGGGCTGAGAGATAATTGAGAGGGAGGTGGGGTTGAGGAGAAGGTAGGTAGGAATGCGATAGGTAAATCGAGGTGGGGGTAATGGTGATAGGTCGGAGAGGAAGGTGGAGTGGATCGGTGGGAAGGGAGATGGACAGGTAGGACAGTTCAAGAGGGCGGCGCTGAGTTGGAGTTGAAGTGTTCAGCCATGGGGCAGTGAGATTGGTGGGTGTGGGTGTCCCAGAGACTCCCCCTCCCACTCTGTCCAGGACATGCAGGACCTGGGCCTCCTCCACCACTAAACCGTTACCATCTGACACCTGGAGGAAGAGCGCCTCATCTTCTGCCTTGGGACCCTCTAACCACACGGGATTCATGTGGATCTCACCAGTTTCCTCATCCCCCTCCAAACATCTCATCCCAGATCCAACTCTCCAACTCAGGACCACCCTCTTGAACTGTCCCACCTGTCCATCTTCCTTCCTACCTGTCCACTTCACCCTCCTCTCTAACCTATCACCTTCATCTCCAACTTCATCTGCCAACCGCATTCCCAGCTACCTACCCCCAGTCCCATCCCCTCCCATTTACCTCAGCCCCCTTGGTCTACCCCCTCATTCCTGATGAAGGGCTTATACTCAAAACGTCAACTCTTCTGCCCCTCAGATGCTGCCTGATCAGCTGATCTTTAATTTTGTCCACCCCAGTCCAACACTGGCACCTCCACATTAAAGGGCAGTGGTTGGTATTGGTCATATACAGATACACACCATCCACTCAGCATCACTAACAGCAGCTCCACACTCTGGGGTTCAGGCCAGTGAAACGCTGCCATCTTCTGGAGTCACGATCTGAAGCCAGCCACTCACTGCCAACACAGCCAGTGTAAACCTGGGCACTGTGATTCACTGTCAACACATCCAGTGTACAACTGGGCACTGCGATTCACTGTCAACACAGCCAGTGTAAAACTGGGCACTGCGATTCACTGTCAACCCAGCCAGTGTAAAACTGGGCACTGCGATTCACTGTTAACACATCCAGTGTACAACTGGGCACTGTGATTCACTGTCAACACAGCCAGTGTACAACTGGGCAGTGTGATTCACTGTCAACACAGCCAGTGTACAACTGGGCACTGTGATTCAGTCAACCCAGCCAGTGTACAGCTGGGCACTGCGATTCACTGTCAACACAGCCAGTGTAAACCTGGGCACTGTGATTCACTGTCAACACAACCAGTGTGCAACTGGGCACGGTGATTCACTGTCAACACAACCAGTGTACAACTGGGCACTGCAATTCACTGTCAACACAGCCAGTATAAAACTGAGCACTGCGATTCACTGTCAACACAGCCAGTGTAAACCTGGGGCACTGCGATTCACTGTCAACACAACCAGTGTAAACCTGGGCACTGCGATTCACTGTCAACACAGCCAGTGTAAACCTGGGGCACTGCAATTCACTGTCAACACAGCCAGTGTAAACCTGGGCACTGCGACTCACTGTCAACACAGCCAGTGCAAAACTGGGCACTGTGATTGTCAGCAACTAAGAAAGCGAGCTACTGCAGTCAGTAGACCATTTTCGACAGAATGTGTTTCCTTTCCCAGTGGAAGCTGCCAGAGCAGGAGAGATCTTATGTGTACTTCCTGGTAATTAATTCAATGGCCCAGAAAAATCATATTGTCAAATGACTAATGTTGGTCTCCTTTCCTGTGTCTGTCCATGTCTGTCTATCTGTGTCAGTGTCAGACTGCCAGTCTCTCTGCCTGTCCCTCTGCCTGTCTCTCTGCCTGTCTCTCTGCCTATCCCTCTGCCTGTCTCTCTGCCTGTCTCTCTGCCTGTCCCTCTGCCTATCCCTCTGCCTGTCCCTCTGCCTGTCTCTCTGCCTGTCCCTCTGCCTGTCTCTGTGTATCTATGTTGATCTAGACTCTCTGCTTTACATCAGGAATTCAGATTGTTTACTTTTCATTTCAATGGATACCACACTGAGAGGGTCCCACACTGAGAGGATCCACACTGAGGGGGTCCCAAACTGAGACGATCCCACACAGATTGATTGACACTGAGAGGACCCCACACTGAGAGGGTCACACACTGAGAGGGTCCCACACTGAGAGGGCCCCACACTGAGAGGGTCCCACACTGAGAGCATCCCACACTGAGGGGGTCCCACACCGAGTGCGTCCCACACTGAGAGGGCCCCATGCTGGGAGGGTCTAACAATGGGATGGTCCCACACGGAGAGGGTCCCACACAGAGAGGGTCCCACACTGAGAGGGTCCCAAACTGAGAGGGCCCACACTGGAGGGTCCCACACTGAGAGGGTCCCACACAGAGAGGGTCTCAAACTGAGAGGGCCCACACTGGAGGGTCCCACACTAAGAGGGCCCCACACTGTAGGGTCCCTCACTCAGAGGATGTCCACAGAAGGTCCCACACTGAAAGGTTGCCACACTGGGTGGGACCCACACTGAGACGATCCCACGCTGAGAGGGTCCACATTGAGAGGGTCGAACACTGAGAGCATCCCACACTGAGGGGGTCCTACACGGGGAGAGTCCCACACTGACAGGGTCCCACACTGAGAGGGTTCTACACTGAGAGGGTCCCACACTGAGAGGGTTCAACACTGAGAGAGTCCCACACTGAGAGGGCCCCACACTGAGAGGGTCACACACTGAGAGGGTCCCACACTGGGAGGGTCCCACAATGAGAGGGTCCCACACTGAGAGGGTCCCACACTGAGAGGGTTCTACACTGAGAGGGTCCCACACTGAGAGGGTTCAACACTGAGAGAGTCCCACACTGAGAGGGCCCCACACTGAGAGGGTCCACACTGAGAGGGCCCCACACTGAGAGGGTCCCACACTGAGAGGGTCCACACTGAGAGGGCCCCACACTGAGAGGGTCCCACACTGAGAGGGTCCACATTGAGAGGGTCCCACAAAACGAGGGACCCACACTGAGAGGGTCCCACACTGAGACGGTCCCACACTGAGTGGGTTCCAAACTGGGAGGGCCCACATTGAGAGGGTCCCACACTGGGAGGGTCCCACACTGGGAGGGTCAACACTGAGGGCCCCACACTGAGAGGGTCCCACACCGAGATGGGCCCACACTGAGAGGGTCAACACTGAGGGTCCCACACTGAGAGGGTCCCACACTGGGAGGGTCCACACTGAGAGGGTCCCACACTGAGAGGGTCCCACACTGAGAGGGTCCCACATTGAGTGTGTCCCACACTGAGAAGGTCCCACACTGAGAGAGTCCAACACGGGGAGGGTCCCTCACTGAGAGGATCCACACTGAAGGTCCCACACTGAGAGGGTCCCTCACTGAGAGGGACCCTCACTGAGAGGGTCCACACTGAAGGTCCCACACTGAGAGGGTCTGGCACTGAGAGGGTCCCACACTGAGCGAGCCCCACACTGAGAGGGTCCTACACTGAGAGCATCCCACACTAAGAGGGTCCCACACAGAAAGGGTCCCTCACTGAGAGGGTGCCACACTGAGAAGGTCCCAGACTGAGAGTGTCTGACACTGAGGGGGTCCAACCCTGCAAGTGACCCATGCTGAGACGGTCCCACACTGAGAGGGTCCCACACTGAGAGGACCCCACTCTGAGAGGGCCCCACTCTGAGAGGGACCCACACTGAGAGGGTCCCACACTGAGGGTCCCACACTGAAAGGGCCCCACACTGAGTGGGTCTGACACTGGGTGGGACCCACACTGAGAAGGTCCACAATGGGAGGGTCCCACACTGAGAGGGTCCCACACTGAGAGGGTCCCACACTGAGATGGGCCCACACTGAGAGGGTCCTGCATCGAGAGGGTCCCACACTGAGAGGGCCCCACACTGAGTGGGTCTGACACTGGGTGGGACCCACACTGAGAAGGTCCACAATGGGAGGGTCCCACACTGGGAGGGTCCCACACTGAGAGGGTCCCACATTGAGTGTGTCCCACGCTGAGAGGGTCCCACACTGAGATGGGCCCACACTGAGAGGGTCCCGCATTGAGAGGGTCCCACACTGAGAGGGCCCACATTGAGGGGGTCCCACACTGGGAGGGTCCCACACTGAGAGGGTCAACACTGAGGGTCCCACACTGAAAGGATCCCACACTGAGAGGGTCCCACATTGAGTGTGCCCCACACTGAGAGGGCCCCACACTGGGAGGGTCCCTCACTGAGAGGATCCACACTGAAGGTCCCACACTGAGAGGGTCTCACATTGAGAGGGTCCCACACTGAGAGGGTCTCACATTGAGAGGGTCCCTCACTGAGAGGTCCCACACTGAGATGGTCCACACTGAAGGTCCCACACTGAGAGGGTCACACACTGAGAGGGTCACACACTGAGAGGGTCGCTCACTGAGAGGATCCACACTGAAGGTCCCACACTAAGAAGGTCTCACACTGAGAGGGTCCCTCACTGAGAGGATCCACACTGAAGGTCCCACACTGAGAGGGTCTCACATTGAGAGGGTCCCTCACTGAGAGGGTCCCACACTGAGAGGGTCCCACATTGAGTGTGTCCCACACTGAGAAGGTCCCACACTGAGAGAGTCCAACACGGGGAGGGTCCCACACTGAGAGGGCCCCACACTGGGAGGGTCCCTCACTGAGAGGATCCACACTGAAGGTCCCACACTGAGAGGGTCACACACTGAGAGGGTCACACACTGAGAGGGTCCCCCACTGAGAGGATCCACACTGAAGGTCCCTCACTGAGAGGATCCACACTGAAGGTCCCACACTGAGAGGGTCACACACTGAGAGGGTCACACACTGACAGGGCCCCACACTGAGAGGGTCCCACACTGGGTGAGTCCCACACTGGGAGGGTTCGACACTGGGTGGGACTAACACTGAGAGGGTCCACAATGGGAGGGTCCGACACTGAGAGGGTCCATCACTGAGAGGGTCCCACACTGAGAGGGTCCCATACTGAGAGGGTCCCACACTGAGAGGGTCCCACACTGAGACGGTCCCACACTGAGAGGGTCCATCACTGAGAGGGTCCCACACGAAGAGGGTCCCACGCTGAGACGGTCCCACACTGGGAGGGTCAACACTGAGGGCCCCACACTGAGAGGGTCCCACATTGAGAGGGTCCCACACTGGGAGGGTCCCACACTGGGAGGGTCAACACTGAGGGCCCCACACTGAGAGGGTCCCACACTGGGAGGGTCCACACTGAGAGGGTCCCACACTGGGAGGGTCAACACTGAGGGCCCCACACTGAGAGGGTCCCACACTGGGAGGGTCCACACTGAGAGGATCCCACACTGAGAGGGTCCCATACTGAGAGGGTCCAACACGGGGAGGGTCCCACACTGGGAGGATCCACACTGAAGGTCCCACACTGAGTGGGTCTCACATTGAGAGGGTCCCACACTGAGAGGGTCCCACATTGAGTGTGTCCCACACTGAGAAGGTCCCACACTGAGAGAGTCCAACACGGGGAGGGTCCCAAACTGAGAGGGCCCCACACTGGGAGGGTCCCTCACTGAGAGGATCCACACTGAAGGTCCCACACTGAGTGGGTCTCACATTGAGAGGGTCCCTCAATGAGAGGGTCCCACACTGAGAGGGTCCCACATTGAGTGTGTCCCACACTGAGAAGGTCCCACACTGAGAGGGTCCACAATGGGAGGGTCCGACACTGAGAGGGTCCATCACTGAGAGGGTCCCATACTGAGAGGGTCCCACACTGAGTGGGTCCCAAACTGAGAGGGCCCACATTGAGGGGGTCCCACACTGGGAGGGTCCCACACTGAGAGGGTCAACACTGAGGGTCCCACACTGAAAGGATCCCACACTGAGAGGGTCCCACATTGAGTGTGCCCCACACTGAGAGGGCCCCACACTGGGAGGGTCTCACATTGAGAGGGTCCCACACTGAGAGGGTCTCACATTGAGAGGGTCCCTCACTGAGAGGTCCCACACTGAGATGGTCCACACTGAAGGTCCCACACTGAGAGGGTCTCACATTGAGAGGGTCCCACACTGAGAGGGTCTCACATTGAGAGGGTCCCTCACTGAGAGGTCCCACACTGAGATGGTCCACACTGAAGGTCCCACACTGAGAGGGTCACACACTGAGAGGGTCACACACTGAGAGGGTCGCTCACTGAGAGGATCCACACTGAAGGTCCCACACTGAGAGGGTCTCACATTGAGAGGGTCCCTCACTGAGAGGGTCCCACACTGAGAGGGTCCCACATTGAGTGTGTCCCACACTGAGAAGGTCCCACACTGAGAGAGTCCAACACGGGGAGGGTCCCACACTGAGAGGGCCCCACACTGGGAGGGTCCCTCACTGAGAGGATCCACACTGAAGGTCCCACACTGAGAGGGTCACACACTGAGAGGGTCACACACTGAGAGGGTCCCCCACTGAGAGGATCCACACTGAAGGTCCCACACTGAGAGGGTCCACACTGAGAGGGCCCCACACTGGGAGGGTCCCACATTGAGTGTGTCCCACACTGAGAAGGTCCCACACTGAGAGAGTCCAACACGTGGAGGGACCCACACTGAGAGGGCCCCACACTGGGAAGGTCCCTCACTGAAAGGATCCACACTGAAGGTCCCACACTGAGAGGGTCACACACTGAGAGGGTCACACACTGGGTGAGTCCCACACTGGGAGGGTTCGACACTGGGTGGGACTAACACTGAGAGGGTCCACAATGGGAGGATCCCGCACTGAGAGGGTCCACATTGAGAGGGTCCGACACTGAGAGGGTCCATCACTGAGAGGGTCCCACACGAAGAGGGTCCCACACTGAGACGGTCCCACACTGAGAGGGTCCCATACTGAGAGGGTCCCACACTGAGAGGGTCCCACACTGAGACGGTCCCACACTGGGAGGGTCCCACACTGGGAGGGTCAACACTGAGGGCCCCACACTGAGAGGGTCCCACACTGGGAGGGTCCACACTGAGAGGGTCCCACACTGGGAGGGTCAACACTGAGGGCCCCACACTGAGAGGGTCCCACACTGGGAGGGTCCCACACTGAGAGGGTCCCACACTGGGAGGGTCCACACTGAGAGGATCCCACACTGAGAGGGTCCCATACTGAGAGGGTCCAACACGGGGAGGGTCCCATACTGAGAGGACCCCACAGTGGGAGGGTCCCTCACTGAGAGGATCCACACTGAAGGTCCCACACTGAGTGGGTCTCACATTGAGAGGGTCCCTCACTGAGAGGGTCCCACACTGAGAGGGTCCCACATTGAGTGTGTCCCACACTGAGAAGGTCCCACACTGAGAGAGTCCAACACGGGGAGGGTCCCAAACTGAGAGGGCCCCACACTGGGAGGGTCCCTCACTGAGAGGATCCACACTGAAGGTCCCACACTGAGTGGGTCTCACATTGAGAGGGTCCCTCAATGAGAGGGTCCCACACTGAGAGGGTCCCACATTGAGTGTGTCCCACACTGAGAAGGTCCCACACTGAGAGAGTCCAACATGGGGAGGGTCCCACACTGAGAGGGCCCCACACTGGGAGGGTCCCTCACTGAGAGGATCCACACTGAAGGTCCCACACTGAGAGGGTCTCACATTGAGAGGGTCCCTCACTGAGAGGGTCCCACACTGAAGGTCCCACACTGAGAGGGTCCCTCACTGAGAGGATCCACACTGAAGGTCCCACACTGAGAGGGTCTCACATTGAGAGGATCCCACACTGAGAGGGTCCGTCACTGAGAGGGTGCCACACGGAGAGGGTCCCACACTGAGAGGGCCCCACACTGGGTGGGTCCCTCACTGAGAGGATCCACACTGAAGGTCCCACACTGAGAGGGTCTCACATTGAGAGGGTCCCTCACTGAGAGGGTCCCACACTGAGAGGATCCACACTGAAGGTCCCACACTGAGAGGGTCCCACACGGAGAGGGTCCCACACTGAGACGGACCCACACTGAGTGGGTCCCAAACTGGGAGGGCCGACATTGAGAGGGTTCCACACTGGGAGGGTCCCACACTGGGAGGGTCAACACTGAGGGCCCCACACTGAGAGGGTCCGACACTGGGAGTGTCCACACTGAGAGGGTCCCACACTGAGAGGGTCCCACACTAAGATGGACCCACACTGAGGGGGTCAACACTGAGGGTCCCACACTGAGAGGGTCCCACATTGAGTGTGTCCCACACTGAGAAGGTCCCACACTGAGAGAGTCCAACACGGGGAGGGTCCCACACTGAGAGGGCCCCACACTGGGAGGGTCCCTCACTGAGAGGATCCACACTGAAGGTCCCACACTGAGAGGGTCTCACATTGAGAGGGTCCCTCACTGAGAGGGTCCCACACTGAGAGGATCCACACAGAAGGTCCCACACTGAGAGGGTCCCACACGGAGAGGGTCCCACACTGAGACGGACCCACACTGAATGGGTCCGAAACTGGGAGGGCCCACATTGAGAGGGTTCCACACTGGGAGGGTCCCACACTGGGAGGGTCAACACTGAGGGCCCCACACTGAGAGGGTCCCACACTGGGAGTGTCCACACTGAGAGGGTCCCACACTGAGATGGACCCACACTGAGAGGGTCAACACTGAGGGTCCCACACTGAGAGGGTCCCACACTGGGAGGGTCCCACATTGAGTGTGTCCCACACTGAGCAGGTCCCACACTGAGAGAGTCCAACACGGGGAGGGTCCCACACTGAGAGGATCCACACTGAAGGTCCCACACTGAGAGGGTCCCTCACTGAGAGGGTGCCACACGGAGAGGGTCCCACACTGAGAGAGCCCCACACTGAGAGGGACCCTCACTGAGAGGATCCACACTGAAGGTCCCACACTGAGAGGGTCTGGCACTGAGAGGGTCCCACACTGAGAGAGCCCCACACTGAGAGGGTCCCACACTGAGAGCATCCCACACTAAGAGGGTCCCACACAGAAAGGGTCCCTCACTGAGAGGGTGCCACACTGAGAAGGTCCCAGACTGAGAGTGTCTGACACTGAGGGGGTCCAACCCTGCGAGTGACCCACGCTGAGAGGGTCGCACACTGGGAGGGTCCCACACTGGAGGTTCCCACACTGAGAGGGTCCCACACTGAGAGGGTCCCACACTGAGTTGGTCCCAAACTGGGAGGGCCCACGTTGAGAGGGTCCCACACTGGGAGGGTCCCACACTGGGAGGGTCAACACTGAGGGCCCCACACTGAGAGGGTCCCACACTGAGATGGGCCTACACTGAGAGGGTCAACACTGAGGGTCCCACACTGAGAGGGTCCCACACTGGGAGGGTCCACACTGTGAGGGTCCCACATTGAGAGGGTCCCACACTGAGAGGGTCCCACATTGAGTGTGTCCCTCACTGAGAAGGTCCCACACTGAGAGAGTCCAACACGGGGCGGGTCCCTCACTGAGAGGATCCACACTGAAGGACCCACACTGAGAGGGTCCATCACTGAGAGGGTGCCACACGGAGAGGGTCCCACACTGAGAGGGACCCTCACGGAGAGGATCCACACTGAAGGTCCCACACTGAGAGGGTCTGGCACTGAGAGGGTCCCACACTGAGAGGGTCCCACACTGAGCGAGCCCCACACTGAGAGGGTCCCATGCTGAGAGCATCCCACACTAAGAGGGTCCCACACAGAAAGGGTCCCTCACTGAGTGGGTGCCACACTGAGAGGGTCCCAGACTGAGAGTGTCTGACACTGAGGGGGTCCAACCCTGCGAGTGACCATCGCTGAGAGGGTCCCACACTGGGAGGGTCCCACACTGAGAGGGTCCCACACTGAGACTGCCCCACTCTGCGAGGGCCCCACACTGAGAGGGTCCCACACAGAGAGAGGGTCCCACACTGAGGGTCCCACACTGAGGGTCCCACACTGAGAGGGTCTCACATTGAGAGGGTCCCTCACTGAGAGGGTCCCACACTGAGAGGATCCACACTGAAGGTCCCACACTGAGAGGGTCCCACACGGAGAGGGTCCCACACTGAGACGGACCCACACTGAATGGGTCCGAAACTGGGAGGGCCCACATTGAGAGGGTTCCACACTGGGAGGGTCCCACACTGGGAGGGTCAACACTGAGGGCCCCACACTGAGAGGGTCCCACACTGGGAGTGTCCACACTGAGAGGGTCCCACACTGAGATGGACCCACACTGAGAGGGTCAACACTGAGGGTCCCACACTGAGAGGGTCCCACACTGGGAGGGTCCCACATTGAGTGTGTCCCACACTGAGCAGGTCCCACACTGAGAGAGTCCAACACGGGAGGGTCCCACACTGAGAGGATCCACACTGAAGGTCCCACACTGAGAGGGTCCCTCACTGAGAGGGTGCCACACGGAGAGGGTCCCACACTGAGAGAGCCCCACACTGAGAGGGACCCTCACTGAGAGGATCCACACTGAAGGTCCCACACTGAGAGGGTCCCACACTGAGAGAGTCTCACACTGTGTGGACCTCACACTGAGAGGGTCCCACACTGAGAGAGTCTCACACTGTGTGGACCTCACACTGAGAGGGTCCCACACTGAGATGGGCCCACACTGAGAGGGTCCCGCATTGAGAGGGTCCCACAATGAGAGGGTACCACACTGAGAGGGTCCCACACTGAGAGCATCCCACACTAAGAGGGTCCCACACAGAAAGGGTCCCTCACTGAGAGGGTGCCACACTGAGAAGGTCCCAGACTGAGAGTGTCTGACACTGAGGGGGTCCAACCCTGCGAGTGACCCACGCTGAGAGGGTCGCACACTGGGAGGGTCCCACACTGGAGGTTCCCACACTGAGAGGGTCCCACACTGAGAGGGTCCCACACTGAGTTGGTCCCAAACTGGGAGGGCCCACGTTGAGAGGGTCCCACACTGGGAGGGTCCCACACTGGGAGGGTCAACACTGAGGGCCCCACACTGAGAGGGTCCCACACTGAGATGGGCCTACACTGAGAGGGTCAACACTGAGGGTCCCACACTGAGAGGGTCCCACACTGGGAGGGTCCACACTGTGAGGGTCCCACATTGAGAGGGTCCCACACTGAGAGGGTCCCACATTGAGTGTGTCCCTCACTGAGAAGGTCCCACACTGAGAGAGTCCAACACGGGGCGGGTCCCTCACTGAGAGGATCCACACTGAAGGACCCACACTGAGAGGGTCCATCACTGAGAGGGTGCCACACGGAGAGGGTCCCACACTGAGAGGGACCCTCACGGAGAGGATCCACACTGAAGGTCCCACACTGAGAGGGTCTGGCACTGAGAGGGTCCCACACTGAGAGGGTCCCACTCTGAGAGGGTCCCACATTGAGTGTGTCCCACACTGAGCAGGTCCCACACTGAGAGAGTCCAACACGGGGAGGGTCCCACACTGAGAGGGCCCCACACTGGGAGGGTCCCTCACTGAGAGGATCCACACTGAAGGTCCCACACTGAGAGGGTCCCTCACTGAGAGGGTGCCACACGGAGAGGTTCCCACACTGAGAGGGCCCCACACTGAGAGGGTCCCGCACTGAGAGGGTTCCACACTGAGAGGGTCCCACACTAAGAGGGTCCCACACTGAGGGTCCCACACTGAGAGGGTCCCACACTAAGAGGGTCCCACACTGAGGGTCCCACACTGAGAGGGTCCCACACTGAGGGTCCCACACTGAGAGGGTTTCACACTGGGTGGGACCCACACTGAGAGGGTCCACACTGAAAGAGCCCCAAACTGAGAAGGTCCCACACAGAGAGGGTCCCACACTGAGGGTCCCACACTGAGGGTCCCACACTGAGTGGGTCTGACACTGAGAGGGTTCACACTGAGTGGGTCCCACACTGAGAGGGTCCCACATTGAGAGGGTCCGACACTGAGAGGGTCCCACACAGAGCATCC
Source organism: Hemiscyllium ocellatum (assembly GCF_020745735.1). Classification (NCBI taxonomy): domain Eukaryota; kingdom Metazoa; phylum Chordata; class Chondrichthyes; order Orectolobiformes; family Hemiscylliidae; genus Hemiscyllium; species Hemiscyllium ocellatum. The sequence goes on from NC_083429.1 coordinate 53,902,898, forward strand.
CACACTGAGGGGGTCCCACACTGAGAGGGCCCCACACTGGGAGGGTCCCTCACTGAGAGGATCCACACTGAGAGGGTCTCACATTGAGAGGGTCCCTCACTGAGAGGGTCCCACACTGAGAGGATCCACACTGAAGGTCCCACACTGAGAGGGTCCCTCACTGAGAGGGTGCCACACACGGAGAGGGTCCCACACTGAGAGGGACCCTCACTGAGAGGATCCACACTGAAGGTCCCACACTGAGAGGGTCTGGCACTGAGAGGGTCCCACACTGAGAGAGCCCCACACTGAGAGGGTCCCACACTGAGAGCATCCCACACTAAGAGGGTCCCACACCGAAAGGGTCTCTCACTGAGAGGGTGCCACACTGAGAAGGTCCCAGACTGAGAGTGTCTGACACTGAGGGGGTCCAACCCTGCGAGTGACCCACGCTGAGAGGGTCCCACACTGGAGGGTCCCACACTGAGAGGGACCCACACTGAGAGGGCCCCACTCTGAGAGGGCCCCACACTGAGAGGGTCCCACACTGAGAGGGTCCCACACTAAGAGGGTCCCACACTGAGAGGGTCCCACACTGTGGGTCCCACACTGAAAGGGCCCCATACTGAGAGGGTTTCACACTGGGTGGGACCCACACTGAGAGGGTCCACACTGAAAGAGCCCCAAACTGAGAGAGCCCCACACTGAGAGGGTCCCACACTGAGAGCATCCCACACTAAGAGGGTCCCACACAGAAAGGGTCCCTCACTGAGAGGGTGCCACACTGAGAAGGTCCCAGACTGAGAGTGTCTGACACTGAGGGGGTCCAACCCTGCGAGTGACCCACGCTGAGAGGGTCGCACACTGGGAGGGTCCCACACTGAGAGGGTCCCACACTGGGAGGGTCCCACACAGAGAGGGTCCCACACTGAGGGTCCCACACTGAGTGGGTCTGACACTGAGAGGATTCACATTGAGTGGGTCCCACACTGAGAGGGTCCCACATTGAGAGGGTCCCACACAGAGCATCCCACACTGAGGGGGTCCCACACTGAGAGGGGCCCACACTGGGAGGGTCCACACTGAGAGGGTCCCACACTGAGAGGGTCCCACACTGAGAGAGTCCCACATTGAGTGTGTCCCACACTGAGAAGGTCCCACACTGAGAGGGTCCCACACTGAGACTGCCCCACTCTGCGAGGGCCCCACACTGAGAGGGTCCCACACAGAGAGGGTCCCACACTGAGGGTCCCACACTGAGGGTCCCACACTGAGAGGGTCTCACATTGAGAGGGTCCCTCACTGAGAGGGTCCCACACTGAGAGGATCCACACTGAAGGTCCCACACTGAGAGGGTCCCACACGGAGAGGGTCCCACACTGAGACGGACCCACACTGAGTGGGTCCCAAACTGGGAGGGCCCACATTGAGAGGGTTCCACACTGGGAGGGTCCCACACTGGGAGGGTCAACACTGAGGGCCCCACACTGAGAGGGTCCCACACTGAGATGGGCCTACACTGAGAGGGTCAACACTGAGGGTCCCACACTGAGAGGGTCCCACACTGGGAGGGTCCACACTGTGAGGGTCCCACATTGAGAGGGTCCCACACTGAGAGGGTCCCACATTGAGTGTGTCCCTCACTGAGAAGGTCCCACACTGAGAGAGTCCAACACGGGGCGGGTCCCTCACTGAGAGGATCCACACTGAAGGACCCACACTGAGAGGGTCCATCACTGAGAGGGTGCCACACGGAGAGGGTCCCACACTGAGAGGGACCCTCACGGAGAGGATCCACACTGAAGGTCCCACACTGAGAGGGTCTGGCACTGAGAGGGTCCCACACTGAGAGGGTCCCACACTGAGCGAGCCCCACACTGAGAGGGTCCCATGCTGAGAGCATCCCACACTAAGAGGGTCCCACACAGAAAGGGTCCCTCACTGAGTGGGTGCCACACTGAGAGGGTCCCAGACTGAGAGTGTCTGACACTGAGGGGGTCCAACCCTGCGAGTGACCAACGCTGAGAGGGTCCCACACTGGGAGGGTCCCACACTGAGAGGGTCCCACACTGAGACTGCCCCACTCTGCGAGGGCCCCACACTGAGAGGGTCCCACACAGAGAGAGGGTCCCACACTGAGGGTCCCACACTGAGGGTCCCACATTGAGAGGGTCTCACATTGAGAGGGTCCCTCACTGAGAGGGTCCCACACTGAGAGGATCCACACTGAAGGTCCCACACTGAGAGGGTCCCACACGGAGAGGGTCCCACACTGAGACGGACCCACACTGAATGGGTCCGAAACTGGGAGGGCCCACATTGAGAGGGTTCCACACTGGGAGGGTCCCACACTGGGAGGGTCAACACTGAGGGCCCCACACTGAGAGGGTCCCACACTGGGAGTGTCCACACTGAGAGGGTCCCACACTGAGATGGACCCACACTGAGAGGGTCAACACTGAGGGTCCCACACTGAGAGGGTCCCACACTGGGAGGGTCCCACATTGAGTGTGTCCCACACTGAGCAGGTCCCACACTGAGAGAGTCCAACACGGGGAGGGTCCCACACTGAGAGGATCCACACTGAAGGTCCCACACTGAGAGGGTCCCTCACTGAGAGGGTGCCACACGGAGAGGGTCCCACACTGAGAGAGCCCCACACTGAGAGGGACCCTCACTGAGAGGATCCACACTGAAGGTCCCACACTGAGAGGGTCCCACACTGAGAGAGTCTCACACTGTGTGGACCTCACACTGAGAGGGTCCCACACTGAGAGAGTCTCACACTGTGTGGACCTCACACTGAGAGGGTCCCACACTGAGATGGGCCCACACTGAGAGGGTCCCGCATTGAGAGGGTCCCACAATGAGAGGGTACCACACTGAGAGGGTCCCACACTGAGAGCATCCCACACTAAGAGGGTCCCACACAGAAAGGGTCCCTCACTGAGAGGGTGCCACACTGAGAAGGTCCCAGACTGAGAGTGTCTGACACTGAGGGGGTCCAACCCTGCGAGTGACCCACGCTGAGAGGGTCGCACACTGGGAGGGTCCCACACTGGAGGTTCCCACACTGAGAGGGTCCCACACTGAGAGGGTCCCACACTGAGTTGGTCCCAAACTGGGAGGGCCCACGTTGAGAGGGTCCCACACTGGGAGGGTCCCACACTGGGAGGGTCAACACTGAGGGCCCCACACTGAGAGGGTCCCACACTGAGATGGGCCTACACTGAGAGGGTCAACACTGAGGGTCCCACACTGAGAGGGTCCCACACTGGGAGGGTCCACACTGTGAGGGTCCCACATTGAGAGGGTCCCACACTGAGAGGGTCCCACATTGAGTGTGTCCCTCACTGAGAAGGTCCCACACTGAGAGAGTCCAACACGGGGCGGGTCCCTCACTGAGAGGATCCACACTGAAGGACCCACACTGAGAGGGTCCATCACTGAGAGGGTGCCACACGGAGAGGGTCCCACACTGAGAGGGACCCTCACGGAGAGGATCCACACTGAAGGTCCCACACTGAGAGGGTCTGGCACTGAGAGGGTCCCACACTGAGAGGGTCCCACACTGAGCGAGCCCCACACTGAGAGGGTCCCATGCTGAGAGCATCCCACACTAAGAGGGTCCCACACAGAAAGGGTCCCTCACTGAGTGGGTGCCACACTGAGAGGGTCCCAGACTGAGAGTGTCTGACACTGAGGGGGTCCAACCCTGCGAGTGACCAACGCTGAGAGGGTCCCACACTGGGAGGGTCCCACACTGAGAGGGTCCCACACTGAGACTGCCCCACTCTGCGAGGGCCCCACACTGAGAGGGTCCCACACAGAGAGAGGGTCCCACACTGAGGGTCCCACACTGAGGGTCCCACACTGAGAGGGTCTCACATTGAGAGGGTCCCTCACTGAGAGGGTCCCACACTGAGAGGATCCACACTGAAGGTCCCACACTGAGAGGGTCCCACACGGAGAGGGTCCCACACTGAGACGGACCCACACTGAATGGGTCCGAAACTGGGAGGGCCCACATTGAGAGGGTTCCACACTGGGAGGGTCCCACACTGGGAGGGTCAACACTGAGGGCCCCACACTGAGAGGGTCCCACACTGGGAGTGTCCACACTGAGAGGGTCCCACACTGAGATGGACCCACACTGAGAGGGTCAACACTGAGGGTCCCACACTGAGAGGGTCCCACACTGGGAGGGTCCCACATTGAGTGTGTCCCACACTGAGCAGGTCCCACACTGAGAGAGTCCAACACGGGGAGGGTCCCACACTGAGAGGATCCACACTGAAGGTCCCACACTGAGAGGGTCCCTCACTGAGAGGGTGCCACACGGAGAGGGTCCCACACTGAGAGAGCCCCACACTGAGAGGGACCCTCACTGAGAGGATCCACACTGAAGGTCCCACACTGAGAGGGTCCCACACTGAGAGAGTCTCACACTGTGTGGACCTCACACTGAGAGGGTCCCACACTGAGAGAGTCTCACACTGTGTGGACCTCACACTGAGAGGGTCCCACACTGAGATGGGCCCACACTGAGAGGGTCCCGCATTGAGAGGGTCCCACAATGAGAGGGCCCACATTGAGGGGGTCCCACACTGAGAGGGTCCCACACTGAGAGGGTCAACACTGAGGGTCCCACACTGAAAGGATCCCACACTGAGAGGGTCCCACATTGAGTGTGCCCCACACTGAGAGGGCCCCACACTGGGAGGGTCCCTCACTGAGAGGATCCACACTGAAGGTCCCACACTGAGAGGGTCCCACATTGAGAGGGTCCCACACTGAGAGGGTCCACATTGAGAGGGTCCCTCACTGAGAGGTCCCACACTGAGATGGTCCACACTGAAGGTCCCACACTGAGAGGGTCTCACACTGAGAGGGTCCCTCACTGAGAGGATCCACACTGAAGGTCCCACACTGTGAGGGTCTCACATTGAGAGGGTCCCTCACTGAGAGGGTCCCACACTGAGAGGGTCCCACATTGAGTGTGTCCCACACTGAGAAGGTCCCACACTGAGAGAGTCCAACACGGGGAGGGTCCCACACTGAGAGGGCCCCACACTGGGAGGATCCACACTGAGAGGGCCCCACACTGAGAAGGTCCCACACTGAGAGAGTCCAACACGTGGAGGGACCCACACTGAGAGGGCCCACACTGGGAGGGTCCCACACTGAGAGGATCCACACTGAAGGTCCCACACTGAGAGGGTCACACTGAGAGGGTCCCACACTGACAGGGCCCCACACTGAGAGGGTCCCACACTGGGAGGGTTCGACACTGGGTGGGACTAACACTGAGAGGGTCCACATTGAGAGGGTCCGACACTGAGAGGGTCCATCACTGAGAACATCCCACACTGAGAGGGCCCACACTGAGAGGGTCCCACACGAAGAGGGTCCCACACTGAGAGGGTCCCACGCTGAGACGGTCCCACACTGAGTGGGTCCCAAACTGAGAGGGCCCACATTGAGAGGGTCCCACACTGGGAGGGTCAACACTGAGGGCCCCACACTGAGAGGGTCCCACATTGAGAGGGTCCCACACTGGAGGGTCCCACACTGGGAGGGTCAACACTGAGAGCCCCACACTGAGAGGGTCCCACACTGGGAGGGTCCACACTGAGAGGGTCCCACACTGAGAGGGTCCCACACTGGGAGGGTCCACACTGAGAGGATCCCACACTGAGAGGGTCCCATACTGAGAGGGTCCAACACGGGGAGGGTCCCACACTGAGAGGATCCACACTGAAGGTCCCACACTGAGTGGGTCCCACATTGAGAGGGTCCCTCACTGAGAGGGTCCCACACTGAGAGGGTCCCACATTGAGTGTGTCCCACACTGAGAAGGTCCCACACTGAGAGAGTCCCACACGGGGAGGGTCCCACACTGAGAGGGCCCCACACTGGGAGGGTCCCTCACTGAGAGGATCCACACTGAAGGTCCCACACTGAGAGGGTCACACACTGAGAGGGTCCCACAATGAGAGGGCCCCACACTGGGAGGGTCCCACATTGAGTGCGTCCCACACTGAGAAGGTCCCACACTGAGAGAGTCCAACACGGGGAGGGTCCCACACTGAGAGGGCCCCACACTGGGTGGGTCCCTCACTGAGAGGATCCACACTGAAGGTCCCACACTGAGAGGGTCTCACATTGAGAGGGTCCCTCACTGAGAGGGTCCCACACTGTAGGTCCCACACTGAGAGGGTCCCTCACTGAGAGGATCCACACTGAAGGTCCCACACTGAGAGGGTCTCACATTGAGAGGGTCCCTCACTGAGAGGGTCCCACACTGAGAGGATCCACACAGAAGGTCCCACACTGAGAGGGTCCCTCACTGAGAGGGTGCCACACAGAGAGGGTCCCACACTGAGAGGGCCCCACACTGGGTGGGTCCCTCACTGAGAGGATCCACACTGAAGGTCCCACACTGAGAGGGTCTCACATTGAGAGGGTCCCTCACTGAGAGGGTCCCACACTGAGAGGATCCACACTGAGAGGGCCCCACACTGGGTGGGTCCCTCACTGAGAGGATCCACACTGAAGGTCCCACACTGAGAGGGTCTCACATTGAGAGGGTCCCTCACTGAGAGGGTGCCACACTGAGAAGGTCCCAGACTGAGAGTGTCTGACACTGAGGGGGTCCAACCCTCCGAGTGACCCACGCTGAGAGGGTCGCACACTGGGAGGGTCCCACACTGGAGGTTCCCACACTGAGAGGGTCCCACACTGAGAGGGTCCCACACTGAGTGGGTCCCAAACTGGGAGGGCCCACATTGAGAGGGTCCCACACTGGGAGGGTCCCACACTGGGAGGGTCAACACTGAGGGCCCCACACTGAGAGGGTCCCACACTGAGATGGGCCTACACTGAGAGGGTCAACACTGAGGGTCCCACACTGAGAGGGTCCCACACTGGGAGGGTCCACACTGTGAGGGTCCCACATTGAGAGGGTCCACACTGAGAGGGTCCCACATTGAGTGTGACCCTCACTGAGAAGGTCCCACACTGAGAGAGTCGAACACGGGGCGGGTCGCACACTGAGAGGGCCCCACACTGGGAGGGTCCCTCACTGAGAGGATCCACACTGAAGGTCCCACACTGAGAGGGTCTGGCACTGAGAGGGTCCCACACTGAGAGGGTCCCACACTGAGCGAGCCCCACACTGAGAGGGTCCCATGCTGAGAGCATCCCACACTAAGAGGGTCCCACACAGAAAGGGTCCCTCACTGAGTGGGTGCCACACTGAGAGGGTCCCAGACTGAGAGTGTCTGACACTGAGAGGATCCAACCCTGCGAGTGACCAACGCTGAGAGGGTCCCACACTGGGAGGGTCCCACACTGAGAGGGTCCCACACTGAGACTGCCCCACTCTGCGAGGGCCCCACACTGAGAGGGTCCCACACAGAGAGGGTCCCACACTGAGGGTCCCACACTGAGGGTCCCACACTGAGAGGGTCTCACATTGAGAGGGTCCCTCACTGAGAGGGTCCCACACTGAGAGGATCCACACTGAAGGTCCCACACTGAGAGGGTCCCACACGGAGAGGGTCCCACACTGAGACGGACCCACACTGAGTGGGTCCCAAACTGGGAGGGCCCACATTGAGAGGGTTCCACACTGGGAGGGTCCCACACTGGGAGGGTCAACACTGAGGGCCCTACACTGAGAGGTTCCCACACTGGGAGTGCCCACACTGAGAGGGTCCCACACTGAGATGGACCCACACTGAGAGGGTCAACACTGAGGGTCCCACACTGAGAGGGTCCCACACTGGGAGGGTCCACACTGAGAGGGTCCCACACTGAGAGGGTCCCTCACTGAGAGGGTCCCACATTGAGTGTGTCCCACACTGAGCAGGTCCCACACTGAGAGAGTCCAACACGGGGAGGGTCCCACACTGAGAGGGCCCCATACTGGGAGGGTCCCTCACTGAGAGGATCCACACTGAAGGTCCCACACTGAGAGGGTCTCACATTGAGAGGGTCCCTCACTTAGAGGGTCCCACACTGAGAGGATCCACACTGAAGGTCCCACACTGAGAGGGTCCCACACTGAGAGGGTCCCACATTGAGAGGGTCCGACACTGAGAGGGTCCCACACAGAGCATCCCACACTGAGGGGGTCCCACACTGAGAGGGCCCCACACTGGGAGGGTCCCTCACTGAGAGGATCCACACTGAGAGGGTCTCACATTGAGAGGGTCCCTCACTGAGAGGGTCCCACACTGAGAGGATCCACACTGAAGGTCCCACACTGAGAGGGTCCCTCACTGAGAGGGTGCCACACACGGAGAGGGTCCCACACTGAGAGGGACCCTCACTGAGAGGATCCACACTGAAGGTCCCACACTGAGAGGGTCTGGCACTGAGAGGGTCCCACACTGAGAGAGCCCCACACTGAGAGGGTCCCACACTGAGAGCATCCCACACTAAGAGGGTCCCACACCGAAAGGGTCTCTCACTGAGAGGGTGCCACACTGAGAAGGTCCCAGACTGAGAGTGTCTGACACTGAGGGGGTCCAACCCTGCGAGTGACCCACGCTGAGAGGGTCCCACACTGGGAGGGTCCCACACTGAGAGGGACCCACACTGAGAGGGCCCCACTCTGAGAGGGCCCCACACTGAGAGGGTCCCACACTGAGAGGGTCCCACACTAAGAGGGTCCCACACTGAGAGGGTCCCACACTGTGGGTCCCACACTGAAAGGGCCCCATACTGAGAGGGTTTCACACTGAAAGAGCCCCAAACTGAGAGAGCCCCACACTGAGAGGGTCCCACACTGAGAGCATCCCACACTAAGAGGGTCCCACACAGAAAGGGTCCCTCACTGAGAGGGTGCCACACTGAGAAGGTCCCAGACTGAGAGTGTCTGACACTGAGGGGGTCCAACCCTGCGAGTGACCCACGCTGAGAGGGTCGCACACTGGGAGGGTCCCACACTGGAGGTTCCCACACTGAGAGGGTCCCACACTGAGAGGGTCCCACACTGTGAGGGTCCCACACTGAGAGGGTCCCACACTGAGACTGCCCCACTCTGCGAGGGCCCCACACTGAGAGGGTCCCACACAGAGAGGGTCCCACACTGAGGGTCCCACACTGAGTGGGTCTGACACTGAGAGGATTCACATTGAGTGGGTCCCACACTGAGAGGGTCCCACATTGAGAGGGTCCCACACAGAGCATCCCACACTGAGGGGGTCCCACACTGAGAGGGGCCCACACTGGGAGGGTCCACACTGAGAGGGTCCCACACTGAGAGGGTCCCACACTGAGAGAGTCCCACATTGAGTGTGTCCCACACTGAGAAGGTCCCACACTGAGAGGGTCCCACACTGAGACTGCCCCACTCTGCGAGGGCCCCACACTGAGAGGGTCCCACACAGAGAGGGTCCCACACTGAGGGTCCCACACTGAGGGTCCCACACTGAGAGGGTCTCACATTGAGAGGGTCCCTCACTGAGAGGGTCCCACACTGAGAGGATCCACACTGAAGGTCCCACACTGAGAGGGTCCCACACGGAGAGGGTCCCACACTGAGACGGACCCACACTGAGTGGGTCCCAAACTGGGAGGGCCCACATTGAGAGGGTTCCACACTGGGAGGGTCCCACACTGGGAGGGTCAACACTGAGGGCCCTACACTGAGAGGTTCCCACACTGGGAGTGCCCACACTGAGAGGGTCCCACACTGAGATGGACCCACACTGAGAGGGTCAACACTGAGGGTCCCACACTGAGAGGGTCCCACACTGAGAGGGTCCCACACTGAGAGGGTCCCTCACTGAGAGGGTCCCACATTGAGTGTGTCCCACACTGAGCAGGTCCCACACTGAGAGAGTCCAACACGGGAGGGTCCCACACTGAGAGGGCCCCACACTGGGAGGGTCCCTCACTGAGAGGATCCACACTGAAGGTCCCACACTGAGAGGGTCTCACATTGAGAGGGTCCCTCACTTAGAGGGTCCCACACTGAGAGGATCCACACTGAAGGTCCCACACTGAGAGGGTCCCTCACTGAGAGGGTGCCACACGGAGAGGTTCCCACACTGAGAGGGCCCCACACTGAGAGGGTCCCGCACTGAGAGGGTTCCACACTGAGAGGGTCCCACACTAAGAGGGTCCCACACTGAGGGTCCCACACTGAGAGGGTCCCACACTAAGAGGGTCCCACACTGAGGGTCCCACACTGAGAGGGTCCCACACTGAGGGTCCCACACTGAGGGTCCCACACTGAGAGGGTCCCACACTGAGGGTCCCACACTGAAAGGGCCCCACAATGAGAGGGTTTCACACTGGGTGGGACCCACACTGAGAGGGTCCACACTGAAAGAGCCCCAAACTGAGAAGGTCCCACACAGAGAGGGTCCCACACTGAGGGTCCCACACTGAGGGTCCCACACTGAAAGGGCCCCACACTGAGTGGGTCTGACACTGAGAGGGTTCACACTGAGTGGGTCCCACACTGAGAGGGTCCCACATTGAGAGGGTCCGACACTGAGAGGGTCCCACACAGAGCATCCCACACTGAGGGGGTCCCACACTGAGAGGGCCCCACACTGGGAGGGTCCCTCACTGAGAGGATCCACACTGAGAGGGTCTCACATTGAGAGGGTCCCTCACTGAGAGGGTCCCACACTGAGAGGATCCACACTGAAGGTCCCACACTGAGAGGGTCCCTCACTGAGAGGGTGCCACACACGGAGAGGGTCCCACACTGAGAGGGACCCTCACTGAGAGGATCCACACTGAAGGTCCCACACTGAGAGGGTCTGGCACTGAGAGGGTCCCACACTGAGAGAGCCCCACACTGAGAGCATCCCACACTAAGAGGGTCCCACACAGAAAGGGTCTCTCACTGAGAGGGTGCCACACTGAGAAGGTCCCAGACTGAGAGTGTCTGACACTGAGGGGGTCCAACCCTGCGAGTGACCCACGCTGAGAGGGTCCCACACTGGGAGGGTCCCACACTGAGAGGGACCCACACTGAGAGGGCCCCACTCTGAGAGGGCCCCACACTGAGAGGGTCCCACACTGAGAGGGTCCCACACTGGGAGGGTCCCACACTGAGAGGGTCCCACACTGTGGGTCCCACACTGAAAGGGCCCCATACTGAGAGGGTTTCACACTGGGTGGGACCCACACTGGAGGTTCCCACACTGGGAGGGTACCACACTGAGAGAGCCCCACACTGAGAGGGTCCCACACTGAGAGCATCCCACACTAAGAGGGTCCCACACAGAAAGGGTCCCTCACTGAGAGGGTGCCACACTGAGAAGGTCCCAGACTGAGAGTGTCTGACACTGAGGGGGTCCAACCCTGCGAGTGACCCACGCTGAGAGGGTCGCACACTGGGAGGGTCCCACACTGGAGGTTCCCACACTGAGAGGGTCCCACACTGAGAGGGTCCCACACTGGGAGGGTCCCACACTGAGAGGGTCCCACACTGAGACTGCCCCACTCTGCGAGGGCCCCACACTGAGAGGGTCCCACACAGAGAGGGTCCCACACTGAGGGTCCCACACTGAGTGGGTCTGACACTGAGAGGATTCACATTGAGTGGGTCCCACACTGAGAGGGTCCCACATTGAGAGGGTCCCACACAGAGCATCCCACACTGAGGGGGTCCCACACTGAGAGGGGCCCACACTGGGAGGGTCCACACTGAGAGGGTCCCACACTGAGAGGGTCCCACACTGAGAGAGTCCCACATTGAGTGTGTCCCACACTGAGAAGGTCCCACACTGAGAGAGTCCAACACGGGGCGGGTCGCACACTGAGAGAGCCCCACACTGGGAGGGTCCCTCACTGAGAGGATCCACACTGAAGGTCCCACACTGAGAGGGTCCCTCACTGAGAGGGTGCCACACGGAGAGGGTCCCACACTGAGAGGGACCCTCACTGAGAGGATCCACACTGAAGGTCCCACACTGAGAGGGTCTGGCACTGAGAGGGTCCCACACTGAGAGGGTCCCATGCTGAGAGCATCCCACACTAAGAGGGTCCCTCACTGAGTGGGTGCCACACTGAGAGGGTCCCAGACTGAGAGTGTCTGACACTGAGGGGGTCCAACCCTGCGAGTGACCAACGCTGAGAGGGTCCCACACAGAGAGGGTCCCACACTGAGGGTCCCACACTGAGGGTCCCACACTGAGAGGGCCCCACTCTGAGAGGGTCCCACACTGAGAGGGCCCCACTCTGAGAGGGTCCCACACTGAGTGGGTCTGACACTGAGAGGGTTCACATTGAGTGGGTCCCACACTGAGAGGGTCCCACATTGAGAGGGTCCAACACTGAGAGGGTCCCACACAGAGCATCCCACACTGAGGGGGTCCCACACTGAGAGGGGCCCACACTGGGAGGGTCCACACTGAGAGGGTCCCACACTGAGAGGGTCCCTCACTGAGAGAGTCCCACATTGAGTGTGTCCCACACTGAGAAGGTCCCACACTGAGAGAGTCCAACACGGGGAGGGCCCCACACTGAGAGGGCCCCACACTGGGAGGGTTCCTCACTGAGAACATCCCACACTGAAAGGGCCCCACACTGAGTGGGTCTGACACTGAGAGGGTTCACACTGAGTGGGTCCCACACTGAGAGGGTCCCACACTGGAGGGTGCCACACTGAGAAGGTCCCAGACTGAGAGTATCTGACACTGAGGGGGTCCAACCCTGCGAGTGACCCACGCTGAGAGGGTCCCACACTGGGAGGGTCCCACACTGAGAGGGTCCCACACTGAGAGGGCCCCACTCTGAGAGGGCCCCACACTGAGAGGGTCCCACACTGAGAGGGTCCCACACTAAGAGAGTCCCACACTGAGGGTCCCACACTGAGAGGGTCCCACACTGAGGGTCCCACACTGAGTGTCCCACACTGAAAGGGCCCCACAATGAGAGGGTTTCACACTGGGTGGGACCCACACTGAGAGGGTCCACACTGAAAGAGCCCCAAACTGAGAGGGTCCCACACAGAGAGGGTCCCACACTGAGGGTCCCACACTGAGGGTCCCACACTGAAAGGGCCCCACACTGAGTGGGTCTGACACTGAGAGGGTTCACACTGAGTGGGTCTGACACTGAGAGGGTTCACACTGAGTGGGTCCCACACTGAGAGGGTCCCACATTGAGAGGGTCCGACACTGAGAGGGTCCCACACAGAGCATCCCACACTGAGGGGGTCCCACACTGAGAGGGGCCCACACTGGGAGGGTCCACACTGAGAGGGTCCCACACTGAGAGGGTCCCACACTGAGAGGGTCTCACATTGAGAGGGTCCAACACGGGGAGGGCCCCACACTGAGAGGGCCCCACACTGGGAGGGTCCCTCACTGAGAGGATCCACACTGAGAGGGTCTCACATTGAGAGGGTCCCTCACTGAGAGGGTCCCACACTGAGAGGATCCACACTGAGAGGGTCTCACATTGAGAGGGTCCCACACTGAGAGGGTCCCTCACTGAGAGGGTGCCACACACGGAGAGGGTCCCACACTGAGAGGGACCCTCACTGAGAGGAACCACACTGAAGGTCCCACACTGAGAGGGTCTGGCACTGAGAGGGTCCCACACTGAGAGAGCCCCACACTGAGAGGGTCCCACACTGAGAGCATCCCACACTAAGAGGGTCCCACACCTAAAGGGTCTCTCACTGAGAGGGTGCCACACTGAGAAGGTCCCAGACTGAGAGTGTCTGACACTGAGGGGGTCCAACCCTGCGAGTGACCCACGCCGAGAGGGTCCCACACTGGGAGGGTCCCACACTGAGAGGGTCCCACACTGAGAGGGCCCCACTCTGAGAGGGCCCCACACTGAGAGGGTCCCACACTGAGAGGGTCCCACACTAAGAGGGTCCCACACTGAGGGTCCCACACTGAGAGGGTCCCACACTGACAGGGTCCACACTGAAAGAGCCCCAGACTGAGAGGGTCCCACACAGAGAGGGTCCCACACTGGAGGGTCCGACACTGAGAGGGTCCCACACTGAGCAGGTCCCACACTGAGAGAGTCCCACACTGGGAGGGTCCCAAACTGAGAGGCCCCACATTGAGAGGGTCCCACACTTGGAGGGTCCCACACTGAGATGGGCCCACACTGAGATGCGCCCACACTGAGAGGGTCCCGCATTGAGAGGGTCCCACAATGAGAGGGTACCACACTGAGAGGCCCCCACACTGAGAGGGTCCCACACTGAGGTGGGCCCACACTGAGAGGCCCCACATTGAGAGGGTCCCACTCTGGGAGGGTCCACACTGATAGGGCCCCACAATGACAGGGTCCCACACTGAGTTGGACCCACACTGAGAGGGTCCCACACTGACAGGGTCCCACACTGAGTGAGCCTGACACTGAGAGAGTCCACAATGGGAGGGCCCCACACTGAGAGGGTCTGACACGGAGTGGGAATCACACTGAGTAGGTCTCACACTGAGTGGGTCTCACACTGCGAGGGTCCCACACTGAGATGGGCCCACACTGAGAGGGTCCTGCATCGAGAGGGTCCCACAATGAGAGGGTACCACACTGAGAGGGCCCCACACTGAGATGGGCCCACATTGAGATGGGCCAACACTGAGAGGGTCCCGCATTGAGAGGGTCCCACAATGAGAGGGTCCCACACTGAGAGGGTCCCTCACTGAGAGGATCCCACACTGGGTGGGACTAACACTGAGAGGGTCCACAATGGGAGGGTCCCACACTGAGAGGGTCCACATTGAGAGGGTCCCACAATGAGAGGGTCCCACACTGAGGTGGGCCCACACTGAGAGGCCCCACATTGAGAGGGTCCCACACTGAGGTGGGCCCACACTGAGAGGCCCCACATTGAGAGGGTCCCTCACTGAGAGGGTCAACACTGAGGGCCCCACACTGAGAGGATCCCACACTGAGACGGTCCCACACTGAGTGGGTCCCAAACTGGAAGGGCCCACATTGAGAGGGTCCCACACTGGGAGGGTCCCACACTGGGAGGGTCAACACTGAGGGCCCCACACTGAGAGGGTCCCACACTGGGAGGGTCCACACTGAGAGGGTCCCACATTGAGAGGGTCCCACACTGGGAGGGTCCCACATTGAGAGGGTCCCACACTGGGAGGGTCCCACACTGGGAGGGTCAACACTGAGGGCCCCACACTGAGAGGGTCCAACACGGGGAGGGTCCCACACTGGGAGGGTCAACACTGAGGGCCCCACACTGAGAGGGTCCAACACGGGGAGGGTCCCACACTGAGAGGGCCCACACTGGGAGGGTCCCTCACTGAGAGGGTCAACACTGAGGGCCCCACACTGAGAGGGTCCCACACTGAGATGGGCCTACACTGAGAGGGCCAACACTGAGGGTCCCACACTGAGAGGGTCCCACACTGGGAGGGTCCACACTGTGAGGGTCCCACATTGAGAGGGTCCCACACTGAGAGGGTCCCACATTGAGTGTATCCCTCACTGAGAAGGTCCCACACTGAGACAGTCCAACACGGGGAGGGTCCCACACTGAGAGGGCCCCACACTGGGAGGGTCCCTCACTGAGAGGATCCACACTGAAGGTCCCACACTGAGAGGGTCCCTCACTGAGAGGATCCACACTGAAGGTCCCACTCTGAGAGGGTCTGGCACTGAGAGGGTCCCACGCTGAGCGAGCCCCACACTGAGAGGGTCCCATGCTGAGAGCATCCCACACTAAGATGGTCCCACACCGAAAGGGTCCCTCACTGAGTGGGTGCCACACTGAGAGGGTCCCAGACTGAGAGTGTCTGACACTGAGGGGGTCCAACCCTGCGAGTGACCAACGCTGAGAGGGTCCCACACTGGGAGGGTCCCACACTGAGAGGGTCCCACACTGAGACGGCCCCACTCTGCGAGGGCCCCACACTGAGAGGGTCCCACACAGAGAGGGTCCCACACTGAGGGTCCCACACTGAGGGTCCCACACTGAGAGAGTCTCACATTGAGAGGGTCCCTCACTGAGAGGGTCGCACACTGAGAGGATCCACACTGAAGGTCCCACACTGAGAGGGTCCCACACGGAGAGGGTCCCACACTGAGACGGACCCACACTGAGTGGGTCCCAAACTGGGAGGGCCCACATTGAGAGGGTTCCACACTGGGAGGGTCCCACACTGGGAGGGTCAACACTGAGGGCCCCACACTGAGAGGGTCCCACACTGGGAGTGTCCACACTGAGAGGGTCCCACACTGAGATGGGCCCACACTGAGAGGGTCAACACTGAGGGTCCCACACTGAGAGGGTCCCACACTGGGAGGGCCCACACTGAGAGTGTCCCACACTGAGAGGGTCTCACACTGAGAGGGTCCCTCACTGAGAGGGTCCCACATTGAGTGTGTCCCACACTGAGAAGGTCCCACACTGAGAGAGTCCAACACGGGGAGGGTCCCACACTGAGAGGGCCCCACACTGGGAGGGTCCCTCACTGAGAGGATCCACACTGAAGGTTCCACACTGAAGGTTCCACACTGAGAGGGTCTCACATTGAGAGGGTCCCTCACTTAGAGGGTCCCACACTGAGAGGATCCACACTGAAGGTCCCACTCTGAGAGGGTCCCTCACTGAGAGGATCCACACTGAAGGTCCCACACTGAGAGGGTCCCTCACTGAGAGGATCCACACTGAAGGTACCACACTGAGAGGGTCTGGCACTGAGAGGGTCCCACACTGAGAGCATCCCACACTAAGAGGGTCCCACACAGAAAGGGTCCCTCACTGAGAGGGTGCCACACTGAGAAGGTCCCAGACTGAGAGTGTCTGACACTGAGGGGGTCCAACCCTGCGAGTGACCCACGCTGAGAGGGTCGCACATTGGGAGGGTCCCACATTGAGAGGATCCCACACTGGGAGGGTCCCTCACTGGAGGTTCCCACACTGAGAGGGTCCCACACTGAGAGGGTCCCACACTGAGTGGGTCCCAAACTGGGAGGGCCCACATTGAGAGGGTCCCAAACTGGGAGGGTCCCACACTGGGAGGGTCAACACTGAGAGAGTCCAACACGGGGAGGGTCCCTCACTGAGAGGGTGCCACACGGAGAGGGTCCCACACTGAGAGGGCCCCACACTGAGAGAGTCCCACACTGGGAGGGTCCCAAACTGAGAGGCCCCACATTGAGAGGGTCCCACACTTGGAGGGTCCCACACTGAGAGGCCCCCACACTGAGAGGGTCCCACACTGAGAGGCCCCCACATTGAGAGGGTCCCACACTGGGAGGCTCCCTCACTGAGAGGATCCACACTGAAGGTCCCACACTGAGAGGGTCTCACATTGAGAGGGTCCCACACTGAGAGGGTCTCACATTGAGAGGGTCCCTCACTGAGAGGGTCCCACACTGAGATGGTCCACACTAAAGGTCCCACACTGAGAGGGTCACACACTGAGAGGGCCCCACACTGAGAGGGTCCCTCACTGAGAGGGTCCCACACTGAGATGGTCCACACTGAGAGGGTCCCTCACTGAGAGGGTCCCACACTGAGAGGGTCCCACACTGAGAGGGTCCCTCACTGAGAGGGTCCCACACTGAGAGGGTCACACACTGAAGGTCCCACACTGAGAGGGTCCCACACTGAGAGGGTCCCACACTGAGAGGGTCCCACACTGGGAGGGTCCCTCACTGAGAGAGTCCAACACGGGGAGGGTCCCACACTGAGAGGGCCCCACACTGGGAGGGTCCCTCACTGAGAGGATCCACACTGAAGGTCCCACATTGAGAGGACCACACACTGAGAGGGTCACACACTGAGAGGGCCCCACACTGAGAGGGTCCCACACTGAGAGGGTCCCACACTGGGTGAGTCCCACACTGGGTGGGTTCGACACTGGGTGGGACTGACACTGAGAGGGTTCACACTGAGTGGGTCCCACACAGAAAGGGTCCCTCACTGAGAGAGTGCCACACTGAGAAGGTCCCAGACTGAGAGTGTCTGACACTGAGGGGGTCCAACCCTGCGAGTGACCCACGCTGAGAGGGTCCCACACTGGGAGGGTCAACACTGAGGGCCCCACACTGAGAGGGTCCCACAATGAGAGGGTACCACACTGAGAGGCCCCCACACTGAGAGGGTCCCACACTGAGATGGGCCCACACTGAGAGGCCCCACATTGAGAGGGTCCCACTCTGGGAGGGTCCACACTGATAGGGCCCCACAATGAGAGGGTCCCACACTGAGTTGGACCCACACTGAGAGGGTCCCACACTGACAGGGTCCCACACTGAGTGAGTCTGACACTGAGAGAGTCCACAATGGGAGGGCCCCACACTGAGAGGGTCTGACACTGAGAGAGTCCACAATGGGAGGGCCCCACACTGAGAGGGCCTGACACTGAGTGGGCCCCACACTGAGAGGGCCTGACACTGAGTGGAACTCACACTGAGATGGGCCCGCACTGAGAGGGTCCCACAATGAGAGGGTACCACAATGAGAGGGTCCCACACTGAGATGGGCCCACACTGAGATGGGCCAACTCTGAGAGGGTCCCGCATTGAGAGGGTCCCACAATGAGAGGGTACCACACTGAGAGGCCCCCACACTGAGAGGGTCCCACACTGAGATGGGCCCACACTGAGAGGCCCCACATTGAGAGGGTCCCACACTGGGAGGGTCCCACATTGAGTGTGTCCCACACTGAGAAGGTCCCACACTGAGAGAGTCCAACACTGAGAGGCCCCCACATTGAGAGGGTCCCACACTGGGAGGCTCCCTCACTGAGAGGATCCACACTGAAGGTCCCACACTGAGAGGGTCTCACATTGAGAGGGTCCCACACTGAGAGGGTCTCACATTGAGAGGGTCCCTCACTGAGAGGGTCCCACACTGAGATGGTCCACACTAAAGGTCCCACACTGAGAGGGTCACACACTGAGAGGGCCCCACACTGAGAGGGTCCCTCACTGAGAGGGTCCCACACTGAGATGGTCCACACTGAGAGGGTCCCTCACTGAGAGGGTCCCACACTGAGAGGGTCCCACACTGAGAGGGTCCCTCACTGAGAGGGTCCCACACTGAGAGGGTCACACACTGAAGGTCCCACACTGAGAGGGTCCCACACTGAGAGGGTCCCACACTGGGAGGGTCCCACATTGAGTGTGTCCCACACTGAGAAGGTCCCACACTGAGAGAGTCCAACACGGGGAGGGTCCCACACTGAGAGGGCCCCACACTGGGAGGGTCCCTCACTGAGAGGATCCACACTGAAGGTCCCACATTGAGAGGACCACACACTGAGAGGGTCACACACTGAGAGGGCCCCACACTGAGAGGGTCCCACACTGAGAGGGTCCCACACTGGGTGAGTCCCACACTGGGTGGGTTCGACACTGGGTGGGACTGACACTGAGAGGGTTCACACTGAGTGGGTCCCACACAGAAAGGGTCCCTCACTGAGAGAGTGCCACACTGAGAAGGTCCCAGACTGAGAGTGTCTGACACTGAGGGGGTCCAACCCTGCGAGTGACCCACGCTGAGAGGGTCCCACACTGGGAGGGTCAACACTGAGGGCCCCACACTGAGAGGGTCCCACAATGAGAGGGTACCACACTGAGAGGCCCCCACACTGAGAGGGTCCCACACTGAGATGGGCCCACACTGAGAGGCCCCACATTGAGAGGGTCCCACTCTGGGAGGGTCCACACTGATAGGGCCCCACAATGAGAGGGTCCCACACTGAGTTGGACCCACACTGAGAGGGTCCCACACTGAGGGTCCCACACTGAGAGGCCCCACATTGAGAGGGTCCCACACTGAGAGGGTCCCGCATTCAGAGGGTCCCACAATGAGAGGGTCCCACACTGAGAGGGTCCCACACTGAGAGGCCCCACATTGAGAGGGTCCCACTCTGGGAGGGTCCACACTGATAGGGCCCCACAATGAGAGGGTCCCACACTGAGAGGCCCCACATTGAGAGGGTCCCACTCTGGGAGGGTCCACACTGATAGGGCCCCACAATGAGAGGGTCCCACACTGAGTTGGACCCACACTGACAGGGTCCCACACTGAGTGAGTCTGACACTGAGAGAGTCCACAATGGGAGGGCCCCACACTGAGATGGGCCCACACTGAGATGGGCCCACACTGAGAGGCCCCACATTGAGAGGGTCCCACACTGAGATGGGCCCACACTGAGAGGCCCCACATTGAGAGGGTCCCACACTGAGATGGGCCCACACTGAGAGGCCCCACATTGAGAGGGTCCCACACTGGGAGGGTCCCACACTGAGTGGGTCCCAAACTGAGAGGGTCCCACACTGAGAGGCCCCACATTGAGAGGGTCCCACACTGGGAGGGTCCCACACTGAGAGAGTCCAACACAGGGAGGGCCCCACACTGAGTGGGTCTCACACGGAGAGGGTCCCGCACTGAGGGGGTTCCACACTAGGAGGGTCCCACACTGAGTGGGTCTCACACGGAGAGGGTCCCGCACTGAGAGGGCCCCACACTGAGAGGCCCCACATTGAGAGGGTCCCACACTGGGAGGGTCCCACACTGACAGGGTCAACACTGAGGGTCCCACACTGGGAGGGTCCCACACTGAGAGGGCCCCACACTGAAGGTCCCTCACTAAGAGGGTCCCACACTGAGTGTGGCTGACACTGAGGGGGTCCAACCCTGCGAGTGACCCACGCTGAGAGGGTCCCACACTGGGAGGGTCCCACACTGAGAGGGTCCCACACTGAGAGGGCCCCACTCTGAGAGGGTCCCACACTGAGAGGGTCCCACACTGAGAGGGCCCCACACTGAGAGGGTCCCACTCTGAGAGGGCCCCACACTGAGAGGGTCCCACACTGAGAGGGTCCCACACTAAGAGGGTCCCACACTGAGGGTCCCACAATGAGAGGGCCCCACACTGAGAGGGTCCCACACTGAGAGGGTCCCACACTGGAGGGTCCCACACTGAGAGGGTCCCACACTGAGATGGGCCCACACTGAGAGGCCCCACATTGAGAGGGTCCCACACTGAGAGGGTCCCACACTGGAGGGTCCCACACTGAGAGGGTCCCACACTGAGAGGGTCCCACACTGAGGGTCCCACAATGAAAGGGCCCCACAATGAGAGGGTTTCACACTGGGTGGGACCCACACTGAGAGGGTCCCACACTGAGAGGGTCCCACACTGAAAGGGCCCCACAATGAGAGGGTTTCACACTGGGTGGGACCCACACTGAGAGGGTCCACACTGAAAGAGCCCCAAACTGAGAGGGTCCCACAGAGAGGGTCCCACACTGAGGGTCCCACACTGAGTGGGTCCCAAACTGGGAGGGCCCACACTGAGAGGGTCCCACACTGAGAGGGTCAACACTGAGGGTCCCACACTGAGAGGGTTCCACACTGGGAGGGTCCCACACTGGGAGGGTCAACACTGAGGGCCCCACACTGAGAGGGTCCCACACTGGGAGTGTCCACACTGAGGGTCCCACACTGAGAGGGTCCCACACTGGGAGGGTCCACACTGAGAGTGTCCCACACTGAGAGGGTCCCTCACTGAGAGGGTTCCACACTGGGAGGGTCCCACACTGGGAGGGTCAACACTGAGGGCCCCACACTGAGAGGGTCCCACACTGGGAGTGTCCACACTGAGGGTCCCACACTGAGAGGGTCCCACACTGGGAGGGTCCACACTGAGAGGGTCCCACACTGAGAGGGTCAACACTGAGGGTCCCACACTGAGAGGGTCCCACACTGGGAGGGTCCACACTGAGAGTGTCCCACACTGAGAGGGTCCCTCACTGAGAGGGTCCCACACTGAGAGGGTCCCACATTGAGTGTGTCCCACACTGAGAAGGTCCCACACTGAGAGAGTCCAACACGGGGAGGGCCCCACACTGAGAGGGCCCCACACTGGGAGGGTCCCTCACTGAGAGGATCCACACTGAAGGCTCCACACTGAAGGTTCCACACTGAGAGGGTCTCACATTGAGAGGGTCCCTCACTTAGAGGGTCCCACACTGAGAGGATCCACACTGAAGGTCCCACACTGAGAGGGTCCCTCACTGAGAGGATCCACACTGAAGGTCCCACACTGAGAGGGTCCCTCACTGAGAGGATCCACACTGAAGGTACCACACTGAGAGGGTCTGGCACTGAGAGGGTCCCACACTGAGAGCATCCCACACTAAGAGGGTCGCACACAGAAAGGGTCCCTCACTGAGAGGGTGCCACACTGAGAAGGTCCCAGACTGAGAGTGTCTGACACTGAGGGGGTCCAACCCTGCGAGTGACCCACGCTGAGAGGGTCGCACATTGGGAGGGTCCCACATTGAGAGGATCCCACACTGGGAGGGTCCCTCACTGGAGGTTCCCACACTGAGAGGGTCCCACACTGAGAGGGTCCCACACTGAGTGGGTCCCAAACTGGGAGGGCCCACATTGAGAGGGTCCCACACTGGGAGGGTCCCACACTGGGAGGGTCAACACTGAGGGCCCCACACTGAGAGGGTCCCACACTGAGAGAGTCCAACACGGGGAGGGTCGCACACTGAGAGGGCCCCACACTGGGAGGGTCCCTCACTGAGAGGATCCACACTGAAGGTCCCACACTGAGAGAGTCCCACACTGGGAGGGTCCCACACTGGGAGGGTCCCAAACTGAGAGGCCCCACATTGAGAGGGTCCCACACTTGGAGGGTCCCACACTGAGAGGCCCCCACACTGAGAGGGTCCCACACTGAGTGGGTCTCACACTGAGTGGGTCTCACACTGCGAGGGTCCCACACGGAGAGGGTTCCACACGGAGAGGGTCCCACACTGAGTGGGTCCCAAACTGAGAGGCCCCACATTGAGAGGGTCCCACACTGGGAGTGTCCCACACTGACAGGGTCAACACTGAGGGTCCCACACTGGGAGGATCCACACTGAAGGTCCCACACTGAGAGGGTCTCACACTGAGAGGGTCCCTCACTGAGAGGGTCCCACATTGAGATGGTCCACACTGAAGGTCCCACACTGAGAGGGTCACACACTGAGAGGGCCCCACACTGAGAGGGTCCCTCACTGAGAGGGTCCCACACTGAGATGGTCCACACTGAAGGTCCCACACTGAGAGGGTCACACACTGAAGGTCCCACACTGAGAGGGTCCCACACTGAGAGGGTCCCACACTGGGAGGGTCCCACATTGAGTGTGTCCCACACTGAGAAGGTCCCACACTGAGAGAGTCCAACACGGGGAGGGTCCCACACTGAGAGGGCCCCACACTGGGAGGGTCCCTCACTGAGAGGATCCACACTGAAGGTCCCACATTGAGAGGACCACACACTGAGAGGGTCACACACTGAGAGGGCCCCACACTGAGAGGGTCCCACACTGAGAGGGTCCCACACTGGGTGAGTCCCACACTGGGTGGGTTCGACACTGGGTGGGACTGACACTGAGAGGGTTCACACTGAGTGGGTCCCACACAGAAAGGGTCCCTCACTGAGAGAGTGCCACACTGAGAAGGTCCCAGACTGAGAGTGTCTGACACTGAGGGGGTCCAACCCTGCGAGTGACCCACGCTGAGAGGGTCCCACACTGGGAGGGTCAACACTGAGGGCCCCACACTGAGAGGGTCCCACAATGAGAGGGTACCACACTGAGAGGCCCCCACACTGAGAGGGTCCCACACTGAGAGCATCCCACACTGAGGGGGTCCCACATTGAGAGGGTCCCACACTGAGAGGGCCCCACACTGAGAGAGTCCCACACTGGGAGGGTCCCAAACTGAGAGGCCCCACATTGAGAGGGTCCCACACTGAGATTGGCCCACACTGAGATGCGCCCACACTGAGAGGGTCCCGCATTGAGAGGGTCCCGCATTGAGAGGGTCCCACAATGAGAGGGTACCACACTGAGAGGCCCCCACACTGAGAGGGTCCCACACTGAGATGGGCCCACACTGAGAGGCCCCACATTGAGAGGGTCCCACTCTGGGAGGGTCCACACTGATAGGGCCCCACAATGAGAGGGTCCCACACTGAGTTGGACCCACACTGAGAGGGTCCCACACTGACAGGGTCCCACACTGAGTGAGTCTGACACTGAGAGAGTCCACAATGGGAGGGCCCCACACTGAGAGGGCCTGACACTGAGTGGGCCCCACACTGAGAGGGCCTGACACTGAGTGGAACTCACACTGAGATGGGCCCGCACTGAGAGGGTCCCACAATGAGAGGGTACCACAATGAGAGGGTCCCACACTGAGATGGGCCCACACTGAGATGGGCCAACTCTGAGAGGGTCCCGCATTGAGAGGGTCCCACAATGAGAGGGTACCACACTGAGATGGGCCCACACTGAGAGGCCCCACATTGAGAGGGTCCCACACTGGGAGGGTCCCACACTGAGTGAGTCTGACACTGAGTGGGACTCACACTGAGATGGGCCAACACTGAGAGGGTCCCACAATGAGAGGGTCCCACACTGAGAGGGTCCCTCACTGAGAGGGTCCCACACTGAGATGGGCCAACACTGAGAGGGTCCCGCATTGAGAGGGTCCCACAATGAGAGGGTCCCACACTGAGAGGGTCCCACAATGAGAGGGTCCCACACTGAGAGGGTCCCTCACTGAGAGGGCCCCACACTGAGAGGGTCCCACTCTGAGAGGGCCCCACACTGAGAGGGTCCCACACTGAGAGGGTCCCACACTAAGAGGGTCCCACACTGAGGGTCCCACAATGAGAGGGCCCCACACTGAGAGGGTCCCACACTGAGAGGGTCCCACACTGGAGGGTCCCACACTGAGAGGGTCCCACACTGAGATGGGCCCACACTGAGAGGCCCCACATTGAGAGGGTCCCACACTGAGAGGGTCCCACACTGGAGGGTCCCACACTGAGAGGGTCCCACACTGAGAGGGTCCCACACTGAGGGTCCCACAATGAAAGGGCCCCACAATGAGAGGGTTTCACACTGGGTGGGACCCACACTGAGAGGGTCCCACACTGAGAGGGTCCCACACTGAAAGGGCCCCACAATGAGAGGGTTTCACACTGGGTGGGACCCACACTGAGAGGGTCCACACTGAAAGAGCCCCAAACTGAGAGGGTCCCACAGAGAGGGTCCCACACTGAGGGTCCCACACTGAGTGGGTCCCAAACTGGGAGGGCCCACACTGAGAGGGTCCCACACTGAGAGGGTCAACACTGAGGGTCCCACACTGAGAGGGTTCCACACTGGGAGGGTCCCACACTGGGAGGGTCAACACTGAGGGCCCCACACTGAGAGGGTCCCACACTGGGAGTGTCCACACTGAGGGTCCCACACTGAGAGGGTCCCACACTGGGAGGGTCCACACTGAGAGTGTCCCACACTGAGAGGGTCCCTCACTGAGAGGGTTCCACACTGGGAGGGTCCCACACTGGGAGGGTCAACACTGAGGGCCCCACACTGAGAGGGTCCCACACTGGGAGTGTCCACACTGAGGGTCCCACACTGAGAGGGTCCCACACTGGGAGGGTCCACACTGAGAGGGTCCCACACTGAGAGGGTCAACACTGAGGGTCCCACACTGAGAGGGTCCCACACTGGGAGGGTCCACACTGAGAGTGTCCCACACTGAGAGGGTCCCTCACTGAGAGGGTCCCACACTGAGAGGGTCCCACATTGAGTGTGTCCCACACTGAGAAGGTCCCACACTGAGAGAGTCCAACACGGGGAGGGCCCCACACTGAGAGGGCCCCACACTGGGAGGGTCCCTCACTGAGAGGATCCACACTGAAGGCTCCACACTGAAGGTTCCACACTGAGAGGGTCTCACATTGAGAGGGTCCCTCACTTAGAGGGTCCCACACTGAGAGGATCCACACTGAAGGTCCCACACTGAGAGGGTCCCTCACTGAGAGGATCCACACTGAAGGTCCCACACTGAGAGGGTCCCTCACTGAGAGGATCCACACTGAAGGTACCACACTGAGAGGGTCTGGCACTGAGAGGGTCCCACACTGAGAGCATCCCACACTAAGAGGGTCGCACACAGAAAGGGTCCCTCACTGAGAGGGTGCCACACTGAGAAGGTCCCAGACTGAGAGTGTCTGACACTGAGGGGGTCCAACCCTGCGAGTGACCCACGCTGAGAGGGTCGCACATTGGGAGGGTCCCACATTGAGAGGATCCCACACTGGGAGGGTCCCTCACTGGAGGTTCCCACACTGAGAGGGTCCCACACTGAGAGGGTCCCACACTGAGTGGGTCCCAAACTGGGAGGGCCCACATTGAGAGGGTCCCACACTGGGAGGGTCCCACACTGGGAGGGTCAACACTGAGGGCCCCACACTGAGAGGGTCCCACACTGAGAGAGTCCAACACGGGGAGGGTCGCACACTGAGAGGGCCCCACACTGGGAGGGTCCCTCACTGAGAGGATCCACACTGAAGGTCCCACACTGAGAGAGTCCCACACTGGGAGGGTCCCACACTGGGAGGGTCCCAAACTGAGAGGCCCCACATTGAGAGGGTCCCACACTTGGAGGGTCCCACACTGAGAGGCCCCCACACTGAGAGGGTCCCACACTGAGTGGGTCTCACACTGAGTGGGTCTCACACTGCGAGGGTCCCACACGGAGAGGGTTCCACACGGAGAGGGTCCCACACTGAGTGGGTCCCAAACTGAGAGGCCCCACATTGAGAGGGTCCCACACTGGGAGTGTCCCACACTGACAGGGTCAACACTGAGGGTCCCACACTGGGAGGATCCACACTGAAGGTCCCACACTGAGAGGGTCTCACACTGAGAGGGTCCCTCACTGAGAGGGTCCCACATTGAGATGGTCCACACTGAAGGTCCCACACTGAGAGGGTCACACACTGAGAGGGCCCCACACTGAGAGGGTCCCTCACTGAGAGGGTCCCACACTGAGATGGTCCACACTGAAGGTCCCACACTGAGAGGGTCACACACTGAAGGTCCCACACTGAGAGGGTCCCACACTGAGAGGGTCCCACACTGGGAGGGTCCCACATTGAGTGTGTCCCACACTGAGAAGGTCCCACACTGAGAGAGTCCAACACGGGGAGGGTCCCACACTGAGAGGGCCCCACACTGGGAGGGTCCCTCACTGAGAGGATCCACACTGAAGGTCCCACATTGAGAGGACCACACACTGAGAGGGTCACACACTGAGAGGGCCCCACACTGAGAGGGTCCCACACTGAGAGGGTCCCACACTGGGTGAGTCCCACACTGGGTGGGTTCGACACTGGGTGGGACTGACACTGAGAGGGTTCACACTGAGTGGGTCCCACACAGAAAGGGTCCCTCACTGAGAGAGTGCCACACTGAGAAGGTCCCAGACTGAGAGTGTCTGACACTGAGGGGGTCCAACCCTGCGAGTGACCCACGCTGAGAGGGTCCCACACTGGGAGGGTCAACACTGAGGGCCCCACACTGAGAGGGTCCCACAATGAGAGGGTACCACACTGAGAGGCCCCCACACTGAGAGGGTCCCACACTGAGAGCATCCCACACTGAGGGGGTCCCACATTGAGAGGGTCCCACACTGAGAGGGCCCCACACTGAGAGAGTCCCACACTGGGAGGGTCCCAAACTGAGAGGCCCCACATTGAGAGGGTCCCACACTGAGATTGGCCCACACTGAGATGCGCCCACACTGAGAGGGTCCCGCATTGAGAGGGTCCCGCATTGAGAGGGTCCCACAATGAGAGGGTACCACACTGAGAGGCCCCCACACTGAGAGGGTCCCACACTGAGATGGGCCCACACTGAGAGGCCCCACATTGAGAGGGTCCCACTCTGGGAGGGTCCACACTGATAGGGCCCCACAATGAGAGGGTCCCACACTGAGTTGGACCCACACTGAGAGGGTCCCACACTGACAGGGTCCCACACTGAGTGAGTCTGACACTGAGAGAGTCCACAATGGGAGGGCCCCACACTGAGAGGGCCTGACACTGAGTGGGCCCCACACTGAGAGGGCCTGACACTGAGTGGAACTCACACTGAGATGGGCCCGCACTGAGAGGGTCCCACAATGAGAGGGTACCACAATGAGAGGGTCCCACACTGAGATGGGCCCACACTGAGATGGGCCAACTCTGAGAGGGTCCCGCATTGAGAGGGTCCCACAATGAGAGGGTACCACACTGAGATGGGCCCACACTGAGAGGCCCCACATTGAGAGGGTCCCACACTGGGAGGGTCCCACACTGAGTGAGTCTGACACTGAGTGGGACTCACACTGAGATGGGCCAACACTGAGAGGGTCCCACAATGAGAGGGTCCCACACTGAGAGGGTCCCTCACTGAGAGGGTCCCACACTGAGATGGGCCAACACTGAGAGGGTCCCGCATTGAGAGGGTCCCACAATGAGAGGGTCCCACACTGAGAGGGTCCCACAATGAGAGGGTCCCACACTGAGAGGGTCCCTCACTGAGAGGGTCCCACACTGAGATGGGCCAACACTGAGAGGGTCCCGCATTGAGAGGGTCCCACAATGAGAGGGTCCCACACTGAGAGGGCCCCACACTGGGAGGGACCCTCACTGAGAGGATCCACACTGAAGGTCCCTCACTGAGAGGGTCCCACACTGAGAGGGTCCCACACTGAGAGGGCCCCACTCTGAGAGGGTCCCACACTGAGAGGGTCCCACACTGAGAGGGCCCCACACTGAGAGGGTCCCACTCTGAGAGGGCCCCACACTGAGAGGGTCCCACACTGAGAGGGTCCCACACTAAGAGGGTCCCACACTGAGGGTCCCACACTGAGCGGGTCCCACACTGAGATGGGCCCACACTGAAAGGGCCCCACAATGAGAGGGTTTCACACTGAAAGAGCCCCAAACTGAGAGGGTCCCACACAGAGAGGGTCCCACACTGAGGGTCCCACACTGAAAGGGCCCCACACTGAGTGGGTCTGACACTGAGAGGGTTCACACTGAGTGGGTCCCACACTGAGAGGGTCCCACATTGAGAGGGTCCCACATTGAGAGGGTCCGACACTGAGAGGGTCCCACACAGAGCATCCCACACTGAGGGGGTCCCACACTGAGAGGGTCCCAAACTGGGAGGGCCCACATTGAGAGGGTTCCACACTGAGAGGGTCCCACACTGAGTGGGTCCCAAACTGGGAGGGCCCACATTGAGAGGGTTCCACACTGGGAGGGTCAACACTGAGGGCCCCACACTGAGAGGGTCCCACACTGAGAGGGTTCCAAACTGAGAGGGTCCCACACTGAGAGGGTCCCACACTGAGAGAGCCCCACACTGAGAGGGTCCCACACTGAGAGCATCCCACACTAAGAGGGTCCCACACCGAAAGGGTCCCTCACTGAGAGGGTGCCACACTGAGAAGGTCCCAGACTGAGAGTGTCTGACACTGAGGGGGTCCAACCCTGCGAGTGACCCACGCTGAGAGGGTCCCACACTGGGAGGGTCCCACACTGAAAGGGTCCCACACTGAGAGGGCCCCACTCTGAGAGGGCCCCACACTGAGAAGGTCCCACACTGAGAAGGTCCCACACTGAGAGGGTCCCACACTAAGAGGGTCCCACACTGAGGGTCCCACACTGAGAGGGTCCCACAATGAGAGGGTTTCACACTGGGTGGGACCCACACTGAGAGGGTCCACACTGAAAGAGCCCCAAACTGAGAGGGTCCCACACAGAGAGGGTCCCACACTGAGGGTCCCACACTGAGGGTCCCACACTGAGGGTCCCACACTGAAAGGGCCCCACACTGAGTGGGTCTGACACTGAGAGGGTTCACACTGAGTGGGTCCCACACTGAGAGGGTCCCACACTGGAGGGTCCCACACTGAGAGGGTCCCACACTGAGCGGGTCCCACACTGAGATGGGTCAACTCTGAGAGGGTCCCGCATTGAGAGGGTCCCACAATGAGAGGGTACCACACTGAGAGGCCCCCACACTGAGAGGGTCCCACACTGAGATGGGCCCACACTGAGAGGCCCCACATTGAGAGGGTCCCACACTGGGAGGGTCCCACACTGAGAGGGTCCCACACTGAGGGTCCCACACTGAAAGGGACCCACACTGAGAGGGTCCACACTGAAAGAGCCCCAAACTGAGAGGGTCCCACACAGAGAGGGTCCCACACTGAGGGTCCCACACTGAGGGTCCCACACTGAAAGGGCCCCATACTGAGTGGGTCTGACACTGAGAGGGTTCACACTGAATGGGTCCCACACTGAGAGGGTCCCACACTGGAGGGTCCGACACTGAGAGGGTCCCACACTGAGAGGGTCCCACACTGGAGGGTCCCACACTGAGAGGGTCCCACACTGAGATGGGCCCACACTGAGAGGGTCCTGCATCGAGAGGGCCCCACAATGAGAGGGTACCACACTGAGAGGCCCCCACATTGAGAGGGTCCCACACTGAGATGGGCCCACACTGAGAGGCCCCACATTGAGAGGGTCCCACTCTGGGAGGGTCCACACTGATAGGGCCCCACAATGACAGGGTCCCACACTGAGTTGGACCCACACTGAGTGAGTCTGACACTGAGAGAGTCCACAATGGGAGGGCCCCACACTGAGAGGGTCTGACACTGAGTGGGACTCACACTGAGATGGGCCCGCACTGAGAGGGCCCCACACTGAGATGAGCCCACACTGAGATGGGCCAACACTGAGAGGGTCCCGCATTGAGAGGGTCCCACAATGAGAGGGTCCCACACTGAGATGGGCCCGCACTGAGAGTCCCCACATTGAGAGGGTCCCACACTGGGAGAGTCCCACACTGAGAGGGTCAACACTGAGGGTCCCACACTGAGAAGGTCCCGCACTGAGAGAGTCCAACACAGGGAGGGTCCCACACTGAGAGGGCCCCACACTGAGAGGGTCCCACACTGAGTGAGTCTGACACTGAGAGAGTCCACAATGGGAGGGCCCCACACTGAGAGGCTCTGACACTGAGTGGGACTCACACTGAGATGGGCCCGCACTGAGAGGGTCCCACACTGAGAGGGCCCACATTGAGAGGGTCCCACACTGAGATGGGCCCGCACTGAGAGGGTCCCACACTGAGAGGGCCCCACATTGAGAGGGCCCCACACTGAGTGAGTCTGACACTGAGACAGTCCACAATGGGAGGGTCCCACACTGAGTGGGTCTCACACTGAGTGGGTCTCACACTGCGAGGGTCCCACACTGAGAGGGTCCCACAATGAGAGGGTACAACACTGAGAGGGCCCCACACTTTGAGGGTCCCACATTGAGGGGGTCCCACACTGGGAGGGTCCCACACTGAGAGGGTCAACACTGAGGGTCCCACACTGAGAAGGTCCCACACTGAGAGAGTCCAACACAGGGAGGGTCCCACACTGAGTGGGTTCCACACTAGGAGGGTCCCACACTGAGTGGGTCTCACACTGAGTGGGTCTCACACTGCGAGGGTCCCACACGGAGAGGGTCCCACACGGAGAGGGTCCCGCACGGAGAGGGTCCCGCACTGAGAGGGCCCCACACTGAGTGCGTCCCAAACTGAGAGGCCCCACATTGAGAGGGTCCCACACTGGGAGGGTCCCACACTGACAGGGTCAACACTGAGGGTCCCACACTGGGAGGGTCCCACACTGAGAGGGTCCCACATTGAGTGTGTCCCACACTGAGAGGGTCCCACACTGAGTGGGCCTCACACTGAGAGGGTCCTGCATTGAGTGGGTCCCACAATGAGAGGGTACCACACTGAGATGGGCCCACACTGAGAGGGTCCCGCATTGAGAGGGTCCCACAATGGGAGGGTACCACACTGAGAGGGTCCCACACTGAGAGGGCCCACATTGAGGGGGTCCCACACTGGGAGGGTCCCACACTGAGAGGGTCAACACTGAGGGTCCTACACTGAAAGGGTCCCACACTGAGAGGGTCCCACATTGAGTGTGTCCCACACTGAGAGGGCCCCGCACTGGGAGTGTCCCTCACTGAGAGGATCCACACTGAGAGGGTCTCACATTGAGAGGGTCCCACACTGAGAGGGTCTCACATTGAGAGGGTCCCTCACTGAGAGCGTCCCACACTGAGGGTCCCACACTGAGAGGGTCACACAGTGAGAGGGTCACACACTGAGAGGGTCCCTCACTGAGAGGATCCACACTGAAGGTCCCACACTGAGAGGGCCCCACACTGGGAGGGTCCCACATTGAGTGTGTCCCACACTGAGAAGGTCCCACACTGATAGAGTCCAACACGGGGAAGGTCCCACACTGAGAGGGCCCCTCACTGAGAGGATCCACACTGAGAGGGCCCCACACTGAGAGGGTCACACACTGAGAGGGTCACACACTGAGAGGGCCCCACACTGGGAGGGCCCCTCACTGAGAGGATCCACACTGAAGGTCCCACACTGAGAGGGTCCCACACTGAGAGGGTCACACACTGAGAGGGCCCCACACTGAGAGGGTCCCACACTGGGTGAGTCCCACACTGGGTGATTAGACTTACAGTGTGGAAACAGGCCCTTCGGCCCAACAAGTCCACACCGACCCGCCGAAGCGAAACCCACCCATACCCCTACATTTACCCCTTACCTAACACTAGGTGCAACACTACGGGCAATTTAGCATGGCCAATTCACCTGGCCCGCACATCTTTGGACTGTGGGAGGAAACCGGAGCACCCGGAGGAAACCCACGCAGACACGGGGAGAACGTGCAAACTCCACACAGTCAGTCGCCTGAGTCGGGAATTGAACCGGGTCTCTGGCGCTGTGAGACAGCAGTGCTAACCACTGTGCCACCGTGCCGCCCATGCTCTCAGTGTGGGACCCTCTCAGTGTCGGACCCTCTCAATGTGGACCCTCTCAGTGTGGGACACACCCATTGTGGACCCTTTCAGTGTTAGTCCCTCCCAGAGTCGAACCCACTGAGAAGGTCCCACACTGAGAAGGTCCCACACTGAGAGAGTCCCACACGGGGAGGGTCCCACACTGAGAGGGCCCCACACTGGGAGGGTCCCACACTGAGAGGATCCACACTGAAGGTCCCACACTGAGAGGGTCACACACTGAGAGGGTCCCACACTGAGAGGGCCCCACACTGGGAGGGCCCCTCACTGAGAGGATCCACACTGAAGGTCCCACACTGAGAGGGCCCCACACTGGGAGGGTCCCACACTGAGAGGGCCCCACACTGGGAGGGTCCCACATTGAGTGTGTCCCACACTGAGAAGGTCCCACACTGAGAGAGTCCAACACGGGAGGGTCCCACACTGAGAGGGCCCCACACTGAGAGGGTCCCACACTGGGTGAGTCCCACACTGGGTGGGTTCGACACTGGGTGGGACTAACATTGAGAGGGTCCACAATGGGAGGGTCCCACACTGAGAGGGTCCCTCACTGAGAGGGTCCGACACTGGGTGGGACCCACACTGAGAGGGTCCTGCACGGAGAGGGTCCCACACTGAGAGGGTCCCACACTGGGAGGGCCCCACACTGAAGGTCCCACACTGAGAGGGTCTCACACTGAGAGCGTCCCACACTGAGGGGGTCCCACACTGAGAGGGTCCCTCACTGAGAGGGTCCCACACTGAGAGGATCCACACTGAAGGTCCCACATTGAGAGGGTCCCACACTGAGAGGATCCACACTGAAGGTCCCACACTGAGAGGGTCTCACATTGAGACGGTCCCTCACTGAGAGGGTCCCACACTGAGAGGATCCACACTGAAGGTCCCACATTGAGAGGGTCCCACACTGAGAGGATCCACACTGAAGGTCCCACACTGAGAGGGTCTCACATTGAGACGGTCCCTCACTGAGAGGGTCCCACACTGAGAGAATCCACACTGAAGGTCCCACATTGAGAGGGTCCCACACTGAGAGGATCCACACTGACAGAGTTCAACATGTGGAGGGTCCCACACTGAGAGGATCCACACTGAAGGTCCCACATTGAGAGGGTCCCACACTGGGAGGGTCCCACACTGAGAGGGTCCCACATTGAGTGTGTTCCACACTGAGAAGGCCCCAAACTGAGAGGGTCCCTCACTGAGAGGATCCACACTGAAGGTCCCACACTGAGAGGGTCTCACACTGAGAGCGTCCCACACTGAGGGGGTCCCACACTGAGAGGGTCCCTCACTGAGAGGGTCCCACACTGAGAGGATCCACACTGAAGGTCCCACATTGCGAGGGTCCCACACTGAGAGGATCCACACTGAAGGTCCCACACTGAGAGGGTCTCACATTGAGAGGGTCCCTCACTGAGAGGGTCCCACACTGAGAGGATCCACACTGAAGGTCCCACATTGAGAGGGTCCCACACTGAGAGGATCCACACTGAGAGAGTTCAACACAGGGAGGGATCCACACTGAGAGGGCCCCACACTGAGAGGGTCCCACATTGAGTGTGTCCCACACTGAGAAGGTCCCACACTGAGATGGACCCACACTGAGAGGGTCCCACACTGGGAGCATCCCACACGGAGGGGGTCCCACACTGACAGGGTCCCACACTGGGATGGACCCACACTGTGAGGGTTCCACACTGAGTGCGTCCACACTGAGAGGGTCCACAGTGCGAGGGTCCCACACTGAAAGGGCCCCACTCTGAGAGGCCCCCACACTGAGCGGGTCCCACACTGAGAGCATCCCACACTGAGGGTCCCACACTGAGAGGGTCTGACACTGAGAGGGTCCCACACTGAGAGGGTCCACAATTGGAGGGTCCCACACTGAGAGGGCCCCACACAGAGAGGGTCCCACACTGAGAGGGCCCCACACTGAAAGAGCCCCAAACTGAGAGGGTCCCACACTGAGATGGGCCCACACTGAGAGGGTCAACACTGAGGGTCCCACACTGAGAGGGCCCCACACTTTGAGGGTCCCACACTGAGTGGGTTCCACACAGAGAAAGTCCCACACTGAGATTGTCCCACACTGAGATTGTCCCACACTGAGAGGCCCCCACACTGAGAGGGTCCCACACTGAGAGGGCCCCAAACTGAGAGGGTCCCTCACTGAGAGGATCCACACTGAAGGTCCCACACTGAGAGGGTCCACACTGAGAGGGTCCCACACTGAGATGGGCCCACACTGAGAGGGTCAACACTGAGGGTCCCACACTGAGAGGGTCCCACACTGAAGGTCCCACACTGAGAGGGTCCACACTGAGAGGGTCCCACATTGAGATGGGCCCATACTGAGAGGGCCAACACTGAGGGTCCCACATTGAGTGTGTCCCACACTGGGAGGGTCCCACACTGAGAGGGTCAACACTGAGGGTCCCACACTGAAGGTCCCACACTGAGAGGGTCTCACATTGAGAGGGTCCCTCACTGAGAGGGTCCCACATTGAGTGTGTCCCACACTGGGAGGGTCCCACACTAAGAGGGTCAACACTGAGGGTCCCACACTGAAGGTCCCACACTGAGAGGGTCACACACTGAGAGGGTCACACACTGAGAGGGTCCCTCACTGAGAGGATCCACACTGAAGGCCCCACACTGAGAGGGTCCCTCACTGAGAGGGTCCCACACTGGGAGGGTCCCACATTGAGTGTGTCCCACACTGAGAAGGTCCCACACTGAGAGAGTCCAACACGGGGAGGGTCCCACACTGAGAGGGCCCCACACTGGGAGGGTCCCACATTGAGTGTGTCCCACACTGAGAAGGTCCCACACTGAGAGAGTCCAACACGGGGAGGGTCCCACACTGAGAGGGCCCCACACTGAGAGGGTCCCACACTGGGTGATTCCCACACTGGGTGGGTTCGACACTGGGTGGGACTAACACTGAGAGGGTCCACAATGGGAGGGTCCCACACTGAGAGGGTCCACATTGAGAGGGTCCGACACTGAGTGGGTCCCAAACTGAGAGGCCCCACATTGAGAGGGTCCCACACTGGGAGGGTCCTACACTGAGAGGGTCCCACATTGAATGTGTTCCACACTGAAGGTCCCACACTGAGAGGGTCCCACATTGAATGTGTTCCACACTGAAGGTCCCACACTGAGAGGGTCTCACACTGAGAGCCTCCCACACTGAGGGGGTCCCACACTGAGAGGGTCCCTCACTGAGAGGGTCCCACACTGAGAGGATCCACACTGAAAGTCCCACATTGAGAGGGTCCCACACTGAGAGGATCCACACTGAAGGTCCCACACTGAGAGGGCCTCACATTGAGAGGGTCCCTCACTGAGAGGGTCCCACACTGAGAGGATCCACACTGAGTGGGTCCCAAACTGAGAGGCCCCACATTGAGGGGGTCCCACACTGAGAGGGCCCCAAACTGAGAGGGTCCCTCACTGAGAGGATCCACACTGAAGGTCTCACACTGAGAGGGTCCACACTGAGAGGGTCCCACACTGAGATGGGCCCACACTGAAAGGGTCAACACTGAGGGTCCCACACTGAGAGGGTCCCACACTGAAGGTCCCACACTGAGAGGGTCCACACTGAGAGGGTCCCACATTGAGATGGGCCCACACTGAGAGGGCCAACACTGAGGGTCCCACACTGAGATGGGCCCACACTGAGAGGGTCTCACACTGAAGGTCCCACACTGACAGGGTCCCACACTGAGAGGGTCCACACTGAAGGTCCCACACTGAGAAGGTCCCACACTGAGAGGCTTCCACATTGAGTGTGTCCCACACTGAGAAGGTCTCACACTGAGAGAGTCCAACACGGGAAGGGTCCCACACTGAGAGGGCCCAACACTGGGAGGGTCCCTCACTGAGAGGATACACACTGAAGGTCCCACACTGAAAGGGCCCCACACTGAGAGGGTCTGACACTGGGTGGGACCCACACTGAGAGGGTCCACATTGGGAGGGTCCCACACTGAAAGATCCCCACACTGAGAGGGTCCCACACTGAGAGGGTCCCACACTGAGGGTCCCACACTGAAAGGGCCCCACACTGAGAGGGTCCCACACAGAGTGGATCCCACACTGAGAGGGTCCACAGTGAGGGTCCCACACTGAGAGGGTCCCACACTGAGAGGGCCCCACACTGAGAGGCTCCCACATTGAGTGTGTCCCACACTGAGAAGGTCTCACACTGAGAGAGTCCAACACGGGGAGGGTCCCACACTGAGAGGGTCACACACTGAGATGGACCCACACTGAGAGGGTCCCACACTGAGAGGGCCCCACACTGAGAGGCTCCCACATTGAGTGTGTCCCACACTGAGAAGGTCTCACACTGAGAGAGTCCAACACGGGGAGGGTCCCACATTGAGAGTGCCCCACATTGAGAGGGTCCCACACTGAGAGGGTCCCACACTAGGAGTGTCCCACACTAGGAGTGTCCCACACTGAGAGGGTTCACAATGGGAAAGTACCACACTGAGAGGGTCCCACACTGAGACTGTCCCACACTGAGAGGGTCCACACTGAGGGTCCCACACTGAAAGGGCCCCACATTGAGAGGTTCTGACACTGGGTGGGACCCACACTAAGAGGGTCCACAATGGGAGGGTCCCACACTGAGAGGGTCAACACAGAGAAGGTCCCACATTGAGAGGGCCCCACACTCAGAGTGTCCCACACTGAGGGGGTCCCACACTGAGAGGGTCCGACACTGGGATGGACCCACACTGTGAGGTTCCCACACTGAGTGCATCCACACTGAGAGGGTCCACAGTGCGAGGGTCCCAGACTGAGGGGGTCCACATTGGTAGGGTCCCACACTGAAAGAGCCCCAAACTGAGAGGGTCCCACACTGAGAGGGTCCCACACTGAGAGGATCCACACTGAGAGGGTCCCACACGGAGAGAGTCGCACACTGAGAGGGTCCCACACTGAGAGGGCCCCACACTGAGAGGGTCCCACACTGAGATGGACCCACACTGAGAGTATCCCACACTGGAGGGTCCCACACTGAAAGGGCCCCACACTGAGAGGGTCCACATTAGGAGGGTCCCACACTTGGAGGGTCTGACACTGAGAGGATCTGACACTGAGTGGGTCCCACTCTGAGAGGTTCCCACTCTGAGAGGGCCCCACACTGAGAGGGCACACACTGAGTGGGTCCGACACTGAGAGGATTCACACTGAGTGGGTCGCACAGTGCGAGGGTCCCACACTGGGAGGGTCCCACACTGAGATGGACCCACACTGAGAGGGTCCCACATTGAGAGGGTCCCACAATGAGAGGGTTCCACACTGAGAAAGTGCCACACTGAGTGCGCCTCACACTGGAGGGTCCCACACTGAGAGGCCCCCACACTGAGAGGGCCCCACACTGAGAGGGTCCTAAACTGAGAGGGTCCACATTGAGAGTGTCCCACACTGGGATGTTCCCACCATGAGTGGGTCCCACACTGAGATGGTCCACACTGAGGGAGTATGACACTGGGAGGGTCCCACACTGAGTGCATCCCACACTGAGAGGGTACCACACTGAGAGGGCCCCACACTGAGAGGGTCCCACACTGAGAGGGCCCCACAATGAGAGGGTCCCACACTGAGAGGGTCCCACACTGAGAGGGCCCCACAATGAGAGGGTCCCACACAGAAAGGGTCCCACACTGAGACGGTCCACATTGAGAGCGGCCACATGGAGTTGGACCCACACTGGGAGGATCTCACACTGGGAGGGTCAGACACTGAGAGGATCTCACACTGGGAGGGTCAGACACTGAGAGAGTCGACATTGAGAGGGTCAGACACTGAGAGGGTCCACATTGGAAGGGTCCCATAGTGAGAGGATCCTACACTGAGAGAGTCTGACAGTGAGAGGGTCCCACACTGAGAGGGTCCCACACTGAGAGGGTCCCACACTGGTAGTGTCCCACACTGAGAGGGTCCCACACTGGGAGGGTCCCACAATGAGAGGTTCCCACACTGAGAGGGTCCCACACTGGGAGGGTCCCACAATGAGAGGGTACCACACTGAGATGGACCCACACTGAAAGGGTCCCACACTGAGAGGGCCCCACACCTGAGGGTCCCACACTGAGAGGGTTCCACACTGAAAGGGTCCCACACTGAGAGGGCCCCACACCTGAGGGTCCCACACTGAGAGGGTTCCACACTGGGAGGGTCCCACACTGAGACGGTCACACACTGAGAGGGTTCCACACTGAGAGGGTCTACACTGAGAGGGTCTACACTGAAAGGATCCCCACTGGGATTGTCCCACACTGAGAGGGTATGACACTGGGAGGGTCTCACACTGAGAGGGTCTGACACTGAGCAGGTCCACAGTGAGAGGGTCCACACTGAAGGTCCCACACTGGGAGGGTCCCACACTGAGAGGGTCCCACACTGGCAGGGTACCACACTGAGATGGACCCACACTGAAAGGGTCCCACACTGAAAGGGTCCCACACAGAGAGGGCCCCACACCTGAGGGTCCCACACTGAGAGGGTCCCACACTGAGAGGGTCCACACTGAGAGGGTCCCACACTGAGAGGGTTCCACACTGAGAGGGTCCACACTGAGAGGGTCCACACTGAGAGGGTCTACACTGAGAGGGTCCCACACTGAGAG
Source organism: Hemiscyllium ocellatum (assembly GCF_020745735.1). Taxonomy (NCBI): domain Eukaryota; kingdom Metazoa; phylum Chordata; class Chondrichthyes; order Orectolobiformes; family Hemiscylliidae; genus Hemiscyllium; species Hemiscyllium ocellatum. The sequence goes on from NC_083429.1 coordinate 53,942,267, forward strand.
GGTCCCATAGTGAGAGGGTCCCACACTGAAAGGGTCCACACTGAAAGGATCCCCACTGGGATTGTCCCACACTGAGAGAGTCTGACACTGAGCAGGTCCGCACTGAGAGGGTCCACACTGAGAGAGTCCCACACGGAGTTGGAGCCACACTGGGAGGATCTCACACTGGGAGGATCTCACACTGAGAGGGTCTCACACTGAGAGGGCCCCACACTGAGAGGGCCCCACACTGAGAGGGTCCCACACTGAGAGGGTCCCACACTGAAAGGGTCCACACTGAAAGGATCCCCACTGGGATTGTCCCACACTGAGAGAGTCTGACACTGAGCAGGTCCGCACTGAGAGGGTCCACACTGAGAGAGTCCCACACGGAGTTGGAGCCACACTGGGAGGATCTCACACTGAGAGGGTCTCACACTGAGAGGGTCTACACTGAAAGAATCCCCACTGGGAGGGTCCCACACTGAGAGGGTCCCACACTGAAAGGATCCCCACTGGAATTGTCCCACACTGAGAGGGTATAACACTGGGAGGGTCCACACTGAGAGGGTCTCACACTGAGAGAGTCTGACACTGAGAGGGTTCACACTGAGATGGTGCAACACTGCGAGTGTCCCACACTGAGAGGGTCCCACATTGAGACGGTCCCACACTGGAGGTTCCACACTGAGGGTGTCCCACACTGAGGGTGTCCCACACTGAGAGGGTCCCACACTGAGGGTGTCCCACACTGAGGGTGTCCCACACTGAGAGGGTCCCACACTGAGTGGGTCCGACACTGAGAGGGTCCACAATGGGAGGGTCCCACACTGAGAGAGTCCCACACTGAAAGGGCCACACACTGAGTGGGTCTGACACTGGGTGGGACTGACACTGAGAGGGTCCAAAATGTGAGGGTCCCACACTGAGAGGGTCCACATTGAAGGGTCCCACACTGAGAGGGTCCACTTTGAGACGGTCCCACACTGAGTGCGTCCGACACTGGGTGGGGCCCACACTGAGGGGGTCTGACACTGAGAGGGTTCACACTGAGTGGGTCCAACACTGCGAGGGTCCCACACTCAGATGGACCCACACTGAGAGGGTCTCACACTGAGAGGGTCTCACACTGAGAGGGTACCACACTGGAGGGGTCCCACACTGAGAGGGTCTCACACTGAGACGGTCACACACTGGGAGGGTCCCACATTGAGAGGGTTCCACACTGAGAGGGTCTACACTGAGAGGGTCTACACTGAAAGGATCCCCACTGGGATTGTCCCACACTGAGAGGGTATGACACTGGGAGGGTCCACACCTGGTGGGTCCCAAACTGTGAGAGTCTGACACTGAGAGGGTTCACACTGAGATGGTCCAACACTGCGAGTGTCCCACACTGAGAGGGCCCCACACTGGAGGGTCCCACACTGAGAGGGTTCCACACTGGGAGGATCCCACACTGAGAGGATCCCATAGTGAGAGGGCCCACACAGGGAGGTTCCCATACTGAGAGGGTCGCACACTGAGAGGGTGTCACACTGAGAGGGTACACACTGGAGGGTCCCACACTGAGAGGGTCCTACACTGAGAGGGTCCACACTGAGAGGGTCGCACACTGAGAGGGTCCCACACTGAGAGGGTCCCACACTGGGAGGGTCCACACAGAGAGAATCTCACACTGAGAGGGTCCCATACTGAGAGGGTCCCACAATGAGACGGTCCTACAGAGAGGATCCCACACTCAATGGTCCCACACTGAGAGGGTCCCACACTGGGAGGGTGTCACACTGAGTGGGCCCCAGACTGGGAGGATCCCACACTGAGAGGGTCTGATACTGAGAGGGTCCACACTGCGAGGGTCCCACACTCAGAGGGTCTGACACTGAGAGGATCCACACAGAGTGGGTCCCACACTGGGAGGGTCCCACACTGGGAGGGTCTGACACTGCGAGGGTCCCACACTGCGAGGGTTCCACACTGAGAGGGTACACACTGGAGGGTCCCACACTGAGAGGGTCCTACACTGAGAGGGTCAACACTGAGAGGATCCCACACTGAGGGTGTCACCCACGGGGATAGTCCCACACCGAGAGTGTCAGACTCTGAGAGGTCCACACTGCGAGGGTCCCACACTGAGAGGGTCTCACCCTGGGCGGTTCCCACACTGAGAGGGTCCACACTTGAAGGGTCCCACATTGAGTGGTTCTGACACTGAGAGGGTCTGACTCTGAGAGGTCCACACTGCGAGGGTCCACACTGAGGGTCCCACACTGAAAGGGTCCCACACTGAGAGGGTCCCACACTGACAGGGTCCACACTGAGAGAGTCCCACACTGAGAGGGTCGCACACTGGGCGAGTCCCACACTGAGAGGGTCCCACACTGAGAGGGTCCACACTGAGAGGGTCCTACACTGAGAGGGTCCACACTGAGAGGGTCCTACACTGAGAGAGTCCCACACTGAGTTGGAGCCACACTGGGAGGATCTCACACTGAGAGGGCCCCACACTGAGAGGGTCTACACTGAAAGGATCCCCACTGGGAGGGTCCCACACTGAGAGGGTCCACACTTGGAGGGTCCCACAGTGAGAGGGTCCACACTGAAGGTCCCACACTGAGAGGGTCCACACTGAGAGGGTCCCACACTGAGAGGGTCTCACACTGAGAGGGCCCACACTGGGAGGTTGCCACACTGAGAGGGCCCCACACTGGGAGGGTCTACACTGAGAGGGTCTACACTGAAAGGATCTCCACTGGAAGGGTCCCACACTGAGAGGGTCTCACACTGAGACAGTCACACACTGGGAGGGTCCCACATTGAGAGGGTTCCACACTGAGAGGGTCTACACTGAGAGGGTCTACACTGAAAGGATCCCCACTGGGATTGTCCCACACTGAGAGGGTATGACACTGGGAGGGTCCATGCTGAGAGGGTCCCACATTGAGAGGGTCAGACACTGAGAGGGTCCACACTGAAAGGGCCCCACACTGGAGGGTCCCACACTGAGAGGGCCCCACACTGGAGGGTCCCACACTGAGAGGGTTCCACACTGGGAGGATCCCACACTGAGAGGATCTGACACTGAGAGGGTCCCACACTGGGAGGGTTTCACACTGAGTGGGCCCCAGACTGGGAGGGTCCCACACTGAGAGGGAATGATACTGAGAGGGTCCACACTGCGAGGGTCCCACACTCAGAGGGTCTGACACTGAGAGGATCCACACAGAGTGGGTCCCACACTGGGAGGGTCCTACACTGAGAGGGTCTGGCGCTGAGGGTCCACAATGAGAGGGTCCTACACTGAGAGGGTCCACACTGAGAGGGTCCTACACTGAGAGGGTCCACACTGAGAGGGTCTGGCGCTGAGGGTCCACAATGAGAGGGTCCTACACTGAGAGGGTCCACACTGAGAGGGTCCTACACTGAGAGGGTCCACACTGAGAGGGTCCACACTGAGAGGGTCCTACACTGAGAGTGTCCTACGCTGAGAGGGTCTGACACTGAAAGTGTTCCACACTGAGAGGGTCTTACACTGAGAGGGTCCCACAATGAGAGGACCCCACACTCAGAGTGTCCCACACTGAGAGGGTCCCACACAGAGAGGGTCCCACACTGGGACGTACACACACTGAGAGGGTCCCACACAGAGAGAATCTCACACTGAGAGGGTCCCATACTGAGAGGGTCCCACAATGAGACGGTCCTACAGAGAGGATCCCACACTCAATGGTCCCACACTGAGAGGGTCCCACACTGGGAGGGTTTCACACTGAGTGGGCCCCAGACTGGGAGGATCCCACACTGAGAGGGTCTGATACTGAGAGGGTCCACACTGCGAGGGTCCCACACTCAGAGGGTCTGACACTGAGAGGATCCACACAGAGTGGGTCCCACACTGGGAGGGTCCCACACTGGGAGGGTCTGACACTGCGAGGGTCCCACACTGCGAGGGTTCCACACTGAGAGGGTACACACTGGAGGGTCCCACACTGAGAGGGTCCTACACTGAGAGGGTCCACACTGAGAGGATCCCACACTGAGGGTGTCACCCACGGGGATAGTCCCACACCGAGAGCGTCTGACTCTGAGAGGTCCACACTGCGAGGGTCCCACACTGAGAGGGTCTCACCCTGGGCGGTTCCCACACTGAGAGGGTCCACACTTGAAGGGTCCCACATTGAGTGGGTCTGACACTGAGAGGGTCTGACCCTGAGAGGTCCACACTGCAAGTGTCCACACTGAGGGTCCCACACTGAAAGGGTCCCACACTGAGAGGATCCCACACTGACAGGGTCCACACTGAGAGGATCCCACACTGAGAGGGTCTACACTGAGAGGGTCGCACACTGGGCGAGTCCCACACTGAGAGGGTCCACACTGAGAGAATCCCACACTGAGAGGGTCGCACACTGGGCAAGTCCCACACTGAGAGGGTCCCACACTGAGAGGGTCCACACTGAGGGTCCCACACTGAAAGGGTCCCACACTGAGAGAATCCCACACTGAGAGGGCCCCACACTGAGAGGGTCTACACTGAGAGGGTCTACACTAAGAGGGTCTACACTGAAAGGATCCCCACTGGGATTGTCCCACACTGAGAGGGCCCCACACTGGAGGGTCCCACACTGAGAGGGTTCCACACTGGGAGGATCCCACACTGAGAGGATCTGACACTGAGAGGGTCGCACACTGAGAGGGTCCCACACTGAGAGGGTCCCACTCTGGGAGGGTCCACACAGAGAGGATCTCACACTGACAGGGTCCCATACTGAGAGGGTCCCACACTGGGAGGGTTTCACACTGAGTGGGCCCCAGACTGGGAGGGTCCCACACTGAGAGGGAATGATACTGAGAGGGTCCACACTGCGAGGGTCCCACACTCAGAGGGTCTGACACTGAGAGGATCCACACAGAGTGGGTCCCACACTGGGAGGGTCCCACACTGAGAGGGTCCCACACTAAGAGGGTCTGACACTGAGAGGGCCCCACACTGAGAGGGCCCACACTGGGCGGGTCCCACACTGCGAGTGTTCCACACTGAGAGGGTCCCACACTGAGAGGGTCCCACACTGAGAGGGTCCTACACTGAGAGGGTCCTACACTGAGAGGGTCTGGCGCTGAGGGTCCACAATGAGAGGGTCCTACACTGAGAGGGTCCACACTGAGAGGGTCCTACACTGAGAGGGTCCACACTGAGAGGGTCTGGCGCTGAGGGTCCACAATGAGAGGGTCCTACACTGAGAGGGTCCACACTGAGAGGGTCTGGCACTGAGAGGTTCCTACACTGAGAGCGTCCTACGCTGAGAGGGTCTGACACTGAAAGTGTTCCACACTGAGAGGGTCTTACACTGAGAGGGTCCCACAATGAGAGGACCCCACACTCAGAGTGTCCCACACTGAGAGGGTCCCACACAGAGAGGGTCCCACACTGGGACGTACACACACTGAGAGGGTCCCACACAGAGAGAATCTCACACTGAGAGGGTCCCATACTGAGAGGGTCCCACAATGAGACGGTCCTACAGAGAGGATCCCACACTCAATGGTCCCACACTGAGAGGGTCCCACACTGGGAGGGTTTCACACTGAGTGGGCCCCAGACTGGGAGGATCCCACACTGAGAGGGTCTGATACTGAGAGGGTCCACACTGCGAGGGTCCCACACTCAGAGGGTCTGACACTGAGAGGATCCACACAGAGTGGGTCCCACACTGGGAGGGTCCCACACTGGGAGGGTCTGACACTGCGAGGGTCCCACACTGCGAGGGTTCCACACTGAGAGGGTACACACTGGAGGGTCCCACACTGAGAGGGTCCTACACTGAGAGGGTCCACACTGAGAGGATCCCACACTGAGGGTGTCACCCACGGGGATAGTCCCACACCGAGAGCGTCTGACTCTGAGAGGTCCACACTGCGAGGGTCCCACACTGAGAGGGTCTCACCCTGGGCGGTTCCCACACTGAGAGGGTCCACACTTGAAGGGTCCCACATTGAGTGGGTCTGACACTGAGAGGGTCTGACCCTGAGAGGTCCACACTGCAAGTGTCCACACTGAGGGTCCCACACTGAAAGGGTCCCACACTGAGAGGGTCCCACACTGAGAGGATCCCACACTGACAGGGTCCACACTGAGAGAATCCCACACTGAGAGGGTCGCACACTGGGCGAGTCCCACACTGAGAGGGTCCCACACTGAGAGGATCCCACACTGACAGGGTCCACACTGAGAGAATCCCACACTGAGAGGGTCGCACACTGGGCAAGTCCCACACTGAGAGGGTCCCACACTGAGAGGATCCCACACTGACAGGGTCCACACTGAGAGAATCCCACACTGAGAGGGTCGCACACTGGGCAAGTCCCACACTGAGAGGGTCCCACACTGAGAGGGTCCACACTGCGAGTGTCCACACTGAGGGTCCCACACTGAAAGGGTCCCACACTGAGAGGATCCCACACTGACAGGGTCCACACTGAGAGGGCCCCACACTGAGAGGGTCTACACTGAGAGGGTCTACACTAAGAGGGTCTACACTGAAAGGATCCCCACTGCGAGGGTCCCACACTGAGAGGGTCCACACTTGGAGGGTCCCACATTGAGTGGGTCTCACACTGAGAGGGTCCACACTGAGAGGGTCCCACACTGAGAGAGTCCCACACTGAGTTGGAGCCACACTGAGAGGGTCTCACACTGAGAGGGCCCACACTGGGAGGTTGCCACACTGAGAGGGCCCCACACTGAGAGGGTCTCACACTGAGAGGGTACCACACTGGAAGGGTCCCACACTGAGAGGGTCTACACTGAGAGGGTCTACACTGAAAGGATCCCCACTGGGATTGTCCCACACTGAGAGGGTATGACACTGGGAGGGTCCACGCTGAGAGGGTCCCACACTGAGAGGGTCAGACACTGAGAGGGTCCACACTGAGAGGGTCCACACTGGGTGGGTCCCACACTGTGAGAGTCTGACACTGAGACGGTTCACACTGAGATGGTCCAACACTGCGAGTGTCCCACACTGAAAGGGCCCCACACTGGATGCTCACACACTGAGGGGGTCCACACAATGAGAAGGTCCCACACTGAGAGGGCCCCACACTGGAGGGTCCCACACTGAGAGGGTTCCACACTGAGAGGGTACCACACTGGAAGGGTCCCACACTGAGAGGGTCTCACACTGAGACGGTCACACACTGGGAGGGTCCCACATTGAGAGGGTTCCACACTGAGAGGGTCTACACTGAGAGGGTCTACACTGAAAGGATCTCCACTGGGAGGGTCCCACACTGAGAGGGTCTCACACTGAGAGGGTACCACACTGGAAGTGTCCCACATTGAGAGGGTTCCACACTGAGAGGGTCTACACTGAGAGGGTCTACACTGAAAGGATCCCCACTGGGATTGTCCCACACTGAGAGGGCCCCACACTGGAGGGTCCCACACTGAGAGGGTTCCACACTGGGAGGATCCCACACTGAGAGGATCTGACACTGAGAGGGTCGCACACTGAGAGGGTCCCACACTGAGAGGGTCCCACACTGGGAGGGTCCACACAGAGAGGATCTCACACTGACAGGGTCCCATACTGAGAGGGTCCCACACTGAGACGGTTCACACTGAGATGGTCCAACACTGCGAGTGTCCCACACTGAAAGGGCCCCACACTGGATGCTCACACACTGAGGGGGTCCACACAATGAGAAGGTCCCACACTGAGAGGGCCCCACACTGGAGGGTCCCACACTGAGAGGGTTCCACACTGAGAGGGTACCACACTGGAAGGGTCCCACACTGAGAGGGTCTCACACTGAGACGGTCACACACTGGGAGGGTCCCACATTGAGAGGGTTCCACACTGAGAGGGTCTACACTGAGAGGGTCTACACTGAAAGGATCTCCACTGGGAGGGTCCCACACTGAGAGGGTCTCACACTGAGAGGGTACCACACTGGAAGTGTCCCACATTGAGAGGGTTCCACACTGAGAGGGTCTACACTGAGAGGGTCTACACTGAAAGGATCCCCACTGGGATTGTCCCACACTGAGAGGGCCCCACACTGGAGGGTCCCACACTGAGAGGGTTCCACACTGGGAGGATCCCACACTGAGAGGATCTGACACTGAGAGGGTCGCACACTGAGAGGGTCCCACACTGAGAGGGTCCCACACTGGGAGGGTCCACACAGAGAGGATCTCACACTGACAGGGTCCCAGACTGGGAGGATCCCACACTGAGAGGGAATGATACTGAGAGGGTCCCACACTGAGAGGGTCCCACACTAAGAGGGTCTGACACTGAGAGGGCCCCACACTGAGAGGGCCCACACTGGGCGGGTCCCACACTGCGAGTGTTCCACACTGAGAGGGTACACACTGAGAGGGTCCCACACTGAGAGGGCCCACACTGAGAGGGTCTGACACTGAGAGGGTCCTACACTGAGAGGGTCTGGCGCTGAGGGTCCACAATGAGAGGGTCCTACACTGAGAGGGTCCACACTGAGAGGGTCCTACACTGAGAGGGTCCACACTGGGAGGGTCCACACAGAGAGGTTCCTACACTGGGAGGGTCCCACACCGAGAGGGTCTGACTCTGAGAGGTCCACACTGCGAGGGTCCACACTGAGGGTCCCACACTGAAAGGGTCCCACATTGAGAGGGTCCCACACTGACAGGGTCCACACTGAGAGGGACCCACACTGAGAGGGTCTACACTGAGAGGGTCTACACTGAAAGGATCTCCACTGGAAGGGTCCCACACTGAGAGGGTCTCACACTGAGAGGGTCTACACTGAGAGGGTCTACACTGAGAGGACCCCAAAATGAGGGTGTCACCCACGGGAAGGGTCCCACACCGAGAGCGTCTGACTCTGAGAGGTCCACACTCCGAGGGTCCCACACTGAGAGGGTCTCACCCTGGGCGGTTCCCACACTGAGAGGGTCCACACTTGAAGGGTCCCACATTGAGTGGGTCTGACACTGAGAGGGTCTGACTCTGAGAGGTCCACACTGCGAGGGTCCACACTGAGGGTCCCACACTGAAAGGGTCCCACACTGAGAGGGTCCCACACTGAGAGGGTCTGACACTGAGAGGAACCCACACTGAGAGTGTCACCCACTGGGAGGGTCCCACACTGAGAGCGTCTGGCTCTGAGAGGTCCACACTGCGAGGGTCCCACACTGAGAGGGTCCCACCCTGGGCAGGTCCCACACTGAGGGTCCACAATGGGAGGGTCCCTCACTGAGAGGGTCCACACTGAGACGGTCCCGCACTGAGACGGTCCCGCACTGAGACGGTCCCGCACTGAGAGGGTCCTACACTGAGAGGGTCCACACTGAGAGGATCCCACAATGACGGTGTCACCCACGGGAAGGGTCCCACACCGAGAGCGTCTGACTCTGAGAGGTCCACACTGCGAGGGTCCCACGCTGAGAGGGTCTCACCCTGGGCGGTTCCCACACTGAGAGGGTCCACACTTGAAGGGTCCCACATTGAGTGGGTCTGACACTGAGAGGGTCTGACTCTGAGAGGTCCACACTGCGAGGGTCCACACTGAGGGTCCCACACTGAAAGGGTCCCACACTGAGAGGGTCCCACACTGACAGGGTCCACACTGAGAGGGCCCCACACTGAGAGGGTCTACACTGAGAGGGTCTTCACTGAAAGGATCTCCACTGGAAGGGTCCCACACTGAGAGGGTCTCACACTGAGAGGGTCCACACTGCGAGGGTCCCACACTCAGAGGGTCTGACACTGAGAGGATCCACACAGAGTGGGTCCCACACTGGGAGGGTCCCACACTGAGATGGTCCCACACTGAGAGGGTCCCACATTGAGAGGGTCTGATACTGAGAGGAACCCACACTGAGAGTGTCAGCCACTGGGAGGGTCCCACACTGAGAGCGTCTGGCTCTGAGAGGTCCACACTGCGAGGGTCCCACACTGAGAGGGTCCCACCCTGAGAGGATCTCACACTGAGTAGGTCCACAGTGAGAGGGTCCACACTGAGGGTACCACACTGAGAGGGTCCCACACTGAGAGGGCCCACACTGAGAGGGTTCCACACTGGGAGGATCCCACACTGAGAGGATCTGACACTGAGAGGGTCGCACACTGAGAGGGTCCCACACTGAGAGGGTCCCACACTGGGAGGGTCCACACAGAGAGGATCTCACACTGACAGGGTCCCATACTGAGAGGGTCCCACACTGGGAGGGTTTCACACTGAGTGGGCCCCAGACTGGGAGGATCCCACACTGAGAGGGAATGATACTGAGAGGGTCCCACACTAAGAGGGTCTGACACTGAGAGGGCCCCACACTGAGAGGGCCCACACTGGGCGGGTCCCACACTGCGAGTGTTCCACACTGAGAGGGTACACACTGAGAGGGTCCCACACTGAGAGGGTCCCACACTGAGAGGGTCCCACACTGAGAGGGTCCCACACTGAAAGTGTCCCACACTGAGAGGGTCGTACACTGAGAGGGTCTCAGACTGAGAGGACTCCACACTCAGAGTGTCCCACACTGAGAGGGTCCCACACTAAGAGGGTCCCACACTGGGACGGACCCACACTGAGAGGGTCCCACACTGAGAGGGTCCCACACTGAGAGGGTCCCACACTAGGAGGGTCCCACACTGAGAGGGTCCACATTGAGAGGGTCCCACACTGAGAGGGTCCACATTGAGAGGGTCCCACACTGAGTGGGTCTCACAATGAGAGGGTCCCACACCGAGAGCATCCCACACTGAGGGGGTCCCACAGGGAGAGAGTCCCACACTGAGAGGGCCCACACTGGAGGGTCCCACACTGAGACGGTCCCACACTGAGAGGGTCCAACACTGAGAGGGTCCCACACTGAGAGGGTCGGACACTGAGAGGGTTTACACTGGGAGGGTCCCACACTGAGACGGTCCCACACTGAGAGGGTCCAACACTGAGAGGGTCCCACACTGAGAGGGTCGGACACTGAGAGGGTTTACACTGAGAGAGTCCCACACTGAGTGGGCCTCACACTGGGAGGGTCCCACACCGAGAGCGTCTGACTCTGAGAGGTCCACACTGCGAGGGTCCCACACTGAGAGGGTCTCACCCTGGGCAACTCCCACACTGAGAGGGTCCACAATGGGAGGGTCCCACACTGAGAGGGTCCACACTTGAAGGGTCCCACATGGAGTGGTTCTGACACTGAGAGGGTCTGACTCTGAGAGGTCCACACTGCGAGGGTCCACACTGAGGGTCACACATTGAGAGGGTCCCACACTGGGACAGACCCACATTGTGAGGGTCCCACACTGAGGGCGCCCCACTCTGAGAGAGTCCAAACTGAAAGGGTCCCCCACTGAGAGGATCCCACACTGAGAGGGCCCCACACTGAGATGGACCCACACTGAAGTATCCCACACTGAGAGGATCAGACACTGAGTGGGTCCCACTCTGAGAGGGTCCCACTCTGAGAGGGCCCCACACTGAGAGGGCACACACTGAGGGGTCCGACACTGAGAGGATTCACACTGAGTGGGTCGCACAGTGCGAGGGTCCCAAACTGGGAGGGTCCCACACTGAGATGGACCCACACTGAGAGGGTCCCACATTGAGAGGGTCCACACTGAAGGTCCCACACTGAGAGGGTCTACACTGAGAGGGTGCCACACTGAGAGGCCCCCACACTGAGAGGGTCCCACACTGAGAGGGTCCTACACTGAGAGTGTCACCCACTGGGAGGGTCCCACACTGAGAGCGTCTGGCTCTGAGAGGTCCACACTGCGAGGGTCCCACACTGAGAGGGTCCCACCCTGGGCAGGTCCCACACTGAGAGGGTCCACAATGGGAGGGTCCCACACTGAGAGGGTCCACACTTGAAGGGTCCCACATGGAGTGGTTCTGACACTGAGAGGGTCTGACTCTGAGAGGTCCACACTGCGAGGGTCCACACTGAGGGTCACACATTGAGAGGGTCCCACACTGGGACGGACCCACACTGAGAGGGTCCCACATTGAGAGGGTCCACACTGAAGGTCCCACACTGAGAGGGTCTACACTGCGAGGGTCCCACACTGAGAGGGTCCCACCCTGAGCAGGTCCCACACTGAGAGGGTCCACAATGGGAGGGTACCTCACTGAGAGGGTCCACACTGAGACGGTCCCGCACTGAGACGGTCCCGCACTGAGAGGGTCCTACACTGAGAGGGTCCACACTGAGAGGATCCCACAATGAGGGTGTCACCCACGGGAAGGGTCCCACACCGAGAGCGTCTGACTCTGAGAGGTCCACGCTGCGAGGGTCCCACACTGAGAGGGTCTCACCCTGGGCGGTTCCCACACTGAGAGGGTCCACACTTGAAGGGTCCCACATTGAGTGGGTCTGACACTGAGAGGGTCTGACTCTGAGAGGTCCACACTGCGAGGGTCCACACTGAGGGTCCCACACTGAAAGGGTCCCACATTGAGAGGGTCCCACACTGACAGGGTCCACACTGAGAGGGACCCACACTGAGAGGGTCTACACTGAGAGGGTCTACACTGAAAGGATCTCCACTGGAAGGGTCCCACACTGAGAGGGTCTCACACTGAGAGGGTCTACACTGAGAGGGTCTACACTGAGAGGATCCCAAAATGAGGGTGTCACCCACGGGAAGGGTCCCACACCGAGAGCGTCTGACTCTGAGAGGTCCACACTCCGAGGGTCCCACACTGAGAGGGTCTCACCCTGGGCGGTTCCCACACTGAGAGGGTCCACACTTGAAGGGTCCCACATTGAGTGGGTCTGACACTGAGAGGGTCTGACTCTGAGAGGTCCACACTGCGAGGGTCCACACTGAGGGTCCCACACTGAAAGGGTCCCACACTGAGAGGGTCCCACACTGAGAGGGTCTGACACTGAGAGGAACCCACACTGAGAGTGTCACCCACTGGGAGGGTCCCACACTGAGAGCGTCTGGCTCTGAGAGGTCCACACTGCGAGGGTCCCACACTGAGAGGGTCCCACCCTGGGCAGGTCCCACACTGAGGGTCCACAATGGGAGGGTCCCTCACTGAGAGGGTCCACACTGAGACGGTCCCGCACTGAGACGGTCCCGCACTGAGACGGTCCCGCACTGAGAGAGTCCTACACTGAGAGGGTCCACACTGAGAGGATCCCACAATGACGGTGTCACCCACGGGAAGGGTCCCACACCGAGAGCGTCTGACTCTGAGAGGTCCACACTGCGAGGGTCCCACACTGAGAGGGTCTCACCCTGGGCGGTTCCCACACTGAGAGGGTCCACACTTGAAGGGTCCCACATTGAGTGGGTCTGACACTGAGAGGGTCTGACTCTGAGAGGTCCACACTGCGAGGGTCCACACTGAGGGTCCCACACTGAAAGGGTCCCACACTGAGAGGGTCCCACACTGACAGGGTCCACACTGAGAGGGCCCCACACTGAGAGGGTCTACACTGAGAGGGTCTTCACTGAAAGGATCTCCACTGGAAGGGTCCCACACTGAGAGGGTCTCACACTGAGAGGGTCCACACTGCGAGGGTCCCACACTCAGAGGGTCTGACACTGAGAGGATCCACACAGAGTGGGTCCCACACTGGGAGGGTCCCACACTGAGATGGTCCCACACTGAGAGGGTCCCACACTGAGAGGGTCTGATACTGAGAGGAACCCACACTGAGAGTGTCACCCACTGGGAGGGTCCCACACTGAGAGCGTCTGGCTCTGAGAGGTCCACACTGCGAGGGTCCCACACTGAGAGGGTCCCACCCTGAGAGGATCTCACACTGAGTAGGTCCACAGTGAGAGGGTCCACACTGAGGGTACCACACTGAGAGGGTCCCACACTGAGAGGGTCGTACACTGAGAGGGCCCACACTGAGAGGGTTCCACACTGAGAGGGTCTGACACTGAGAGGGTCCTACACTGAGAGGGTCTGGCGCTGAGGGTCCACAATGAGAGGGTCCTACACTGAGAGGGTCCACACTGAGAGGGTCCTACACTAAGAGGTTCCTACACTGAGAGTGTCCTACGCTGAGAGGGTCTGACACTGAAAGTGTCCCACACTGAGAGGGTCTTACACTGAGAGGGTCTCAGACTGAGCGGGCCCCACACTGAGAGGGTCCCACAATGAGAGGACCCCACACTCAGAGTGTCCCACACTGAAAGGGTCCCACACTAAGAGGGTCCCACACTGGGACGGACCCACACTGAGAGGGTCCCACACTGAAAGGGCCACACACTGAGTGGGTCTGACACTGGGTGGGACCGACACTGAGAGGGTCCAAAATGGGAGGGTCCCACACTGAGAGGGTCCACATTGAGAGGGTCCCACACTGAGAGGGTCCCACACTAGGAGGGTCCCACACTGAGCGGGTGCACAATGAGAGGGTCCCACACTGAGATGGACCCACACTCAGAGGGTCCCACACCGAGAGCATCCCACACTGAGGGGGTCCCACAGGGAGAGAGTCCCACACTGAGAGGGCCCACACTGAGAGGGTCCTACACTGAGAGGGTCCACACTGAGAGGATCCCACACTGAGGGTGTCACCCACGGAGAGGGTCCCACACCGAGAGCGTCTGACTCTGAGAGGTCCACACTGCGAGGGTCCCACACTGAGAGGGTCTCACCCTGGGCAGGTCCCACACTGAGAGGGTCCACACTTGAAGGGTCCCACATTGAGCGGGTCTGACATTGAGAGGGTCTGACTCTGAGAGGTCCACACTGCGAGGGTCCACACTGAGGGTCCCACACTGAGTGGGTCCGACACTGAGAGGGTCCCACACTGACAGGGTCCACACTGAGAGAGTCCCACACAGAGAGGATCCCACACTGAGAGTGCCCCAAACTGAGACGGTCCCGCACCTGAGACGGTCCCACACTGAGAGGGTCCCACACTGAGAGGGTCCTACACTGAGAGGGTCCACACTGAGAGGATCCCACACTGAGAGTGTCACCCACTGGGAGGATCTCACACTGAGAGCGTCTGGCTCTGAGAGGTCCACACTGCGAGGGTCCCACACTGAGAGGGTCCACAATGAGAGGGTCCCACACTGAGAGGGTCCACAGCTGAAGGGTCCCACATTGAGTGGGTCCCACACTGAGAGCGTCTGACTCTGTGAGGTCCACACTGCGAGGGTCCCACACTGAGAGGGTCCCACCCTGGGCAGGTCCCACACTGAGAGGGTCCACAATGGGAGGGTCCTTCACTGAGAGGGTCCACACTGAGACGGTCCCGCACTGAGACGGTCCCGCACTGAGACGGTCCCGCACTGCGACGGTCTCACACTGAGAGGGTCCCACACTGAGAGGGTCCACACTGAGAGGAACCCACACTTAGAGTGTCACCCACTGGGAGGGTCCCACACTGAGAGCGTCTGACTCTGTGAGGTCCATACTGCGAGGGACCCACACTGAGAGGGTCTCACCCTGGGCAGGTCCCACACTGAGAGGGTCCACAATGGGAGGGTCCCACACTGAGAGGGTCCACAATGGGAGGGTCCCACACTGAGAGGGTCCACACTTGAAGGGTCTCACATTGAGTGGGTCTGACACTGAGAGGGTCTGGCTCTGAGAGGTCCACACTGCGAGGGTCCACACTGAGGGTCACACACTAGGAGGGTCCCAGACTGAGAGGGTCCACATTGAGAGGGTCCCACACTGAGATGGACCCACACTCAGAGGGTCGCACACCAAGAGCATCCCACACTGAGGGGGTCCCACACAGAGAGGGTTCCACACTGAGAGGGCCCACACTGAGGGGGTCCCACACTGAGTGGGTTCGACACTGGGTGGGACCCACACTGAGAGGGTCCACAATGGGGCGGTCACACACTGAGAGGGTCTGACACTGAGAGGGTTCACACTGAGGGGGTCCCACATGGAGAGAGTCCCACACTGAGAGGGCCCACACTGAGTGGGCCCACACTGGAGGGTCCACACTGGGCGGGTCTCACACTGAGAGCATCCCACACTGAGGGGGTCCCACACACGGAGAGTCCCACAATGGGACCGTCACACACGGAGAGGGTCTGACACTGAGAGGGTTCACACTGAGGGGGTCCTACACTGAGAGAGTCCCACACTGAGACGGTCCCACACTGAGACGGTCCCACACTGAGAGGATCCCACACTGAGAGTGCCACCCACTGGGATGGTCCCACACTGAGAGCGTCTGACTCTGTGAGGTCCACACTGCAAGAGTCCCACACTGAGAGGGTCCCCCTCTGGGCGGGTCCCACACTGAGAGGTCCACACTGCGAGGGTCCACACTGAGGGTCCCACACTGAGTGGGTCCCACACTGAGAGGATCCCACACTGAGAGGGTCCACACTGAGAGAGCCCCACACTGAGAGGGCCTGACACTGAGAGGTTCCACACTGAGAGGGTCGCACACTGAGAGGGTCCCACACTGAGAGAGTCCCACACGCAGAGAGTCCCACACTGAGGGTCCCACACTGAAAGGGCCCCACAATGAGTGGGTTCGACACTGGTTGGGACCCACTCTGAGAGGGTCCACAATGGGAGGGTCCCACACTGAGAGGGTCCCACACTGAGACGGTCCCACACTGGGAGGGTCCGCACTGTGAGGGTCCCACACTGAGAGGGTCCCACACTGGGAGGGTCCGCACTGTGAGGGTCCGCACTGTGAGGGTCCCACACTGAGAGGGTCCCACACTGGGAGGGTCCGCACTGTGAGGGTCCCACACTGAGAGGGTCCCACACTGGGAGGGTCCCACACTGGGAGGGTCCGCACTGTGAGGGTCCCACACTGAGAGGGTCCCACACTGGGAGGGTCCGCACTGTGAGGGTCCCACACTGAGAGGGTCCCACACTGGGAGGGTCCACACTGTGAGGGTCCCACACTGAGAGGGTCCCACACTGAGAGGGCCCAGACTGGAGGCTCCACACTGAGAGGGTCCCACACTGCGAGGGTCCCACACTGAGAGGGTCCCACACTGAGAGCATCCCATACTGAGGGGGTCCCACACGCAGAGAGTCCCACACTGAGAGGGCCCACACTGAAGGGTCCCACACTGAGAGGGCCCCACACTGAGAGGGTCCCACACTGAGAGGGTCCCACACTGAAAGGGTCCGACACTGAGAGGGTCCAACACTGAGAGGGTCCAACACTGAGAGCATCCCATACTGAGGGGGTCCCACACGCAGAGAGTCCCACGTTGAGAGGGCCCACACTGAAGGGTCCCACACTGAAAGGGCTCCACACTGAGTGGGTTCGACACTGGGTGGGGCCCACACTGAGAGGGTCCACAATGGGAGGGTCACACACTGAGAGTGTCTGACACTGAGAGGGTTCGCACTGAGTGGGTCCCACACTGCGAGGGCTCCACACTGAGATGGGCCCACACTGAGAGGGTCCCACCCTGGGCGGGTCCCACACTGAGAGGGTCCCACACTGAGAGGGTCCCACACTAAGATGGTCCCACACTGAGAGAGTCCCACACTGAGACGGTCCCACACTGAGAGGGCCCCACACTGAGAGGGCCCCACACTGAAGGGTCCCACACTGAAAGGGCTCCACACTGAGTGGGTTCGACACTGGGTGGGACCAACACTGAGAGGGTCCAAAATGGGAGGGTCCCACACTGAGAGGGTCCACATTGAGAGGGTCCCACACTGAGAGGGTCCCACACCGAGAACATCCCACATTGAGGGGGTCCCACATGGAGAGGGCCCACACTGGAGGTTCCACACTGAGAGAGTCCCACACTGAGAGGGTCCACACTGGGTGAGTCCCACACTGAGAGGGCCTGACACTGAGAGTATCCTACACTGAGAGGGTCCACACGTAGAGGGCCTGACACTGAGAGGGTCCCACAGTGAGGGGGTCACACACTGAGAGGGTCCACACACTGTGAGGTTCCCACACTGAGAGGGTCCTACACTGAGACGGTCTGATACTGAGAGGGTCCCACAGTGAGAGGGTACACACTGAGAGGGTCCCACACTGAGACGGTCCCACAGTGAGGGGGTCACACACTGAGAGGGTCCACACACTGTGAGGTTCCCACACTGAGAGGGTCCTACACTGAGACGGTCTGATACTGAGAGTGTCCCACAGTGAGAGGGTACACACTGAGAGGGTCCCACACTGAGACGGTCCCACACCGAGAGGGTCCAACACTGAGAGGGCCCACACTGAGGGAGTCCCACATGCAGAGAGTTCCACACTGAGAGGGCCCACACTGGAGGGTCCACACTGAGAGGGTCCCACACTGAGAGTGTCTGACACTGAGAGGGTTCGCACTGAGTGGGTCCCACACTGCGAGGGCCCCACACTGAGATGGGCCCACACTGAGAGGGTCCCACCCTGGGCGGGTCCCACACTGAGAGGGTCCACACTTGAAGGGTCCCACATTGAGTGGGTCTGACTCTGAGCGGGTCTGACTCTGAGAGGTCCACACTGCGAGGGTCCACACTGAGGGTCCCACACTGAGAGGGTCCCACACTGAGAGATTCCCACACTGAGAGGGTCCCACACTGAGAGGGTCCACACTGAGAGATTCCCACACTTAGATGGTCCCACACTGAGAGAGTCCCACACTGAGAGGGCCTCACACTGAGAGGGTCCCACAATGAGAGGGTCCAACACTGAGAGCATCCCATACTGAGGGGGTCCCACACGCAGAGAGTCCCACATTGAGAGGGCCCACACTGAAGGGTCCCACACTGAAAGGGCTCCACACTGAGTGGGTTCGACGCTGGGTGGGGCCCACACTGAGAGGGCCCCACACTGAGAGGGTCCCACACTGAGAGGGTCCCACACTGAAAGGGTCCGACACTGAGAGGGTCCAACACTGAGAGGGTCCAACACCGAGAGGGTCCAACACTGAGAGCATCCCATACTGAGGGGGTCCCACACTGAAAGGGCTCCACACTGAGTGGGTTCGACACTGGGTGGGGCCCACACTGAGAGGGTCCACAATGGGAGGGTCACACACTGAGAGTGTCTGACACTGAGAGGGTTCGCACTGAGTGGGTCCCACACTGCGAGGGCCCCACACTGAGATGGGCCCACACTGAGAGGGTCCCACCCTGGGCGGGTCCCACACTGAGAGGGTCCCACACTGAGAGGGTCCCACACTAAGATGGTCCCACACTGAGAGAGTCCCACACTGAGAGGGCCTCACACTGGAGGGTCCCACACTGAGACGGTCCCACACTGAGAGGGCCCCACACTGAGAGGGCCCCACACTGAAGGGTCCCACACTGAAAGGGCTCCACACTGAGTGGGTTCGACACTGGGTGGGACCAACACTGAGAGGGTCCAAAATGGGAGGGTCCCACACTGAGAGGGTCCACATTGAGAGGGTCCCACACTGAGAGGGTCCCACACCGAGAACATCCCACATTGAGGGGGTCCCACATGGAGAGGGCCCACACTGGAGGTTCCACACTGAGAGAGTCCCACACTGAGAGGGTCCACACTGGGTGAGTCCCACACTGAGAGGGCCTGACACTGAGAGTATCCTACACTGAGAGGGTCCACACGTAGAGGGCCTGACACTGAGAGGGTCCCACAGTGAGGGGGTCACACACTGAGAGGGTCCACACACTGTGAGGTTCCCACACTGAGAGGGTCCTACACTGAGACGGTCTGATACTGAGAGGGTCCCACAGTGAGAGGGTACACACTGAGAGGGTCCCACACTGAGACGGTCCCACAGTGAGGGGGTCACACACTGAGAGGGTCCACACACTGTGAGGTTCCCACACTGAGAGGGTCCTACACTGAGACGGTCTGATACTGAGAGTGTCCCACAGTGAGAGGGTACACACTGAGAGGGTCCCACGCCGAGAGGGTCCAACACTGAGAGGGCCCACACTGAGGGAGTCCCACATGCAGAGAGTTCCACACTGAGAGGGCCCACACTGGAGGGTCCACACTGAGAGGGTCCCACACTGAGAGTGTCTGACACTGAGAGGGTTCGCACTGAGTGGGTCCCACACTGCGAGGGCCCCACACTGAGATGAGCCCACACTGAGAGGGTCCCACCCTGGGCGGGTCCCACACTGAGAGGGTCCACACTTGAAGGGTCCCACATTGAGTGGGTCTGACTCTGAGCGGGTCTGACTCTGAGAGGTCCACACTGCGAGGGTCCACACTGAGGGTCCCACACTGAGAGGGTCCCACACTGAGAGATTCCCACACTGAGAGGGCCTCACACTGAGAGGGTCCCACAATGAGAGGGTCTGACACTGAGAGGGTCCACACTGGGAGGGTCCACACTGTGAGGGTCCCACACTGAGAGGGTCTCACACTGAGAGGGCCCAGACTGGAGGGTCCACACTGAGAGGGTCCCACACTGCGAGGGTCCCACACTGTGAGGGTCCCACACTGAGAGGGTCCCACACTGCAAGGGTCCCACACTGCGAGGGTCCCACACTGAGAGGGTCCAACACTGAGAGCATCCCATACTGAGGGGGTCCCACACGCAGAGAGTCCCACATTGAGAGGGCCCACACTGAAGGGTCCCACACTGAAAGGGCTCCACACTGAGTGGGTTCGACGCTGGGTGGGGCCCACACTGAGAGGGCCCCACACTGAGAGGGTCCCACACTGAGAGGGTCCCACACTGAAAGGGTCCGACACTGAGAGGGTCCAACACTGAGAGGGTCCAACACTGAGAGGGTCCAACACTGAGAGCATCCCATACTGAGGGGGTCCCACACTGAAAGGGCTCCACACTGAGTGGGTTCGACACTGGGTGGGGCCCACACTGAGAGGGTCCACAATGGGAGGGTCACACACTGAGAGTGTCTGACACTGAGAGGGTTCGCACTGAGTCGGTCCCACACTGCGAGGGCCCCACACTGAGATGGGCCCACACTGAGAGGGTCCCACCCTGGGTGGGTCCCACACTGAGAGGGTCCCACACTGAGAGGGTCCCACACTAAGATGGTCCCACACTGAGAGAGTCCCACACTGAGAGGGCCTCACACTGGAGGGTCCCACACTGAGACGGTCCCACACTGGGTGGGACCAACACTGAGAGGGTCCAAAATGGGATGGTCCCACACTGAGAGGGTCCACATTGAGAGGGTCCCACACTGAGAGGGTCCCACACTAGAAGGGTCCCACATTGAGTGGGTCCCACACTGAGAGGGTCCCACACCGAGAACATCCCACATTGAGGGGGTCCCACACGGAGAGGGCCCACACTGGAGGTTCCACACTGAGAGAGTCCCACACTGAGAGGGTCCACACTGGGTGAGTCCCACACTGAGAGGGCCTGACACTGAGAGTATCCTACACTGAGAGGGTCCACACGTAGAGGGCCTGACACTGAGAGGGTCCCACAGTGAGGGGGTCACACACTGAGAGGGTCCACACACTGTGAGGTTCCCACACTGAGAGGGTCCTACACTGAGACGGTCTGATACTGAGAGTGTCCCACAGTGAGAGGGTACACACTGAGAGGGTCCCACACTGAGACGGTCCCACACCGAGAGGGTCCAACACTGAGAGGGCCCACACTGAGGGAGTCCCACACGCAGAGAGTTCCATACTGAGAGGGCCCACACTGGAGGGTCCACACTGAGAGGGTCCCACACTGAGAGTGTCTGACACTGAGAGGGTTCGCACTGAGTGGGTCCCACACTGAGAGGGCCCCACCCTGGGCGGGTCCCACACTGAGAGGGTCCACACTTGAAGGGTCCCATACTGAGAGGGTCCCACACTGAGAGGGTCCCACACTGAGAGGGTCCACACTGAGAGAGTCCCACACTGAGAGGGCCTCACACTGGAGGGTCCCACACTGAGAGGATCCCACACTGAGAGGGTCCCACACTGAGAGGGTCCCACACTGAGAGGGTCCACATTGAGAGGGTCCCACACGGAGAGGGCCTCACACTGAGAGGGTCCCACAATGAGAGGGTCTGACACTGAGAGGGTCCACACTGGGAGGGTCCACACTGTGAGGGTCCCACACTGAGAGGGTCTGACACTGAGAGGGTCCCACAATGAGAGGGTCTGACACTGAGAGGGTCCACATTGAAAGGGTCCCACACGGAGAGGGCCTCACACTGAGAGGGTCCCACAATGAGAGGGTCTGACACTGAGAGGGTCCACACTGGGAGGGTCCACACTGTGAGGGTCCCACACTGAGAGGGTCTCACACTGAGAGGATCCCACAATGAGAGGGTCTGACACTGAGAGGGTCCACACTGGGAGGGTCCACACTGTGAGGGTCCCACACTGAGAGGGTCCCACACTGAGAGGGTCCCACACTGGGACGGTCCGCACTATGAGGGTCCCACACTGAGAGGATCCCACACTGTGAGGGTCCCACACTGAGAGGGTCCCACACTGAGAAGGCCCAGACTGGAGGGTCCACACTGAGAGGGTCCCACACTGCGAGGGTCCCACACTGCGAGGGTCCCACACTGAGAGGGTCCCACACTGCAAGGGTCCCACACTGCGAGGGTCCCACACTGAGAGGGTCCAACACTGAGAGCATCCCATACTGAGGGGGTCCCACACGCAGAGAGTCCCACATTGAGAGGGCCCACACTAAAGGGTCCCACACTGAAAGGGCTCCACACTGAGTGGGTTCGACGCTGGGTGGGGCCCACACTGAGAGGGTCCACACTGAGAGAGTCCCACACTGAGAGATTCCCACACTGAGAGGGTCCCACACTGAGAGATTCCCACACTGAGAGGGTCCCACACTGAGAGGGTCCACACTGAGAGATTCCCACACTTAGATGGTCCCACACTGAGAGAGTCCCACACTGGAGGGTCCCACACTGAGAGGGTCCCACACTGAAAGGGCCACACGCTGAGTGGGTCCGACACTGAGAGGGTCCAAAATGGGAGGGTCCCACACTGAGAGGGTCCCACACTGAGAGGGTCTACATTGAGAGGGTCCCACACGGAGAGGGCCTCACACTGAGAGGGTCCACAATGGGACGGTCACACACTGAGAGGATCTGACACTGAGAGCGTTCACACTGAGTGGGTTCCACACTGCGAGGGTCCCACACTGGGAGGGTCCCACACTGGGAGGGTCCCACACTGAGAGGGTCCCACACTAAGATGGACCCACACTGTGGGGGTCCCACACGGAGAAAGTCTCATACTGAGATGGTCCCACACTGAGAGAGTCCCACACTGAGAGGGTCACACACTGAGAGGGTCCCACACTGAGAGGGCCCCACACGGAGATGGTCCCACACTGAGACGGTCCCGCACTGAGACTGTCCACACTTGAATGGTCCCACATTGAGTGGGTCTGACACTGAGAGGGTCCACACTGAGAGTATCCCCACTTGAAGGGTCCCACATTGAGTGGGTCTGACACTGAGAGGGTCTGACTCTGAGAGGTCCACACTGCGAGGGTCCACACTGAGGGTCCCACACTAAGGTCCCACACTGCGAGGGTCCTCACTGCTGGTACTAACCAATAGGTGTCTTGGTAGAACCTAAACTCTGCACTGTTTTGTAACAAAGTGAATTTGTTGTTCCCGCTGCCTCCATGCTGAAATGTTTGGCCAAGTCTCCAAACGCAGTTTGTAATGTTGAACATTGAAATGAACAGTCCTGCTGATGCTGCAAAACAGAAATTGCTTATTTTAACGTGTTTGAAAGACATTTCACAGCTGGAAGATTTAAAGAGGATATGAAGAGAGGTTCGGTTTTCTTGAAAGTACTCAAGTAAAGACCGCTGACAGAGCTAAACGAGGATTAAATTCCTCCAGCACATCTTTAACCTACTAATCCTCCCTGTTGTAATATCCAGAGCTTTGAGCTTTCATCAATATTTAGAATAGAGGTGATTTCTGCATTCTCATAAAACATTTCATTCCCTCAGCAATTATCGTTCTTCAAACAACGTGCGGATGAAATGCCGTGGGTCTCTTGGAACTATTATCCTGGTGTGGGAGCCAGACGGAAGATGCTGGTGAACTCAGGCCAGTCAGAGCTGAAAGAAATAGACTCATTTTCCAGGCAGTGTTTGATGGGGAGGGTGTAGAAGGAGCTTTACTTTATATTTAACCCTGTGCTGTAACACTCCTGGGAGTGTTTAATGGGGACAATATTTGATGGGGTCAGTTTAGAGGAGTACAGTGTAGAGGGGGTCAGTGTAGAGGGGGTCAGTGTAGAGGGGGTCAGTGTAGAGAGGGTCAGTGTAGAGGGGGTCAATGCAGAGGGGTCAGTGTAGAGGAGGCCAGTGTAGAGGGGGTCAATGCAGAGGGGGACAGTGTAGAGGGGGTCAGTGTAGATGGGGACATTGTAGAGGGGGTCAATGCGGAGGGGGACAGTGTAGAAAGGGACAGTGTAGAGGGGGGTCATTATAGAGAGGGACAGTGTAGAGGGGGACAGTGTAGGGAGGACAGTGTAGAGGGGGACAGTGTAGAGGTGGTCAGTGTAGAGGGGGTCAGTGTAGAGGGGGTCAATGCAGAAGGGTCAGTGTAGAGGAGGCCAGTGTAGAGGGGGTCAATGCAGAGGGGGACAGTGTAGAGGGGGTCAGTGTAGATGGGGACATTGTAGAGGGGGTCAATGCGGAGGGGGACAGTGTAGAGAGGGACAGTGTAGAGGGGGGTCATTATAGAGAGGGACAGTGTAGAGGGGGACAGTGTAGGGAGGACAGTGTAGAGGGGGACAGTGTAGAGGTGGTCAGTGTAGAGGGGGACAGTGTAGAGGGGGACAGTGTAGAGGGGGTCATTGTAGAGAGGGACAGTGTAGAGGGGGACATTGTAGAGAGGGACAGTGCAGAGGGGGTCATTGTAGAGAGGGACATTGTAGAGGAGCACAGTGTAGAGGGGGTCAGTGTAGAGGGAGTCAGTGTTTGATGCGGTCAGTATTTGATGGGGTCAGTGTAGACAGGGACAGAGTAGAGGGGGACAGTATAGAGGGGAACAGTGTAGAGGGGGACAGTGTAGAGGGGAACAGTGTAGAGGGGGACAGTGTAGAGGGGGTCAGTGTAGAGGGGGGTCAGTGCAGTGGGGGACAGTGTAGAGGGGGACAGTGTAGAGGAGGACAGTGTAGAGGGAGTCAGTGCAGTGGGGGACAGTGTAGAGGGGGACAGTGTAGAGGGGGTCAGTGTAGAGGGAGACAGTGTAGTGGAGGACAGTGTAGAGGGAGTCAGTGCAGTGGGGGACAGTGTAGAGGGGGACAGTGTAGTGGGTGACAGTGTAGTAGGGGACAGTGTAGAGGGGGTCAGTGTAGAGGGGGTCGGTGTAGAGGGAGTCAGTGTAGAGGCCGTCTGTGTAGAGGGGGACAGTGTAGAGCGAGACAGTGTAGAGAGGTCAGTGTAGAGGGTGTCGGTATAGAGGGTGTCAGTGTAGAAGGGGACAGTGTAGAGGGTGTCAGTGTAGAGGGGGACAGTGTAGAGGGAGTCAGTGTAGAGGGAGTCAGTGTAGAGGGGGACAGTGTAGAGGGGTCAGTGTAGAGGGAGTCAGTGTAGAGGAGGTCAGTGTAGGAGTCAGTGTAGCGGGGGACAGTGTAGAGGGGTCAGTGTAGAGGGAGTCAGTGTAGAGGGGGTCAGTGTAGAGGGGGACAGTGTAGAGGGGTCAGTGTAGAGGGAGTCAGTGTAGAGAAGGTCAGTGTAGAGGGAGTCAGTGTTTGATGCGGTCAGTATTTGGTGGGGTCAATGTTGAAGGGGTATTCTCAGCATTACTTCATATTGTCGATCAATGTTTTATGCTGATACTGATGGCCCAATTGTGTGAAAACATTCCATTTCCCTACATGAAGATTCACCAATATGAAAAATAAATGTCCCCACAAATAAAATATTCAGTTTTGAATACATCCCTTAGTACAAATTAAAAAGGGATTAACTGTCCCTGAGTTTAATGCTAATGATCTGCCATTTGATGCTTGTCTGAGGCTCGAAGCTCTGCTGTTTCATCCAGGGCATAAAAGTGAACATTGTGGACCATTTCCTACTCCATAAAACACCAGCAGCATTCACTCTCCCACATAGTGCCTGGGAACCCTCACTTCACCTGGTATTTGTCGGCTGGGGGAGGGTTAATTACCATCCCTTGAGAACTAGAGTCCACAGACAATAGATACACGACGTTCTCTCTCTCTCTCTCTCTCTCTCTCTCTCTCGCCCCACTCCCTCTCCCCCTGCCTTCCCCACACACTTTCCCTCCATTTTGATTACCTATCATTGGGACATTTTCTGTCACATGTCTGTACAAACTGCAGTCACCGTGTGTGTAGTGATTGGAGCCAATGGACCCTGTTGACAAGGAGGTCCTTGATTGGGGTGGTTAACCTGGGCTAATCACGGAGCCCTGGCTGACAGAGATAAACAGGGGTTTTAGAATCTCCCCAGTTCAGGGCCTGACTCCGAAGTGCCTGCCCACAGCCGGTGTACTGTGCACTCGTAAATAAAGGGTGACGTGGTGATGGGATACCAGTCTCTGTACAGCTGTTTCACTGTGGAATGGTGCTGGGGTGTTCTTTCAGGAAGTCTAGGCTGCTTTGGCAGTACACTGCTGTCTGATCAAAACCTAATGTAAAGAGTCCAGTGTTTCCCCAGCCCCTGGACCACCAGAGTTCTGGCTGACAATAGTGTATGTTTGGGTGGTTTTACAGATTAATCCTTTACCACATTATGTTTGGCTCCATTATGAGCGTATCTTCCTTAGTTGTCCAGTCCTGGAGTGGGACTCAAACCTGGATCTTCAGGCTCAGAGGCTGGGACACTACCCCCTGCACCACAAGAAATCACTGAGGAGGAGTTACCAAATCTCCAGGATTTCTCTGATCACCTCCAAGAATTAAACAATGATCACCAGATAAGGGTTTACAGCAAACCTGACAGAAAATCAGAGAGTGCATTTAAAAAGCTGATGTCTTTTGGGAAAAAAAGATTTTTGCTTAGCAGTTTTATGAATAATTGATAGATAAAATGTCAGTGAAAATTCCTCCAGTCAGATCCATGTAAGAAGTGTTTTTTTTAAAAAAGAATCATTCAGAGGATGTGGGTGCCCAGTATTTATTCCCCATCCTGTTGTTAAGAGTCAAACATGGAGTCACCTGTAGATGAGGCGAGGTATGGGCAGCAGGTTTTTTTTCCTTAAAGGACATTATTTGAGGCAGCTGAGATTTTCCTGACAATCAGACATTGATGGTATCATTAGACGTTTCATTTCAGATTCCGATTGAATTGAAATTCCACCGTCTCCTGTGACAGGATTTGAATCAAGGTTCCCAGACCATTACCTGAGTCTCTGGATTAATAATCTAGTGATAATATTACTAGGTCATCACCCTCCTCCAATTGTGTGTGTCTATCATCTCTCACAGCCTTGGATGGTCCAAACACACTACAGCAAGTTAAGGTGCAGTCATAGAGTCATAGAGATGTACAGCACGGAAACAGACCCTTCGGTCCAACCTGTCCATGCAGACCAGATATCTCAACCCAACCTAGTCCCACCTGCCTGCACCCAGTCCATATTCCTCCAAACCCTTCCTATTCATATACCCATCCAAATGCCTCTTAAATGTTGCAATTGTACCAGCCTCCACCACATCCTCTGGCAGCTCATTCCATACACACGCCAGTCTCTGCGTGAAAAAATTGCCCTTAGGTCTCTTTTATATCTTTCCCCTCTCACCCTAAACCTATGCCCTCTAGTTCTGGACTCCCCCACCCCAGGGAAAAGACTTTGTCTATTTACCCTATCCATGCCCCTCATAATTTTATAAACCTCTATAAGGTCACCCCTCAGCCTCTGACGCACCAGGGAAAACAGCCCCAGCCTGT
The DNA here is from genome assembly GCF_020745735.1 of Hemiscyllium ocellatum. Lineage (NCBI taxonomy): Eukaryota > Metazoa > Chordata > Chondrichthyes > Orectolobiformes > Hemiscylliidae > Hemiscyllium > Hemiscyllium ocellatum. Next base: position 53,969,986 of record NC_083429.1, read on the forward strand.
TCAGCCTCTCCCTGTAGCTCAGATCCTCCAACCCTGGCAACATCCTTGTAAATCTTTTCTGAACCCTTTCAAGTTTCACAACATCTTTCCGATCGGATGGAGACCAGAATTGCATGCAATATTCCAAGTGCTCCATATGAAGGTTACATTTCTGATGTTGGGGTTAAAAACTGTCCTCACAACCCAACAGCATCCTTTATAATCACAAAATCCGGCTTTGCGGAGATTTCAATGCCATTCAGATTTAGTTTTAATCTTGTGCTAAATTGGAATCCAAAGCTTAGAAAAAGTGCATTCCATTTAATGGATTCTTTGTGACCTCAATCTCCGATTTACAAAATCACCCTTTAAAAGCCACACAATTCTCTCAGTGTTAGCTTGGCCTTGCATTTACAATCCGATCAGGGGCAGTGCCCTGGCCTAGAGGGCAATGCCCTGGCCTGGCCTGGAGGGCAGTGCCCTGGCCTGTTTTGTTTTAAAAAGAGAAGGCATTTTGCGATGTGGTCGTACTGAGCAAAGTGGAATGTGAAGAGGAGAAAGTGAGGACTGCAGATGCTGGAGGTCAGAGCTGAAAATGTGTTGCTGGAAAAGCGCAGCAGGTCAGGCAGCATCCAAAGAGCAGGAGAATCAATGTTTCGGGCATAAGCCCTTCTTCAGGAATGAGGAAGGTGTGTCCAGCAGGCTAAGATAAAAGGTAGGGAGGAGGGACTTGGGGGAGGGGCGTTGGAGATGTGATAGGTGGAAGGAGGTCAAGGTGAGGGTGATAGGCCGGAGTGGGGTGGGGGCGGAGAGGTCAGGAAGAAGATTGCAGGTTAGGAAGGCGGTGTTGAGTTCGAGGGATTTGACTGAGACAAGGTGGGGGGAGGGGGAATGAGGAAACTGGAGTGTGAAGAGTCAGACATGACTGTGGATTAGGAGCGGGTGTAACCTCGGATTAATAGTGCGCACATCATTGGCAGAGGGTGAGTTTGATCCATTGACCATTTGGTTATGATCCTGCCCACTCCCAATGCACCACCCACTGGCTCCAGGTACCTGACCTATGGACCATTTCCATGAGGCTGCTATTTCATTACAGGGAGAGGGAAACGGGTGTTGGCTTAACCTGAGGGTCATCACACCTCAGACTGAGAAGGAGTACCCTTCATGCGATCCTCAGCCAAGGAAGCTGCTGTGGGTATCATGCCACATCACAAACAGCTTTCCAGCCAACTGAGCAAAGCAACATTTCACTGGCTGCAGCAAATTACCACAATCTCCCAGTGGTCACCATCACCTCACAACAGACAGAAGCACTGTCTTGTTACAGACTGGATAATATTCAGAGACCTTCTCTCAGAGATAAGTCACAGCTCAGAGCAATAAATAGAACATTTAAACAGGGACATTCAGGACACACAGCACAGCGTAAATAGAACAGGAACTCATAACGGTGAAAGAGTTACAGTGAGTAAGTGTTAGCGGATGTGCATATAGAAACACAAGACCGAACGTATTAATAGAACTGGCTTTGCTTGAAGAGATTTTCACGGTTATATCATGGCCACTATGAAGGAAAAAGAGAAGTATTCTTGTTCTATTTATCTGTGGGATGTGTGTATTTATTGCTCAGGGGAGTATTTATTACCCTCTTCAATTACCCTTGACAAAATATGAATAGTCCAACATCTTGAATACAACTGAGTGATTTGCTAGGCCATTTCAGAGGGCAGGTTAACGGCCAACCACATTGTGGCTGTGGGACTGGAGTCACTTGGAGGCCAGACCAGGTAAGGATGGCTGATTTCCTCCCGAAAGGACATTGGTGAACCAGATAGGTGTTTACACTCATGCAGTAATTTCTGACCATCATTATAGAATAAAGATATTTGCTGATTTTATTCAATGAACTGATGTTTTAAAAATTCATTCATGGAATGTGGGAGTCACTGGCCAGATCAGCATGTCCCTGATAGCCCAAGGAACAGTCAACCACGTTGTGGTTGTGGGTCTGGAGTCATATGTTGGCCAGACCAGGTAAGGATGGCTGTTCCTCGTCCAAAAGGACATAGAACATTACAAAGGTGTACAGGCCCTTCGGCCCTTGATGTTGCACTGACCTGTGGAACCAATCTGAAGACCATCTAACCTTCATTGTTCTATTCTTGTCCATATGCCCATCCAATGACCAGTTAAATGCCCTTAAAGTTGGCGTGTCTACTACTGCTGCAGGCAAAGCATTCCACCCCCCTACTACTCTCTGAGTACAGAAACTGCCCCTGACATCTGTCCTATATCTATCATCCCTGAATTGAAAGCTATGTCCCCTCGTGTTAGCCATCACCATCCGAGGAAAAAGGCTCTCCCTGTCCACCCTTTCTAAACCTCTGATTCTCTTATATGTCTCAATTAAGTCACCTCTCAACCTTCTTCTATCGAAAGAAAACAGCCTCAAGTCCCTCAGCCTTTCCTCCTAAGACCTTCCCTCCATACCAGGCGACATCCTGGTAAATCTCCTCTGAATCCTTTCCAAAGCTTCCACATCCTTCCTATAATGCGGTGACCAGAACTGTACACAATACTCCAAGTGCAGCCGCATCAGAGTTTTGTACAGCTGCAACGTGATAATACCACAAGGTCATCACCTTCCCACTGACTGTAAATTCTCCAGCTGTTGTGCTGGGAACTGACTCTAAATCACTTACTCGGAGGTGGTGACTTACTGGTATTGTCACTGGGCTAGTAACGCTGACCCCAGGTGAATGGCCTGGGGTAGAGGGGCTCAGATCTCACCGTGGCACTTAGTGAAATGTGGCTGCGTGTGGATCGTGTAACAATTGTTGACCCATTTCTAGGCACTTGGTTTGTCAAATAGTTAAAAACAATGACTGCAGATGCTGGAAGCCAGATTCTGGATTAGTGGTGCTGGAAGGCAGCATCCGAGGAGCAGGAAAATCGACATTTCGGGCAAAAGCCCTTCATCAGGAATAAAGGCAGAGAGCCTGAAGCGTGGAGAGATAAGCTAGAGGAGGGTGGGGGTGGGGAGAAAGTAGCATAGAGTACAATGGGTGAGTGGGGGAGGGGATGAAGGTGATAGATCAGGGAGGAGGGTGGAATGGATAGGTGGCAAAGATGATAGGCAGGTAGGACAAGTCAAGGGGACAGTGCTGAGCTGGAAGTTTGGAACTAGGGTGAGGTGGGGGAAGAGGAAATAAGGAAACTGTTGAAGTCCACATTGATGCCCTGGGGTTGAAGTGTTCCGAGGCGGAAGATGAGGCATTCTTTTGACTAGAGTGGTGCTGGAAAAGCACAGCCGGTCAGGCAGCATCCAAGGTCACACTTCAGCCTCTGATGCTCCCAGGAAAACAGCTTCAGCCTCTCCCTGAACAACTAAACCTTGGAAAAGGTTTTCTGCTGAGTTGCTGCATTTCAGAAATTAGAAACACTCTTTTAATGGGAGTCACCAATAGGACTTTTCATCTGCTTTCCCATGACCAATAGCTGACAGTATCGTTCCTTAATGTCCACAGCTGTTCCATGTACTCTGTACAATACCTGCTTCCAAATATGTCAGCATATGTCTCCAAATATCATTCTGCTTACGGACTCCCGCTCTGTCTCCTCTCCCATTGTCACTGGCTGTGCTCAGTTCTTTGAAATAATGATTCCTCCCCGTATCGCAAGTGAGCACAGTGAGCATCACTGGGGCTTGATGAAGATTCAAACCCAATCTGCAATCAGTGATACCCACAAGCACTTTAACAGCAAGGATACCACTCCCTGCCACGTTCTGTCCCCTCATCCGAAATTACAGAAATTAATTATAATCCCAGCCATTACTCAGGCTGAGATCAAATATCTCAAACCAGAATAAAGCATGGGATCTTCCTTTTTGAAACTTTAATTGGAAGTAGTTTCAATACAATAACAATGGCAGCATTCAACCAAGCTTCGTTTAAACGTTGGCTCAGGGACTAGGCAGCATTTATTACCCTTCCCTAATTGTCCTAGAGAGGGCAGTGGTGAGCTGCTGTCTCAAACCCTCTGCAGTGGAGGGTCTGAGGGTGGGAATTCCCAGAACTTGACTCATGGACACTGAGGAATGGGATATATTACCAAGTCAGGGTATGGTTGCAAGTGTGATACCAAGGAGCCCTGGGCACTGATTGGGATCACACTGAGCACGAAGGAAGCTGGTTGTTAGAACAGGGGATGGAGAAAAACTCAACTGCAGAAGCTGGGAGAGGAGCAATTAATGTTTCAGCTCAAAGTCTGTACATCGTAACAAAGGAAAGGTAGGATGCAATAGAGCTGAACAAAGAGCAGGTTTGGGAGGGTGGGGAAATAGTAAAAGGGCAGACCTTCACGTGGCAAAGCATTGATAATGCAGGGAGAGTGGGACAGGTAAAGAAGCAAAACATAGATCCAAAGGTGTGGTGAATGACAGGAAGATGAGTGTTCTGAGAGCATGGAATGTGTTGCCAGCAGCAGTTGTGGAAGCGAGGTCATTGGGGACAGTTAAGAGACTGCTGGACATGCATATGGGCACAGAAATCTGAGGGTGCGTACATGAGGATCAGTGGTCGGCACAACATCGTGGGCTGAAGGGCCTGTTCTGTGCTGTACTGTTCTATATTCTATGATGTGCACAACCAAAAACAAGAGAAAAACTTGCATAAAACCCCAAACCTTCAAAGAAAAAGGAAACAAAATGGGGGCAGAGATTTCCTTCTGAAATTACAGAACTCCAGGTGGTGTCTGAGAGTGTCCAACTGAAAGATAAGGGATTCTCAGCCCCAGTTTGTGAGCTGCAGGTTTGAGAATGAATGGGGAGTGTGTGTGTGTGTGTGTTGTGTGTGTGTTGTGTGTGTGTGTGTGTGTTGTGTGTCTGTGTGTGTTGTGTGTGTGTGTTGTGTGTCTGTGTGTGGGTGTGTGTGTGTGTGTGTGTTGTGTGTCTGTGTGTGTTTGTGTGTGTTGTGTGTGGGTGTGTGTGGGTGTGTGTGTGTGTGTGTGTGGTGTGGTGTATGTGTGTGTTTGTGTGTATGTTGTGTGTGTGTGGTGGGGGGTGTTGATGTTTCTCAGGACCATTGTGACTGAGAAGATGATGGAATCCTGGCAGATTCAGTACCTGGACTTTCCTGCTGCCTGCCCAAGGAACCTGGCCTCAGCTCAAAAACTGAATGTAATGAGCTGTCAGGGAAAGAATTGTTTTCAAATATTTAATGTCCTAATTTCCACAAACTAGCAAAGATTGATCTGAGTGCTGAGCAAATGTGTGGAATAATGAAGGGCTCAGTTTGTACCGGGAGATTGAAGAATATTCCGATCGATTTGATGAGACCTGCCAACGTTTGATTAAGATGTTTTTGGTTTCTGTGACTCGCACATGCTCACTGAGAGTCTCCATGTGGTTTGTGTGAAGCTCAGTGACTGGCTGTAGCTATTGACCATCGTCTTCTCCATCTCCACCTCTCAGGGGGGCCCTCCCACCGTCGAATGCACCAAACATTCCAGGGCGTTCTTAATGCGGGTGAGGAGGAAGTGGAGAAAAGGGAGCCCTGTTTCAGACTGAAACTTGGAATACTGTGAATGTTGAAAATGTGTTGCTGGAAAAGCGCAGCAGGGCAGGCAGCATCCAAGGAACAGGAGAATCGACGTTTCGGGCATAAGCCCTTCTTCAGGAATGAGCTGTGAATGTTGCCCATTTATATATGCACAGGCCTGGCCTGTGTATCCCAGTCAACTCCACAGGAGGGAATCTGTACATCATCAGAGTGGCTGGTGAACAGTGTGCTGTACAGTTACAGCCTGTGTGCAGTCACGTGTTTGATGTGCATTCTGGAAGTGACTGTAGAAGCACTTTCTGACCATCCGCTGATATGAAGCTGGTGTAAAAAAATTACATTGTTCATTCTTATACTTCACTTCAAGTGAAATTCAGCAGGTGCCACAGTTTCATTCTTAAACAGGGAACTCTCCACTCTCCACGTCACTCCCTCCTGCTTTAAGATTATCCTTAAAATGTTATTGCTTCAACCAGATAAATGTTCACAGACTTCCAAACACGGAGCAGATGTGAACTGTGCTTTTTCCTTCAACTTTCCAAATCCTGAGCTAATTAGATTGTGATAAACAGAGTGATTGTCAGATCTGGGTGAAGTTTCATTTGAATTCTCCAACAGCTCGCCTCCAATGGTGACACGGTGACTCAGTGGTTAGCACTCCTGCCTCACAGCGACCCAAGTTCGATTCCAGCCTCAGGTGTCTGTGTGGAGTTTGCACGTTCTCCCTGTGTCTGTGGAGTTTGCATGTTCTCCCTGTGTCTGTGTGGAGTTTGCACATTCTCCCTGCGTCTGTGTGGAGTTTGCATGTTCTCCCTAGGTCTGTGTGGAGTTTACATGTTCTCCCTGTGTCTGTGTGGAGTTTGCACGTTCTCCCCGTGTCTGTGTGGAGTTTGCATGTTCTCCCTGTGTCTGTGTGGAGTTTGCACATTCTCCCTGCGTCTGTGTGGAGTTTGCATGTTCTCCCTAGGTCTGTGTGGAGTTTGCATGTTCTCCCCGTGTCTGTGTGGAGTTTGCATGTTCTCCCCGTGTCTGTGTGGGTTTCCTCTGACAGCCCGAAGATGTGCAGGTCAGGGTGAGTTGGCTGTACTAAATTGCCCACGGTGTCTAGGAATGAGCAGATGATAGCCACGTAAATATGGGCCGGGTGCCCCTATGGGAATAGGGTCGGTGAAGACTTGATGGGCTCAATGGCCTCTTTCCATATTTTGGGGATTCTCATATTGCTGGAGAAACTCAGTAGCTGCAACAATCCCATGTGCAAAAAGAGAGACAGATTTAAACTTTCCAGATCTGGTCATCAGAAGTTCTGAAGAATTTACGTGGAACTCAGAATGTTAACTCTGTTTCTTGCTGCCAGACCTGCTGAGTTTCTCCAGCAATTTCTATTCTTGTTTCTGATTTCCAGCATCCACAGTTCTTTGCTTTTTTTTTCTCTTAAAACAAGTTGTTGACTACTTCTCTGGTATCTTTGTCTTTGAGTCAGGTTTAGTTTGATGATTGTTCCTGGGAAGCGCAGCACCTTTGATAAACATCGAGGGTGCTGTCTAAATGCAAGTTGTTGTTGTATTGAGTCCGGAACAGCATTGACATTTGAAGACGGTAACAGGTTCCCAGCGGTGGCTGTGCCTGCAGCAGGTACATGGAGCCGGTGGAGGAGGTTGGATTGGGTCCAGTCTGGGAGCAGGCCCCTTCGGCAGGATGGGTCTGAAGCAGAGTCGTGGCGGCGGCAGTAGTGTCAGGTTTGAGCCGGTGTGTTCCCCAATGGTCTCTGTGCTGTCTGAATCACTGAGGCCCAGCGAGGACTCATGGTGATGAGGGTCTCGGTGGAGGGGAGATGGCCCTGAAGATCAGGCGACTTCTGTTCCAGCGGTGACAACATGGCGAAGTGGGTGTGTGCCTGACCACCCATGGTCCATGTCAGAGCACTTAACAGGAAGGGCTGTGATGTTTGGGAGAGGCAGTGGCCTGGTGGTATTATTACAGCACCGTTAACCCAGAGGCCCAGGGAATGTTCTCGGGACCTGGGTTCAAACCCCACCACAGCAGGTGGTGGAATTTGAATTCAATAAAAATCTGGAATTAAGAGTCTGATGGCCATGAATCTGTTCGCTGATTGTTATGAAAATCCCCATCTGGTTAATTAATGCCCTTTAGGGAAGGAAATTGCCATCCTTTCCTGGTCTGGCCTACACGTGTCTCCAGACCCACAGCAATGGGTAATCTCTGGGCAATTAGGGATGGGCAATAAATGCTGGTTTAAATAAATGCTGGCCTAGCCAGTGACACCCACAAATGAGTAAGAGAAAACTTTTCCTTTATTTTCTGCCTTTGTGTTCTGTGTTTTGGTTTATTTTTCTGTGTTTTAAGATGATGCCAGAGAGTGGTGACGCTATCCAACACTTTTCACTGTGTTTTTGTAACATAATACGTGTGACAATAAATACACCCACCTGCCCCTCCGACAGTGAGAGAGGAGTTTATGGGGGTCATTTGGATGAAGGTGTGACTAAATCCTGTCAAACTGGGACATGATGAAGCAGCTTGGGATCAAACCCTAGTTTTCCACCGACACTGTAGAATTTCATTGCCGCAGGGCCAGAGCCGTGTGTTGCCGGGAGAAAGGGATGTTCTCCGAGCAGACGGAGAGCCAGATTGCAGCATGGCTGAGAGACAGACTGGGCAGAGGTGGGGGTGTGAAAATCGCTTGGAATTTGTTTCGTTACTGATGGCCTGAAGACAGTGTTGTGTGGGTGAGTGATAGCAGTCAGAAAGATGTGGGCGTAGGCACACACACTCGTGACTTCAACAGCTGCGTGACACTGACAACTCTCCCAGTGTTAACTTCAGCCTCAATGTTTTATTTTTCTAAATTTCTTTTTTAGTTTTTTATCGTATTTTATTGTGACGTGTACCTAAGTACAGTGAAAAGCTTTGTTTATGAGCAGTACAGGCAGATCACAGTAAGCAAGGACATGCAGGTCATAACTGAGTGTAAGCTGGACAGAGGCAAACAGGTTGTACTGCACAGGGTGTGTGTCCAGTAAGATCAACATTAACAAGGTCAGTGTTGTTTGAAGTTAGAGAGTCCTTTCCTCAGTTTAATAACAGCTGGGAAGAAGTGGCTCCTGAACCTGCTGGTGCGTGTGTTCAGGCTTCTGTATCTCCCGCCTGATGGAGGAGGTTGTAGGAAAATATTACTGGGGCGGTGCGGGAGGGGGCGGTCTTTGATGGTGTTGGCAGCCTTTCTGTGGCAATGGGCCGTGTAACTGGAGTCCATGGATGGGACGTTGGCTTCTGTAATGGTCTGGGCGGTGCACACCACCTTCTGCAGTTTCTTACAGTCCTGGGCCAGTATGTACCCAGACACTAAGCTCTCAATTGTGCATCTGTAGAGGTTGGTGAGGGTCCTTATGGACAGGCTGAATTTCCTGAGCTGCCTGAGGAAGGAGAGACGTTGTTGTGCTTCTTGACCATCACATCTACGTGGGATGTCCAGGACAGATTGTGTTATTGTCAATCTGAGGAACTTGATGCTCTCCACCCTGTCTACCTCTGCTCCATTGATGTCAGTGGGGGGTGTATTCCCCTCATTTCTTTCTGAGGTTAATGATCAGTTCTGACTTTGCTGAGACTGAGAGAGAAGTTGTTTTTAAACTCTCCTGTAGGAATCTTTAAAAATCCCAAAAATAGCTCACAATGATCGAACATTTTTCACAAAAAAAACATGTTCAAATAAACATTTCTGGGCGGGATTGAGAGATATTCGACAATGAGACACTTGGGGAGATTGGAGAGGACATTGCAAACACCTGGTCAGCAAAGATAGGACAAGGACCACACCCAGGAACCCCCCCCACACACACACACTGACCGCCCCCCCCCCCCCCACACACACACGCACACACACACACACACACTGACCCCCCCCACACACACACACACTGACCCCCCACACACATACTGACCCCCCCACACAGACACACACTGAGCCCCCCACACACGCACATACTCTGACCCTCCCCCCCACACACACACACACACTGACCCGCCACACAAACACTGACTCCCCCATCCCCCACAAACGTACACACACTGAGACCCCCACACACGCACACACTCTGACCCCCCCCCATACACACACACACACACACACATTGACCCCTCCGAACACACACTGACCCCCCACACAGACACAAACAGACACCCCCCACATAGACACTGACCCCCCCCACACACACACTGACCGCCCCATGCACACATTGAACCTCCTCCCCCCCCACACACACACACACACACACACTGACTACCCCCCACACATCGAACCCCCCCACACACTGACCCCCCCACACACTGACCGCCCACACACACTGACCGCCCCCCCCACACACACACACTGACCGCCCACACACACTGACCGCCCCCCCCACACACACACACTGACCGCCCACACACACTGACCCCCCCACACACACACACTGACCTCCCCACACACACACAGAGCTCCCCCACACACACACTGACCCCCCCTCCCCGTGTGGAGATGCTGGGTGTGTGTACTGTGTGTTGTCTGGGTTGTGGTGAATGTTTTCGGCCCCCCCCCCGTGTCTCCTGGAATATTGTGGGCGCTGTCCCACTGGATCAGCTCCAGCAACCGGGAGATTCTCAGGGACTGAGACACTCGAGGGACGTGGTTATCTGATGGGAAAGGAGCATCGTGGTCAAAGACCGGCCCAGTGCGTGGTGACTGACATAGCAAGGCCCCGGCCCTGAACAAGGCCCCGGCCCTGAACAAGGCCCCGGCTCTGAACAAGGCCCTGGCTCTGAGCAAGGTCCTGGCTCTGAACAAGGCCCCGGCCCTGAATGGCCAGGTGCTGTCCTTGGTTCTCGTCCTTGTCCTGAACACTGGATTGTTTTGGTACATTGGGCAGAGCTGATGCTGAGAGAAGTCGGGACAGTGAAGGGGAGAGATCACTGCCGCGTGTGTCTCTGTGACTGACTCTTTCACTGTGACTCCATGATGAAACTACCTCAAACAGCTGTTGGCTGTACAATGTCACCCTGTCAGCCTGGGAGCGCCTCGCACACTTTGGGAGAAACAGCTAACCAATTCCAAATCTATTCCCACTTGGATAGAGCAGCCACAGCAGTCGGCCTCAGCCCTTGGATCTGAGATTGGGTTACACATCGAGAGGGGACCAAGCAGCACTTTGCTGGCGCTGCAGTTAGCACAGGTCGTTAACGCTGGCCATCCTCCTGCTAATGATGTTGCTGTCAGTCTGCAGAGTAACGACCTGAGATGAGATTGTTTTCACTGATTTCCCAGGGACACAGGAGAAAGATCAACGCTGTCCATGGCTCATGTGTTTGTTCGCACAAAGTCAGCTGCAAATGTCACTCAACCCCTCCTCTCTATCCTCCCCCACCCCCACCTGCACTCTCCCTGCTCCCTCCCCTTCTATTCTCACTTGGCTTTTCCTCTGTACACTATCCTCACCCCCTGCCCCCATTCCCTCCCCCCACCCAAAGCCCGTCTCCACCTTCATCACCAATCTGGAATGACTCAGAGCCTCCCCAGTGTCGTATCTCCAGCTGCCCATATTCCCAAACCGCTCAAACCCTCCCCAAAAATCTGCACCCCTGTCCCCTTCATCAGGAAGCCTCTTAATTCCCTCCCCCAGCTCTACCACCAAGGGGACCAAATCTTCGTCCCCCTGTCTTAGTTACCTCCTTCCACTGCCCTGTTGTGATGCACCGTGGGGAGTGCTCCTACATTAAGTGCACTATGTGAATGCAAGTAGTTGTTGAACCAACTGAGACCTACTCATTATGTATGTGGCTGGAATCGCACGCGAGCTGATGGGAGAGATGCAGATGGGATAATAACATGGGATAAATCCCCGACATCCCACCTGCGTCTTTCACCACCCGTCACTCGCCCACCCTCCCGTTCTCCAGCTGTCAGCTGGGCTGGTGGAAAGTCAGACAATGTCAGTTTGGTTTGGGCTCTCACTGGTTAGTGTACAAACTCGAACCTTCTCCACCTCCCAGTGTCAATGTCCCATGAAGGTGTGGATGGAGTCTCCAGTCACCTCTGGGCTGTTAGCTTTATGGGACCATGCTCTGGCTCTGCAGAGATGAATACCGAGACCTGCTGGCAATGACACTGTGGGAGCAGGAACGAACGCTCCCTGTGCTCAGGGCTACGTACCAGATGCGTTTCTTCTGTGGGAAGTGAGTGGGGAGATTGAGCCTGTTTGTGCTTTCAGCTTCTGTTTTCTCCAGATGTCGGCAATCTGCCATTCCAGCCCCTGCTGCTGCCCTCCCAGCTGCTGCCCTCCTGGCTGCTGCCCTCCCGGCTGCCTCCCTCCCTGCTGCTGGCCCAGACTGTGGGAGTGCTGAGGGAAGGTGCCTTCTGCCTGAGAGATGGAGAAAAGTTCCGTGTGTGGGAGCAGATCAGGTGACGGTGTAACTGCAGGCTCAGTGCAGCCCCTCTCATCATTAGCCATGTGAAGCCCCCTGCACCCCGGGGGGGGCGGGGAGGGGGGGGCTGAGAGTCAGTGCAGAGGGGACCAACCCCCATCCCCACCCCCCGAGGGAAATCCAACTGAAAAGTTCATAACACTTCAGTATGTGAGTGTGAGTGTTTGTGAGTGTAAGTGTGTGTGAGTGAGTGTGTGCGTGAGTGTGTGTTTGAGTGTGTGTGAGTGTGAGTGTTTGAGTGTGAGTGTGGGTGTGTGAGTGTGAGTGTGTGTTTGAGTGTGAGTGTGGGTCTGTGAGTGTGTGTTTGAGTGTGAGTGTGTGCGTGTGTGTGAGTGTGAGTGTGTGTGTGAGTATGTTTGAGTGTGAGTGTGTGTATGAGTGTGTGTGTGTGTGAGTGTGTGTGTGTGACTGGGAGTGTGAGTGTTTGAGTGTGAGTGTGAGTGTGTGTGAGTGCGTGTGTATGTGTGTGTGTGAGTGTGTGTTTGAGTGTGAGTGAGTGTGAGTGTGTGAGTGTGTGTTTGAGTGTGTGTGTGAATGTGTGAGTGTGTGTGTGTGAGTATGTTTGAGTGTGAGTGTGTGAGTGTGTGTTTGAGTGTGAGTGTGTGAGTGTGTGTGTGTGAATGTGTGAGTGTGTGTGTGTGTGTGTGTGAGTGTGAGTGTGTGTGAGTGAGTGTGTGTGAGTGTGAGCATGTGTGTGAGTATGTGTGAGTGTGAGTGTGAGTGTGTGTGAGTGGGAGTGGGAGTGTTTGAGTGTGAGTGTGTGTGAGTGCGTGTGTATGTGTGTGTGTGAGTGTGTGAGTGTGTGTTTGAGTGTGAGTGTGTGTGAGTGTGTGTTTGAGTGTGTGTGTGTTTGAGTGTGAGTGTGTGAGCGTGTGAGTGTGAGTGTGTTTGAGTGTGTGTGTGTATGTTTGAGTGTGAGTGTGTGTGTGAGTGTGTGTGTGAGTGTGAGTGTGTGAGTGAGTGTGTGTGAATGTGAGCATGTGTGTGAGTATGTGTGAGTGTGAGTGTGTGTGAGTGGGAGTGGGAGTGTTTGAGTGTGAGTGTGTGTGAGTGCGTGTGTATGTGTGTGTGTGTGTGTGAGTGTGTGTTTGAGTGTGAGTGTGTGTGAGTGTGTGTTTGAGTGTGTGTGTGTTTGAGTGTGAGTGTGTGAGCGTGTGAGTGTGAGTGTGTTTGAGTGTGTATGTGTGAGTGTGTGTGTGTTTGAGTGTGTGTGAGTGTGTGTGTGTGAATGTGAGTGTGTGTGTGTGTGTATGTTTGAGTGTGAGTGTGTGTGTGAGTGTGTGTGTGAGTGTGAGTGTGTGAGTGTGTATGTGTGAGTGTGTGTGAGTGTGAGCGTGTGTGTATGTGTGAGTGTGTGTGTGTGAGTGGGAGTGTGAGTGTTTGAGTGGGAGTGTGAGTGTGTGTGAGTGTGTGTGTATGTGTGTGTGTATGTGTGTGTGTGTGTGTGAGTGTGTGTTTGAGTGTGAGTGTGTGTGTTTGAGTGCGAGTGTGTGTGTTTGAGTGTGTGTGTGAGTGTGAGTGTGTGTGTGTGTTTGAGTGTGTGTGTGTGTGAGTGTGTGTTTGAGTGTGAGTGTGAGCGTGAGTGTGTGTGTGTGTTTGAGTGTGTGTGTGTGTGTGTGAGTGTGTGTGTGTGTGAGTGTGAGTGTGGGTGTGTGAGTGTGTGTGTGAGAGTGAGTGTATGTGAGTGTGTGTTTGAGTGTGAGTGTGTGAGTGTGGGTCTGTGAAGTGTGTTTGAGTGTGTGTATGTGAGTGTGTGTTTGAGTGTGTGTGTGTGTGAGTGTGTGTTTGAGTGTGAGTGTGAGTGTGTGTTTGAGTGTGTGTGTGTGTGTGTTTGAGTGTGTGTGTGAGTTTGTGTGTGTGTTTGTGTGTGTGAGTGTGTGTGTGAATGTGTGAGTGTGTGTGTGAGTGTGTTTGGGTGTGAGTGTGTGAGTGTGTGTGTGAGTGTGTTTGAGTGTGAGTGTGTGTGTGTGAGTGTGAGTATGTGTGAGTGTGTGTGTGTGTGAGTGTGTTTGAGTGTGTGTGTGTGTGAGTGCATGTGTATGTGAGTGTGTGTTGAGTGTGTGTGTGAGTGTGTGTGTTTGAGTGCGAGTGTGTGTGTTTGAGTGTGTGTGTGTGAGTGTGTGAGTGTGTGTTTGAGTGTGAGTGTGAGCGTGTGAGTGTGAGTGTGTGTTTGAGTGTGTGTGTGTGAGTGTGTGTGTGTTTGAGTGTGTGTGTGTGAATGTGAGTGTGAGTGTGTGTTTGAGTGTGAGTGTGAGCGTGTGAGTGTGTGTTTGAGTGTGTGTGTGTGTGTTTGAGTGTGTGTGTGTGAATGTGAGTGTGAGTGTGTGTGTGTTTGAGTGTGTGTGTGTGTGAGTGAGTGTGTGAGTGTGAGTGTGGGTGTGTGAGTGTGTGTGTGAGTGTGAGTGTGTGTTTGAGTGTGAGTGTGTGAGTGTGGGTCTGTGAAGTGTGTTTGAGTGTGTGTGTGAGTGTGTGTTTGAGTGTGAGTGTGAGTGTGTGAGTGTGTGTTTGAGTGTGTGTGTGTTTGAGTGTGTGTGTGTGAGTGTGTGTGTGAATGTGTGAGCGTGTGTATGAGTGTGCGCGAGTGTGTGTGTGTGTGTGTGTGTGAATGTGTTTGAGTGTGAGTGTGTGTGTGTGAGTGTGTGTGAGTGTGAGCGTGTGTGTGAATATGTGTGAGTGTGAGTGTGTGTGTGTGTCTGTGTGTGGGAGTGTGAGTGTTTGAGTGTGAGTGTGAGTGTGTGTGAGTGTTTGAGTGTGTGTGTGTGTGTGTGAGTGTGTGTGTGAGTGTGAGTGTGGGTGTGTGAGTGTGTGTGTGAGAGTGAGTGTATGTGAGTGTGTGTTTGAGTGTGTGTGAGTGTGGGTCTGTGAGTGTGTGTTTGAGTGTGTGTGTGTGAGTGTGTGTTTGAGTGTGAGTGTGAGTGTGTGTTTGAGTGTGTGTGTGTGTGTTTGAGTGTGTGTGTGAGTGTGAGTGTGTGTTTGTGTGTGTGTGAGTGTGTGTGTGAATGTGTGAGTGTGTGCAAGTGTGAGTGTGTGAGTGTGTGTGTGAGTGTGTTTGAGTGTGAGTGTGTGTGTGAGTGTGAGTATGTGTGAGTGTGAGTGTGTGTTTGAGTGTGTGTGTGTGAGTGTGTGTGTGTTTGAGTGTGTGTGTGTGAATGTGAGTGTGAGTGTGTGTTTGAGTGTGACTGTGAGCGTGTGAGTGTGAGTGTGTGTTTGAGTGTGTGTGTGTGTGTGTGAGTGTGTGTGTGAATGTGTTTGAGTGTGAGTGTGTGTGTGTGAGTGTGTGTGAGTGTGAGCGTGTCTGTGAATATGTGTGAGTGTGAGTGTGTGTGTGTGTCTGTGTGTGGGAGTGTGAGTGTTTGAGTGTGAGTGTGAGTGTTTGAGTGTGTGTGTGTGTGTGTGTGTGAGTGTGTGTGTGAGTGTGAGTGTGGGTGTGTGAGTGTGTGTGTGAGAGTGAGTGTATGTGAGTGTGTGTTTGAGTGTGTGTGAGTGTGGGTCTGTGAGTGTGTGTTTGAGTGTGTGTGTGTGTGAGTGTGTGTTTGAGTGTGAGTGTGAGTGTGTGTTTGAGTGTGTGTGTGTGTGTTTGAGTGTGTGTGTGAGTGTGAGTGTGTGTGTTTGTGTGTGTGTGAGTGTGTGTGTGAATGTGTGAGTGTGTGCAAGTGTGAGTGTGTGAGTGTGTGTGTGAGTGTGTTTGAGTGTGAGTGTGTGTGTGAGTGTGAGTATGTGTGAGTGTGTGTGTGTGTGTGAGTGTGTTTGAGTGTGTGTGTGTGTGTGTGTGAGTGCATGTGTATGTGAGTGTGTGTTGAGTGTGTGTGTGAGTGTGTGTGTTTGAGTGCGAGTGTGTGTGTTTGAGTGTGTGTGTGTGTGAGTGTGTGTTTGAGTGTGAGTGTGAGCGTGTGAGTGTGAGTGTGTGTTTGAGTGTGTGTGTGTGAGTGTGTGTGTGTTTGAGGGTGTGTGTGTGAATGTGAGTGTGAATGTGTGTTTGAGTGTGAGTGTGAGCGTGTGAGTGTGAGTGTGTGTTTGAGTGTGTGTGTGTGAGTGTGTGTGTGTTTGAGTGTGTGTATGTGAGTGTGAGTGTGTGTTTGAGTGTGACTGTGAGCGTGTGAGTGTGAGTGTGTGTTTGAGTGTGTGTGTGTGTGTTTGAGTGTGTGTGTGAATGTGAGTGTGAGTGTGTGTGTGTTTGAGTGTGTGTGTGAGTGAGTGTGTGAGTGTGAGTGTGGGTGTGTGAGTGTGTATGTGAGTGTGAGTGTGTGTGAGTGTGTGTTTGAGTGTGAGTGTGTGAGTGTGGGTCTGTGAAGTGTGTTTGAGTGTGAGTGTGAGAGTGTGTGTTTGAGTGTGTGTGTGTTTGAGTGTGTGTGTGTGAATGTGTGAGCGTGTGTGAGTGTGCGCGAGTGTGTGTGTGTGAGTGTGTGTGAATGTGTTTGAGTGTGAGTGTGTGTGTGTGAGTGTGAGCGTGTGTGTGAATATGTGTGAGTGTGAGTGTGTGTGTGTGTCTGTGTGTGGGAGTGTGAGTGTTTGAGTGTGAGTGTGAGTGTGTGTGAGTGTTTGAGTGTGTGTGTGTGTGTGTGTGAGTGTGTGTGTGAGTGTGAGTGTGGGTGTGTGAGTGTGTGTGTGAGAGTGAGTGTATGTGAGTGTGTGTTTGAGTGTGTGTGAGTGTGGGTCTGTGAGTGTGTGTTTGAGTGTGTGTGTGTGTGAGTGTGTGTTTGAGTGTGAGTGTGTGTGTGTTTGAGTGTGTGTGTGTGTGTGTTTGAGTGTGTGTGTGAGTGTGTGTGTTTGTGTGTGTGTGAGTGTGTGTGTGAATGTGTGAGTGTGTGCAAGTGTGAGTGTGTGAGTGTGTGTGTGAGTGTGTTTGAGTGTGAGTGTGTGTGTGTGTGAGTATGTGTGAGTGTGTGTGTGTGTGTGAGTGTGTTTGAGTGTGTGTGTGTGTGAGTGCATGTGTATGTGAGTGTGTGTTGAGTGTGTGTTTGAGTGTGTGTGTTTGAGTGCGAGTGTGTGTGTTTGAGTGTGTGTGTGTGAGTGTGTGTTTGAGTGTGAGTGTGAGCGTGTGAGTGTGAGTGTGTGTTTGAGTGTGTGTGTGTGAGTGTGTGTGTGTTTGAGTGTGTGTGTGTGAATGTGAGTGTGAATGTGTGTTTGAGTGTGAGTGTGAGCGTGTGAGTGTGAGTGTGTGTTTGAGTGTGTGTGTGTGAGTGTGTGTGTGTTTGAGTGTGTGTGTGTGAATGTGAGTGTGAGTGTGTGTTTGAGTGTGAGTGTGAGCGTGTGAGTGTGAGTGTGTGTTTGAGTGTGTGTGTGTGTTTGAGTGTGTGTGTGAATGTGAGTGTGAGTGTGTGTGTGTTTGAGTGTGTGTGTGTGAGTGAGTGTGTGAGTGTGGGTGTGTGAGTGTGTATGTGAGTGTGAGTGTGTGTGAGTGTGTGTTTGAGTGTGAGTGTGTGAGTGTGGGTCTGTGAAGTGTGTTTGAGTGTGAGTGTGAGTGTGTGAGTGTGTGTTTGAGTGTGTGTGTGTTTGAGTGTGTGTGTGAATGTGTGAGCGTGTGTATGAGTGTGCGCGAGTGTGTGTGTGTGAGTGTGTGTGAATGTGTTTGAGTGTGAGTGTGTGTGTGTGAGTGTGTGTGAGTGTGAGCGTGTGTGTGAATATGTGTGAGTGTGAGTGTGTGTGTGTCTGTGTGTGGGAGTGTGAGTGTTTGAGTGTGAGTGTGGGTGTGTGTGTGTGAGTGTGTGTGTGTGTTTGTGTGTGAGTGTGTGTGTGTGTGTGTGAGTGTGTGTGTGAGTGTGTGTGTGTGAGTGTGGGTGTGTGTGTGTGAGTGTGTGTGTGTGAGTGTGTGTGTGTGTGTGTGTGAGTGTGGGTGTGTGTGTGTGAGTGTGTGTGTGTGTGTGTGTGTGTGTGAGTGTGAGTGTGTGTGTGTGTGTGTGAGTGTGTGAGTGTGTGTGTGTGTGTGTGAGTGTGTGTGTGAGTGTGTGTGTGTGTGTGTGTGTGTGTGTGTGAGTGTGTGTGTGTGTGTGAGTGTGTGTGTGTGAGTGTGTGTGTGTGAGTGTGGGTGTGTGTGTGAGTGTGTGTTGAAGCAGCTTGGTTGCTGCAGCCACTGCCTAACGTTCTGTTTATGGGGCGATCTGTGTTGTGCCTGAGTGAGGGGAGCGGGTGGATTGGAGTCTGTCCGAGTCCGCGCTGAGCTGTCAGGACATTCACTGTCTCCGGCAGATTGTCCCGGTTAATAAGATGCTCATTCCTGCCACACGCTGGGTGACCTCTGACAATGGAACTGCACCTGAACGCTAACAGGACAGTGAATGAGCATTGACCCAGCATTGACAGATTGCCTGATGGCCCTGAGACAGAGCAAATCATTCCTTCCATCATTCCTCTCTGATCTTTTATAAGTTCAAGGAGATGTTAGAGGTAGATCAGTGACCACTGGGTAAAGACTGGCCCTACACAGAGCACAGACACACAGTGATCTCAGCTGGCGGGATTTCATAGAAGGGAACTTGTGAAGTTGCTTAGGTGTGTTCCTGTGCCAGAGGGAGGGGGAGGCACTCAATGTGACCCTTCACTGGTTAAATATCAAACAACACAGACCGTGAGCTCCTCCGGCCTCTTGAACCTGCCCGAGGCCTCTCCATTCCTGAAAGTCTGACCTCCTGTGCTTCCCCAATGTCTCTCTCTGCCTCACTTGCCTTCTTGAAGACACTCCTTAAAACCTGTTTATAATCAGTGAGCTGACCCAATACCTCATCGTTTGGTTTGATATCAGGTTTTGTCAGATAATGCTGTTGTGAAGCCCCATGGGATATTTCACCACCTGAAAGTTGCTATATAAGTGCAGGATTGTGTTGTTAGTGTGGGATCAGGTCAACACCAAATTAGTACCTTCAGGAAAGGGAAGGTAGATAAAGGATAAAAAGCAGCATTTAACTTTTTAACTGTGGGTAACAGAGAGAGATCGAGGCTGTTGGATTCTTGCTGTCTTCCCTAAGACTTGTGTTGTGTATAAAGTTTGGATGTTCAGTTACCAACAAGGCCCCTTCTCTGTGACCAAATCCCGAGCTGGATTTCTGGTTACAGATGAACCATGATTAAGGGAATATTTTCCCGACTTTCTCAGACTGTCGGGGTCTACAGCAGTGTGTGTGTGTGTGTGTGTGTGTCTCAGGAATCCCGAGTCTGTGAGTAATCGCCAGCCACATACTGGCCCAGGGTCCCCCGCGGACCCGGAGTATCTGGGAGTAAACAGGGGAAGCATTCATCGCAATGGGACATGCCTTGGGGATTGTCTTCGTTGGAGCAGAGGGAACACAAAGTGAAATGTGTAACATGATGAAGGGCTTGGATATAATAGACAAGAAGAAACCTTTCTCTTGGTGGAGGGTCGATGATCGGGGACCAAGGTGTAAGTTAAGGAATGTCAAAGTCATTTGGAAGAATGCCTCATCACCAGAACTTGCCAAGAAGCACCAAGCTATGGCTTGGCTGATGGTGAGAGGGGCACTGCCTGTGAGTATCTTTATGTACGCCTGGTCAGTCTGTGCTTCTGCACACTGCCCTTGGAGCATGCAATGGATTGCGATGTGCACTTGTGATGCGAAGGCTATGGTGTGTACAGTACTGGGAAACAGGGCCAGGGGACCACTTTCTGTGCTGGGCATCTGTCTGACTGTGACACCAGGCAGCTCACAGTGAGGTCTAACCCCCCACCCCGGTTCTATTCACTGATACATTCACAAATTCACATTCATATACATTTTAAATACATCCTGTCTATAGTCACACACTCAAATACACAATATCACACTCAATCACCTCAAACTCACTCGATCGCACAGATACATACTCAGCGTCTTTCACACTTCCGAGAGTGATCAATGCTTTTTTCTGGGGAGAGGTTTTAGGACAATCCCCTCTGGTTGTTTGGAAAGGACAGGGGCTGGATTCCCGAGGAGTGCTCCCCCCCCCCCCCCCGATGTACAGACAGAGTCACTGTCTGTGCGAGTGCAATAGGGGCCCCAGGCAAAGACAGCCCATGTAAATGAGGTGACCTTGTTAGCAGGATAACTCTGGCTTCTACACTATGCAGCAAAGCACAGAGTAAACCAACAACTGGAAATCAGCACCGTGTGTGTGTGTGTGTGTGTGTGTGTGTGTGTGTGTGTGTGTGTGTGTGTGTGTGTCTGTGTGTCTATGTGTGTGTGTATCTATGTGTATGTGTGTCTGTGTGTGTGCCTGTGCCTATGTGTATGTCTGTGCCTGTCTTGTGTCTATGTGTGTGTGTCTATGTGTGTGTCTGTGTGTGTGTGTCTATGTGTGTGTGTCTGTGCCTGTGTGTGTGTGTATCTGTCTGTGTGTCCATGTATGTGTGCCTGCGTATATGTGTGTGTGCCTATGAGTGTGTGTCTTTATATGTGTGCGTTTCTCTCTGTGTATCTTTGTGTGCGTCCCTCTGTGTCGCTCTGTGTCTGTGTGTGTATTAAAGTGTGTGTCTATCCGTGTGTATTTCTCCAGGAGTATATTTCTGTGTGTGTACTTCACTGTACATGTCTGTGTATTTCTCTGGTTTATGAGGCCTAGAGTGTGGTTTGCAGAGTGACTCAAAAAAGCAGGATGCAAAAGCTTGGATTTCCTGACAGCGAGGTGCAGAGATAAAGCATGTTTGCAATCTGTCCAAATTTCCCCTGGCCTGTGGCCAAGTCACAGTTGGGTATTTGCAACGCTGTGCATACACTGAACGCGTAACTGTTTTCAATAAAGCCCTAGTTTGAGATAAAGTCAGTGGCACCTGTTTCACAGGATTTTGTCCAGGAACATGCCTGTCATTGTGTTTCCCTAGTTTCACGCTCAGGGACAGGGACAATGAGTGTGAGATTCCCATATAGTGGTTTGCAGCTAGAAAAAGGGGTGCTACGGTCACTGGGGAGAGGGGTCAGGAGAAAGGGGGGGGTATAGAAGAGGGGAATTAGGGTCAGGAGTGTGGAGGAGGGAAGTGGGTCTGCCCCCTCAGGGTTAGAGGGGATGTAGAGGAGGAAGTAGCTCTCTGTGAAGTTCATCGATTCAGATGACAAAATTCCCACCATCTGATGCATCAGCTCCCAGAGACATTTTGCTGGGAACCTGATTTGACAGGATCAGTGAGAGTTTAGACCGAAATGATACGTTAAATAAACAGCAGAGATAAAGCAGTCTCCTCAGCAGCTGTTTGGAGGCACCAAGCCAGCCTGCTGAGAGCTGTGAGGACAGATTGTGTGTAAATTGAGATGAATAGGATGGCATTCACTAGAAAACAACTTCATTTATAAAAAGATTTTCTTCAATAATGCATGTGTTTGCATCTTGATCCCATTATACACAGGCTGCAGCCTCTCTCTGTAATTTTATTCCACTCTATCCTGTCACAAGGACTCAGTATTTATTGTTCTAACTCATTCCCACAAGTGGAAAAGAATTGAATACAAGATAAAAACTCAAAAAAAGAGAAAATGCCAAGAGGGAGCAGTTGAGCTCAACACTAGATCATGATAGACAGAGTGAGTGAGTCACGGGGATGAAGAGAGAGACAGGGAGTGCGAGGCAGAGAGAGAGATAGAGAATTGATGAGACTGTCAAAGAAGGCAAGAGAGAGAGAAAGAGAAATGGAGAGTGAGGAAGACAGAGAGATATGGAGTGACCTGGAGAGAGAAGCCGAGATAAAGACACAAAGGCAGAGACAGATGCTGGACAGACAAGAGAAGACCCATGAACACGATGTCACACTCCAACCTACTCAACCCATTGGCTGTGTGCAATATCCCAGAACCCCTGGGATACCAGCAGGGAAACAGTGCACCAGTCCCACCAGTAATAACATGGAGAATGGTGGTGTTGTGAGACATGGAAAACACCAGGGGACCACAATCCTCTGCATGAGGAATGAGGCAACACCCAACAGGCCAGTGAGGGGCAGGAGGTCAGAGGCAGCAATGACAGGAAAACAGGACCTAATCCCACTGCCCTGTCCCACAGTGTGTTCCCTGTTCGAGGACCGGCAAGGGAAACTGCCTGAGCTTCCTGCCTCCTCCCTTCCAACTGCATTCTCAGTGAGGTCCCCCCACACCCCTCCCTCACCGTTGGGAGACCGTATTGTCCCTGCTGGGTGTAATTTGATTAATTGGAAGGACGGGTGATTTTCAGGGCGAGAGGGAGGGCTGGACAACGGATGAAAGGTCCCACGGGTGGTTCGCTGATGGGGAGAAAAGTTTCCCTCTGTGACACCGTTCAATATGATCACCGTCCCACATCATCCCTGTCTCCCTTGATATCTCAATGTGTAACCTTCTCTGACCAAGGTGTCTCACTGCATTAATCCGGGTTTACAATGAACGAAGATGTTAAATTGACGAGCTGATTCAGGAAGGTCAATGGATCAGAATCCCGGATGATACTGTACTCTTGCTCAGTCATGATTTGGAGAAGCCAATGTTGGACAGGGGTGGACAAAGTTCGAACTCACACAACACCAGGAGATCTATTTGGAAGCACTAGCTTTCGGAGCGACGTTCCTTCATCAGGTGGTTCATGACAAAGGAGCAGTGCTCTGAAAGCGAGTGCTTCCAGTTAAACCTATTAAACTATAACCTGGTGTTGTGAGATTGTTAACTCCCACTCAGTGGCTGTTTGTTGATGATCTCAAGAGGAAAGGAACATTCCTTCCACTTCCAAAAACAAAACGGAGGATCCAAAGGGAAGAGTTTCAGGATTGGGTTGGAGTTACGGTGTGACTGAGAGTCTGCACACCCGGTCTAAAAAGACAATTTCTCGTAAAGACACGCAGCAATATCTCTCAGGGCATGAGAGAAATATCTAGAAATGTGTGTGTGTTGTCCCCCTGCTCAGTGAAGGAGAAATCGGAAGGGCGTCAGTGACCGAGTGTGAGGAATGAAGCAGCAGAAACTCAGTGAGCGTCAGCCTCAGACTAGGGTCATCACTGAGACAACAGCATTCTGCACAAGGCACCTCCTCTATTAATAGAACACATCACCTGACGTGACTCACACTTAACTCCCAAAGGGCAGCTTCTACCATTTAGCTGCAGCGTCCAACGCTCCCAGCCTTATTAGTCTGCACTAATTCAGAAAGATTGAGGCTGGAAGTCAGGCCAGAGCGTGAAGGGTCCTGTGGGTGTGATCTTCACCCACAGATGTGAGCGGTTGACTTGCAGCCAAACCAGGCCAGAACTCCCACAGTTTGCCGACAGGTACCAGATGATATTTTTATATCTCTTCTCAGGTCTAACTTACTCTTCATTTACAATTTCCACTTTGTCCCTCCTTCCTCTCTGCCTAGCTATGGTGTTTCATTTCCATTTAAAATGCATGAACATCCAAAATGATTCAAGCCTGTGTCCTCACTGCATCAAGTTCCATTCACCCTCTGCACTGTCAGAGGGTCAGCGCTGAGGGAGTGCCGCGCTGTCAGAGGGTCAGTGCTGAGGGAGTGCCGCGCTGTCAGAGGGTCAGTGCAGAGGGAGTGCTGCACTATCAGAGGGTCAGTGCTGAGGGAGTGGCGCACTGTCAGAGGGTCAGTGCAGAGGGAGTGCCGCACTGTCAGAGGGTCAGTGCTGAGGGAGTGCTGCACTGTCAGAGGGTCAGTGCTGAGGGAGTGCCGCACTGTCAGAGGGTCAGTGCAGAGGAAGTGCCGCACTGTCAGAGGGTCAGTGCTGAGGGAGTGCCGCACTGTCAGAGGGTCAGTGCTGAGGGAGTGCCGCACTGTCAGAGGGTCAGTGCTGAGGGAGTGCCGCACTGTCGGAGGGTCAGTGCTGAGGGAGTGCTGCACTGTCAGAGGGTCAGTGCAGAGGGAGTGCCGCACTGTCAGAGGGTCAGTGCTGAGGGAGTGCCGCATGGTCGGAGGGTCAGTGCTGAGGGCGTGCCGCACTGTCAGAGGGTCAATGCTGAGGGAGTGTCGCACTGTCGGAGGGTCAGTGCTGAGGAAGTGCCGCACTGTCGGAGGGTCAGTGCTGAGGGGATGCCGCACTGTCGGAGGGTCAGTGCTGAGGGAGTGCCACACAGTCAGAGGGTCAGTGCTGAGGGAGTGCCGCACTGTCAGAGGGTCACTGCTGAGGGAGTGCTACACTGCCGGAGGGTCAGTGCTGAGGGAATGGGCACTGTCAGATGGTCAGTGCTGAGGGAGTGCCGCACTGTCGGAGGGTCAGTGCTGAGAGAGTGCCGCACTGTCGGAGGGTCAGTGCTGAGAGAGTGCCACACTGTCGGACGGTCAGTGCTGAGGGAGTGCCGCAGTGTGGGAGATGCTATCGTTTTGATGAGACATTAAAGCAGGGCTCTGTCTGGTTGAAGGGCAGATCCTGTTGTATTGTTGGAAACAGCACGGTGATGTTCTGTGCCGTCGCTGTCCAATGTTTATCCCTCATTAAAGCCTCTCACTACACTCTCTGGTTACTCCCCCCTCACTGCACATTGATCTTGCTGTGCTCACTGTGGTTGTCAAATTTCTTAAGTTACAAAATCACAATGCTTCAAAGGCCTTTCACCTGTTGTGAATCACTTTCTGATACCTTGAGTTTTTAGAAGGCGCTATATAAATTCAAGTCTGTCTTTCGGTGCTTACGAACCTTGCAGACTGTTATCCTGTTTACAGAGTGCCTACACTTTTACCATCTCAGTAACTCTCAGTGAAGGGAGTTTCCCTGCCTTTGACAGGAGATGGAAAGAAGTTTTGGGGAGAGCTTGAGGTTCGAGGACAGTCCTCTCCATCCCCTTTAGATCGAGGTCAGTTCAGTTTGAAGCTGATGTCAGGAAGAGGCAGTTTGCAGATTGTGCAGGAATTGAATTTATTGTCAGATAAAAATGAATGATGGGCTGTCCACTCTCTTCAATGACTTTAAATCAACGTTTGTTTTTAATTATTAGAAATCTCTCTGTTTGATGGAAGGAAAGATCTCCTGAAAATTGCAGGTGAGAGATAGTTCAGGGCCCCCTCTGTTTGTTCCTACGGAAATCCAATTTGAGAAAGTCGGAATTTGGGATATGGGTTCCTCGAACATTCCACAACATCCCAATGACTGACAATAGGGAACAGCCCGAGTTCCCATTCCTGCGTCTGAAACAGAGAGTCCTGCTGGATTCTGAGCAGACATCCATCGAGGACACCACTAGGATCAACTGTGCTGCCTTCACAGTTCAATAGTCCACTGACAAACACCGTCTCCTCAATTAAGAAAAAAGACCATCTTCCAGCCCAGACATCCCAGATGAGGTAATGGTGTCCAAAGGATTATTTATGCACAGGATCAGTCCCTCAGGTAAGGGACAGAATACAGATGCAAAAAGAACCATCCACTTGTCCCTTTGTTTCTTCTGCAACCCCACATTCTCCGAGATCTCTGCGCTGCTCCAATCTTTAACGTTCACTGATTTCCATCATTTCATTTGGAATGGTGGTTCCCAAGGTCTGAACCTGAAGGTCTGGAACCTGTAGGTTTGCACCAGGGTCCCGTTCTGCTTGATAACAGGAAGGAGAGTAGGCCACTTGGCCCTTCCAGCCTGTCCTGCCCCTTCAATAAAGCCATGGCATTTTATTTTTATTATTCCCTTATGGGACATAGGCATCGCTGGCAGAGCCAGAATTTATCCCCAGTCCCTAGTTGCCCCTTGAGAAGGTGGGGGTGAGCTGTCATCTTAAACCGCTGCAGTCCACCTGCTGGGGGTAGACAGACCCACAGGGTCCTTAGGGAGGGAGTTCCAGGATTTTGACCCAATATCAAAATCAATATTCTCCCACAGAGGAAATAGCCTTTCTGTAAATCCCCTTTTTAGATTAGAATCAGTCTGAACAGTGGGACACAGACAGCCTCCCACAGGGCATCCCACACCATCAACACATTATCTGGGCCAACATGGCACATATTGTTATAGTTCACTTGAGAAGAGAATTTTAATAAAGTTCTGGAATTCACACATAAAGGAACCAAAACCAACATCTTCATTCTAAAAGACGAGAGAATTAACAAACACTCCAGGTCTTTTTCAGTAAATAATTTCAGTTACATCACACTGTATTCTTTTGCAATAAATTCTATGTCTTACAATCTTATTCCCCACAATCACCTGATGAAGGAGCGTCGCTCCGAAAGCTAGTGCTTCCAATTAAACCTGTTGGACTATAACCTGGTGTTGTGTGATTTGGAACTTTGCACATAACACATTCAAATCCCCTCAAGCTCTTCAATATTTCAATTAAGTCGACTTAGATTCTTCTAAACTCCAGAGGATACAGGCCCAGCCGGTCAAGTCTATCTTCATCAGGCAGTCCACTTATTCCAGCGATTATCTTTATCAGTGATGGTATAGATTATAGGAGTGGGGAGGTGATGTGCAGGACATTGGTGAGAGCACTGCTGAAGGACCGTGTGCGCTTATGGTCACTGCCCTGATGGAAGCATGTGATTGCAGTGGAGGGGGGTGGGGGGGGGGCAGAGGGAGATTTACCAGGATCTTGCTGGGATGGAACAGTTCATTGATGAAGAAAGTCCGGATAAACTCGGATTGTTTCCTCTGGAGCACAGTAGGTTAATGGGGACCTGACTGAGGGGCATCAGATTGTGTGGGGCATGGACGGGGTGGTTAGAAAGCAGCTGGTTCCCTTAGTCAGAAGCTCAAGAGCAATTTTAAAATGAAAAACTCAAGGTTCAGAGGGAAATTGAGCAAAATTATTTTCCCCCAGAGGGTGGTGGGGGTCTGGAATATATTACCTGGGAGGGGAATTGAGGTGGGGAACCTCAGAAACTTAATAAGTACTTGTATGAGCACCCAAAACCTCACAACTTTGTCGGCTATGGGAAAGTGTAGGTTGTAGTGTATTTTTGGCAGACTTTAATGGGCCAAAAATCCTCATCTGTATGATTCTATGATGCTAGACTAGTAAACCTTCTCTAAACTGCTTCCAATGTATTAACATCCTTTCATAAGTTCAGTGACCAGAACTGTACATAGTGTTTCAGATGCAGTCCTGTGAAACAGCTTCTGTCATTTTTCTGCATTAAAGGTGCGACATGAATGAACATTATTGTGTTTTGCAGTTCATGTCATCCCTTTGTTCAGACTGCGTACTCGTTAACTTGAAAATATTTGTAGCTATTTTGTTCAGAGGAGGTGCTGCCATTTCTGTCTTCTGCTTGAAGGTTCCTCGTGATGTGTAATGACAGGAGAGTATTAGACCAGGTCACAGACCTGCTACCTCTGACCAGGACCTCCTACAATCTCCAGCTCAAAGGGATCTGCTGAAACAGCAGGCCGGGCCTGTACACATCACTGGTTAGCTTATTGTGGAATGTGTAAGGTTTGAGGAGACTTGACAGGGTAGATGTGGAGAGAATGTTTCCCCTTGTGAACAACTCACCTGAACATGCTTTGAGTAAAAGGGGTTTCCCATCAATGTCACGCGGAGATGAAGGGGAATTTCTTCTCTCAGAGGGTAGTTCATCTAGTCAGAGATCACACGACACCAGGGTATTGTCCAGGAGAGAGTGAGGACTGCAGGTGCTGGAGATCAGAGTCGAGAGAGTGGCGCTGGAAAAGCACAGCAGGTCAGGCAGCATCTGAGGAGCAGGAGAGTCGACCTTTCGGGTATAAGCCCTTCATCGGGAATGAGAAACATCCTGATGAGGAAAATCCTCATTCCTGATGAAGGGCTTTTGCCTGAAACATCGATCTTCCTGCTCCTCGGATGCTGCCTGACCTGCTGTGCTTTTCCAGCGCCACTCTCTTGACCAGGCCATCATCCAACGGGTTTATTTGGAACCACAAACTTTCGGAGTACTCTCCTTCATCAGGTGTTGGACTATAACCCGGTGTTGCGTGACTCCTGACCTTGTCCACCCCAGTCCTACACCAGCACCTTCACACCATGGGTCATCTCGAACAGGGGCTGGGTTATGGAATATCTTTGAGGCTGGGTCTGTGATGGAGTAGGCAGTAATCTGGAGCTGAGGCCACAATCAGATCAGCTGTTAGTAGAGCAGGCCCGAGGGGCCAAATGGCCTACTCCTGCTCCTATTGCTCATTACCTTTGGTACTGGCTCAGCTTCCATTAGTCATAATTGTTTCTAACTGGATCCAGAATTAATATGTGAATACATTTGATGAGGAGGTCATCATTTGCTTACAGCTGCATGAGTTTGGCGTATTGCTGTGGTGAGAGTCCATTTCAGTGTTTCTCTTGGACGTGCGGTGCAGTCTCAGTGATTTGAGCTCTCACTCTCTCAGCTCCTGGCTCCCTTTCTGTTGGCCACGCTGCCATCAATCAGCAGGTGACTGGGGTCTGAAGATCCCAACAGTGCATCATTCAACTCTGTCACAAACCCACTAATCCCAGCCTGACCCAAGCTCTGTTTACAATGAAGGGATCCCCTGACTGGGTCAGAGCAACTAAATGGGAACTTTGAGCCAAGGGGTGACCTGAGAGAAGTCCCTATAATTATGTCAGACGTTGATAGCCTAGAAATGGAGAAAATATTTCTATCAGGTCCAATCAATATAAAAAAGCCTCTAATAACTGCAGTAAAGAATTCCCATTTCCAGTGAGTGGGCAGAATGTGGGACTTGCTCCTGCAGAGAGTGGCTGAGGGGAACATCCTTGATGTATTTTTACGCAGTGGAGCTGGATAAAGACTGGAAGGAGAAGGGAGGGAAAGCATTGATGAACTGTGATAAAGTTGGGTGGAAGGAAGCTCATGGAGAGAATCGAATCCTGTCAGGTGGAACAGGCAGTTTCCGCCCTGGAAAATCTATTCAATTCTATGACTTAGCAAATCTAAAAATCTTCATTTCAAGCAGAACAATTCGTAAACTTAATTCTGTTCACCATCAAAACATGATAAAATGTTGATCATATTAAATGGAAATCTGCAAAACAAATTAAGCATGTTACAAACAAAAAGGTCTTTAATTTCAAAGCCGTTGTCTTTAGTTCCTGTTACAAACTCCGTTTTCACCCGATTGCATCCTGTCCCTGTCCCTGAGACCTGCCTGAGTCCGAACCAGACTGTTCCCAAGTCTGACATTGTGTCTGCTGGGACCACACAGCCCGCTGTCACTGAGACTGCCTTCACTCAGCTATACAGCACCCTCTGACCTCAACCCTGCTTCAGGTGATCTTTTTTGATTCATTCATGGGACATGAGCATCGCTGGCATTTATTGCCCATCCATGTTGTCCCCTGAGAAGGTGGCGGTGAGCTGCCTTGTTAAACTAGTGCAATATTTGGGATCAAGGCAGACTCACAATACACCCAGAGGACAGTCCAGGATGTCGACCCAGTGACACTGAAAGAATGGCGATATATTTCAATGGAGGATGGAGAATACCTTGGAGGGGAATTTGCAGACAGTGGTGTCTCCATGTATCTGCTGCCCTTGTCCTTCTAGATGGTAGCAGTTATGGGTTTGGGAGGTGCAGTCTGAGGAAGCTTTGGTGAATTTCTGCAATGCATCTTGTAAATAGTACACCCTGCTGCTACTGAG
This sequence comes from Hemiscyllium ocellatum, assembly GCF_020745735.1. Classification (NCBI taxonomy): domain Eukaryota; kingdom Metazoa; phylum Chordata; class Chondrichthyes; order Orectolobiformes; family Hemiscylliidae; genus Hemiscyllium; species Hemiscyllium ocellatum. The sequence goes on from NC_083429.1 coordinate 53,999,497, forward strand.
TATCAGTGGTGGAGGGAGTAGATGCTTGTGGGTACAGTGCCAATCAAGTGGGGGCTGCTTTGTTCCGGATGGTTTTGAGTTTCTTCAGTGTTGTTGGAGCTGCCCCCATCCAGAGCAAGTGGGAAGTTATTCCATCACACCCCTGACTTGTGCCTTGTAGATTATGGACAGGCTTTGGGGAGTTAATTGCTGCTGGATTCCCAGCCTCTGACCTGCTCTTGTAGCCACTGTATGATGAGTCCAGTTATTTCTAGGTAACCCCAAGGATGTTGATATTGGAGGATTCATGATTTGGAGATGCCGGGGTTGGACTGGGCTAGTGTGCTTCCAATTTAACCTGTTGGACTATAACCTGGTGTTGTGTGATTTTTAACTTTGGAGGATTCAGTGATAGTAACACCACAGAACATCAATGGGTATTGGTTAGATTCTCTCTGTTTGGAGATGGTCATTGGCTGGTATTTGTGTGGCGCCAATATGACTTGATGATTGACTGATGAAGCCTTCATATTGATTGCCTTTACTACCTGCAGCCGTGACTATCTCAGTACACACTTGTATGGTCACTCATCTTCCTCCTTCAGAAACATCAGCACATCCAAAACCCTGCTTCTTGCATCCGAGTCAGTACCAAGTCCCATTGACCTTTACCCCTGTGCACGTTGACCTCCACCGGCTTCTCTTTCAGCAACTCCTCATTTTGAAAACACACATCGGTGTTTTCCAACCTCTCAGTACTGAAGTGGAGGGTACAGGGAGAGAATGCACTTGATGGACTGAAGGGCCTTTGATTGTTCCTGCTTTCTGCTGTTACTATGACAACTGCCTCTTAAGCAGCTGATTTTTAGGATCATTTACTGATTTGTCTTTGCAATTCTGAGTGGGAAGCATGTTTGGACCCTTGCTATATTTTAACAAACATCTTTTAAATGTAATCGATGACCTGACCTAGCTGTTGCTGTATTTGCAAATTTGTTTGTGCCTGTACAAATAAGAAATTTATACGGAGCATCTCTCCAAATATCTTAAGTTGCTTCACGTAAAAGAAATTATTTTGAATTTTATTCAGTGTGGTTTTGTACGAAATGCAGTAGGTGGTCTGCACAACGTCACAAGTTGTAATGAGACAGGGCATCAGTTACTCAGGCTCACAAAGGAACAGATGCTTTTCATCAACCTCTTCAGAGATATTATTACTCACCTCTGCAATAGGTAGGACTTGAGGCTAGGCCTCCTGGTCCAACGATAGGGACATTACCATGAGTTCGACTGGGACAACACTACTATTATAGGACAAGCCAAACAGAGAACAGCCAGGGAATTCCTAGAGGCATGGCACTCATCCACAGATTCAATCAATAAGCACATCGACCTGGACCCAATATACCGACCACTGCAGCGGACAGCTGGAACTGACAACCAGAAGCGGCAGATTCAAGCCACTATAAATACCGGAGGAAACATTACAGAAGCGCTTCACAGGAGGCTCCCAAGCACTGAGGATGTCACCTAGACAGGGGACAAAACGTCTGCAACACAAATTCCCAGCTCGGCGAACAGAACCACAACAACAAGCACCCGAGCTACAAATCTTCTCCCAAACTTTGAAGTCTGAAATAAAATCAGGAATCGCTTGGAACACTCAATAGCCAGGACTGGCTCTGTGCGGAGAACCGCCGAGTTAACATCTCAGAATGTGACTTCCATTGGAACATAAACACTGTTCAGGACTGTGTCGGTGGAGTTATTAGCTCAGAGAAACACATTAAAGCATGCAAGAGATTGATCTGGCCTCTTTGAAAGGCACCCCTTTGTGGGGTGGGGGTGGTGGAAGCGATCAGTACTTACTACAAGAAACAGAATTGTCCAGAAGTTGTCACCAGGAATATCCTTTCTCAAGAACTCTCAGTTGCTCAGTGGTTAGCACTGCTGCCTCACAGCACCAGGATCCCAGGTTCGATTCCAGACTCAGGCAACTGTCTGTGTGGAGTTTGCACATTCTCCCCGTGTCTGTGTGGGTTTCCTCCCACAGTCCAAAGATGTGCAGGTCAGGTGAATTGGCCATGCTAAATTGCCCATAGTGTGTTAGGTGCATTAGTCAGAGGGAAATGGGTTTGGGTGGGTTACTTTCCGGAGGGTCAGTGTTGACTGTTTGCGCTGAAGGGCCTGTTCCCATGCTGTAGGGAATCTAATCTAATCCCTTCCTGACAAAAAACCATTGTCATTCCATGTTATAACTGACTGGGTTGGGTCAATTTGTTACAACAACAGCTCAACAAGAGAGCACAGGGAGGGGTGACGGTGAACTGTGTCAGTACACTCTGGGAATGCTGGGTAAACTGGGAGGATAAAGAGAGTTAGAAGGAGATGGTGATGAAGCGGGACTCATGAGGAGGATAAAGCCCCTGAAGGAACGGGAGAACCTAATGGCCCTGAGACTGGCTTTTAAATGCAGTGTAATTCTGGTGAGTGGGAATTGTGACTGACATTGACAGAGAGGTAGATGATGTTAATAGAAAAGTACAGCACAGAACAGGCCCTTTGGCCCACGATGTTTAGTCCTAATGTAAAATATAGTAACAACCCACACACCCCTCAACTCACTGCTATCCATGTGCATGTCCATCAGTCGCTTAAATGTCCCTAATGACTCTGCTTCCACCACCACCGCTGGCAACGCATTCCATACATTCACAACTCTCTGTGTAAAGAACCTACCTCTGATGTCTCCTTTATACCTTCCTCCTAATACCTTCAAACTATGACCCCTCGTACCAGTCAATCCTGCCCTGGGGAAAAGACTGAGAGCAACTTCTCACGGGGTGACTTGCTGCTTTGAGCAGATTCAGTTCCATTTTATATTTTAGATCTGACATCGTCGACAGGATGAAATTACTTTAATCAAACTGCAGTAACACAATTGTCTTTATAACAGAAACCAATGGTTTTCATTCAGCCCCTGACTGCTCTGGTACAATTGTCTCCAATTTAATCAGAGCTCAGCTGTGTAGGCAGTGCACGAGAAACCTTCGATTGGTTTTACTGACCCATAAAACTGAGCTCTGAGAGCAAGTGTCATAACTTCCTAATGTCCTTCTCTCCCTCTCTCTCCTGCTCCATACCGTCGTCAGTAAACAGCAAGTTAGACTGGCCAGGAGATCTGACCTCAATTACAGAGGGAGATGAACCTGAGAAGGACAGACATAATCTACTCTGACAGCTCTACCCTGTCAGTCAGTCATTCAGCTCCAATTCATCACCTCCAACTTTAACTTGCACATCAGTTTACAATCTAGAAAAGTGCCTGACAGAACAAAGACATGCAGAGACACAAACACTCAAACATAACCACATATCCTTGCACAAACTCTCACACAACACTGACAGATACACAGCACAGCAGGCACCAATACACGCATTCCCACAAACACGCTTGTAATTACACACATACACATATAACAGGCCCTCACCCCAGCTGCCCCTTAACTCCACCATCCCCTGACAAAACTGGAAAGCCAGCTCTACGAGGCACTTTAATTTTCTAGTAAAATTTAATCATCATTTCTATTTTATGCTGGCAGTTATAATATATTTTCATTAAAATACAGGATTAACATAACAATCATATTTGATGTGAGTCCATTTGGAGCTTGGTATTTGTTTTATTTCATGCTTGCTCTTGTCTAACATGGCTTTTCCTGCAATTTGAATGGTTTTCAAATCGTGTTGTTATAATTGCAACAAAACAGTGTTAAATTCCTGCCACAGAGTTGTTGTGGGAAGTGAGAGGATTATGATCCGTACAAATAATAATCCCTGCAGAATAGTTGGATCACTCAGCCTCAGAAAGTTGTGGAGACAATTCCAAAGGCCCAATCTTCTGTTCTCCACTGTGGAATAATTCTGCTGGAATGAATTCAAATTTCCAGAGAAGTAATTGATTGCTCATCAGTCCCCATTGCACCCAGCTATAATAACATGCACCAAACACTGATGTTGCTGGTATCAACATCAACAGCTCGTTTCAGTGGTTAAACATCATTCAGTGCTACTGGAAGAAGACAGCTCCCACATTATCAAAGGCATTCTGATATTCTTTTGTCTGCTCAAATATCTTTAGCAAACTGCAGTACTGAAATTCAGAGCAGTGACTAATAAAACCCATTCATGCCTACATAATACAGAATTTTAAGTTTTGCTTTAAGCCTAGTAAAATCTAAGATCGCCCTTATTTTTGTTTCTGTAGGTGTTATTTCACCTTGTCTCACAAATCAGTGAGTTCTATTTTTGTCAAATTCACTTATGGCCAAATGCTACCCCAACAAGTCATTGTTCCAAAACAAATTACAGCTTTTACAGATCGATGGAGTGACTTAGGAAGAAATCCCAGCAGCTACAAGTCTCTCTCTGTCTTGCTCAGCAAATGCTTCTGGGAAAACTCTGCAAATCACCTGGAAGTAGCTTGATTTCAATCTGAACTGATGATCTTCCATCAGTATTCCGGCTGTCAACCATTCGATGTTGTTGACCAGAAACCCAGTGGACCATGACATGGATCCAATTCTATTTCAGGCCATTGGTCAACTGGGGCTTTTTAAAAATAAATATTCTCTCTACGAAGACGACTGTTGTTTGTATTGTGTAAGTGTACCTGTGTTTCAATTATAGCAGATTTAGGTCTAATTCTGGATTATAGCTTAGAGGTTAATCAGAGTTTGTCACTTTCTTTAAGAATAAGTTTTATTTATAATAAACAGATGATATTGAGCTCGTTAAAAAGAGGCCGACAAAGGGCTCTTTTGTTCTGGTACAAAAGGGAAGCAATTAGTCATTTTGGTGTAACACAGTTACATTAACAGGGTGCTTGATGGGGTAATGGGGTTTAAATACCCAGCATTGTTTTCCCTGGGACGGTGGAGGCTGAATGGTGACCTTATAGAGGTTTATAAAATCATGAGGGGCATGGATAGGGTGAATAGACAAGGCCTTTTCCCTGGGGTGGGGGAGTCCAGGCCTAGAGGGCTTAGTTAAGGGTGAGAGAAGAAAGGTTTAAAAGGGACCCAAGGTGCAACACAGAGGGTGGTACGTGTGTGGAATGAGCTGCCAGAGGAAGTGGTGGAGGCTGGTACAATTACAGCATTTAAAATGGATCTGGATGGGTATATGAATAGGAAGGGTTTGGAGGGATATTGGCCAAGTGCTGGCAAATGAGACTATATTAGGCTGGGATATCTGGTCGCATGGATGCATTGGACCGAAGGGTCTGTTTCCGTGCTGTATGTCTCTCTGACTCATAGAACATAGAACGTGGAATGTTCCATGTTGCACCGACCTATGAAACCAATCTGAAGCCTATCTATCCTAAACTATTCCAATTTTATCCATATGTTTATCCAATGATCATTTCAATGCCCTTAAAGCTGGTGAGTGTACTCCTGTTGCAGTGACCAGAACTGTATGCAATACTCCAATTGCAGCCGCACCAGAGTTTTGTACAGCTGCAGCATGACGTGGTTCCGAAACTCAATCCCTCTACCAATAAAAGCTAACAAACCGTATTCCTTCTTAACAACCCTATCAACCTGGGTGGCAACTTTCATGGATCTATGTGGACACCGAGATCTCTCTGCTCATCTACACTGCCAAGAATCTTACCATTAGCTCAGTACTCTACATTCCTGTTACTTACTCCTTCCAAAGCGAATCATCTCACACTTTTCCGCATTAAACTCTACTTGCCACCTCTCAGCCCAGCTCTGCAGCTTATCTCTGTCCCTCTGTAACCTGCAACATCCTTCCGTACTATCCACAACTTCATTGACTTTCGTGTCATCTGCACATTTACTAACCCACCCTTCTCTGCCCTCATCCAGGTCATGTATAAAAATGACAAACAGACGTGGCCACAAAACAGATCCCTGTGCTACACCGGTAACTGAACTCCAGGATGTACATTTCCCATCAACCACCACTCTTTGACTTCTTACAGCTCGCCAGGTTCTGATCAAAATCGCTAGATCCCCCTCAATCCCATGTCCCTGTACTTTGTGCAATAGCCTCCCAGGGGGAACCTTATCAAACACTTTATTGAAATATGCTTCATGAAGCCAGCTCACCACCACCTTCTCCAGGGGGGAGCATATGGACAATAAACGCTGGCCCAGCCAGAGATTCCCAATCCCATGAATGAATAAAAAGAAGTGGATAGACAGTGGTGAGGGAATGGACCAGTGTGATCAGATATTTACAGGAGCGATAGGCCATGATTTCAGCATCTTCCAAGGCCTGAGTTTAGGCTCCATCTTTACTCCATGGTGCCCCTTGACCCTCCTCCCCTCCAGTAATTCCAACGGATTCACACTCACCATCCAACCGGACATTGTGAATCCTGGAAGATGCAGAAGTTTGAACACACGCACCAACAGATTCAAGATCAGCTTCTTCCCCGCTGTTATGAGAATGCTGAATGCACTCTCTAACTTCATATAATGTTGATCTTGCTCTGTGCCCCACCTATGCAGATGTAACCCTAAATGCCTCACTCTGTCTAAGCACCCTATGATCTGGGTGGTAAAAACAATGACTGCTGATGCTGGAAACCAGATTAGAGGTGCTGGAAAAGCACAGCAGTTCAGGCAGCATCCGAGGAGCAGGAAAATCGACGTTTCAGGCAAAAGCCCTTCATCAGGAATAGAGGCAGAGTGCCTGAAGGGTGGAGAGATAAATGAGAGGAGGGTGAGGGTGGGAAGAAAGTGTCCCTGTCTGCTATGATCTGCCTTTACTGCTCGCAAAACAAAGCTCTTCACTGTATTCAGGTACACGTTGCTGCAATAAACCAAATCAAAAAAAATAATTCCCAGGGTCGTCTCGCACAGTTTGGAGAAACGCAGTTTAAACATTCACCTTGTTCCTGATTTACAGATAAGCCTCTACCCCAGGGAGCGCCGGGAAGTGTGATCGGAATTCTAGGAGGCGTCATCGCTGCTGTTATTATCATCAGCGCCATTGTAACCGTCTTCTTCATTTACCGGCGGCAACAGAAGAACCGAGCAGATACGGACAATGATCTGTGAGTATCGGCCAACTGGGCACAACAACTACTGCATTTACGTAGCACCTTTAATGTGATAAAATGTTCCAAGGTGTCTGCAGGGAAGATTAGAAAGTGAAGCCCAGACGACCTGAGGAGATATTACAGCAGATGGCCAAATTGTGGTCAAGGGGCCAGGTTTTATTGACTATGTATCGACCAAGTACTGACCACTGAATGTCAGACTGAGTCTGTGATTCTGCAGAAACTGATCAAGTTCACTTCTTGTCACCCTCAATGAAAAACATGGAGTCTCAAAACTCTGTGATCACCAAATTCTCTCTCTCTGTTTCTTCCTGTCTCTCTACCCTTCTCTTTCTATCTTCATGTCTCTCTCTCTCACTCATCTCAGCCTTTCTTCTCACTTTCTCTCTCTCTCTCTCCCTCCATCCTCTAATTATTCCTGCACAGAAACTAGGGAAAATTAAAGGATAGTACAGGGGCCATTCAGCCCATCATGCTACACTGACAATCAGTGATCGAGCTCAATCTCCCTTTATTTCTGTTTGAGTTTCCTCTAACCCTCCTCTCTATTCCCTATTCCTAGTAATGAACCCCTCAACCAAAGATAACCACTCCTTCCTATCCACACTAACCAGCCCCCTCTTAGTCTCATACACATCGACTGAGTTTCCCATCACCCCTCTCCGTTCCAAAGTAAATCTATCTCCATTTATTTATCAGTGTCTCAATCTCTGTCTCTTTCACTCCATCATTAAAGGCCATCTTCATTACTGCCTGCCTGTTAAAGAAAGCAAAGTGAAATTAGAACTGTTTAAATCTTGTTAAATGTCCCCAGCTGCATCTGTGGATCTGCTGACTCGTTCTGAATTTCCAGTGATGAAAGTTTTTATTAATAATTTTGTGAGTTTAAGCTGCAATGAGCTACACATCGAGACGAAGCAGATAAGGGGTTTGGGTGCCTGTGTGTCCACATTAGATTTGAACTACATTCTACAGGAATGTGTAACAGTCAGAGAAAAGAATAATCAGAGGACCAAGATACAAATGGACCACAACTCGTGCTTTCAGAAGGATCAACTCTCCTGGGGGGTTCAGGGGGACTGGTCTTCAAACAGAATTTAATCCGGATCCACATTAGGATCCAGTTGATGAAAGAGGGAGGTGTGTCCAGGAACGTCCTGCAGGTGAGAGAGAGCTCAGGAGGTGGAAGGATTAAGGGAGAGATTTCCAGAGCTTGTGACACAGGCAGTTGAGGGCGTGGGGGGGACCAGTGGGGGAAAAGTTATGGTTAGAGTGGAGCTGGGAAAGCACAGCAGGTCAGGCAGCATCCGAGGAGCAGGAGAATTATCAGGGGGCTTTTGCCTGAAGCATCGATTTTCCTGCTCCTCGGATGCTGCCTGCCCTACTGTGCTTTTCCAGCACCACTCTAACCTTGACTCTAATCTCCAGCATCTGCAGTACCCGCCTCTGCCCACCAACGGAGAAGCAGCTGAGAAGCAGAGAGATCTCAGACCATTGTGGAGGTGTTGGACATTACAGAGAAAGGGAGGGTGAGAGCCATTGAGAGGCATTCAAACAGAAAGACTGGAACTTTCACTTCCTCCCTATGATTCTGAACAATCATGTGTTCTTTCTCTGTGAAATGAGGAAGTGCTGATTGTGTTCATTAAACCTCTGTGACGCACTGTTGAACAGTTTCAGATTTTGCCAGTTTTGGCCTGTGTTTTGAGAAAGCAGCAAAGCCTCACACCGAGCTGACTGGATCAGAGTTTGTGTCACTGAGTTTGGTAGCTGTTTCTGAGTTGTATTAAAAGAAAGACTCCAAGCGATCAGGTTACCAGCAACTCACTCTGCTCACGGAACGCTCCCTCCCTCCCAACTTACTGCTGCCTCCATTCAGCCCATCAAGCCTGTTCCACTATTCTATAGAGTAATAGAGTCACACAACAGGGCAACAGACCCTTTGCTCCATCCCATCCATGCTGACCATGTTTCCAAACTGAACTAGTCCCGTTTGTCTGCATTTGAACCATATTCCTCTCAATCTTTCCTATCTATGTACCTACTCGAATGTTTTTTAAATGTTGTAACTGTACTAACATGTACCACTTCCTCTAGCAGTTCGTTCCACACATAGACCACCCTCTGTGTGAAAAAGTTGCCCCTCAGGTCACTTTTAAATCTTTCTCCACTCACTATAAAATAATGCCCTCCAGCTTTGAGCTCCCCTACCCTGGGAAGAAGACCTTTGTTATTCACCTTATCTATGCCCCTCATAGAGTCATAGAGATGTACAGCACGGAAACAGACCCTTCGGTCCAACCTGTCCATGCCGACCAGATATCTCAACCCAATCTAGTCCCACCTGCCAGCACCCGGCCCATATCCCTCCAAACCCTTCCCATCCAAGTGCCTCTTAAATGTTGCAGTTGTACCAGCCTCCACCACTTCCTCTGGCAGCTCATTCCATACATGTACCACCCTCTGTGTGAAAAAGTTGCCCCTTAGGTCTCTTTTATATCTTTCCCCTCTCACCCTAAACCTATGCCCTCTAGTTCTGGACTCCCTGACCCCAGAGAAAAGACTTTGTCTGTTTATCCTATCTATGCTCCTCATAATTTTGTAAACCTCTATAAGGTCACCCCTCAGCCTCCGATGCTCCAGGGAAAACAGCCCCAGCCTGTTCAGCCTCTCCCTGTAGCTCAAATCCTCCAACCCTGGCAACATCTTTGTAAATCTTTTCTGAACCCTTTCAAGTTTCACAACATCCTTCTGATAGGAAGGAGACCAGAATTACATGCAATATTCCAAAAGTGGCCTAACCAATGTCCTGTACAGCTGCAACATGACCTCCCAACTCCTGTACTCAATACTCTGACCAATAAAAGAAAGCATACCAAACGCCTTCTTCACTATCCTATCTACCTGCGACTCCACTTTCAAGGAGCTATGAACCTGCACTCCAAGGTCTCTTTGTTCAGCAACACTCCCTAGGACCTCACCATTAAGTGTATAAGTCCTGCTAAGATTTGCTTTCCCAAAATGCAGCACCTCACATTTATCTGAATTAAACTCCATCTGTCACTCCTCAGCCCATTGGCCCATCTGATCAAGATCCCGTTGTAATCTGAGGTAACCCTCTTCTCTGTCCACTACACCTCCAATAAGGTCACCCCTCAACCTCCAGTTCACTGAAAGTTCATTGCTTGGCTGATCTTTTGCATTTTAACTTCCATATTCCCATCAACTCCCTTCAGTCCTCGATTCCCTCCCAAACAAACAGCTGTTAGTGTCTGTCTGTCCTCAAAATATTCAAAGATTTTGTCTTTTGAAGGGGAGCATTCTGAACTTGTCCAACCCTCAGGGACAATAATTTTCCTCATCTCTGTCCAAACAAGGTCATCCCGAATTTTAAAGGACTGACCCCTGACAGGAATCCATGGCTAACTTTTTAAAACCATTCAGGATCATATACACTTTGATCAAGTCACTCTCCCCCTCAATCTTCGAGAGTCTAGTGGAAACCAGCCCAATCTGCCCAAACCTGGTTTCAAAAGGCAACCCTCCAATTCTAGTGTCAGTCGACTAAATCTCCTCTGAACCACCTCCAGCTTGACATCTGGGGAAAGGTTGGTCACATTGGGCTTGTTTCTAAGGGAGGTTGGAAGAGTGAGGGGTGCCTGGTTTGAAGTCTGTAAGATCCTGGTGGTCTTGACAAAGTAGATGTAAAAACCAGGATTCCTCTTGTGGATCAGTCCGGAATCAGGGGCATTGTTTAACAGTTAGGGGTTGCCCTTTTAGGGTAGAGATGAAACAAAATGCTTTCTAAGAAATTTGTGCTACTTTGGAACATACTGCCTCAGAAGGCAATGGAGGTGGAGGGGAGGAGTTCACTGAATATTTTGAAGTCAGAGGTGGATAGATTCTTGTTAGTGAGGGAAATCGAGGGTTAAATGGAGAATCATAGAATCCCTATGGTGTAGAAGCAGGCATTCAGCCCATTGAATTCACACCAACCCTCCGAAGGGTATGATTCTCCTGCTATTCTATCCCTGTAACCCTGCATTTCCCATGGCTGATCCACCCATCCCTGGACACTATGGGCAACTCTAACCTGCACATCCTTGGACTGTGGGTGGAGAAAACCCAGTGAGAAACAGGGAGAATGTGCCAATCCCACATAGATAGAAACTCAAGGCTAGATTGGATCCTGGGTCCCTGGCACGGTGAGGCAGCAGGGCTAACCATTGAGCCACTGTGCCACTCCAAAGTAAATGGGAGTGTGGAGTTCAAAACACAAACAGGTCAGCCATGATCATTAGGGCGGCACGGTGGCGCAGTGGTTAGCACTGCTGCCTCACAGCGCCTGAAGACCCGGGTTCAATTCCCGACTCAGGCGACTGACTGTGTGGAGTTTGCACGTTCTCCCCGTGTCTGCGTGGGTTTCCTCCGGGTGCTCCGGTTTCCTCCCACAGTCCAAAGATGTGCGGGTCAGGTGAATTGGCCATGCTAAATTGCCCGTAGTGTTAGGTAAGGGGTAATGTATAAGGGGTATGGGTGGGTTTCGGGTCGGTGTGGACTTGTTGGGCCGAAGGGCCTGTTTCCACACTGTAAGTCTAATCTAAATCTAATCTAATCATACTGGATAGCGAGGCAGGCCTGAGGAGCCAAATGGTCTATGTCTGCTCTGATTTGGTATGTTTGCATCCTTTTATCAATCTAGTAACCACAGCCAGCACATGTACCGTCTTCCTTCAGACAGGGAGGGCTATGCTGCAGGCAGTAGATGTCGTGTTTTCAGTTGTTCCTCTATATCCTCTTGTAATCAAGGGTAATAGCCCATGAGCTGCCGGAATGATTGACTTGAGCTGCATCCTAATGTGTTGTGACTCATACATCGGAACACCAGACGGACGGGGAGTTCAGGATTCTGGGTCATCGGTACCTGAGTTTGTAAAAGCCCGAGCAGACAGTTCGGAGAAACTGGGGAGAATGTGGAACTCCGACTGGGACTGAGGGCTGGATAAGTTCATGCCAGAGAAACAGACATGGGAATAGGTGGATCGGGTGAGGTGAAGGGGATGAAGGAGGCACTTGGAAAGCACAGATACCCAGCCCGACCAGATGGGCTGAATGGCCTGTTTCAGTGGTGTACATTGAATAGGAGTCTTGTGTCAAACATGTTCCCAACACTAATTGTTGTTAGTGTTGTGGCTGGATTCAGGAAACTGCAGGATATTGGGGTCACCAACAGAAGGGCAGAAACTCACATCACGCAGAGTTCCCTGGGGTTTAATTGTATGACCAGCTCCTCACTGAGCCAGACCTCACTGGGCACGCAGAGAGAGCACTGTGAGAGGGAGTGAGGGTGGGCGATCGGATTCCTCACATCATGGTATTCACTGTAGTGACTGCTGGAAGAATGTGGGATCTGATTCATTGCTGAGTGATGGTGGTAATTAATCATTCCTATACATTAATCTCTTTTAATTACTGTTGTCTTTGGTTGATATTTTTAAATTATAGAATGATGAAGCTGAGGCAGGCAGGTACAATGCGGTCACTGTGCAAACATTCATCCAGGTTCAGACCATCACTCAGTCCACTCCGACTCTGATGCAGGGCCATTCACCCCAAAAGTCATTCTGTTCCTCTCAGCACAGACACTGGTGACTTGCTGATTGTTTCCAGCAGTTTCTGTTTTTATTTCTTGTTTCACTTCTGCCATATTTAGCACGGGTGATTAAAATCCATATCTGAAACTCTCCAGCCTCTGTATTATATTATCCACGTTTCCATCAGCAACACAGCTAAACACAGAGGAACCAAACTCAGTCTGTTTATTGTCCGGGGAGGGGTGGGTGTACCCAGGACAATCACCATGTGTAGCACATCACCGTTAACTGCTGGTCACCCCAGTCATTCCATCATATTGCCAACCTCCCATCTGCAAGCCTCCTTGAGGAGTGGGGGTGGGCTGCCCCTTTATTGTCCCGGGAGGGTCCCTCAAATGAATTTCCAGAGATTTATAGTTGGCACACAGAGCAGGTACACCCAGGGACAGGTATATCCAGGAACAGGGTACACCCAGGAAGAGGTAAACACAGAGACAGGTACACACAGGGTCAGGTACATCCAGGGACAGGGTATGCCCAGGAACAGGTAAATGCAGGGACAGGTACACACAGGGATAGGACCATCCAGGGACAGGTACACACAGGGACAGGTACACACAGGGTCAGGTACACCCAGGGTCAGGTACACCCAGGGACAGGTACATCCAGACTCAGGGTACACCCAGGGACAGATACACACAGGGGCAGGTGCACACAGGGTCAGGTACAAACAGGGACACGTACACCCTGGAACAGGTAAACACAGGGATAGGTACACTCAGGGTCAGTTACACACAGGGACAGGTACACCCAGGGACAGGTACACCCAGGGACAGATACACCCAGGGACAGGTAAACATAGGGACAGATACACCCAGGGACAGGTACACCCAGGGACAGGTAAACATAGGGACAGATACACCCAGGGACAGGTACACCCAGGGACAGGTAAACACAAGGACAGGTACACCCAGGGACAGGTACACCCAGGGACAGGTAAACATAGGGACAGATACACCCAGGGATAGGGTACACCCAGGGCCAGGTAAACATAGGGACAGATACACCCAGGGACAGGTAAACATAGGGACAGATACACCCAGGGACAGGTACACCCAGGGACAGGTACACCCAGGGACAGGTATATCCAGGGACAGGGTACACCCAGGAACAGGTAAACACAGGGACAGGTACACACAGGGACAGGTACATCCAGGGACAGGGTACACTCAGGGACAGGTACACACAGGGTCAGATACACCCAGGGACAGGTACACCCAGGGACAGGTACACCCAGGGACAGGGTACACCCAGGGACAGGTACACCCAGGGACAGGGTACACCCAGGGACAGGTACACACAGGGACAGATACACCCAGGGACAGATACACCCAGGGACAGGTAAAAATAGGGACAGATACACCCAGGGACAGGTACACACAGGGACAGGTAAACCCAGAGACACATACACCCAGGGATAGGTACACACAGGGATAGGTAAACCCATGGCCAATATCACAGGGACAGGTAAACATGGGTAGAGTTAAATACAGAAACAGGTAAATCATTAGGCTGGTAACTCTGGGACAGGTAAGCACTAGGATGGGTAAATACAGGGACAGTAACACTGACAATGATGTACAAACTTACAGATCAAAAGATGCAACTGAGATAGAATGACACTGATATCCTGAACAGCTTTCAGAGTTGGATGTGGAGTTGGATGATATGAGGATTGTAATTACAGAAGATTGTCGTTAAATTTGTGAAACTGCTTCCAGACCAAATAAACATTCCGTTGTACATTCTGAAGAGAGTACAAGTTTCCAGACATTTTGACCAGGTCCACAATTGCACAGGAACTGCCGATCTGTTACAGGCCGCACAATATAAATACTCAGTCATTGCTGCACAGTGGGCAAACTTTCACATGTGTGCCTTTTTATTTACCGGAATGGGTTTAAGGAAACGTGTGTGTGTCCCTGAGACTGTGAATCTCCCCATGTTTTGTCTGGCCAGTGTTTTGTTTTACTCAGTGACTGAACTGTGGAAATTAATGCTGTCTGACTCCAGTTCCTTGCACTTTCCCCCAGCAACTTTGAGCCGGCAGTGTGTTACTCTTTCCTGGTACACTTTTCAAATTAAAGCTGACTTATTAGAAGTTAAGAATCAATTTCATGCTCCTTGCTCTTGATAAATCGCTGATGCTGTTGTTTGTGTTTCTATCGGTGCAGGGCAGCTGGTAATCTGAAAGGAATCAGTTTTACCATCACTCTGATATATCACCCTTCTAACAGAGAGCTGGGATAGGACTCTACCTCAGTCCTGAGGCTGTGTGTGTGACATTATCATCTCTGTATCCCGAGGAGAGTGACTGTAACTAAATCTCACAGAGTTGGCCAAATCTCTCTGCAGTGCAGAGATGTGATTGCCTCTCTGTCTGAGACTCTCTCTCCAGTGAGCAACTGGAGGCTTTAGGAAATGATTGAGTCAGGAAGGAGTTGGTTTTCTCTAGGAGCACAGCGTGATGTGAAATGATGTGATAGCAATCATTGCTGATTGAGAACCAGTGAACAGAGTTAACAACTCCTCATTCACTTCATCAGGGGCTCATTGGGAACTTTTAGGAGTGTTTTATGCTCAGCTTCTCTGGAGGGACATTTGAAAAGCTCACAGTGCGGTTCCCTCCCAAAATCTCTTCTCCCACTGTAGGTTAAAACCAACTTTGATCTGGTGATAATTTGACCTAATTCTCTGATTCAGATCCTCCTGCCAAGCACCTTAGGAGGTCACCTGGAGGATTGTGCTCAGTTGTGGTCTCCTTACCTGAGGAAGGATGTCCTGGTGATAGAGGGAGTGCAGCGAAGGCTTCCCAGACTGATGCCCGGGATGGTAGGACTGACGGATGAAGAGAGACTGGATCAGTTAGGCCGATGTTCACTGGAATTTAGAAGGATGATGGGAAATCTCATAGAACTCCAAAGAATTCTAACAGAACTAGACAGAGTAAACACAGCAGAGATGTTCCCAATGACCTAGTGATCATAATCTCAGGATATGGAGTAGGTCATTCAGGGCTGAGATGAGGAGAAATGTTTTCACCCAGAGAGTGCGGAGCCTGTGGAATTCTCTGATACGGAAAGCGGTTGAAGCCAAAATATTGAATGTTTTCAAGAAGGCATTAGATATAGCTCACACGACTGAAGACATCAAAGAGCATGCAGAAAAATTGTGACCAAGGAACCGAGTTGAATGAACTTCCATGATCATATTGAATGGCAGAGTAGGTTCGAGGGGCTGAATGGCCTCCTCCTGCTCCTATTTTCTATATTTCACTGCATGAATGGTGCCATATTTCTGCAAATTGTTGTTGTAACGTCAGATAGATGGATTGGGGGCCCTTGTGTCGGTGAATCAGGCTCCAATCCAGTCCTACCAACTCAAGAGAAGCATTCTGTAGAGAGCTGACCGGGGCTGTGGGGGGATAGCAGGGGTACAGTGGCGTAACTTTCTCAGGGAAGGGTTGATAGCCATATCACCTTTTCTCCCAAAAAGAGGAGGTGGAGATGTGGCTATTCGAGGTCTTTAACCTGACGAAAGCGTTTGATCAAGAGAGAAAATTCCCTCATGTGGGGAAAAGCAGAACCAGAGGATGTCTCTATCAGATTATCACCAGGTGGTTAGCACTGCTGCCTCACAGCACCAGGGACCCGAGTTTGATTCCTAAAGCCCTTCACGGCCAGACTTTTTGGAGTCTTTGTCTTTTATGACCCCACTGAGAAAAAAAAGCCAAGGACAGCATCGCCTTGTTAAAGGAGCTGCTTCATCACACCCCCCCCCCCTTTTAAAAACATCAATATCCAAAGATTGCTTCATTTTAAAACCCCTTAATCCTAACTTGTTAGTGCTGTACACCACACATATACATTACAGTAATCATGCAAACATACGCAATCCCATTCTGTTCCAGTCTGTTATGCTCCTGCGTTCAGATGTCTCTGATTCTCATCCAAGTCTCGATAACACACTGGCAATCACATTTTCTCGATCTGCCACATGCACAATTTTCAAATTGAAATGGCTGTAATAACAAGCTCCAGTCTGGCATTTCTGTCCTTAAATTTCTCCACAATCCTCAATGGGTTATGGTCAGTGTATATGATTGTCTCAGATACTTTACTGGTAACATAAACACTGAAATGTAATGCCAACACCAAGCTCAAAGTCTCCTTCTCAACTGTTGAATATTTCTGCTGATGAATGTCCAGTCTCTTGGAGAAATATCCGATAGGTCTTTCTATCTTGTCGTTGTTTTCCTGCAGGAGCACCGCACCGACTCCCACATCACCTGCATCAATAGCCACCTTGACTGGCTTTGCGTCGTTAGGTGTGGCTAATACCAGGGCAGTGGTTAACACAGCTTTCAGGCTGTCAAATGCCTCTGACAACCCGCTGTCCACTGAAACCTCTTGCCTTTCTTTCGCAGTTCAGTGAGTGGAGCAGCCACACTGCTAAAATTTGGTACAAATGTTCGATAAAATTCATTTCAATCCCTGGAAGCATAGTACTGGTTTTTTTTGTCGATGATATGGGAAACTCCCAATTTCTTTGCATCCCCTGGGGCCATTTGTCGGTGTCCAATACCATGGCCCAGGAAGGTGACTGGCTCTTTTACAAATTCACTTTTAGCCAGGTTTCTAACCAGGCCTGCTTACTGAAGTCGATCGAACAAGTCTGATAAATGTTGTAAATGTTTCTTCCATGTGTGACTGAAAAATCACCAGGTCATCAATATAAACTACACAATTGGGTAGACCAGCAACAACCTTATTGGTTAGTCTCTGAAATGGGGCTGGCATATTTTTAATGCCAAATGACATAGCGTTAAACTGATACAGTCCATTCGGTGTTACAAAAGCCTTTGCTCTTTCTGACAAAGGTACCTGCGAGTATCCTCTGAGTAAGTCCAACTTAGAATTATAAGCTGCTTGTCCCACCTTCTCAACACAGTTCCCAAACACGGAATCAGATTTACATCAGTCTTTGTAACTGCATTGTGATAGACCACACAGAGCCATTGGGTACCACCTGATTTGGCACCGTGACTGTGGGTGAGCCCCAGTCACTGTAACTCACTTCGATCATGCCATCTTGGAGCATGCATTCTATCTCCTTCTAAACCTGGGCCAACTTTAGAGGGTTATTCCTATAAGGATGTTGCTTAATTGGAACAGCATCTCCTATATCTACATCATGCATAATTAGGTTAGTAACTCTCAGCTTATTTCCACTTAG
The DNA here is from genome assembly GCF_020745735.1 of Hemiscyllium ocellatum. Lineage (NCBI taxonomy): Eukaryota > Metazoa > Chordata > Chondrichthyes > Orectolobiformes > Hemiscylliidae > Hemiscyllium > Hemiscyllium ocellatum. The sequence continues at coordinate 54,017,461 of NC_083429.1, forward strand.
GTCCCCATGTGACAGTATTAACTCTTTCATGTCATTCCAATTTTCCTCCTGAAGGTAATTTATCCCAGTCTTTGACAATTTCCTCACTGTCCAATTTGATTTGAGGAATGTCCAATTCAGAATCCTCTGAACCTGGTTCCTCCTTCTGTGCTGTCATCATTAACACCTCCTCCTGTTGCTTTCCTTCCCCATCAAAATACCTTTTCAGCAAATGCACATGACACACTCTGTGAGATTTCTTTCTGTCTGGAGTTGGTATTAAGTAGTTCACATCACTCAATTTCCTTTCAACTTGATACGGTCCACTAAACATCACCTATCACTGGAAGTAACACGACTTCCTTATCCCCAACAGCAAAATTATTTTTGATTTCTTGTCTGCTTCCTGTTTCATTGTATGCTGCAAGATTTTTAAATGCTGTCTCGCCAACTTCCCAGCTCTATTTAATCGTTCCCTAAAATTTGGTACATTGTCCAAATATGTGGTATCTGAATTGTGACTTATCATGGCAGCACGGTAGCACAGTGGTTAGCACTGCTGCCTCACAGCACCAGAGACCCGGGTTCAATTCCCGCCTCAGGCAACTGACTGTGTGGAGTTTGCACGTTCTCCCCGTGTCTGCGTGGGTTTCCTCCGGGTGCTCCGGTTTCCTCCCACAGTCCAAAGATGTGCGGGTTAGGTGAATTGGCCATGCTAAATTGCCCATGGTGTTAGGTAAAATGGGTAAATGTAAGGTTATGGGTAGGTTGCACTTCGGCGGGTCGGTGTGGACTTGTTGGGCCGAAGGGCCTGTTTCCACACTGTAAGTAATCTAATCTAAAATTTCTATCTTAATCAATTTTAACGGTCCTTTCACTTCATGCCCAAAAACTAATTCAAATGTTCAAATGGACTGAATTTGGTCAATTCATTTGGTTCATCTCTGGTTGCAACAAGTACAAATGGAATTCCCTTATCCCAACCATCTGGATGGTCTGGGCTATAAGTCTTCAACATGGCCCTTAATGTCTGATGCCATGTTTCTAGCACTCCCTGTGATTCTGGATGGTATACAGTAGATTTGAAGTGTTTTATTCCTAAGCTGTTCATAACTTTGTTGAATAATTTCAATATAAAGTTTGACCCTTGATCTGATTGTATCTCTGCGGTTAGTCTGCATCTAGTGATAAATTTGAGTAACTCCTGTGCAATCCTTTTTGCTGTGATATTGCGTAATGGGACAGCCTCTGGAAATGTAGCGGACACATCCAATATTGTTAACAAATACTGATTCCCACCTTTTATACTAGGTAGGGGTCCTACGCAATCAATTAAGACTCTTGTGTTACGACATGAGGTAAACTCCCCTGCTAATTTAAACCAGCAACACAGAAAAGATTCACCCCGCGCTGTAATCTGTTAAAATTCAAGAGGCAAAGAACTAACCCGAACGTCATTATTTGACATACAAAACAAAAGAATTTTATTCTTTAAGTCTGACATAAAATATTAATCAGCAACTATTTACAACTCCTTTCTCTAGTCTATCTTTTACTCACCCTTCTATAATACTAGTCCAATAAAACCCCAGGTTAAGATTTACCGAAAAATTCAAATTTCAAAACCAGCCAGCTGTCGAATCTTCTCTTTATATCTTCCTCTGTCTTCTTTTCTTCTTAGGGGTTCTGTTTCACAGGTCACTGATCAATAAAGGTACCTTTAGGAGAGCTATTCTCTGGGCAATCTGCATGTGTTGGTGGCTTAGCAGTTCTCCCTCAACTGTTCAATTTTTCCTGATCTTATACTCCAAAGCATTGATTGTTTCATTGGTTTTAATATTGTCAAAATACAAAATTCAAACTTGGTTGGAGTTTAGTATCTTGGGGCATAATTTAATCTGATTGGCTGAACATGAATTTGGTTTTTTGTCACACAGCAACCCAGGTACTGCTAGCTACTGGACCAAATGTTACATTGTAAATTCTCCAGCACTCTGTGTGCTTGCTAAGTCCTTCAACTCTCTTAAAAGTACAATACCCCTTATACCTTCCTAACGCTTGTAAAAGGTTCCTCAAATGCAGGAATAGATATTAAAGGTGCGTGTTTTATTCCTGCCTGTGGTTTTCCAATTACCTGACATATATGATTCATCTAGCAAAATTCAACTACAGAGTTGAGAGTGTGATCTTGGAAAAGCACGGCAAGTCAGGCAACGTGGGAGGAGCAGGACAATCAATGTTTTGAGCAAGAGCCCTTCATCAGGAATGAGGCTGCTCTGATCTCCAGAATCTGCAGTCCTCACTTTCTCCAAAATTCACTTACATCCTTGTGCAGTCCAGCCCAGTAAAAATGTTTTTGTATTTTAGCTTGTGTTTTTCTCACTCCTAAATGACCTCCTAGACATAGCTTATGCGCCACCTCCTGTCTATACTCCACTTACAATATGATTTGATGAATTTCTGCCCATTTCTAATCTGCCTGATTATGTGTTGGCCTTTATTTCCTCATTAAGACATAATTTTTAAGATAATAACATTCAGGGTTACATTCGGATTTGTTTCTATGTTTGCTTTTGATATAATTGCTTTATATTTTCATCTTTCTGCTAATTTGTCCGTTAATTTCTCTGAGCTAAAGATGTCTGCTGTGTTTTCTATCTGCTCCTGGTTTGTCTCAGCAATCTGATCACAGCTTCAGCTAATTCCACTGCAACTTTCTTATATGGACTCTTTGATCTCTCCTGTTTCAACTGGTGACTTTGTGACCTCATTACCACACAGTCAGGAAAGATCCCAGAATATGTGTCCAATGTTAGTCCAGTTGCCTGAGTTTCCATTGGCTTTTCAACCACAGTAGGCAGCACTCCTACCAGTGAATCAGCTGGATCATTGACAAAGATAAATTATATTCCCAGAGCTGAGAGTTTGTCCAGTACTCCTACCATATCTTCTCCACTCTTCACCGGATACTTTAACCTCACTCCACGTAATTGAGAGTTTATTTTTGTCTGCCTGTGAATTCCTGTTACTAGCACCTTTTCTGGTAATATCCTTCAGAAGTACATATCTCCTCATCTTTCAACATTACAGATTGAGAGGACCCTGTGTCTCTTAATGTTGCAACATGTTTACCTACTGCTCCTGGCCTATGTAGGTAAACTTTACCTTCAGAAGATCTGACACTTCCTCGCTAACCAACCTCTGACCAGCTTGTACACTCTGGTGCAGCTTTCCAGCCTCCACTGTGCTTTCTGTTACCAGTCAATAAAACTCCCAGTTTTGTCCTGTTTTCCTACATGTGGTTTCTCAGTGTTTCCCCTAACCCACCAACACTGAGATTTCATGCGGCCTACACTGGAGCTTTTTAACTTCTCTGTCCCCCTCAAGGGTTTCTTTTTTTACCCTGTGGTAAGTTCTCCTTATGATCTTCACCGAGATTTACCTTTCCCTTCCTGGCCACTCCCCTTTCATTGTACAAGGGTTTTTAAAAATCTTATTAAGCTGGTGGTGGTGGTTCAGAAAAGATTTACCAGGATGTTGCTCGGTATGGAAGATTTGAGTTATAAAAGTTAATAGGCTGGGTGTTTTTTCACTAGACCGTAGGAGGTTGAGAGGTGTTCTTATAGAGGGTTATAAAATCATATGGGGTATAGATTGAGTTAATGGTAGTTATGTTTTCCCTGGGATGGTGCATTTCAAGACTTGGGGCACATTTTTAAGGTGAGATGAGAGAATTATATAAAAGACACGAGGGGCAAATGCTTTACACAAAGGATGGTTTGCATGTGGAATAAACGTCCAGAGGAAGTGCTGGACAGGGGCACAGTTACAACATTTAAAGGACATTCGGATCAGTACATAGATGGGAAAGGTTTGGAGGGATATGGGCCAGGAGCAGGCAGGTGGGGCTAGGTAAGTTTGGGATTATGTTTGGCATGGACTGGTTGGACTGAAAGGTCTGCTTCCATGATGTATATAAAGAGAAACTGGTCCATAAGACCATAAGACATAGGAGTGCAAGTAAGGCCATTTGGCCCATCGAGTCCACTCCACCATTCACTCATGGCTAATGGGCATTTCAACTCCACTTACCCACACTCTCCCTATATCCCTTAATTCTTCACAAGAACAAGAATTTATCAAACTCTGCCTTGAAGACATTTAACATCCCGGCCTCCACTGCACTCTGTAGCAATGAATTCCACAGGCCCACCGCTCTCTGGCTGAAGAACTGTCTCCTCATTTCCATTTTAAATTCACCCCCCTCTAATTCTAAGGCTGTGTCCACGGGTCCTAGTCTCCCTGCCTGATGGAAAGAAATTCCCAGTGTCCACCCTTTCTAAGCCATGCATTATCTTGTAAGTTTCTATAAGATCTCCCCTCAACCGTCCAAATGCTAATGAATACAATCCCATGATCCTCAGCCGTTCATTGTATGTTAAGTGCATGAGGGAGAAAAGAGTACAATGTTCAATTTAAAGGAGAAAAATAAAACATGATCCTGGACATGCCGAACAGAATGGCTTGTTTTGAGCCATATATCCTTTGTAAATCTCTTTGCTGCTCATTAGTGATGAACTAATGCAACTGCATAAATTGAGAAATTATTGTCTCAATCCAGATTAGATCTAAAGTCAATAGTTCTATTTCAGTCCCCCGTGCATCGGATGCCATGTCCTGAGATGGGCAGAGGGCTGTCGATATGAAGAGAGAGTGAGTAGATTCATTAGAGTTGAGAGAATGAGACATATAAAGTTCAAAGGGAATTTGACGTACTGGGTGATGTGATGTTGGATCTCCTGGCTGGACTGTTTAGAACAAGAGTCTAATAGTTTCATGATTGGGAGAATGACTGGTTTATGACTGAGCTGAGATATTTCTTCATGCAAAGGATGAGTGTGTTTCGAATCTGCTATTCCAGAGGGGTGTGGGTCAGTGTGAAATATATTTACTCCTTACCCTTGTGAAAACTCCTGCAGCTACTTCGTAAAGAGGGAGACCAACAGCCAGTCTTGACTCAGTTTTGCATTAATTCACAAAGTGAGACATTACAAATGGAAAGTTCCTAACTTTCGAACCCACCGCCTGTCTCAATAAGTGTCTCTTTATACCACTTTGGAGTTCAAGTGAATAACAAATAAATTAATGACCTGCTGGATCACCCCCTTGAAGGAACACTCTAAGAAATAACAAAAACCCAAACAGAAATCTATGAAACTGAATTCAAAGACAGGGCTGTTGATGCACCCCACTTCCCACATTGCCCATTGATGGTCGAGACCCTCCAGCAGACTCTCTGAGCTCCCTCTCAGGGACCACCTTAACACACACTGTCATTGACAAGGGCCAGGCTATTGGGTCACCTGAACACCTCAACTGCACGCCTTTTGGACTTGTTAGTGGCCAAGTTGGCTTGTCCCTGAGGGAGACCCTCGAGGATGTCTTCTGATCAGCCACGCCCTCTCAAATGATGACAATGAGGCAGTAACCTTTTAGAACCTGCCATTAACGTGGACCTTGGGCACGTCAATGTTGCAGAAACGACCCGCGGTCTGTGAGCCATCTTACCCTAATGTTGGGTGAGACAGGTAACTATATTCTTTTGAGTATAACAATTAAAGTGACACACCACCTCACTGAGATTACACCCCTTAAAGGGGCAAGTGTCGCTTTTATAGGTGCCAATGATTGTCCCCACCCTAATGTATACAATTAACACCATCTCCTACACCACCCTTTACTCCCAATTCTCACCTCTTTAACCCTCACCCTCTCTAACCCCCACCCTCTTTAATCCTCACCCCCTCTCACCCTCACCTCTTCCACATTTTATCAGCCATGGGTCATGTTGGTTTCTTTCCTTCTCCCAGGGGTTTACATTGTTACTGTGTATCTGACACAGAGAGTACACATTGCCTTTGCACCTTCACTGTAGAAAGACACAAGTTTCTATGAAGCCTTTCACAATCTCGAGGTTTCAAAGTACCTTTTTTTCCGTTGTTTATAGGATGTGGGTGTCACCATTTAGATCAGCTTTGTTGTCCACCCCTAACTGTCCTGAAGGAGGTGGTGATGAGCTGCCTCTTGATCCGCAGTAACCCTTGTGGTGTAGGAGCCCCCACATTGTCGGGGGGAGGAATTTAGACCGAGCAACACTGAAGGAACAGTGATACAGTTCCAAGTCAGGACGGTGTTCCTTTGGATCTGTTGCCCTTGTCCTTCTTGATGGTAGTGGTCTTGGCTTTGGAAGGTGCTGTCTAAGGAGAAGTTCTACAGTGCACCTTGTAGATGGTACACGCTGCTATGACCTAGTGCCAGTGGCAGAGAGAGTGAGGTTCAAAAATATGAATGATCGATGATGCAGTTTTGAATTAAAGTAGTTATTGTATTGCAATGCATTCTGCAAACTCTCAAATAGCAACTATGACAATGATCTGATTTTTACTGATGTTGATTAAGTGATAAATGTTGGACCTGGATCCTGGGAAGATCGAAGAGTAAAGATTCTTGGGGGAAGGGTGTACTGTGTTTGGAGAATAGGTCAGCAGGGCTTTCTGCGGGGTAGATTGTGTCTCAAATTTGATTGAGTTTTTTTGAGGAAGTGACAAAGATGACATCTATGATGAGGTCACAAGTGAGGTCCAAAATTGGGTTGATTATAAGAGACAGAGGGTAGTTGGGGAGGGCTGTGTTTCTGACAGGAGATCTGTAACCTGTGGTGTTCTATAAGGATCATTGCTGGATCTCTGTTTGTAATATATGAATAGAAATATCAATGGTATGGTTAGTACATTCGCAGATGACATGAAAATTGGTGGAGTTGTGTATCGTGAGAAAGGTTGTCAAAGGGTACACCAGGATATGGATCAGTTGGAAAGCTGGGTGGAGAAATGGCAGATGCAGTTTAATCTAGACAAGTGTGAAGTGATGCATTATGGGAGGTCAAATGCAAGAGGAAAGTATACTGTTAATGGCAGGACCCTTAGGAGCAATGATGTACAGAGGGATCATGGGTACAAGACCGTAGCTCCCTGAAAGGAGTAACACAATTGGATAAGGCGGTAAAGAAGGGGTATGACGTGTGGCCCTTCATTGGTTGGGACATTGAGAATAAAAGTTAGCAAGTCATGTTCATGCTGTATAAGACATTAGTGAGGCTACATTTGGAATAATGTGTGCAGTTCTGGTCAACACACTATTGGAAGGATGTGGAAGCTTTGGAGGGGGTGCAGGAGAGGTTTACCAGGATATTGCCTGGATTGCAGTATATTCACTGTAAAGAGAGCTTGGACAAACTTGGATTGTTTTTGCCAGAGTGTCTGAGGCTCAGGGGCGACCTGATAGAAGTTTATTTTACTAGGAAGGCCATAGATAGGGTGGCTGGTCAAAGTCTTTTTCCCAGGGTGGAATTATTAAATACTAGGGGGCATGGGTTTAAGATGAGAGGGGAAAAGTGTAAAGGAGATGGGGGAGGCAAGGTTTTAACACAGAGGGTGGTATGTGCCTGAAACACACGACCAGGGGAGGTGGGAGAAGCAAATATGGAAACAATGTGTAAGAGACATTTAAACAGATACATGAACAGGTGAGAGATGGAGCAGAGGGTGAGATGCAATGTGCAGCTAGATGAGGTTAGTATAGACTGGCATCATGGTCAGCACAGATATGCCAGGCTGCAGGGCCTGTTCCCTTGCAATACTGTTCTTGGACTGCGATATCATAGTAATTACAGAAACATGGCTCAGGTATGGACAGGACTGGCAGCTTAATGTTCCAGGATAGAAATGCACAGGGAAGGACAGAAAGGGAGGCAAGAGAGGAGGGGAGGGGGGAGGTGCATTTTTGATAAGGGATAGCATTACAGCTGTACTTAGGGAGGATATTCCCAGAAATGCATCCAAGGCAATTATTTGGATAGAACTGAGAAATAAGAAATAATAATAAGTTGAGTTTTTTGAGAAAGTAACAAAGAGGGTTGATGAGGATGGAGCAGTAGATGTGATCTACATGGACTTCAGTAAGGCGTTCGATACAGTTCCCCATGGGAGACTGATTAGCAAGGTTAGACCTCACGGAATACAGGAAGAACTAGCCATTTGGATACAGAACTGGCTCAAAGCTAGAAGAGAGAGGGTGGTGGTGGAGGGTTGTTTTTCAGACTGGAGGCCTGTGACCAGTGGAGTGCCACAAGGATCTGTGCTGGGTCCACTACTTTTCATCATTTACATAAATGATTTGGATGTGAGCATAAGAGGTACAGTTAGTAAGTTTGTAGATGACAGCAAAATTGGAGGTGTAGTGGACAGCGAAGAAGGTCATCTCAGATTACAACAGGATCTGGATCAGTTGGACCAATGGGCTGGGGAGTGGCAGAAGGAGCTTAATTTAGATAAATGAGAGGTGCAGCATTTTGGGAAAGCAAATCTTAGCAGGACTTTAACATTTAATGGTAAGGTCCTAAGGAGTGTTGCTGAACAAAGAGACCTTGGAGTGCAGGTTCTCAGCTCCTTGAAAGTGGAGTCACAGGTAGATAGGATAGTGAAGAAGGAGTTTGGTATGCTTTCTTTTATTGGTCAGAGTATTGAGTACAGGAGTTGGGAGGTCATGTTGCGGCTGTACAGGACATTGGTTAGGCCACTGTTGGAATATTGCATGCAATTCTGGTCTCCTTCCTATCGGAACGATGTTGTGAAACTTGAAAGGGTTCAGAAAAGATTTACAAGGATGTTGCCAGGATTGGAGGATTTGAGCTACAGGGAGAGGCTGAGCAGGCTGGGGCTGTTTTCTCTGGAGCGTTAGCGGCTGAGGGGTGACCTTATAGAGGTTTACAAAATTATGAGGGGTATGGATAGGATAAATAGACAAGGTCTTTTCCCTGAGATTGGGGAGTCCAGAACTAGAGGGCATAGGTTTAGGGTGAGAGGGGAAATATATAAAAGAGACCTACAGGGCAACATTTTCACACAGAGGGTGGTACGTGTATGGAATGAGCTGCCAGAGGAAGTGGTGGAGGCTGGTAAATTGCAACATATAAGAGGCATTTGGATGGGTATATGAATAGGAAGGGTTTGGAGGGATATGGACCGGGTGCTGGCAGGTGGGACTAGATTGGGTTGGGATATCTGGTCGACACAGATGGGTTGGACCGAAGGGTCTGTTTCCATGCTGTACATCTCTATGACTCTATGATTCTATGATCACCTTATTGGGATTGTATTATAGACCCCATAACAGTCAGAGGGAAATTAAGAAACAAATTTGTAAGGAGATCTCAGCTATCTGTAAGAATAATAGAGTGGTTATGGTAGGGGATTTTAACTTTCCAAACATAGACTGAGACTGCCATTGTGTTAAGGGTTTAGATAGAGATGAATTTGTTAAGTGTGTACAAGAAAACTTTCTGATTCAGTATGTGGATGTACCTACTAGAGAAGGTGCAAACGTGTCTTACTCTTGGGAAATAAGGCAGGGCAGGTGACTGAGGTGTCAGTGGGGGAGCACTTTGGGGCCAGCGACCATAATTCTATTAGTTTTAAAATAGTGATGGAAAAGGATAGACCAGATCCAAAAGTTGAAGTTCTAAATTGGAGAAAGGCCAATTTTGACGGTATTAAGCAAGAACTTTCAAAAGCTGATTGGCCACAGATGTTCACAGGTAAAGGGACGGCTAGAAAATGGGAAGCCTTCAGAAATGAGATAACGAGAATCCAGAGAAAGTATATTCCTGTCAGGGTGAAAAGGAAAGCTGGTAGGTATAGGGAATGCTGGATGACTAAAGAAATTGAGGGTTTGGTTAAGGAAAAGAAGGAAGCATATGTCAGGTACAGACAGGATAGATTGAGTGAATCCTTAGAACGGTATAACGGCAGTAGGAGTATACTTAAGAGGGAAATCAGGAGGGCAAAACGGGGACATGAGATAGCTTTGGCAAATAGAGTTAAAGAGAATCCAAACGGTTTTTACAAATACATTAAGGACAAAAGGGTAACTAGGGAGAGAATAGGGCCCCTCAAAGATCAGCAAGGCGGCCTTTGTGTGGAGTCACAGAAAATGGGGGAGAGACTAAATGAATATTTTGCATCAGTATTTACTGTGGAAAAGGACATGGAAGATATAGACTGTAGGGAAATCAATGGTGACGTCTTGCAAAATGTCCATATTACAGAGGAGGCAGTGCTGGATGTCTTGAAATGCATAAAAATGGATAAATACCCAGGACGATCAGGTGTACTCTAGAACTCTGTGGGAAGCCAGGGAAGTGATTGCTGGGCCTCTTGCTGAGGTATTTGTATCATCTATAGTCACAGGTGAGGTGCCGGAAGACTGAAGGTTGGCTAACGTGGTGCCACTGTTTAAGAAGGATGGTAAGGACAAGCCAGGGAACTATAGACCAGTGAGCCTGACCTCGGCCGTGGACAAGTTGTTGGAGGGAATCCTGAGGGACAGGTATTTGGAAAGGCAAGGACTATTACGGATAATTAACAAGACTTAGTGCGTGGGAAATCATGTCTCACTGATTTGACTGTGTTTTGTTGAAGAAGTAACAAAGAGGATTGATGAGGGCAGAGCAGTAGGCGTGATCTATATGGACTTCAGTAAGGCATTCGACAAGATTCCCCATGGGAGACTGGTTAGCAAGGTTAGATCTCACGGAATACAGGAAGAACTAGCCATTTGGATACAGAACTGGCTCAAAGGTAGAAGACAGAGGGTGGTGGTGGAGGGTAGTTTTTCAGACTGGAGGCCTGTGACCAGTGGAGTGCCACAAGGATCGGTGCTGGGTCCACTACTTTTCGTCATTTATATAAATGATTTGGATGGGAGCATGAGGTGTAATAGGTAAGTTTGCAGATGACACCAAAATTGGAGGTGTAATGGACAGTGAAGAAGTTTACAATAGGATCTTGATCAGATGGGCCAATGGGCTGAGAAGTGGCAGATGGAGTTTAATTTAGATAAATGAGAGGTGCAGCATTTTGGCAAAGCAAATCTTAGCAGGACTTATACACTTAATGGTAAGGTCCTAGGGAGTGTTGCTGAACAAAGAGACCTTGGAGTGCAGGTTCCTAGCTCCTTGAAAGTGGAGTCGCAGGTAGATAGGATAGTGAAGAAGGTGTTTCGTATGCTTTCCTTTATTGGTCAGAGTATTGAGTACAGGAGTTGGGAGGTCATGTTGTGGCTGTACAGGACATTGGTTAGGCCACCTGTTGGAATATTGTGTGCAATTCTGGTCTCCTTCCTATTGGAACGATGTTGAAAAACTTGAAAGGGTTCAGAAAAGATTTACAAGGATGTTGCCAGGGTTGGAGGATCTGAGCTACAGGGAGAGGCTGAACAGGCTGGGGCTGTTTTCCCTGGAGCGTCGGAGGCTGAGGGGTGACCTTATAGAAGTTTACAAAATCATAAGGGGAATGGATAGGATAAATAGACAAAGTCTTTTCCCTGGGGTGGGGGAGTCCAGAACTAGAGGGCATAGGTTTAGGGTGAGAGGGGAAAGATATAAAAGACACCAAAGGGGCAATATTTTCACACAGAGGGTGGTATGTGTATGGAATGAGCTGCCAGAGGAAGTGGTGGAGGCTGGTACAATAGCAACATTTAAAAGGCATTTGGATGGGTATATGAATAGGAAGGGTTTGGAGGAATATGGGCCGGGTGCTGGCAGGTGGGACTAGATTGGGTTGGGATATCTGGTCAGCATGGACGGGTTGGACCGAAGGGTCTGTTTCCATGCTGTATATCTCTATGACTCTATATTTCATTTCAGTCTAACTCACCATCTCCACTCCTCACTCCCTCTAACCCTCATCCCCTAGAATCCCCTACCCCTCATATCCTCCATTCCCTTTCAACTCCACCCCTTTCACCCCTCACTGCCTCCATCCCTCCCCTCCATCCCTCCCCTCCATCCTCACTGCCTCTATTTCAATCTGAATTCCTCACAGTCAACATCACAAAAAACAGATGAACTGGTCTTTTTAACGTTGCTGCTTGTGCACCAGTAGGCTGCTTCACCCTTCAAAAATACCTCAGTGACAGTAAAGAGCCCTGAGATGTCCGAAAGTTATTTAAAGTACTTTAGAATGCAAGCCTTTCTTCTTTTCCTTACATTTTGTCTTTTGCTCTTTGCCAGTTTTCTGCCTGTCATCTGAGTGAAAGTTTGATTGATATCCAGTCCCTCCGCAGTCCCTCCCCACGGCTTCCTGGCCCGTGCTCACAGCCACTTTGTTCAAAGTAAATACAATGGGACTGAAACCTAATCTGGTTCAGATTGCCCTCAATGCTCTGGTCATCATTAGCGACTGATGGTCGAATTTTCCTGCATCACCGCCCTCTCCGCTCTGTGTGGTCATTCTTTAAGCAAGTTCCAGAATGTTCCTACCAGGGGTTCCACCATCACACTCTGGAGTCCCCCAGAGCTTCCCAGGTCTGTTAGATTTAGCCCAGGTGAAATGATTCACTTGGAGTTAGTCAGGCATGAGCAATGGGCAGGCTAATGTTATTACAGTCTGTCTCTCTGGGCACATCTCATGGTCCATTGAAGGGCTGCACCAGATAGCAGGATATCATGGAGTTATGGCCCAATCTCTCACTGAGCTGTGAGCTATAAAACTGAGGATGTTTACTGTCACTCTGTGTGGGACAGTAATTACAACAATCGATTCAGTGTAAAGAGCAGGGGAGCAGGATTAACACTCATCAGTGAAGGTTTGTTAGACAAATGAGGAACACTAACGAAGCATTACACAGTGGCAGGGGTTAGTGATACAGTCGGTCTCTGAGTCACCAGACAACAGGACAGGGACAAGGTAAGGGTCATGACAAACATCGAGAGACAGTTTGAAAATGGAAAGCTTCAAATGCACCAACACGTCTCCCTCCCCCCCCCAGAAGCTGCAGGGATTGTCTGCAGCACCTGCCTCCCCGATACTGAAATCTTTGTTTCTGTTACACACAGGATCGACCTCCCTCCATCCCACAAACCGCCAGCTCCTGAAAAGAAGACGGAGATGAAGAGTCAGTTGACGGCAGATGACATTCAGGTAACAGCAGCAGGTGGAGGCTGGGAACCAGTTACTCACCGACTCCAGAAAGAGTGAAACTGTCCAGCCCATGGTCAGGAGAGTGGGCCTCAGGGAACAGGAGCAGACAGTCCTCCTGAGACCATGTGTTTGGGTGAAAAATGGCTTTTGCAGGGGCAAAGTAAATTCCCTTTCTCCATCCGGGAATGGGGCTGGACTAGCATTTGTTACCCCAATTTAGATGCTCCTTGAACTGAGTGACGTGTTAGTGCCATTTCAGTGGGCAGTTAAGAGTCACATTGCTGTGAGTCTGGAGTTATAAGTGGGTCAGACCAGGTGAGGATGGCAGATTCCTCTCCTATTAGTGAACATAACAATTGACAGCAGTAACGTGATGACTATCTGCCATCAGGGATAGTGGAACCCATGTTCCCAGAACATTAGCCTGGGTTTCTGAGTTACCTGTCCACAATACCACACCCCGTGCACGGAGCCAGGTGTAAGAAAAAGGGCCGATCAGACTATTCCAGTGGCTGATTCTGGGAGCTCCACGCTCTGGAAGGTCTTGGAGGGGGAGATTGGCAGATTGTCCAGAATGGTAACCGAGATCAGGATTCCAGTCACATGGAGAAACCGAGGCTGCCCTCCTCTGAGCAGAGAAAGTCAAAGGTAGATTGAACTGAGAAGGATTTTGATCAAGTTAATGAGGAGAAAGATTGGTGAATAGGGAAATGCAGATTGCAAATAATTTCTCAAAAACGCTAGGTGAAATTCTCACAAAATGTCTCTCTACGGACATGATTTGGAGATGCTGGTGTTGGACTGGGGTGTATAAAGTTAAAAATCACACAACACCAGGTTGTAGTCCAACAGGTTTATTTGGAAGCACTAGCTTTCGGAGCGCTGCTCCTTCATCAGGTGGTTGAGATGATCCAGAATGTGCTGCCTGAAAGGGCACTGGTAGCAGATCCAAGAGGAACTTTCAAAGTGAATAGCAGCGGGTCCCAGGGAGTGAGCGGGAGGATGGGTCTCCGTGAGCCGACACACAAACAACAGGCAGATGGGGCAGAAGTCTTTGCTTCATTCATTGGTCACAACAGCCAGGAGCTGAGTGTTACTGTGGTGGAGAGTGAGCAGAACTCAGGCAGCTACCAAGATCCAATCCACAGGGAATAGGCCCAGGGCCATGTCAGACACCAGCTGCAAGGGGGAACAGGAGGCTGACCCTGGCCAGAGGGCATTGGATAGATTTGGCACTGGGTAGGGTCACACTGGGTAGATGTCACACAGGGTAGGGGTCACACTGGGTAGGGTCGCACTGGGTAGGGGTCACACTGGGTAGGGCCACACTTGGTAGGGTCACACTGGGTAGGGCCACACTGGGTAGGGGTCACACTGGGTAGATGCCGCACTGGGTAGGGGTCACACTGGGTAGGGTCACACTGGGTAGGGATCACACTGGGTAGGGGTAACACTGGATACAGGTGACACTGGATATGGGCCACACTGGGTAGATGTCGCACTGGGTAGGGGTCACACTGGGTAGGGGTCACACTGGGTAGATGCTGCACTGGGTAGATGCTGCACTGGGTAGGGGTCACACTGGGTAGATGCTGCACTGGGTAGGGGTCACACTGGGTAGGGTCGCACTGGGTAGGGGTCACACTGGGTAGGGGTAACACTGGATACGGGTGACACTGGATATGGGCCACACTGGGTAGATGTCGCACTGGGTAGGGGTCACACTGGGTAGGGTCACACTGGGTAGGGGTCACACTGGGTAGGGCCACACTTGGTAGGGTCACACTGGGTAGGGTCACACTGGGTAGGGCCACACTTGGTAGGGTCACACTGGGTAGGGTCACACTGGGTAGGGGCCACACTGGGTAGAGGTAACACTGGATATGGGTGACACTGGATACGGGTCACACTGGGTAGAGGTCACACTGGGTAGATGCTGCACTGGGTAGATGCCGCACTGGGTAGGGGTCACACTGGATAGATGCCGCACTGGGTAGGGGTCACACTGGATAGGGGTAACACTGGATACGGGTGACACTGGATAGGGGCCACACTGGGTAGATGTCGCACTGGGTAGGGATCACACTGGGTAGGGTCACACTGGGTAGGGGTCACACTGGGTAGGGCCACACTTGGTAGGGTCACACTGGGTAGGGTCACACTGGGTAGGGGTCACACTGGGTAGGGGTAACACTGGGTATGGGTGACACTGGATAGGGGTCACACTGGGTAGGGTCACACTGGGTAGGGTCACACTGGGTAGATTATTAGATTAGACTTACAGTGTGGAAACAGGCCCTTCGGCCCAACAAGTCCACACCGACCCGCCGAAGCGCAACCCACCCATACCCCTAACCTAACACTACGGGCAATTTAGCATGGCCAATTCACCTGACCCGCACATCTTTGGACTGTGGGAGGAAACCGGAGTACCCGGAGGAAACCCACGCAGACACAGGGAGAACGTGCAAACTCCACACAGTCAGTCGCCTGAGTCGGGAATTGAACCCGGGTCTACAGGCACTGTGAGGCAGCAGTGCTAACCACTGTGCCCTGTTGTGCCACCGTGCTGCCCTGTTTAGGGCCACACTTGGTAGGGGTCACACTGGGTAGGGTCACACTGGGTAGGTGCTGGGGAGAAGGTAGCAAAGAGTACGATAGGTGAATGGGGGTGGGGATGGAGGTGATAGGTCAGAGAGGAGGGTGGAGTGGATAGGTGGGAAGGGAGATAGGCAGGTAGAGCAGGTCATGAGGATGGTGCTGAGCTGGAAGAATGGAATTGGGGTAAGGTGGGGGAAGAGGAAATGAGGAAACTGGTGAAGCCCACATTGATGCCCTGGGGTTGAAGTGTTCCGAGGCAGAAGATGAGGCGTTCTTCCTCCAGGCGTCTGGTGGTGAGGGAGCGGCGGTGAAGGAGGCCCAAGACCTCCATGTCCTCGGCAGAGTGGGAGGGGGAGTTGAAATGTTGGGCTACGGGGCGGTGTGGTTGATTGGTGCGGGTGTCCCAGAGATGTTCTCTAAAGCGCTCTGCTAGGAGGCGTCCAGTCTCCCCAATGTAGAGGAGACCGCATTGGGAGCAACGGATACAATAAATGATATTGGTGGATGTGCAGGTAAAACTTTGGTGGATGTGGAAGGCTCCTTTAGGGCCTTGGATAGAGGTGAGGGAGGAGGTAGGGGCACAGGTTTTGCAATTCCTGTGGTGGCAGGGGAAAGTGCCAGGATGGGAGGGTGGGTTGTAGGGGGGCGTGGACCTGACCAGGTAGTCACGGAGGGAATGGTCTTTGTGGTAAGCGGATAGGGATGGGGAGGGGAATATATCCCTGATGGTGGGGTCCATTTGGAGGTGGTGGAAATATCGGTGGATAATTTGGTTTATGCGAAGGTTAGTAGGGTGGAAGGTGAGCACCAGGGGCGTTCTGTCCTTGTTACAGTTGGAGGGGTGGGGTCTGAGGGCGGAGGTGCGGGATGTGGATGTGATGCGTTGGAGGGCATCTTTAACCACGTGGGAAGGGAAATTGCAGTCTCTAAAGAAGGAGGCCATCTGGTGTGTTCTGTGGTGGAACTGGTCCTCCTGGGAGCAGATACGGCGGAGGCAGAGGAATTGGGAATACGGGATGGCATTTTTGCAAGAGGTAGGGTGGGAAGAGGTGTAATCCAGGTAGCTGTGGGTTTGCAAAAAGTGTCAGTGTCAAGTCGGTCGTCATTAATGAGATGGAGATGTCCAGGAAGGGGAGGGAGGTGTCAGAGATGGTCCAGGTAAATTTAAGGTCAGGATGGAATGTGTTGGTGAAGTTGATGAATTGCTCAACCTCCTCGCGGGAGCACGAGGTGGCGCCAATGCAGTCATCAATGTAGCGGAGGAAGAGGTGGGGAGTGGTGCCGGTGTAATTACGAAAGATGGACTGTTCTACGTAGCCAACAAAGAGACAGGCATAGCTGGGGCCTATACGTGTGCCCATGGCTACCCCTTTGGTCTGGAGGAAGTGGGAGGATTCAAAGGGGAAATTGTTAAGGGTGAGGACCAGTTCGGCCAAACGAATGAGAGTGTCGGTGGAAGGGTACTGTTGGGGACGTCTGGAGAGGAAAAAACGGAGGGCTTGGAGGCCCTGGTCATGGCAGATGGAGGTGTAGAGGGATTGGATATCCATGGTGAAGATGAGGCGTTGGGGGCTGGGGAAACGGAAGTCTTGGAGGAGGTGGAGGGCGTGGGTGGTGTCTCGAATGTATGTGGGGAGTTCCTGGACTAGGGGGGATAGGACAGTGTCGAGGTAGGGAGAGATGAGTTCAGTGGGGCAGGAGCATGCTGAGACAATGGGTCGGCCAGGGTGGTCAGGCTTGTGGATCTTGGGAAGGAGGTAGAACCGGGCAGTGCGGGGTTCCCGGGCTATGAGGTTGGAAGCTGTGGGTGGGAGATCTCCTGAGGTGATGAGGTTCTGTATGAGATGATGGTTTGATGATGGGGTGTGGGGTCATGGTCGAGGAGGCAGTAGGAAGAGGTGTCCTCGAGTTGGCGTCTGGCTTCAGCAGTGTAGAGATCAGTGCGCCAGACTACCACTGCGCCCCCTTTATCCGCTGGCTTGATGGTGAGGTCGGGATTGGAGCAGAGGGAGTGGAGGGCTGCACGTTGTGAGGGTGAGAGGTTGGAGTGGGGGGTGGGGGGTGGACAGGTTGAGGCGATTGATGTCCCAGTGACAGTTGGGTGTACAGGACAGAGCGCCGCTGTTTCCTCAGACCAGCCCTGGTGTTTCTTTATCCATTCTATATCCACGTCCTCCGCAGTTTCCCTGTATTCTTCAGGGGAATGTTTCTTTAATGAAGCTCAGATAAAATAAGTGACACTCTGTTATATTCCAGAAATATAAATGTTGATAAAGTTTGATACTGAGTCAGCCCTTATTCAGTCCTGTATTTATTTACAACGTGATACATTGCAAGCCTAGACTTCCGCACTCCACCACATCCCAGCTCCTATTGCAGTACTGAGGGAGTGCTACTTTATTGGTGTGGCCCATCTTTGGGTTAATATTTTAAACTGGGACCACAGTTACCCTCTCAGCTGGATCACAAAGATCTTATGGTTAAGTTCAAGCAAGAGCAACTTCCAAGAGTCATGGCTAACAGTTTTCCAACATGAAAACCTCATCCAAACCACATTATTACATTTATCAGACAGCTCTGTGGGACCCGCCTCGTCTCTATGTTGTTGCAATGACTAGTCTTTCAGAGGAACTGATCAACTGTGTAAGCCTTCAGGAATGGCCAAAGATCAAAAATAATGCTACAAACATATAGATTTTCTCTCTGACCATGAAGAAACTGACTCTACACACACTGACTCTCACAGAGGTAGTCACATACACACACACACACACACACACACACAGACTTGTTATGGGATCCCTCACACAGACTCTCATCGCAAATGCAGTACACAGTTGAGAAGGGAAAGAATTTGCATTTGTATAGCACCTTTCATGATTCCAGGATACCCTAAAATGTCAAAGAAAATCTGTTGAAGTGTTACCTTTCTAATATAGAAAACACAGCAGCAAGCTCCCACATAAAAACAATGTCATAAAGACAAGGTGTTTCTTTTGAACTGGTGTTGTTGGAGAAAATGAACATTGGGGTTCAGGCCTTGTTATCTCGTCTTGAAATTAGTGCCTTGGAACCAATCATCAACATCTGAGAGAGGAACTGTTTTAGTGGCTCATCCAGTCGTGACAGGACCAGGGTAGGACAGAACGAGCTTGGATTTTTAAAAGGGAGATCACGTTTGACAAACGAATTGGATATTTTGAGGATGTAACTAGGAGAGTTGATAAGGGGGAGCCAGTTGAAGTGGTTTGCTTGGACTTTAAAAGCTATTTGATGAATTTCCACCTCAGAGATTAATGTGTAAAATTGAAGTGTATCATTTGCAGTAGTGTACTGACATGAATAGAGAGCTGGTTGGCAGACAGGAAACACAAGGAAATAAATAGACCATCTCCAAGTGGCAGCCTGTAACTAGTGTGGTCCTTCAGGAATTCATTCTCAGATAAAGAGACCAGATCTGTACACAATCCTCTAAGCATGGTCTTACCAAGGTCTGATATAATTGCAACCAGACATCCTGCTCCTAGACTCAAATCCTCTCTCTATCAAAGCCAACAAACCAATTGGCTCCTTCACTATCTGCTGCATGTTTACCGTCAGTGACCGGTATACTAAGATACCCAGGTCCCACTGGGGTCCCAGTATAAGAATATCAGGTAGGACATTTAGGACTGAGATGAGGAGAATTGACTTTACCCAGAGAGTAGGCGGAGGTGGGAACTACAGATGCTGGAGATTAGAGTCAATATCAGAGTGGTGCTGGGTAAAGTCAAGATCAGAGTGGGGCTGGAAAAGCACAGCAAGTCAACAGCCTCCAAGCAGCAGGAAAATCAACATTTCGGGCAAAAACCCTTCATCATTGCCTGAAATGTCGATTTTCCTGCTCTTCAGATGCTGCCTGTCCAGTTGTGCTTTTCCAGCACCACTCTGATCTTGACTTTACTCAGAGAGTGGGGAGCCTTTGGAATGCACTGCCACAGAATGTGGTTGAGGCTGAAACATTGAATGTTTTCATGAAGGAGTTAAATACAGATCATAGGGTTGAAGGGACAGTAGGATTAATGGGGAGAGAGCAGGAACAGGAGAATGAGCTAGATGATCAGCAATGATCCTATTAAATGGGGGACAGCTGAAAGGGCCTACTCCTGCTCTGAGTTTCTGTGTGTCTATGTTTCAGCGCTGAGCTGTGATATCCATCTGGATGTTGGGCACATGCCCTCAGTGTGGGACCCTCAGAGGGTGAGAGTGCCCTTCCCCCCCCCTTATTTGGTCTGGCTCAATGCCCACACACAGCCCTGACCGGGCAGCACCCCAGCTGCTCCTGAGAATGCGCCGATGACCAATGGCAGGAGAGGCTGGAGTGAGTCTGTAACAAGGTGGGAAAGCTGAGCTCTGCCTGTTCGAGTCCCTTCAAAACCCTGGCCTCACCGCTGGAGGCCCACGGGTGGAAGACGTGCTCGGTTCGATTGGAGGCACCGTTAAAAAAAAGACCAGGCAGATTGGAAATGAGAAAATATAAAATAACAAAATAAATCACTGCAAGGAATATTACCCCAAAGCAAAGAGATAACTGAATAACTGCTGAATAAAGCAGCAAGCCAGTAGACTGTGTCCAGCCAATAACCAACCTTCACTGATTGGAATGTTTACAGGATTAATAGAGCAATATTGTCACAAAGAGACATTTTCCCGCAGAGATAGTTTCAGCTGATGAACAGTTGTTACACCTCCATGTCAAAACCATCCACATTTTTCACCTCTGTTATCTGTCACTGTTTCAGTTTACATCGTGAGGGGCTGTGATGGAAACCCAGGCACCTTCAGAACCCGCTCCCACCACCACATTCCCCCACCCTCCCCTCCAACACCTCAATCCTGACTCTGCGTAGACCCATCTCACCCGGGACTTGCAGTAAAGATCCAGGTCAGATGTCACGTGACACCAGGTGACAGGTTTATTTGAAATCACAACTCACTTCCACCTGCTGAAGGGGCAGAGCTCTGAAAGCTTGTGATTCCAAATAAACCCATTGGACTATAAGCTGGTGTCATGTGATTTCCGACTGTGTCCACCCCAGTCCATCACCAGCACCACCTCCACATCAGTGAGGAACCAGACATGGGCTGGTCGTGCTGCTAAGGGAAGGCACAGACAGGCCCCGTACTCAGGGATTGGTTAATCCTCCCAGCTCCAAAGTACAAGGTTAAATAGGAATCCTCAGGACCTGAATTTCTTATTTATCGGTGTCATGGACATTGCTGGCTGGGTCAGCATTTATTGCCCCTGTCCCTAATTGCCCTTGAGGTAGTAGGGGTGAGCTGCCTTCTTGAACCACTGAAGTCCACCTGCTATAGATTGACCCACAAATGCCAGTAGAACATAGAACATTGAACATTACAGCACAGTACAGGCCCTTCGGCCCTCAATGTTGCACCTGTGAAACCAATCTGAAGCCCAACTAACCTACACTATTCCATTTTCATCCATATGTTTATCCAATGACCATTTAAATGCCCCTGAAGTTGGTGAGTCCACTGTTGTTGCAGGCAGAGCATTCCACGCCCCTATGAGTGTCTGAGGGAGGGAACTCCAGGATGTTAACCCAGTGACACTGAAGGAACAGTGATATATTTCCAAGTCAGGATGGTGACTCAGACAGGAACTTGCCAGGGGTTTGGAAAGTGCTGTGTAATGAAACTATATTTTCTCCCCGTCCCATTCTGCACAGTAATGTCCCCCCACCCCCTGGTGTCTGCACCCTCACCCCAGGGACTGCCCCCACCCCTCTGTGTCTGGTTACACTCCCAGTGTCAAGGCCTGATAGATTACCCATGGACTGGGCTGTTTGGGGTTTCACCGGGTTTTGTTCGGTATCTCTCAGGCCCCACTGTTTGTATCGATGCTAGCAGTCAAGGGTCGGATACAGCTGCTGGTGGAGAGGTGGGGGAGCTGTTTGCTCCCTGGAGCTTATAAACTGAGGGACAGATTCTGCAGGAATCAAGTGAAACATTTAGCTGGGTGTCAGGAAAATTGATTTGCTCCGGTCCACGTCGTAAATACGGAACCATGCTCAATTTGTGAGAGTCGCTCAATCACTTGTTTCTGTATTCATCACAAAAGCAGAGTCTGACAAGGACTGACTGTGCCTCATACACTGGCTAAAATAAGCTGTTATCTTATTGATTCGTAAGAAACTACACTGTTACTGTATTGATTTGAGTAAAAGATTCTATCAGTTAACCCTGCATCCCACAGAGTAGCGTGGCTCCCAGTGCGGTCAATCTTTATGCTTTCCTGATGTGTGGGGTGTCATTGGCTGGGTCAGAATATGTTGCCCTCCCAGATTGCCCCTTGAACTGAGTGACCTGCTCGGTCATTTCAGAGAAAATCAAGTTTTCCAACGGGAGTCACATGTCAGCCAGGTTCAGATTGGACAGTGTATTCCTTTTCTAAAAAGCATGATGATCGTAGAATCCCTACAGTGTGAAAGCAGGTCATTCAGCCCATCTGAAGATCATCCCAACCAGACCTACCCCCATCACTGGAACCCTGCATCCTCCCGTGGCCAATCCATCCAACCTGCACATCTTTGGACTGTGGGAGGAAACCCACGCAGACACGGGGAGAATGCGCAAACTCCAAACAGACAGTCACCCGAAGCTGGAATTGAACCCAGATCCCTGGCGCTGGGAGGCAGCAGCGCTAACCACTGAGCCACCCAAGATAAACACAGATGTGGCTAGAGAAACTCAGCAGGTCTGGCAGCAGAGAAAGAAACAAAGTTAACATTTCAAGTTGAATATGAGTCTTCTTTGGAACACTGGTGAACCTGGTGTGGTTTTAAACAATGGCTGTTGTGGTTACTGTCACTGAGACTAGTTTTACATTCCAGATTTATTCATTGAATTTAAACACCAGCTGCTGCAGGATTTGAATGCATGCCTTTCGGGAATACACTCCAATTACCAGCTCAGTGACAATCACTTTCCCCAGACAGTTCGGAGAGTATTAGAGTAACACCATTGCAACACATACTCAACCCAGCTCTGGAGCACGTGCTCATCTAGTCAGTGTGGCTCAGTTTATGAGCTGCTCACTTGTTTCAGATTGAGCAGGTTCAGGCCCTGCTCCAGAACCTGAATGCACAAAGAAAATCAAAGTGAACACATGGGGTGCCGATATAATGTTAACCTCAAGCCTCTGATTGTCCTGTCAGGCAGATATAAAAGTCCTGGAGGACTATTTCCAAGCAGACAGAGGTGTTCTCCTGAGTGCACTGACCAATACTTATCCCTTCAGGATGATCACAGGAACAGATGTGCTGGCCATCATCACATTGCTGTTTTGGGGAATTTCCTGACACTACCACATTCCCTGCATTAAATTTCAGACGTACTTCATTAGTTGTCAAGATCTTTGGGACTTCTGATAGGCGCGGAAGGCGCTATACAAATACAGGTCTTCCTTTTTCCCAACATTCTTTGTGGTGTCCAATTTGACCCTAAATTGTTAGACTATCTGTATGAGCGAGCATTAAGCTGCCATTATCAGAGAGAGGGTTGATTGGTGAGGTTTGTAACCTGATGGTTACCACACCTCAGGTAAGGTTGAGAAAGCAAAGCCTTCACGGTGACCAGAGCAAGATTCAAACCCCTGGTGTTAGCCTCACTCCACATTGTAAACCAGCAATCCAGCCAACTGAGCTAAACAGACCCCAGTGATGATACTGTGGCTTTAGGAGGAGTGTTTTGTCCTGTTTTCATTTGGAGAGTACTGATGGACAGGCGATGAGCAGTCTATAAGAAAATAAGCAAATTGTGAGGCTTTTTAAAAAAACATTGGAACAACAGAACCAGCTTGAGTGGATGTGGTCAAAATCTCACAGATGCAAATCTCTCCCCTCCCCGCTCCCTTTCTCTCTCTCCCTCTCTTTCTCTCTGTCTCTGTGTCCTCTCTCTCCCTCTCTGTCTCTGTTTCTCTCTGTCTCTGTCTCTCCCTCTGTCTCTCTCTGTTTCTCCCTCTCTGTCTGTCTCTCTCTCTCTCCCTCTCTCTCTCTCTCTCTTTCTCTGTCTCTGTCTCTGTTTCTCTCTGTCTCTGTCTCTCCCTCTCTGTCTGTCTCCCTCTCCCCCTCTGTATTTTTCTCTCTCTCCCTCTCTGTATCTCTCTATCTCTCTCTCTCCCCCTCTCTCCCCACCCCCGCCCATCTCTCTGGGGAGCTGCTGCATGTATCTCTTAGCATTGCCCAGGAGACAATCTGTTTTTCTGAACTTGCCTTTTTGCCAAGACTGTGTTTGTGGGATGTTACTGTACTGGAACACTTACTATTTCATAGTAAAATAATCGACTAGTCTGTTAAGTTTTCCAATAGAGTTATGTTATTCCAAGTTCCTCTTCAACATCGAATATTTTGATCAATCAAATTGCATCTGGGACACAGAGCCTCGCATGTACCTTTAAACTAAGAAAAGCGTAGGATCTAGGCTACTTTCTGAAATATTTTGAGGGGGTCTGGTCTGGTCTGGTCTGGTCTGGTCTGGTCCATAACGCCCCTCTCTGTACAAACACCCACTCAGCAAGACACCGTCACGAGGGGCAGCACCGGTTCAGAAGGTTCCTAACGTCCCGATACCCACTGCTCAGTCAGGACTTTGTGCCAATCAGCTTCGATGAAGAGGTAGCTTGGCATATTTTAAATAGCAACACCTTGCATTTACATAGCTCCAATTATAGCAGAATAGTAAGATCCCCCAAATCCCCCAAAGAGGAGCATTGTGACACAAATTTTGACACAACAGCATACAAGGAGGCATTAGTATATGTGAGCAAATGGTGTGCCACAGATGTGACTTTAAAGCAGGGTATTGGAAAGTGAGGCAGAGAGCTCCAGGGTTGAAATTCCAGAGGCTGGGGGGGGTCAGGCAGCAGGAAGCATCACTGACAGTGAAGGGTCAAAGATCAGGGAGACAAAATCACCTAAGCATAGAGATCTCTAAAGTTCCATGGGGCTGCCAGGATTTAAACATAAGAGCGATTCGAAAACAAATGGAGGTGTTATCAGATGGGCAGCCTGTGTAGATCGTCCAACGCTCCCAATCCAATGAAGTGCCTGGGGAGTTGTGGATTGGAGTCTACCCACGGGAGCTATGTAAATGCAGGAACCTCCACCAAGGCCTGTTCAGGTGATTATTACATTCCAAAGTGAAGTAAAAAACAATTGCTTTATAGTTTGAGATCACCAACAAGTGGAGAGTTGGGATTTCATGGTTTGGAGACACAATCTCAGGTGAGCAGATATGAACAGAGGGAAATGTGGCACCGTAGCCCACAGTAATGTGAGGCGTCTCCCCACTGCAGTGGTCAGGTCATCATGGGACAGCGCTCACGAGGGACAGGGGAGAGATTGAGAAAGAGGCTCCTTTGACCAATAGACAGGTAGCTTTAATGCAGAGTGATACCAACAGTGTGGGTTCAATTCCTGTAACAGCTGAGTTCACTGTGAGGAACTTTCCTCCTCAACCTCTCCCTTCAGCTAGGGTGTGGTGACCTTCAGGACTGCAGTGACTTTACCTTTGTCTGCAGTGGTGAACATCACCTGTGAGTCACTTAGCTTTAACTAAAAGATTTGAGGTGGGTGCTGCATTTCCTGTGGCTGGAGCTGATGTGCATTATTGCCAGCAGCTTTCCCTCATCTCAATACTTTACGGCAAATGGTGACTCAGGAGAAAGTGAGGTCTGCAGATGCTGGAGATCAGAGCTGAAAATGTGTAGCTGGAAAAGCGCAGCAGGTCAGGCAGCATCCAAGGAGCAGGAGAATTGATGATTCCTGAAGAAGGGCTTATGCCTGAAACGTCGATTCTCCTGCTCCTTTGATGCTGCCTGACCTGCTGCGCTTTTCCAGCAACACATTTTTAAAAATAGTGACTGACCCAGGCAATGATTCCCGTGAGGAGCGGGAGTCAGGGGACTCTGTGAGAGAACGGTCTGGAGCTCAACCCCAGGCAGTTCGTTTTGTCAGAAACAACAGTTTAGCCTGGAATAGGAATTACACCCTCCATCTCTCTCTCTCACCCCCTATCTCTCTCTCTCTCTCAAGGGTGAGAGAGAGAAAGGTGAAGGGTAGGGAAGAGAGAGAGAGATGGAGGACGAGGGAGAGAGAGAGAGAGAGAGAGATGGAGGTGGGGAGAGAGAGAGGGATGGAGGGCGGGGGAGAGAGAGAGAGAGAGAGATGGAAGGTGGGGGAAAGAGAGAGAGAGATGGAGGGCGGGGGGGAGAGAGAGAGGGATGGAGGGCAGAAGAGAGAGAGATGGAGGGTGAGGGAGAGAGAGAAAGGTGGAGGAAAGAGAGAGAGATGGAAAGTGGGGAGAGAGAGAGATGGAGGGTGGGGGAGAGAGAGATGGAAGGTGGGGGAGAGAGAGATGGAAGGTGGGGGAAAGAGAGAGAGATGGAGGGTGGGGGAGAGAGAGAGATGGAGGGTCGGGAGAGAGAGAGGGATGGAAGGTGGGGGAGAGAGTGAGAGATGGAGGGTAGGGATGAGAGAGAGATGGAGGGTGGGGGAAGAGAGAGAGATGGAGAGTGAGGGTGAGAGAGAGATGGAGGGTGGGGGTGAGAGAGAGAGATGGAGGGTGGGGGTGAGAGAGAGAGATGGAGGGTGAGGGTGAGAGAGAGATGGAGGGTGGGGGTGAGAGAGAGAGATGGAAGGTGGGGGTGAGAGAGAGAGAGATGGAGGGTGGGGAGAGAGAAGAGATGGAAGATGTGGGAGAGAGATGGAGGGTGTGGAGAGAGAGAGAGAGATGGAGGGTGGGGGTGAGAGAGAGAGAGATGGAGGGTGGGGAGAGAGAGAGATGGAGGGTGGGGAGAGAGTGAGAAATGGAGGGTGGGGGTGAGAGAGAGATAGAGGGTAGGGGGAAGAGAGAGATGGAGGGTGGGGAGAGAGAAGAGATGGAAGATGTGGGAGAGAGATGGAGGGTGTGGAGAGAGAGAGAGAGAGATGGAGGGTGGGGGTGAGAGAGAGAGATGGAGGGTGTGGGAGAGAGAGAGATGGAAGGTGGGGGAGAGAGAGAGATGGGGGGTGGGGGAGAGAGAGAGAGAGAGTGATGGAGGGTGGGGAGAGAGAGAGAGATGGAAGGTGGGGAGAGAGAGAGATGGAGGGTGGGGGAGAGAGAGATGGAAGGTGGGGGAGAGAGAGAGATGGAGGGTGGGGGAGAGAGAGATGGAAGGTGGGGGTGAGAGAGAGAGAGAGAGAGATGGAGGGTGGGGGTGAGAGAGAGATGGAGGTGGGGGTAGAGAGAGAGATGGAGGGTGGGGGTGAGAGAGAGATGGAGGGTGGGGGGAGGGAGAGAGAGGGATGGAGAGAGAGAGAGAGAGAGAGAGAGATGGAGGGTGGGAGAGAGAGAGAGATGAAAGGTGGGGGAAAGAGAGAGAGATGGAGGGTGGGGGTGAGAAACAGAGAGAGATGGAGGGTGGGGAGAGAGAGAGGGATGGAAGGTGGGGGCGAGAGTGAGAGATGGAGGGTAGGGGTGAGAGAGAGATGGAGGGTGAGAGAGAGAAAGAGAGATGGAGGGTGGTGGAAAGAGAGATGGAGGGTGAGGGAGAGAGAGAGAGAGAGGGATGGAGGGCAGGAGAGAGAGAGAGATGGAGGGTGGGGGAGAGAGAGAGATGAAAGGTGGGGGAAAGAGAGAGAGATGGAAGGTGGGGAGAGAGAGAGAGAGAGAGGGATGGATGGTGGGGGAGAGAGAGAGAGAGAGATGGAGGATGGGGGAAAGAGAGAGATGGAGAGCGGGGAGAGAGAGAGATGGAAGGTGGGGGAGAGAGTGAGAAATGGAGGGTGGGGGTGAGAGAGAGATAGAGGGTAGGGGGAAGAGAGAGAGATGGAGGGTGAGGGTGAGAGAGAGAGATGGAGGGTGTGGGTGAGAGAGAGAGATGGAGGGTGTGGGAGAGAGAGAGATGGGGGGGGGGGTGAGAGAGAGAGATGGAAGGTGGGGGTGAGAGAGAGAGAGTGATGGAGGGTGGGGAGAGAGAGAGAGAGAGATGAAAGGTGGGGGAAAGAGAGAGAGATGGAGGGTGGGGAGAGAGAAGAGATGGAAGGTGGGGAAAAGAGAGAGATGGAGAGCGGGGAGAGAGAGAGAGATGGAGGATGGGGAGAGAGAGAGGGATGGAGGGTGCGGGTGAGAGACAGATGGAGGGTGGGGGAGAGAGAGAGATGGAGAGCAGGGAGAGAGAGAGATGGAGGGTGAGGGAGAGAGAGATGGAGGGTGGGGGAGAGAGAGAGAGTGATGGAGTGTGGGAGAGAGAGAGAGATGGAGGGTGGGGGTGAGACAGAGAGAGAGAGAGATGGAGGGTGGGAGAGAGAGAGATGGAGGGTGGGCGAGTGAGAGAGATGGAGGGTGAGAGAGAGAGATGGAGGGTGGGAGAGAGAGAGAGATGGAGGGTGGGAGGGAGAGAGAGATTGAGTTTGGGGAGAGAGAGAGAGAGATGGAGGGTGGGGGAGAGAGAGAGATGGAGGGTGGGGGAGGGAGAGAGATGGAGAATGGGGGAGAGAGAGATGGAGGGTGGGGAGAGAGAGAGATGGAGGGTGGGGAGAGAGAGATATGGAGGGTAGGGGAGAGAGAGAGATGGAAGGTGGGAAAGAGAGAGGGATGAAGGGTGGGGGAGAGAGAGAGAGATGGAGGGTGGGGGAGAGAGAGAGAGATGGAGGATGGGGGAAAGAGAGAGATGGAGAGTGGGGAGAGAGAGAGATGGAAGGTGGGGGATAGAGTGAGAAATGGAGGGTGGGGTGAGAGAGAGATGGAGGGTGTGGGTGAGAGAGAGAGAGATGGAGGGTGTGGGAGAGAGAGAGATGGAAGGTGGGGGAGAGAGAGAGATGGGGGGTGGGGGTGTGAGAGAGAGATGGAAGGTGGGGGTGAGAGAGAGAGAGAGTGATGGAGGGTGGGAGAGAGAGAGAGATGAAAGGTGGGGGAAAGAGAGAGAGATGGAGGGTGGGGAGAGAGAAGAGATGGAGGATGGGGAGACAGAGAGGGATGGAGGGTGGGGGTGAGAGACAGATGGAGGGTGGGGGAGAGAGAGAGATGGAGAGCAGGGAGAGAGAGAGATGGAGGGTGAGGGAGAGAGAGAGAGATGGAGGTTGGAGGAGAGAGAGAGAGGGATGGAGGGCAGGAGAGAAAGAGGGATGGATGGTGGGGGAGAGAGAGATGGAGGGTGAGGGTGAGAGAGAGAGATGGAGGGTGGGGGAGAGAGAGAGTGATGGAGTGTGGGAGAGAGAGAGATGGAGGGTGGGGGTGAGATAGAGAGAGAGAGAGATGGAGGGTGGGGAGAGAGAGAGAGATGGAGGGTGGGGAGAAAGAGAGAGAGATGGAGGGTGGGGGGAGAGAGAGATTGAGTGTGGGGAGAGAGAGAGAGAGATGGAGGGTGGGGGAGAGAGAGAGATGGAGGGTGGGGGAGGGAGAGAGATGGAGAATGGGCGAGAGAGAGATGGAGGGTGGGAGAGAGAGAGATGGAGGGTAGGGGAGAGAGAGAGATGGAGGGTAGGGGAGAGAGAGAGATGGAAGGTGGGAAAGAGAGAGGGATGAAGGGTGAGGGTGAAAGAGATATGGAAGTCGAGGAGAGAGAGAGAGAGACAAAATGAAGGTGGGGGAAGAGAGAGAGCAAAGGAAGGGACAGGGGAGAGAGAGGATGGCTGGGAGGAAGCAGCTCATTCTAGATGGATGGACCCATTTGGTCATGTTGTGACTGTATCATTTAACTGCTGCTTGGTGTATAATTAAATTACCGGCTTCAATTGTAGCAAATTACTATTAAGTATCTCGTTTAAGGAAGAGGTGGGCAATTAGAATAACTGTTGATTAGATTCGTTGGACAGAAATCAATGACCCAGCCACTGGAGAGCACTCCATCATATCTGTAACAAAGACTTTCGGACCTCCCCCTCCTGGGCGTTATTCTCTGTGATGCTGTTTGGAGTCTCCAGATGGCAGACCTATAGGGGGAGCCCTAGCCCAGCGTACCTACTGTTGGCATTCATACTAACAGCAGCTTGAGTTATGTAGCACCTTTACCGTGAGAAAATGTCCCAAAATGACACTTAGTCGGAGAAATTATCAAACAGAAGTTGTCATTGAGGTACATAAGGGGATTTAAGACAAGTGACCAGTGGGTTTGTACAGTTCTAAAGAATGTCTTAAAAGAGGAAAGGGAGAAAGAGAGAGTTTTGGGGAGGGAATGTTTATAACTCATGTTCGTGTCTGGATGTGTAACATCCTCCATAGTGCCCTCGCTGATTGGCTCTGTGAATATTATTGGTCAGTAATGGCAGCCCGTGGTTGGGCGTCAGAGAGATTAGAGACAGGGAAGGATGAGATCACAAGCAGGGATTTCCAGACAACAACGAGAACTTTGTGTTACCAAAGCGGGAGACAACGCCAATCGCCAAACATGGGGCTTTGGGACGGGGGTCAGAGAAAGATGAGTTTTGGATTTCGCTGTGATCTCCTCTGCTGTCTATCACACTGACTAAGTCGAACATATCCTGATCAATGAGCCAAGTAGAGAGGACAGTATTCCGGGTGAAGGCATGATGGGCTAAATGGCCTCGTTCTGCACTATAACAGTTCTGTGATCCTGTGAAAATATTGGGCTGTTACAATATATTACACTGTCCAGTTCTCCAAGATCTCTGCTCAATATGATTCTGGCCAAGATTCTGATGGATTCACCATTAGTTATGGAGATGCTGGGGAGTCATGGAGGTTGGAAGGTGATAAGGCAGCCAGAGGAGACTGGAATTGTCAGGCCCAGAGTAATAACTCCACCAGTGACTCGGGATGTTTGTCAGTAATGAGAGTCATGGAGTCATACAACACAGAAACAGACCCTTCGGCCCAACACGTCCATGCCGAACACAATCCCAAACTAAACTACTCCCATCTGCTTGCTTGAGTCTTCTCAGCCACTGGCTTACCCAGGAACACCAGAATATTGAGATCAATAAAATCCGCTAATTAATGAGGCTCAACTTTGGGCAGCTCATTATCAAGGAGATGTCAAGTTCTTTCCCAGCTCCATCCTCTGCAGTTGCCTGGAATACCACAGAGAGCGGTGGGCATTGCCAGGCAGTAAAGGCTCCACAATGTTGGGGAGCTCCAAAACGGAGGATTCGCATTGGTTCCTCATAAAATCCCTACGCTGTAGAAGCAGGCTATTCGGCCCATTGAGGGAGGCCGGTACATTTGTGGCTTTCGGAGAGAATTGGTTAATTTCTAAAGAGGAAGGCTGTGGGGGACGGTGTGGAATTATTACAGGGTGTGGGTGTAACAGGGTTTCTGTATGAGCCCAGTATGAACATGATGAGCTGAATGGCCTCATTCTAGCCTGTAAATGTTTAATTATTCTGGCTCAGCCAGGAATCACATTGAAGGCATCACCACAAACAGTGCAGATCCAGCCCAAGCTATAACCACTAAGCTTCGGGCCTGTCGGATCACACAGGAATTTGGCTGTATTCAGGAAAGTAAAGAATACTTTGTCAAAGAGCCACAGCCATCCAGAAATAATTAAATCTGATCTCAAACACTGTAAATGATTGTTATTTGTTGTGTGAAAAACATTTGATTTCCCTCAGGTGCTTTTTGTGTTAAAATCAAAAGCTTTCCCATAAAAAGTGAGGAGATGGTTTCAGTAAAGTTAGCTCATTGTCAAACCATCCCCCAACCCACAGCTAGGCCCTGATGGTCACAGCTGTTGCCGTGGTAACACCTGCCTTTGAAATGAACTCCAAAAACACGGCAAAGGAACAGCGCCTTTGTGATCGTTGGTGGGAATTCGGTTCGGGTTCCCAGAGTCAGGTATGGGAGGGCCAGACTCAACCTGGAGTTACCCACAAACTGTCCATCAGCACCAATCAGATCAAAATACAGAACACAGACCAACGCTGCACTGAGGGGGTGCCGCACTGTCAGAGGTTCAGTGCTGAGGGGGTGCCGCACTGTCAGAGAGTCAGTGTTGAGGGAATGCCAAATTGTTGGAGGGTCAGTGCTGAGAGAGTGCCACATTGTTGGAGGGTCAGTGCTGAGGGAGTGCCAAATTGTTGGAGGGTCAGTGCTGAGGGAGTGCCACATTGTTGGAGGGTCAGTGCTGAGGGAGTGCCAAATTGTTGGAGGGTCAGTGCTGAGAGAGTGCCACATTGTTGGAGGGTCAGTGCTGAGGGAGTGCCACATTGTTGGAGGGTCAGTGCTGAGAGAGTGCCACATTGTTGGAGGGTCAGTGCTGAGGGAGTGCCACATTGTTGGAGGGTCAGTGCTGAGGGAGTGCCAAATTGTTGGAGGATCCGTGCTGAGGGAGTGTCGCACTGTCGTAGGGTCAGTGCTGAGGGGGCGCTGCACTGTCAGAGGGTCAGTGCTGAGGGAGTGCTCACTATCATAGGGTCAGTGCTGAGGGAGTGCTGCACTGTCAGAGGGTCAGTGCTGAGGGAGTGCCGCACTGTCCATCAGCACCAATCAGATCAAAATACAGAACACAGACCAACGCTGCACTGAGGGAGTGCCGCACTGTCAGAGAGTCAGTGCTGAGGGAGTGCCGCACTGTCGGAGGGTCAGTGCTGAGGGAGTGCCAAATTGTTGGAGGATCAGTGCTGAGGGAGTGTTGCACTGTCGTAGGGTCAGTGCTGAGGGAGTGCCGTACTGTCAGAGGGTCAGTGCTGAGGGAGCGCTGCACTGTCAGAGGGTCAGTGCTGAGGGAGCGCCGCACTGTCAGAGGGTCAGTGCTGAGGGTGTGCCGCACTGTCAGAAGGTCAGTGCAGAGGGAGTGCCGCACTGTCAGAGGGTCAGTGCTGAGGGAGTGCTGCACTGTCAGAGGGTCAGTGCTGAGGGAATGCCACACTGTCAGAGGATCAGTACTGAGGGAGTGCCGCACAATCAGAGAGTCAGTACTGAGGGAGCGCCGCACTGTCAGAGGGTCAGTGCTGAGGGAGCGCCATACTGTCAGAGGGTCAGTGCTGAGGGAGTGCCGCACTGTCAGAAGGTCAGTGCAGAGGGAGTGCCGCACTGTCAGAGGGTCAGTGCTGAGGGAGTGCCGCACTGTCAGAAGGTCAGTGCTGAGGGAGTGCCACACTGTCAGAGGGTCAGTGCTGAGGGAATGCCACACTGTCAGAAGGTCAGTACTGAGGGAGTGCCGCACCATCAGAGGGTCAGTGCTGATGGAGTGCCGCACTGTCAGAGGTTCAGTACCGAGGGAGTACTGCACTGTCGGAGGGTCAGTGCAGAGGGAGTGCCGCACTGTCAAAGGTTCAGTGCTGAGGGAGTGCTGCACTGTCAGAGCGTCAGTGCTGAGGGAGTGCCGCCCTGTTGGAGGGTCAGTGCTGAGGGAGAGCCGCACTGTCAGAGGGTCAGTGCTGAGGGAGTGCTGCACTGTCAGAGGGCCAGTGCTCAGGGAGCACTGCACTGTCAGAGGGTCAGTGCTGAGGGAGTGTCGCACTGTCAGAGGGTCAGTGCTGAGGGAGCACTGCACTGTCAGAGGGTCGGTGCTGAGGGAGTGTAGCACTGTCGGAGGGTCAGTGCTGAGGGAGTGCTGCACTGTCAGAGGGTCGGTGCTGAGGGAGTGCCGCACTGTCAGAGGGTCAGTGCTGAGGGAGTGCTGCACTGTCAGAGGGTCAGTGCTGAGGGAGTGCTGCACTGTCAGAGGGTCAGTGCTGAGGGAACGCTGCAATGTCAGAGCATCATTGCTGAGGGAGTGCTACACTGTTGCAGGACCTACTTTAGTCTTTAGCTCAAGACATTAATCCAAAGTCTCATCTGCCCTCTATATCTTTCAAACTACAGGGAGCAAAAATAAACTTAATGGCCTACAATGAGCAGAAAGTGAGGGCTGCTGATGTCAATTTCTGATTGGGTCCCACTCTCCCATTCCTGATGACCAGTTTATGCTCGGAACATTGACTCTCCTGCTCCTTGGATGCTGCCTGGTCAGCTGTGCTTTTCCAGCACCACACTCTTTGACTTACAGCCTACAAGCCTGATTTCAGTCTGGAATTTGAATTGTTCAGTATTACCGTCGGCTGGGATCGTAACCGTATGGTGCTATAGTAATCAGGTCTTGGTGCAGTGCTGTTATTATTTGATATTTGATGGTACTGTCATTGTCAACTAACAATGTGGTACCTAAATGGTCAAGGATTAGTGTGGGACTGTCATACTTGAGTACTGATGAAGGGAAAAGAAAATATACATTTTTAAGCATTTTCCACTACAGTCAGGTGCCTCAAACACAGTTTCCAGCCAATGAGGCTTTTGATATGGAGTAAATGTTGTAATGTTGGATTTCAGTCATACAGCAATAGTTGAGCATTGGTAGCTGTTGTAATAATGACTGGGATTGTGTCTGATACTGTAATAGTTAATTACTAGTTAGTTGCTGTATTCACTGGTTACATGTGATATTGTCATAATTTGGATACTATTTCAGTACTTGAATAGCCAGCCGTGGAATGTTCATGTATGTGGTCCAGCTTTCTGTTCACAGATTCCTCCTGGTCAGGCAGGTATCAGCCTGGATCTCTCAGTCTCTTATTAATGGAACAAGTCAACGGTTCCAATCTTGAATAGGGCTCAGACAGTCCACTCTCATACAACGCAATTGTAGAAAAGACACTGTTGTAGAAAATACATTCATTGCAAATCTGAGAGTCAGTGTGTGGTTCAGCTGACTTGACTTTTTAATTGTTTGAATCTGTTTTTAGTGATGGACAAGATCGAGATCTCAGACGATCACAGTCATGGGTTTAGACATGACCCACCTCTGAAGATTCGGCAGGTGTCTTGTATCATGGCACAGCAGCCACTGAGTTGAGGTTCTCCTGCTGAGAATGGTTAACATCTTACAGCCTTGTGACTTGGTTTTATTTTTGCATTTGCACCACAATCTGACTCACTGTCTACCCCCTGGTTTTTCCAGGCACACCAGCCCAGTCTCCCCATGGTGTCCCTGTGTGCAAAATACCCCAGTGCTTACCCCTCCTCACAGTCCAGCCTGACACAACTGCCCCTTTCAAATCACGGCCATCATTAAAGCATTCACACACACACACACACAGACACACACACACAGACACACATACACACACATACACATACACACTGACTGACTAATGCACATTGACACACTGACATACACACACTGACACACTCACACATTGACACTCACTGATACTGTCACACTGACTCACTCACACACTGACACACTCTCATACTGACACACACTCACACTGATACTCACACTGACACACTCACACACTGACACACACACACACTGACACTCGCTCACACTGACACACACACAGACACTCACACTGATACTCTCACACTGACACACTCACACACTGACACTCTCACACTGACACACTCACACACTGACACACCCACACTGACACTCACACTGACACTCTCACATACTGACACTCACACTGACACTCTCCCACTGACACACACACACACTGACATTCACACCGACACACGCTCACACTCACACGGGCTCACACTGACTCTCACACTGACACACACACACACTGACACTCTCACATGGATACACTCACACACTGACACTCGCTCACACTAACACACCCACATACTGACACACACACTGACACTCTCACACTGACACACTCACACACTGACACACACAGACACACACACACTGACACACACACTGACACTCACACTGACACTCACACACTGACACACACAGACACACACACACTGACACACACACACTGACACTCACACACTGACGCACACAGTGACACTCTCACTGACACACACACACTGACACACTCACACACTGACAGTCTCACACACTGACACACACATTGACATACACACTGACATTCACACATTGACACACTCACACACTGACACACACAGTGACACTCTCACTGATACACTCACTCACTGACATACGCTGACACACACACTGACACACACACTGACACACACAGTGACTCTTTCACTGACACACACATTGACACACACACTGACACTCACAAACTGACACAGACTGTGTTTCCAAGCTTGCCTCATTGAGTGACAGTTGTTTGTGAAATCTGTTTGATTTCTGACCCTGACACTGAAATGGAACCAGATGCTGCTGGAAATCCTGAAGGGGGTTTTCTATTTAATGTGGAATGTATTCTTGTTTGTGACAGGCAGGTGGGCACAGGCAGCTAGTCAGGTACATGATGGTCCTCCAGCCTGCGTCACTGCCTCCAGGGCACCTCCAGGTTGAAGTTTAACTTGTGAAGCCCTCATAATGCTACAATACACAGCCTTCTCTCTGATCCCATCTCATGTCGAACACTACAATCTGAGCAGCACCTCGTAAATGATTGACTGGAATTGTACGAGTGATGGGAACGAACCACATCACTGTCAAAACCGGCAGACTCCAAACTGAGTGCACACACACCCACATTTACCTCCCCTCCCACACCCACCACACACACACACACACACACCCACCACCCACACACACACACATCCCCCCACACACACACACCCACACACACACACACACCCACCACACACACACTTACCTACACACACACACCCACCCCCCACACACAAACACACACACACACACTTACCTACACACACACACACACACACACCACACTTACCTACACACACACACACACACCACACACACACACACACATTTATCTACACACACACACACCACACACACACACTTACCTACACACACACACCCACCCCACACACACACACACTTACCTACACACCCACACACACACACCCACACACACACACCACACACACACACACACATTTATCTACACACACACACCACACACACACATTTATCTACACACACACACACACACCCACACACACACACCCACCACACACACACCCACACACACACACCCACACACACACACACACACCCACACACACACACCCACACACACACACACACACCCACCACACACACACACCCACACACACCCACACACCCATACCCTACATTCCTCCACAAACACACCTCCCCCTCACATATACCCAGCCCCACACACAGCACCTGGGTCCCAGGTTCGATTCCAGCCTTAGGCGACTGACTGTGTGGAGTTTGCACGTTCTCCCCGTGTCTGCGTGGATTTACTCCGGGTGCTCCGGTTTCCCCCCACAGTCCAAGATGTGCGGGTTAAGTGGGTTAGCCATGGGAAATGTAGGGTTACAGGGTTCGGGTGGAGGGTGGATCTGGGTGGGATGCCTTTTGAGGGTTGGTCCAAGCTCAACGGGCCCAATGGCCTCTATCTGTATGTTGGGGTTCTGTGGGAGAAACAGAATTAACATTCCAAGTGTTTAGGTTCGGGTTAGAACTCAGTTCTGAAGAACAATCACTGGACTTGAAATATTAACTCTGCTTTCTTCCCACAGATTAGATTAGATTAGACTTACAGTGTGGAAACAGGCCCTTCGGCCCAACAAGTCCACACCGACCCGCCGAAGCGCAACCCACCCATACCCCTACATATTACCCCTTACCTAACACTACGGGCAATTTAGCTTGGCCAATTGACCTGACCCGCACATCTTTGTGACTGTGGGAGGAAACCGGAGCACCCGGAGGAAACCCACGCAGACACGGGGAGAACGTGCAAACTCCACACAGTCAGTCGCCTGAGTCGGGAATTGAACCCGGGTCTACAGGCGCTGTGAGGCAGCAGTGCTAACCACTGTGCCACCGTGCCGCCCAGATGCTGCCTGACCTGCTGGGTTTCTCCAGCAATTTCTGTTTTTGTTTCAATTTAAAACATAACCATGTCTTTGAATAAAAACCTTCTACCTCTTGGCATTTTCACCTATTCTGGCCTAACTTCATATAATAATATCAAAAAAAAAACAACAAAACCACAAACCAAAACCATCTTCTGACTGACCTGAGTCATGTGGTTTTATTCTGACTGAAACTGTTTCACGCTGTAATCACACTCAAACAAAGTATAATGTTCTTCTTCACTTGCTGGGATTCAAACTGATTAAGTATCAAACATAGCTCACACCTCGGGAAGGCTTGATGGGCTGAATGGCCTGATCCTGTTCTTGTGGACCCACCCACCAGAATGAGGGGTCACAGTCTAAGAGTAGGGGATAAGCCATTCAGGAATGAGATGAGGAAGAGTTTCTTCACTCAAAAAGTTGTGAATCTG
Source organism: Hemiscyllium ocellatum (assembly GCF_020745735.1). Taxonomy (NCBI): domain Eukaryota; kingdom Metazoa; phylum Chordata; class Chondrichthyes; order Orectolobiformes; family Hemiscylliidae; genus Hemiscyllium; species Hemiscyllium ocellatum. Next base: position 54,055,295 of record NC_083429.1, read on the forward strand.
TGGAATTCTCTCCCACAGGAAGATGTTGGGAGCCATTTCAATAGGCATTAGATGTAGATATTTACATACACACCCACCCACACACGCAGCCTTCCTCACATTCACATATATGTACCTGATGTACGCACACATCTACATCCTCTCCCTCAGGCTCTGTGCTGAGGGATCTGTGTACAGTAGGACCAGCTTGGGACGGGGTCTGGTATTGATTCTGTCTCTGATATGCAGGAGCGGTCCCCGATTCAGTGAGCCCCCCTTTCCGCTAACCTGGCCATCATTGTCTACAGGTGGTACAGCTGGACAGCACGAAGGAAGAAGAGGATGCTGTGAAGACTCCAGTCCAGACCCAGTATTATGACCTGGCTGCTCCAGAACCATCTCCCCACTCCGAGAAATCGGTGAGCCTGCCCATGTTCACAAGTGTCAATCATTGACCATTTCCCCAGCTTTATACCGACAGCATTTAACCATCAAACACACAAACAACTCCGAGGAAAAAGTGAGGAGTGTAGATGCTGGAAAGGCACAGCAGATCAGGCAGGACCCAAGGAGCAGGAGAGTCAATGTTCTGAGCATTAGCTCCTGATGAAGAGTTTATGCTCGAAATGTTGACTGTCCTGGTGCTCAGATGCTGCCTGACCGGCTGGGCTTTTCCAACACCACACTTTTTGATGCAAACAATTCCTGACCATCGCCACTTGCTGCAAAGTCACATTGCTGCCTGATTATAGCCAGGACTCTGTCTGTTTGTCTGTGTGTGTCTCTGCGTGTTTGTGTCTCTGTGTCTGTGTCTGTATCTTGTGTGTGCCTGTATGTCTGTGTGTGTCTCTGTGTGTTTGTGTCTCTGTGTATGTACCTGTGTGTGCACGTCTGTGTTTGTCTGTGTGTCTCTGTGTGTTTATGTTTCTGGGTGTGTGTGTGTGTGTGTGTGTGTGTGTGTGTGTGTGTGTGTGTGTGTGTGTCTGTATCAGTGTGTGTATGTCTGTCTGTATGTGTCTGTGTGAGTGTGTCTCTCTCTGACAGTGATTATTCATAGCTGAGCCCTCACCACATCCCCATAAATCATATCAATTGTGGCAAACCTCCATTCTCTTCACTGAATGATAAATTCCTCACCGCCTCTGACCTCACATCATTTTCAGAGCTGCTCTTAAAGTCATTTATCATTCTTTTGTTCTCTCTCTCTCTCTCTCTCTCTGTCTATCTCTCTCTCTCTGTCTCTCTCATTCCCTCTCTCTCGTCTGTCTCTTCCTCTGTCTCTCTCTGTCAGTCTCTTTCACTGTCTCTCTCTCTCTCTCCCCCCCTCAATCTCTCCCCCTGTCTGTCCCTCACTGTTTTCCCCCTCTCTCTCTCTCTCTCACACACACACTCTCTGTCTCTATCACGTGCAGTCCCTGTTCTGTTTTTTTTCCAATATTTCCTTCTCGTTCTTGCTCTGATTGTGTTTCTGTGCTGGCTCTCTCAGTATCAGGCTGTGTCAAACCCACTCTCAGTTGCTCTCTATTTGGTTCTTTTCTATCTCTGTCTCCATCTCTTCTTCTCTCTCTCGATATCTTTTGACATCTCTCCACCTGGTGTCCTTTCTCTATATTTCCTGTTTTCCATCTCACACCCTCTCATTCTCCCTATTTCCCCCCCCCCCCCCCCCCCC